>NC_135236.1:667280138-667932013 GCF_051348905.1 Ranitomeya variabilis | reverse complement strand
TGCACCTCCACACCGTGAGTCGGTTTGGGGGTCTTCTTGCATACTCTGCGTGGTTTTTGTAGTTTTTTTGTGCTGACCGCATAGCTCCCTTTTCTATCCTCTGACTATTTAGTAAGTCTGGCCTCCTTTGCTAAAACCTGTTTCATTCCTGTGTTTGTGACTTTCCTCTTGACTCACAGTCAATATATGTGGGGGGCTGCCTTTACCTTTGGGGAATTTCTCTGAGGCAAGGTTAGGCTTCTATTTCTATCTTTAGGGGTAGTTAGCTCTTAGGCTGTGAAGAGGCGTCTAGGGAGAGTTAGGTACGCTCCACGGCTATTTCTAGTGTGTGTGATAGGAGTAGGGTTTGCGGTCAGCAGAGTTCCAACTTCCCAGAGCTTGTCCCGATTTCTAGTTTACTCATCAGGTCATTCCGAGTGCTCCTAACCACCAGGTCCATAACAGTACAGCTGGTCCACAAAGTGTTAATGCATCTCAAAAGAGGGATAAGAGAAGTTCTGAACCCATTTTTTTTTTCTTTGCAGTGTGTTTTGTCTCTCTTTTCCCCTTAACCTCTGGGTGGTTCAGGACTCAGGTGTAGATATGGATATTCAAGTTCTGTCCTCTTGTATAGATCAACTCGCTGCAAGGGTACAAAACATTCAAGATTATGTAGTTCAGAATCCGATGTTAGAGCCTAGAATTCCAATTCCTGATTTGTTTTCTGGGGATAGATCTAAGTTTCTGAATTTCAAAAATAATTGTAGACTGTTTCTTGCTTTGAAACCCCGCTCCTCTGGTGACCCCATTCAGCAAGTAAAAATTGTTATTTCTTTGTTGCGTGGCGACCCTCAAGACTGGGCATTCTCCCTTGCGCCAGGAGATCCTGCATTGCTTAATGTAGATGCGTTTTTTCTGGCGCTTGGATTGCTTTATGACGAACCGAATTCAGTGGATCAGGCAGAGAAAAACTTGCTGGCTTTGTGTCAGAGTCAAGATGAAGCGGAGGTATATTGTCAGAAGTTTAGAAAATGGTCTGTGCTTACTCAGTGGAATGAGTGTGCCCTGGCAGCAATTTTTAGGAAGGGTCTTTCTGAAGCCCTTAAGGATGTTATGGTGGGGTTCCCCACGCCTGCTGGTCTGAATGAATCAATGTCCTTGGCCATCCAAATTGATCGGCGTTTGCGCGAGCGCAAAGTTGTGCACCATTTGGCGGTGTCCTCTGAGCAGAGGCCTGAGCTTATGCAATGTGATAGAACTTTGACCAGAACTGAACGGCAAGAACACAGACATGAGAATGGGCTGTGTTTTTACTGTGGTGACCTCACTCATGCTATCTCTGATTGTCCTAAGCGCACTAAGCGGTTCGCTAGGTCTGTCACCATTGGTACTGTACAGCCTAAATTTCTTTTGTCTGTTACTCTGATTTGCTCTTTGTCGTCCTACTCGGTTATGGCATTTGTGGATTCAGGCGCTGCCCTGAGTTTGATGGACTTGGAGTTTGCCAGGCGCTGTGTTTTTTTCTTGGAGCCTTTGCAGTATCCTATTCCATTAAGGGGAATTGATGCTACGCCTTTGGCCAAGAATAAACCTCAGTACTGGACTCAGTTGACCATGTGCATGGCTCCTGCACATCAGGAAGATATACGCTTTTTGGTGTTGCATAATTTGCATGATGTGGTCGTGTTGGGTTTGCCATGGCTACATGTTCATAATCCAGTATTGGATTGGAAATCAATGTCTGTGTCTAGTTGGGGTTGTCAAGGGGTACATGGCGATGTTCCGTTGGTGTCAATTTCTTCTTCTACTCCTTCTGAAGTCCCTGAGTTTCTGTCGGATTACCAGGATGTATTTGATGAGCCCAAATCCAGTGTCCTACCCCCTCATAGGGATTGTGATTGTGCTATAAATTTGATTCCTGGTAGTAAGTTTCCTAAGGGCTGACTTTTCAATTTATCTGTGCCAGAACATGCCGCTATGCGGAGTTATATAAAGGAGTCCTTGGAGAAAGGGCATATTCGCCCATCTTCATCACCGTTGGGAGCAGGGTTCTTTTTTGTGGCCAAGAAGGATGGTTCTCTGAGACCCTGTATAGATTACCGCCTTCTCAATAAAATCACGGTCAAATTTCAGTACCCTTTGCCTCTGTTGTCTGATTTGTTTGCTCGGATTAAGGGGGCTAGTTGGTTCACCAAGATAGATCTTCGAGGGGCGTATAACCTTGTGCGTATTAAACAGGGCGATGAATGGAAAACAGCATTTAATACGCCCGAGGGCCATTTTGAGTACCTGGTGATGCCATTCGGGCTTTCTAATGCTCCATCTGTGTTTCAGTCCTTTATGCATGACATCTTCCGAAAGTATCTGGATAGATTCATGATTGTATATTTGGATGATATTTTGGTCTTTTCGGATGATTGGGAGTCTCATGTGAAGCAGGTCAGAATGGTATTCCAGGTCCTTCGTGCTAATTCCTTGTTTGTGAAGGGGTCTAAATGTCTCTTCGGAGTTCAGAAGATTTCCTTTTTGGGCTTCATTTTTTCCCCTTCTACTATCGAGATGGATCCTGTTAAAGTTCAGGCCATTCATGATTGGACTCAACCTACATCTGTGAAGAGTCTTCAGAAATTCCTGGGCTTTGCTAATTTTTACCGTCGCTTCATCGCTAATTTTTCTAGTGTGGTTAAACCTTTGACTGATTTGACAAAGAAAGGTGCTGATGTGGTGAATTGGTCCTCTGCGGCCGTTGAGGCTTTTCAGGAGCTGAAAAGTCGTTTTTCTTCGGCCCCTGTGTTGCGTCAGCCAGATGTTTCGCTCCCTTTTCAGGTCGAGGTTGATGCTTCTGAGATTGGAGCAGGGGCTGTTTTGTCTCAAAGAAGTTCTGATGGCTCTGTGATGAAGCCATGTGCCTTCTTTTCTAGAAAGTTTTCGCTTGCTGAGCGTAATTATGATGTTGGCAATCGGGAACTGCTGGCTATGAAGTGGGCATTCGAGGAGTGGCGACATTGGCTTGAGGGAGCCAAGCACCGCGTGGTGGTCTTGACGGATCACAAGAATCTGACTTATCTCGAGTCTGCTAAGCGGTTGAATCCTAGACAGGCTCGATGGTCGCTGTTTTTCTCCCGTTTCGATTTTGTGGTCTCATACCTTCCAGGTTCTAAGAATGTGAAGGCGGATGCCCTTTCTAGGAGTTTTGTGCCTGATTCTCCAGGAGTCCCTGAGCCGGCTGGTATTCTCAAAGTGGGGGTAATTTTGTCTGCCATCTCCCCTGATTTGCGGCGGGTGCTGCAGGAGTTTCAGGCTGATAGACCTGATCGCTGTCCAGCAGAGAAACTGTTTGTCCCCGATAGATGGACTAGCAGAGTTATTTCTGAGGTTCATTGCTCGGTGTTCGCTGGTCATCCTGGGATTTTTGGTACCAGAGATTTGGTGGCTAGGTCCTTTTGGTGGCCTTCCTTGTCACGGGATGTGCGTTCTTTTGTGCAGTCCTGTGGGACTTGCGCTCGGGCTAAGCCCTGCTGTTCTCGTGCCAGTGGGTTGCTTTTGCCCTTGCCGGTCCCGAAAAGGCCTTGGACGCATGTTTCCATGGATTTTATTTCAGATCTTCCTGTCTCTCAAAGGATGTCTGTCATCTTAGTGGTTTGTGATCGCTTTTCTAAGATGGTCCATTTGGTACCCTTGCCTAAATTACCTTCCTCCTCTGATCTGGTGCCATTATTTTTTCAGCATGTGGTTCGTTTGCATGGCATTCCGGAGAACATTGTTTCGGACAGAGGTTCCCAGTTTGTCTCTAGGTTTTGGCGGTCCTTTTGTGCTAAGATGGGCATTGATTTGTCTTTTTCTTCGGCTTTCCATCCTCAGACAAATGGCCAAACCGAACGAACCAACCAGACTTTGGAAACCTATCTGAGATGCTTTGTTTCTGCTGATCAGGATGATTGGGTGACCTTCTTGCCATTGGCTGAGTTCGCCCTTAATAATCGGGCTAGTTCGGCTACTTTGGTTTCGCCTTTTTTTTGCAATTCTGGTTTTCATTCTCGTTTCTCTTCAGGGCAGGTTGAGCCTTCTGACTGTCCTGGTGTGGATTCTGTGGTGGACAGGTTGCAGCAAATTTGGACTCACGTAGTGGACAATCTGACGTTGTCCCAGGAGAAGGCTCAACGTTTCGCTAACCGCCGTCGTTGTGTTGGTCCCTGACTTCGTGTTGGGGATTTGGTTTGGTTGTCTTCTCGTTATGTTTCTATGAAGGTTTCTTCTCCTAAGTTTAAGCCTCTTTTCATTGGTCCTTATAAGATTTCTGAAATTCTCAACCCTGTGTCATTTCGTTTGGTCCTTCCAGCTTCTTTTGCCATCCATAATGTGTTCCATAGGTCATTGTTGCGGAGGTATGTGGCGCCTATGGTTCCCTCCGCTGATCCTCCTGCTCCGGTGTTGGTTGAGGGGGAGTTGGAGTATGTGGTGGAAAAAATTTTGGATTCTCGTATTTCGAGACGGAAGCTTCAGTACTTGGTTAAGTGGAAGGGCTATGGTCAGGAGGATAATTCCTGGGTTGTTGCCTCCGATGTCCATGCTGCCGATTTAGTTCGTGCCTTTCATTTGGCTCGTCCTGATCGGCCTGGGGGCCCTGGTGAGGGTTCGGTGACCCCTCCTCAAGGGGGGGGTACTGTTGTGAATTCCGTTCTCGGACTCCCTCCTGTGGTCATGACTGGTACTTTGGCTAGTTCTGCTCTTGGACTCCCTCTGGTGGCTTTGAGCGGAACTGCTGGTCACTGAGGTTGGCTTTGTCAGCTGTTCCCATTTATTGCTATGCTGGCTTCCCTATTTAACTCCATTCAGATCGTTACCTCATGCCAGCTGTCAATGTTTCAGTATTGGTTCAGATCTCTCTTGGACTTCTCTGAGGACCTGTCTACTCCAGCAGAAGCTAAGTCTTTGCTAGTTCATTTGTTGTTATTGCTTCCTGAATATATTAGTACTGCTAAATTCTTGTCCAGCTTGCTATCATGATATTCCCTTGCTAGCTGGAAGCTCTGGGGTGCAGAGTTGCACCTCCACACCGTGAGTCGGTTTGGGGGTCTTCTTGCATACTCTGCGTGGTTTTTGTAGTTTTTTTGTGCTGACCGCATAGCTCCCTTTTCTATCCTCTGACTATTTAGTAAGTCTGGCCTCCTTTGCTGAAACCTGCTTCATTCCTGTGTTTGTGACTTTCCTCTTGACTCACAGTCAATATATGTGGGGGGCTGCCTTTACCTTTGGGGAATTTCTCTGAGGCAAGGTTAGGCTTCTATTTCTATCTTTAGGGGTAGTTAGCTCATAGGCTGTGAAGAGGCGTCTAGGGAGAGTTAGGTACGCTCCACGGCTATTTCTAGTGTGTGTGATAGGAGTAGGGTTTGCGGTCAGCAGAGTTTCCACTTCCCAGAGCTTGTCCCGATTTCTAGTTTACTCATCAGGTCATTCCGAGTGCTCCTAACCACCAGGTCCATAACACACATGATGCTCCATTCTGTATAATGGCCACACACAGTGCTCCATACTGTATAATGGCCACACATGATGCTCCATATTGTATAATGGCCACACATAGTGTTCCATACTGTATAATGGCCACACATGATGCTCCATACTGTATAATGGCCACACATGATGCTCCATACTGTATAATGGCACCACATTATGCTCCATACTGTATAATGGCCACACATGATGCTCGCAATATCGCCTCCTATCCGACACAGCTAGCGTCCGCTCCATACACCTCGTACACAAACGACTCTGCTCTGTACACCTTGCACACACGGCTTCACTCTGCACGCCTCATACACACACACGACTCCGCTCCATACACATTGCACACGCGGCTCCGCTCCGTACATCTTGTACACACGGCTCCGCTCCGTACACCTCGTACACATGTGGCTCTGCTCCGAACACCTAGTACACACCGGTCCGCTCCGTACATATTGTACACACACGGCTCCTAACCGTACACCTTGTACACACGGGGCTCTGCTCCGTACACCTCGTACACATGCAGCTCCGCTCCGTACAACTCGTACACACGTGGCTCCGCTCCATACACCTCGTACACATGCGGCTTCACGACGTACACCTAGTACAAACAGGGCTCCGCTCTGTACACCTCGCACACACGTGGCTGCGCTGTGTACACCTCGTACACATGCGGCTGCGCCCCATACACCTCGTACAAATGCGGCTGCGCTCCGTACACTTCGTACACATGCGACTGCGCTCCATACACCTCATACACACGCGGCTCCACTCCGTACACATCGTACACATGCGGCTCTGCACTGTACACCTCTTGCACACAGGGCTCTGTTCTGTACACCTTGCACACACACGGCTCTGCTCCCTACACCTCATACACACGCGGCTCAGCTCCGTACAACTCGTACACACGCAGCTCTGCTCTGCACACCTCATACACACACGGCTTCGCGACGTACAACTTGTACACACGCGGCTGTGCTGTGTACACCTCGTACACATGCGGCTGCGCTCCATACACCTTGTACAAACGTGGCTGCGCTCCGTACACCTCGTACACATGCGACTGCGCTCCGTACACCTCATACACACATGGCTCCGCTCCATACACGTCGTACACACACGGCTCTGCTCCGTACACCTCATACACGTCTGCTACATCCACACTGTAAACACCTCCTGACCAAACACATAAACTTACCTCATCCAGCACCATGACAACCAGCAGAGTCCTGACCTACATGCATACATGGAGGCCCCGATCACGTGACCCCTGACTCCTCCCCTCCTGTGACCTCATAACAGGTCCTGTGAGCACAGAGCAGCCATATATATGGTGTGCTGCTCTACGAGGGGAAGGATGAGTGACATTGCAGTGCGGGAAAACTAATGCCCTGCCCGTGACCGCGGGGCACACTGTCAAAATCGGAAATGCCCCGCTGGATCCGGGACGGTTGGGAGCTGTGGTGCTGCATTGTCACAAGTCTCTTAAACAATGCTCTATGCATGGTCTAGAAGGCTTGCGGTAGCTGGGTGCACAGGATGTGGTCAGGACGACCTCTCATTGCCATGGCAACGATAGGGTCCTTGTGATAACGTCACAGGAGCACCAATCTGAAGGGACAAGGAGCACCCCTCCCTCTCCCAGCCTCCTAAATGCTGCAATTGATATCGATCACAGCATTTAGAGGGTTAAATGGCCCCGAGGTGACAGTGGAAGGTCAGCTATACGTTTATGTCATAGTTTTGCTATCAATTTATGTCATTTTGCGTGAACCCTTTCCCAACCATGACGTATATTTATGTAAAATTTTGTGAAGGGGTTAATAAAAAAATACAGGACCCATTAAAAGAAGTGATAAATTGCTGTAATTAGGGTATTTTCCCCTACATAATGATTCTCTCAGGAGGGGTAGAAAAAATCTGGTGCCAGATTTTTCAAGAAGTTAAGTGAATGGGTGTAACTACAACATTGCTAAGTACTGAGTAAGGCCGGAATCACACACAGCGAGATACGGCCGAGTCTCGCAGGTTAAAACCAAGCTCTGGCACCGGCACTCCAGAACGGAGCGTGCGGCCGCACAGCAACACATGGAGCTGCACGCTCCGCTCCTGAGTGCCGGTGCCAGAGCTTGGTTTTAACCTGCGAGACTCAGCCGTGTCTCGCTGTTGTGTGATCCCGGCCTAATAGACACTTTCAGTTTCATTTCTTCCTTCTTCCGTCTGCCATGGCGTCTGCTGATCTGAGAGACGAGCTGCTCTGCTCCATCTGTTTATCTACATTTAAGGACCCTGTAATGCTGAGATGTGGACACAACTTCTGCCGGGTCTGTATTGATCGTGTGCTGGATACACAGGACGAATCTGGAGTTTATTCCTGTTCTGAATGCAGAGAAGAGTTTTGGGTGCGGCCGGCACTGATGAGGAACTTATATCTCCATAATGTCGCAGAACGTTTCCTGATTACTCAGCAAGAACAAGAGGAGATCACCGGGATCTGCTGCACTTACTGTGTGGACTCTCCTGTACCTGCTGTTAGATCCTGTCTTCGCTGTGAGGCTTCTCTGTGTGATAAACACCTGAGGGTTCACAGCAAATCACCAGAACACGTCTTATCTGATCCCAGCACTTCTCTGGAGAAAAGGAAATGTTCTGTCCATGAGAAGATCCTGGAATATTACTGCACTGAGGACGCTGCTTGTATCTGTGTGTCCTGCAGTTTGGCCGGAGAACATCGGGGACACCAGTTGGAGATGCTTTATGAGGCCTCAGAGAAGAAGGAGAAGAAATTGAGAAATGATCTGCAGAAACTGATCACAAAGAGAGAGAAGACTGAGGAAAGAGTCCAGAGACTGGAGGAGCGCAGGAGAAAAGCTCAAGGAAAAGCAGCTGGAGAAGTCGAGAGAGTCACTGCCCTGTGTACAGACATCAGGAGACGGGTGGACGACCTGGAGAAGAAGGTCCTGAGTGACATCTCCAGGCAGGAAAAGGAAGAGTCACTGTCACTGTCTGCTCTGATCCATCAGCTGGAAATAAAGAAGGACGAGCTGTCCAGGAAGATGAGACACATTGAGGAGCTGTGTAACATGACGGATCCACTGACTGTCTTACAGGATCCAGACACCGGTGACTTGTGTGATCCTGAGGAGAAGGGAGGTGATGAGGACACAGGGGGACATGATAAACAGCCCCATGATGGAGATGACCTGGAAGTGGCTATGATCTCACACACATTACACAAATTATATGACGTAACATCAGGTATAAGGAGCGGGATCTATGTGGAGGGTCCTGCAGACATATTACTGGATGTAACCACAGCTTCTAATAATGTCCTTATATCAGACGACCTGAAAACTGCAACCTCGGCAAAAGAGAAGCAGAAACGTCCAGAAACAGCAGAGAGATTCCAGAATAATAATCAGGTGATGAGCAGGAGAGGATTTACCTCAGGACGACATTACTGGGATGTGGAAATCAGTAGATCAGGGGATTGGAGGGTGGGGATGTGTTATCCCAGTATAGACAGGAGGGGGTGGCAGTTAGTGATTGGAGATAATAACAAGTCCTGGAGTTTGGGGAGATATATTAATAATCAGTATTCAGTGAGACATGACAGTAAAGAGATCCGGTTACCTGACAAGATCTCCAGTTATAGAGTCAGGATATATCTGGATTATGAGGCCGGGCAGTTGTCCTTTTATGAGCTGTGTGACCCCATCAGACACTTACACACCTTCACTGCCACCTTCTCCGAGCCCCTTCATGCTGTGTTATATGTATGTGAAGGTTCTATTAAGATATTAGGGAGAAGGAGTAACTGGGTGAAACCATTATAATGTGATACATCCATTGATTCGATAGAGAATATCTCAGATTTGTTGCATTTAAATGTTTTAGATCATTCAACTAATTATAATATAAAATAAAGACCTGAGAGCTGAAAGATCAAAATGTGTTAAAATTCCAAGTGTTTGCCCCTTATAACTAATAACTGGTTATATATCTGCAGTGATTCTTTTACTGTGAATTAATATTTGGCGCACTCTTTGCATAGTTGTTTCTACTATTCTGGAGGGTTTTCTCGCATGAACTTCCTGATTCTGTCCTGTAATAATATCTAGAGGATTATTACATATGATGTATTTTTTTGAAATGACAAAAAAAAAAACCTGTTCAGAATAAAGTACCGGCAAATTAAATGAGATCTTTGGAATGTTTTGTGCACGATGCCTCATTTTCCGCTTGTAACTTGAATGGTGCAAATGTTTAACATTTACCATGTCCATTGTTTCTGCATTTTGCTGCATTTTTTGCTCACAGACATCAATGTGGAGCCCATTTTCTGAAGAAAATAAGTGTTGCTCTAATGATTTCTACAGGAAGCGATATAAAATATAAAAAATATATAAAAAAATAAAATAAATATTGAAAAATAGAAAAAGGTGTCGCTTTCTAGAGAAAGGAAATGTGATATCACAGGAGCAAGAAGCAACAATCCAGCAGGAATATAAAATGTTGAATATTAAAAAAAAATTCAAATACAAAATTTACTTGCAGATTTTCGCGAATTTCATGCAATTTGTAAGTGAAAAAAAACACATAAAAAATCCATTACATACATTGACCCAAATAGGGTCAGTATTCAAATTGCCAATTTTTTAGTTTCTTTTAGAAGTGTCCTTATTGCTTTGATTCAGTCTACTGTCCTACAACTGAACCCAACGGTCCTTGATCTTTATTAGAGATGAGCAAATATGTTTGGAAAACAATCGTCAAACATAAATTCGGCATAAATATGGCACATTCGGAATCACAAGCATTTTTGTCTTATATTCATTTGGTAAAAAGTGCAGGAAAATAATTGCGTTGCCACTAAAGTATTTTCAGCACTTTGGCTGGGATAGTGGTGGTGTATGATGAGCGGGGGCACATGTTTGATGAGGGGAGGGGGTGAGGAGACTCAGAGGGGCCGCGTGCTTGTAATTTTTTTTTCTCTAACTTTATGTATTCAAACTGCGGTTAGCCAATCAGGGTGCAGGAAACATCCACAATGTCCAGATACAAGGGCTTGTGCCATTGGCTGCTGAAATCACATGTCCCTCTCTATATAAAGAGAGGACATCTTGTTTTAGCGCCATTTTGTCACTATAACAGCGCAGAGAGGCTGCTCCTGAATCCAGTCCTCGGTGCTGATAGTTTTTAGCTAGTTAGCTAGGCGGTTGTTTCTAAGTCAGATAGTTTAGCTAGTTAGTGTCCTGTGTGGCTGTGAAATCGACCTTCCAGCAGATTTTTTTTTCTAGCTCCATTAGTGAGGTCCACAGGCAAAGACAGCAGAGTACATTTCATAGAAGTGTGTTGTGCGCTGCTTATATTGTGTTCCATGCAGGAATAGACCTTAGAAAATCTATTTTTTTCAGTGCTGATGTGATTCAGCAAAGCATGTCACCTTGTCATTTAGAGCCTCTGAACTTCATCTGTGTGCAGAGTAATAAAGTAGGAATTAGGCTGCTTTAGCACATCAGTTTTTTGCCGTCAGGGTCAATCCAGCAAATTTAGAAAAAAACAGATCCGACGAATGATGCTGCTATATCCGTTTTTTCTCATAGACTTGTATTAGCGATGGATGGCCTCAAGTTTCATCCGTCGTTCGCCAGATCCGTCGAAAACGGACAAAGTAAAGTTTTTTGTCTCCAGTAAAAAAACGGACAGCGCCGGGTCCGGCGTTTACTAGAATGGAAGCCTATGGGTGCCGTAAGGCGCCGGATCCATCACATGACGGAATCCGGAGTCGGATTCCGTTTTTTTAACTGCGCATGCTCAGATACAATTGGCCAGCCCCCAATTAGGAAAGGTGTATATAAAACCTGCTATGTAGGGCTTCACTCATCCAGTTACCAGCCAGCAAGCAAGACGCAGACCTGCCGCCAGAGCATAGACCTGCCCCAGGCCAGCAGCCAGCCACAGCTTGCCAGCCACAGCCTGCCAGCCACAGCCTGTCTTCTTCTGGGAGCCCTCCCCCGCGTCGTCAATGCTGTGAGGTAAATAAATGTGTTTCTTTTGTTTTTTCTCTTTTTGGTGATGTTCACATAATATATATTTATATATATTATTATTATTATTATTATTAATAATACATAATTTTTGTATAACAATAAGCTGCAGCATCATAGGTGCTTCCAGAAGGAGACGGATAGGGTGGAGAAATACCCGGGGCAGGCTCGTAATTGGTAAGTTTCTTACATGCATCGCAGAACCACATCATCACAGACATCACAGTACACACAACACATAAGGGTATGTGCATACGCAGCGGATTTGACGCTGCGGATCCGCAGCAGTTTTCCCAAAGTTTACAGTACCATGTAAACCTATGGGGAAAAAAAACTGCTGTGCACATGCTGCGGAAAATTCAGCGCGGAAACGCTGCGGATTAAAAGAAGTAACATGTCATTCCTTTGTGCGGATTCCGCAGCGGTTTTCAACCTGCACCAATAGGAAAGTGCCGTTGAAAACCCGCAGAGGAATCCGCAGAAGAAACCGCGTGAAAATCCACAGTGAAAACTGCAGTGGTTTTGCACTGCAGGTTTTCCAAATCTGCTGCGGAAAAATCCGCAGGAGAATCCGCAACGTGGGCACATACCCTAAAGGTACCTTCACACTGAGCGACTTAACAACGATAACGATAGCGATCCGTGACGTTGCAGCGTCCTGGATAAGCGATATCGTTGTGTTGATTGTTGAAAGTCCAGAACTTTATTTGGTCGTCAGATCGGCGTGTATCGTCGTGTTTGACAGCAAAAGCAATGATGCCAGCAATGTTTTACAATGGTAACCAGGGTAAATATCAGGTTACTAAGCGCAGGGTCGCGCTTAGTAACCCGATATTTACCCTGGTTACCATTGTAAAATTAAAAAAAAAACACTACATACTCACCCTCTGATGTCTGTCACGTCCCCCGGCGTCCGCGCTGCTGCTCAGAGCTTCCTGCACTGAATGTGTCAGTGCCGGCCGTAAAGCAAAGCACAGCGGTGACGTCACTGCTGTGCTTTAGGGCCGGCGCTTACACAGTGCAGGGAAGCTGAAGGCAGGGGACGCGACAGACACGGCAATGTAAGAATGTAGTGTTTGTTTTTTTACATTTACACTGGTAACCAGGGTAAACATCGGGTTACTAAGCGCGGCCCTGCGCTTAGTAACCCGATGTTTACCCTGGTTCCCAGGGGACTTCGCATAGTTGGTCACTGGAGAGCTGTCTGTGTGACAGCTCTCCAGCGACCACACAGCGACGCTGCAGCGATCGGCATCGTTGTCGTTATCGCTGCAGCGTCGCTTAATGTGACGGTACCTTTAGCCTACATCCAAGCACATAATTTTTTTTTTTTTTTTTAAGTCTTCCAATTCTGGGGCTCGATCAAGAGGTCCTCAAAGCGCCTCACAGGGTCATCGGCGTGAGTGTCAGGGCGGTCGCCATCGAGTAAGTATCTTTTTTATTCATTTTTTTTTTATTTTCATGTTTTGTGCACATGATGCGTTTTTTTCCGCAAAAAAAACGCATCGCGGTAAAAAAAAAAGCAGCATGTTCATTAATTTTGCGGATTTTCTGCATTTTTTCCACTATTCTATGCGTTTGGAAAAAAAACGCACAAAAAAATGTGTCAAAAACGAGTCAAAAACGCATGAAAAAACGCATGCGGATTTCTGGCAGAAATGTCTGGTTTTTGTCAGGAAAATTTCTGCAAGAAATCCTGACGTGTGCACATTCCCTAAGGCTTCTCTGTGTGATAAACATCTGAGAGCTCTCAGCAAATCAGCAGAACACGTCTTATCTGATCAGGGCCGGCTCCAGGTTTTTGAGGGTCCCGGGCGAAAGAGTCTCAGGGGGCCCCTTTAACACATACCACGATTCATGATATAGGTATAGGTACAGGTATATAGGTATAGTACAATCCCAGATTTCTCTTCTTACACTAGGTAATATTGTAAAAAGTCAAATTAGCTAAACAAAAACAAAGGGGTAAACAGTGAAGGAAGTGCCCTATAATCAACGAACAGAAAAAAGGGGGGGGGGGTGTTGTTAAAAAGGTACTACTGGCCTCTTAGATCCTCAATATTAACCTGACCTGATAGCAAAATGACTATAGTTGTCCATAGGATATGTCCTCCACTTGCCCAAGTAAGTCACAATAACATGTATGGGTATAACATCCTTTTCTTATAAGCACCACTTATTTGCACCATATAAATTAGATCATGTATATACTATTCATCCTATGGGCAAATGTAGCCATTTTGCTATCAGGTCAGATTAATATTGAGGATCTGAGAGGCCAGTAGTACCTTTTTAACACCCCACTCCCTTTTTCTGTTCGTTGCTTATAGGGAAAGGACGAACAGAGAGAGAATGAAAGAGAAAAAGAAAGAAAGGAGATAGAAAGAAAGAAAGAACAGAGGGAGAAAGAAAGAGGGGAAGGAAAGAAAGAACAGAGGGAGAAAAAAAGAGAACAAAAAGAAAAAGAAAGGAAGAACAGAGTGAGGAAAAAAAGAAAGGAGAGAGCAAGAACAGAAAAAGAAATATAGAACAGAGAGAGAAAGAAAGAAAGAACAGAGAGAGAGAAAGAGGGGAAAGAAAGAAACAACAGAGAAAGAAAATAAGAAAGAAAGAACAGAGAGAAAAAAAGAAAGGAAAGAATAGAGAGAGAAAGAGCAGAGATAGAAAGAACAGATAGAAAGAAAGAGCAGAGATAGAGAGAAAGAAAAAACAGAGAGAAAGAACAGAGATTGAAAGAAAGAACAGAGAGAGAAAGAAAGAACAGAGGGAAAGAAAGAACAGAGAGAGAGAAAGAAAGATTCTATAAAGATACTATAGCAGCCCAGCTCCCATTGTAATGCCCACCTGAGTCTCACGATGCAGGACATATCATGATCAGCTCACATGGCCGGCATCCCCGATTCCAAGGTGATCCTGCTGTCCGCGCTGTCGGAGGAGGACACGGTGATGGATATGAACCATTCCCTGAAGTGCCTCCATGGTTTTGTCACAATCTCCTCCCGAAATTACTTAATTTCTGGTCAGCTTCCAGTGGAACGTCACTTGCGAGTTTTAAAGTGCTCCTCGGGGCTCCGCCGTGTACTCCTGTGTCCACGGGAAAAATAAGCTCCAGGCCGGGACAGCGGGGCAGACTCTCAAAATCAGGACTGTCCCGCTGGATCTGGGACGGTTGGGAGGTATGAAATTTGCTCGCCACCATACACCGACTTCGTACACGCACGGCTCCACACGCCTCATACACGGACGGTTCCACTTTGCATGCCTTGTACACAGGTGGCTCCACTCCGTTAACCTCGCGCACACACACGGCTCCACTCAGTACACACATGGCTCAACTCCGTAAACCTCGTCCACATGCGGCTCTGCTCTGTACACCTTGTACTCATGTGGCTCCACGCCGTACACACAAGGCTCTGCTCCGCTCTGTACACGGCTCTGCTAAGTACACACAGGGCTCCATTTTGTACACCCGTACACATGCGGATCTGCTCTGTACACCCCGTACACACGCGGCTCCACTCTGTACACCAAGTACACACGCGGCTCCGCTCCGTACACCTCGTACACACACGGCTCTGCTACATCCACCCTGCAAACCCCTCCTGACCTCACACATAAACTTACCCTCACCATGACAACCAGCACAGCAGAGTCCTGCATACACTGTGACCTCTGACTCCTCTGATGTACTATCCCATCCGAGGTCAGAAAGGGGATATAGGTGAAGGAGCAGGGTGACTGCAGCACAGAGTATTTCAGGAGAGCAGTCTGCTGGTTTATGGGGGGTCACAGAGGAGATTTATGGTGGAGGGAGCAGGGTGACAGCAGCACCGAGTATTTCAGGAGAGCAGTGTGCTGGTCTATGGGGAGGTCATAGAGGAGATATATGGTGGAGGGAGCAGGGTGACAGCAGCACAGAGTATTTCAGGAGAGCAGTGTGCTGGTCTTTGGGGGGTCACAGAGGAGATATATGGGGGTAGGATATATGGTCCATGTTGTGGGCATGCTACTTCACACCCCTATTTTGTGAATAACTTTCTTGCCATCCCCCACCCCCACCTTAATCACTGTCCTGTCAGCTCTTTGGGTATGTGCACACGTATAATGTAGCTCCCCACATGGAATAATTCTGCTCCCTCATAGGGAATAATGCTGCCCCCCTCATAGGGAATAATGCTGCCCCCCTCATAGGGAATAATGCTGCCCCCATGGGGTATAATGTAGTTCCCCCATATGGTATAATGCTGCCCCCCATGGGGAATAATGCTGCCCCAGACTCACTGAGATACATATATATTTTAAAAAACACAATACTCACCTCTCTTCCTTGCTCCCACGCTGATTCCGGCGGCGGCTCTGCTCTGATGTCAGGAGCTGTGCTGCAGTCGGCCTCACACACAGTAGGTACACAATGAAGTTACATCATCGCGCACCCGCTGTGTGACAGAGGCGAGGGGAATGATGGGAGAGGGAGCGTCATCTGACACTCTCTCTCCTCCATTAATGCGCGCTGGGGGCGGTGCTGGCGACGGGTCCCCCTGGCTTACGGCCCCATAGCAGCCGCATGGGTTGGGGGGCCCCTGAGGGAGCGGGGGCAGAGTCCCTAGTCTGCAGACCCTGATAGTGGGCAGTGTTAGATGCAGCATGCGGCAAACGCTGACCGCTATTATAGTGAAATTAATTCACTCTCCAGGCCGATTGGGGCGTGAGGAAGTGTGAATATTAGGCTTCCTGTCAGCCGCTGCTGCTCCTCTGGTATCGGGGGCCCCATAACAGCTGCATAGTGTGCCGCTATTAGCGACACCCCACTGGCTGGGGGCCCCTGGAGCAGAAGGACGCCAAGGCAGCTGCTGGCCCTGTATGCCAGCAGGTGTCAGGGCCTGGGCCCACCGGAGAATCCTCCGGTTGCCCAGTCTGACCCTGGCGGAGAATATGTGTGAGCGGAGAATATGTGCGTGTCTGTCTGTGTGTGCGGGTGTCTGCGTGTGTGTGTGCGGCTGTGTGCAGTAACGCTACCGCCAGTACTGTCGGTCACAGAGCTGTGGGATCATACTGGCAGATGTCAGTGTGATTCTGCAGCTGGCTGTGACCTGCGGTAAACAAACAGGCGTGGGCTGATGAGACTACTGCTCCCATCGGGCTATGTCTGCTGTCACTGATAACAGTGACAACAGGTGCCACTGATGGAGAGTAGTATTATCTGCCAGCGCCTGTGCTCACAGTTACATAGTCACACAAAAATAAAAACACATTATACTCACCTCACACCAAGTCCCCGACACCCTCGTCTCATAGAAATAATGTAAAATAATAAACCAACACATACTCCCTGTCCAGGTAATCTGAGTGTCCCATGGCGATCTCACGTGTAGAACAGTCACATCAGGAGATGTGACCGCTCTACCCAGACTTCGGCGATACACTGACAGAAGGTGATCGCTCTGATGCTGTCACTTGCAGCACCACCACGTGGGAAAGTTCTCACACAGCGGTAAACGATTCAGTGTTAATTAGCAATCTGCACTCAGCTGCATTTCATGGCTCACCCCATCCTGCAATCACATATACATGCCGTATTCGGCATCCTGCTGCAAAAAGTGCACATGTCCAAAGGGGAAAAAAAACAGAACCACGTAACAAAAAGCTCGCGCCCATCCGCACGTGTGCAGTAGACGGCTTACAGAGCCAGCGCCATCTTGGTTGCTGGAAAACCAATCCCCAGACTCCGCCTGCTGTCAGAATGAATGGTAATCCACACATGGGGCATATGTTGTAACAGCGCCACCTTCTGGGCAGTGGAGTTTAGAAGACAAAAGGAGTTTAAAACACTAAAAAGTATTTTAATGGGGCATAAGCCGTCATACACTCCTATTAGATGTCTCATGTGGTATAGGTTCATAACCCAACAGTGCTGGGATGGCCATAGTTAACCCATAATGGTACGTACACCCCCATTTGCTGGGGCTGGTCACATACCATAAAGGACCAAGGGAGACAAATGCCCTGTGACAGACATGATCGCATCCTCAGTTACCACTGGGAACATCAACCAAATCTCCAATAACCGTGAGAAAAGAGAACCGCCATAAATGCCCACCGGATTCTATTTTATTCACATATCCAATAAAACAAACATAACAAAAAAAAATGTAATGAAAAAAGCCTTCCAGTAGTTGACTTCATGAATAGGGTAAGCCGTGAACCCTGATCTTCAGAGAAAAAAATCTTCTTTCATACTTCTCAATATATCTAGAAAACATAAATTAACAATTGTAATTAATACCATCACATTGCTATACCCATCAGAGAGGAAGACCCCAAGTGCAGATGACAAGGAACATAGACGGCAATTCTACTAGAATGTGACCTGCAACTTAAGATCCACATTTAGACCTTGTGGCTTCAATGTGTTCAGTCTTCGAATCCACTTGCGTTCTCTGATCTTTAAACGTTTAACCCTGTCACCTCCGCGCCTCAATGGGGGTATATGACCAATAATCCTGAACTTCCGATTTTTCTCTGTCCACAATCCATAAAATGTTTAGAAACTGGTAAATCGCACTTTTTCGTTCGTATGGTATACCGGTGGTGATTTATACGGGTTTTGAGATCCCACGTAGTTTCACCCACGTACCACAATTTACACGGGCATTCCAAAAGGTAAATGACATCATCACTTGGGCAGGTCAAAAAGTGATTAATAGTAAATGTTTCATTGGTGACCGGGTGAAAAAAATGATCTCCCTTCAACATGTTACTGCAATGATGCACCTGAGACAAGGGGAGCCGCCTACTCGCCTTTCTCCAGTAAGGGAAGGTTGGAGGGAGGATTTTCTAGGGCCCATATCTGAGCGAACAAGACGATCTTTTAGATTCCTAGACCTTTTATATGATATTAATGGTGGATCCTTACATTCCACAATCTCGGGAAGGCAGCTTGAGAAAGGCTCTCCGTGAGCTGAAACGTCGCCATGATGGGCTATTAAACGTCAACACTTTTTGAACTCATTTGCAATGGTGTGCGGCCTCGGACTTTTTGCTATAGTTCACAATATCTATCTATCTATCTATCTATCTATCTATCTATCTATCTATCTATCTATCTATCTATACAGTGGGGAAGGAAAGTATTCAGACCCCTTTACATTTTTCACTCTTTGTTTCATTGCAGTCATTTGGTAAATTCAAAAAAGTTCATTTTTTCTCATTAATGTACACTCTGCACCACATCTTGACTGAAAAAAAAACCAGAAATGTAGAAATTTTTGAAAATTTATTAAAAAAGAAAAACTGATATATCACATGGTCATAAGTATTCAGACCTTTTGCTCAGACACTCAGAATTGAAAGCTTACTAAAGGGATAATGGAGCAGAACCGAGCTTACTACAGAGATAAGGGAGCAGAACCGAGCTTACTACAGAGATATGGGAGCAGAACTGAGCTTACTACAGAGATATGGGAGCAGAACCGAGCTTACTACAGAGATATGGGAGCAGAACGGAGCTTACTACAGAGATAAGGGAGCAGAACCGAGCTTACTACAGAGATATGGGAGCAGAACCGAGCTTACTACAGAGATAAGGGAGTAGAACAGAGCTTACTATGTCTACTACAAGATACGGAAACAGAGCCAAGCTTATGGCATACATATGGTACCAGAATCTAGATTACTACATCGATCCAGTACCAGAACCAAGATTACTGCTTAGATATGGTGCCATAACTGAGCTTACTTAGAAACATACATACATCTCTAGAAACACAGACATGTAAACACACCGTATGGCAGGGGTGTTGCTAGGGTCCTAAATCAGGGGCCCAAGCCTAAAAGTACATGTCTCTCCATATGAACCCCCTACAGCCATTTAAAATAGCATCTATCCATATATCATTACAGTATACCACTGCTGCTAACCAATATCACACAATGCAAAGACCAATATTATCAAAATTACTACAATAAAAAGCCAAAACAATCCACAATGTCCACCACCATCACCACCACACAGCGATTACATAACTGTACAGTAAGAGTTATTTTTATTGGTTTCAACACTCCAATTAATCAATACTAATTATTGATATGTTCCAATCATTTCACTATATAATCTTGTAGTCCTACTGGTGTCTTCTACCAGGGACGGCCAATAACAGGTTTTTATTACAATCTTGACACTTACATTCTAACAAAGGAGCCTTTTGATATTCAAAGATGCAAATTGTCTCTTCTTCGGAGAGGAGGAGAACTAGAACTTCTTGGACATTCAAAGATGAGTCCACACTAATTAGATGTTATCCTGTATATGTTAATTCTATGTAAGTTGGGAGCTGTTAAGTCTCCAGCACACACCACGGGAGACCAAAGCCTTTACATAAGGTTCAATGGACAATTTAACATATAAAAGATGATGGAACCTTGGGGAAGAGAGAGATTGGAAATGGACACACAGGCTGATTGCTGCTTGGGTTTGATGCACATGTATTTATTTTACTCTGTTATTTCAGTGACTGTTTATTTCTTATCTTTTATTAAGTAAATTCAATTTAGTTCCCTCAATTCTCATGTGAACATTTCTTATTCATCACAATCACTGAATTCCTTACAAAACAATTGCATAATATTACCATCACCTCCACATAACAAAACACTCTATACAAAGACCAATGTCACCGCCATACACCATCTTTCCAATATATAATGACTGAAACACACTAAGCTGCTACTAAATAAAGAGGACGGATGGCCTTCTGTTTCCAGAGTAAATTCTTCATCCGTCGGCTGGAGACAACTGACATAGTAACGTTTTTTCTGTACGTCAAAGTCTGACAGCAACATTTGCTATAATGGAAGCCTATGGGTGCAGGATCCGTCGCTGACCGTCGTTTGAGACGGATTCCGTCTTTTGAAACTGAGCATGCGTGGGAGAATTTCTATTCATTTAATTTAACCCATTTTTCCAGTCTGGGAATCTCTCTCTCTCTCTCTCTCTTCCAGCTTTTGTGTATTATTGTTCCTGATATTACAATTAACCCATTTATAGTCCCTTTTTTTTAAAGAGTTTTGTATATACTCACATATACTTTTTCTGCAATTAACTTAAAAGTTTATTTTTTTTAGTTTTTTTTTCCTAGTTGTTTCTCATTAATATTTAACCCCATTTTGCCTTATAAAAAAAAAAGTTTTTTCCTAATGAGCCATAATGATGGATACACTGAATGGATATAAATCTTATCTAGTAAGGTACTGAATTCACAAATATTTTGAATAGTTGGGATCAGGGGTATTGGTTGCTCAGAGCAAGCCGTAATTGGGTCTAGTTTGTCAACTAGACATATCGCATACAAGGACACCTGGGGTACTGACCCTATTTTTTGGCCTGGTAGTATCCCTACCTTGCCACGGAGGTTGGGGGTTGCTGCGATTAGCACCAGCGGGGGCCATGATGAAAGTGGTGTCAAACTGTAAAAATAAGAATAAAATTTAAAAAAATCCATGTACTCACCTGTCCTAATTGTCCCCCCGTAATGCTCTTGACCGCTCATGCAGAGGAACCGGCGAAAATGACGCCTTGCAGCGAGTGACCCTGGACCTCAGTGAGTGACAGGACACCGCTCGCTGCAGGCGTCATTCTCCCCAGCTCCTCTGCATGATCGGACGCATGGATTACAGTGGGGGACATTTAGGACAGGTGAGTATAATTCCTTATTTTTACAGGTAGAGACAGTGGGATCCGACTACTACTCTCATCATTATCTTCTGCTGGTGCTGGGAACTCATTCATTTCAATGGCTTGTGTGTGTGTCACGGTCTCCGGTGCGTGTGGAAACTGTCACCACACGTCCCGGAGATACTGACATGTGAAAGAGCCCTAATAAAGATTTTATTTTATATTTTTAAGTATAAAATTGTCCACAAAAGTACAATCTATTTAAATCTAAAATTAACATGATCTGTAAAAATTATAAAAGAGAAAAAAAATGTTATGCCAGAATTGTGGGGTTTTGGTCACAATGCTACAAATAAAATGCATTAAAAAGCAATCAAAGCATCATATGTGCCCCAACATTTAACATATAGAAGTCCCAGATGTTGTGGAAAATATCAGCTCTAGTAATTTTTTTTCTTATGAAGTTATGAATTTTTCAATTTTTTTACCCAAATAAAATAAAAAAACACCACAAGCCCACACAACATTTTATATTTCACCACTGACAAAGTCAAAGTTACAGCTCATAGAAGAAGGGGAGGAGAAAATGAAAGAGAATAAAAAAAAGTAGCATTCCATGACTGCATACTTAAGGGGTTAAAAGCTTGGCCTTGTTAGAGGCCATGTGTCCACCCACTACAATGAGCAGCCAATCACAGATCATATGTGTAGTGCACTCACTACACTGAGCAGCCAATCACAGATCATGTGAGCAGTGCACTCACTTCACTGAGCAGCCAATCACAGATCATGTGAGCAGTGCACTCACTACACTGAGCAGCCAATCAAAGTAATGTATGTGTTTATGTGGGAGGAGCCCGGTCACAACAAAGCATTGCCAACCATTCCCCACTTGCTCACACTGCTCCAAGTCTCCTCCACATCACTAGCAGCCGGCAGAGGAAAAGCAGGATCCAAGGTAAGAGCTGCTCAAATAAGAGAAAAAAATCAGTTCGATCAGTGGGAAACGTCCTTAGGACGAGCATTAAGGAGCGATGTGCGAGTCCAGAATCTTATTTATGGAAGTTCTTCTGTTGATACATTCAGATTCTTCAACTTTTATTCATTTTTATTTGTGTTTTCCGAGTTTCTTTTACAACTTTTTATAGGAACATTTCAAACTTCTAATTGTAACGAATATAATATAAATCCGGATGGAGCGTACACAGTATATACAGAAAGTCATGTCTCTGGGAAGAAGGGAGCTCAGACAGAAAAGCACGCACGCCTTCTGTGTTTGTTTTTTAACTTCCATCAATATGGCCGTGTGAGGGGTTTATTTCTTAGCGGGACGAGTTGTACTTTTGAACGACACCATTTATTTTACTGTATAGTGTGCTGGAAAACGGGAAAAGTCCAAGTGCGGTCAAATTGAAAAAAAAGTGCAATTCCACAATTTTGATTTTTTTACCGTGTTCCCTAAATCCTAAAACTGAGCTGCCGTTACCGTTCTCCAGGTCATTACGAGTTCGCAGACACCAAACATGTCCAGGTTCTTTCCTATTTAAATCATCCGATCAAAAAAACTGGAGACCTCTATTTAATAATGAACAAATCTTTATTACACCCGATATTAATCCATTAAAGCATAGAGATGGTCAGGTAGTGCACGACTGGAGCACACATGGTGCGTTTAGGGAAGATGCGGTAACAGTAAGATCAAAATACTATTTATGCAGGATTATACTTAAAAAAGTTGCCTGAAATATATAAATGTGGAATTTCACGTAATATTTCCCAAAGTGGAATCAAAATAAAAATATCTAATCAGACCACAAATAGTTCAAATAAAAGAAGAGGATATAGTTATAAATCTCTATTGTTAAGCTTAAAAAAAAACGCTCAAAGCTGAATTTAATTTATTATTATTATATTATTATTATTATCATTATTTTTTTTATTATTATTGTTATTATTATATTATTATTATTATTATTAGTAGTAGTAGTAGTAGTAGTAGTAGTATTTTATTATTATTTTTATTATTATATTATTATTTTTTCAAATTATTATATTATTTTATTATTATTATTGTTATTATTATTACACTGCCATTTAGTGGCAAAGGAAGGAATGGCATCCTCTCAACAATTTTCAAAACCATTCTTAAGGCCCCGTCACACTTAGCGACGCTGCAGCGATACAGACAACGATGCCGATCGCTGCAGCGTCGCTGTTTAGTTGCTGTGTGGTCGCTGGGGAGCTGTCACACAGATAGCTCTCCAGCGACCAACGATGCCGAGGTCCCCGGGTAACCAGGGTAAACATCGGGTTACTAAGCGCAGGGCCGCGCTTAGTAACCCGATGTTTACCCTGGTTACCAGCGTAAAAGTAAAAAAAACAAACAGTACATACTCACCTTCACGTCCCCCGGCGTCCGCTTCCTGCACTGACTGAGTGCCGGCCCTAACAGCAGAGCGGTGACGTCACCGCTGTGCTGTGCTTTCACTTTACGGCCGGCGCTCAGTCAGTGCAGGAAGCGGACGCCGGGGACGCGAAGGTGAGTATGTACTGTTTGTTTTTTTACATTTACGCTGGTAACCAGGGTAAACATCGGGTTACTAAGCACGGCCCTGCGCTTAGTAACCCGATGTTTACCCTGGTTACCAGTGAAGACATCGCTGAATCCGTGTCACACACACCGATTCAGCGATGTCAGCGGGACCTCAACGACCAAAAAAAGGTCCAGGCCATTCCGACACGACCAGCGATCTCACAGCAAAGGCCTGGTCGCTGCTACGTGTCAAACATAGCGAGATCGCTACTGAGGTCGCTGTTGCGTCACAAAACTTGTGACTCAGCAGCGATCTCGCTAGCGACCTCGCTTAGTGTGACGGGGGCTTTACTATCCAATTCCTCACAGAAGTTCCTTATCTGTGCATTGAGGGGAATGTCCAGCACTATTAATTATGCTACAGAAATCAATAAAGTGCATACATAAAAGGTATATCCGATAGTATTGGGCACAAAATACTAATTCTCCTGAATCAACAATTAAATTATCCTATCAAAAAGACTTGGAGAACTCTTAATAAAATCAATAATTCTTTATTAAACACAATAATTAACCCCTTTCTGCCATTAGACGTACTATTCCGTCCATGTGGGGTGGGCCCTAATTCCCAAGGACAGGATAGTACGTCATATGCGATCGGCCGCGCTCTTGGGGGAAGCGCGGCCGGGTGTCAACTGACTATCGCAGCTGACATCCGGCACTATGGGCTCCCTGCGAGCTTCCCTGAGACCCCCGGAGCAACGTGATGTGATCGCGTTGCTGCGAGGGTCTCTTACCTCCTCCTTCCTGCAGCAGGCGCCGGGAAGCCTCATTGCTCTGTGTATGTCAGATCACTCATCTGACACAGTGCACAGCAAAGTGTCAGATCAGCGATCTTACACTATAACATGATGCCCTGGGGCAATGTTATAGTGTAAAAAAAATAAAAAAATAAATTCCTAAAAATTCCTAAAAAAAACATATATATATATATTGTTCTTATAAATACATTTCTTTATCTAAATATAAAAAAAACAATAAAAGTACACATGTTTAGTATCGCCGCTTCCGTAACGACCCAACCTATAAAACTGTCCCACTAGTTAAACCCTTCAGTGAACACCGTAAAAAAAAAAAATGAGGCAAAAAACAACACTTTATTATCATACCGCCAAACAAAAAGTGGAATAACACACGATCAAAAAGATGGATATAATAAACCATGGTACCGCTGAAAATGTCATCTTGTCCCGCAAAAAATGAGCCACCATACAGCGTCATCAAAGAAAAAATAAAAAAGTTATAGTCCTCAGAATAAAGCAATGCAAAAATAATTATTTTTTCTATAAAATAGTTTTTATCGTATAAAAGCGCCAAAACATAAAAAAAGATATAAATGAGGTATCGCTGTAATCGTACTGACCCAAAAGATAAAACTGCTTTATCCATTTTACCAAACGCGGAATGGTATAAACGCCTCCCCCAAAAGAAATCCATGAATAGCTGGTTTTTGGTCATTCTGCATCACAAAAATCGGAATAAAAAGCGATCAAAAAATGTCACGTGCCCGAAAATGTAACCAATAAAAACGTCAACTCGTCCCGCAAAAAACAAGGCCTCACATGACTCTGTGGACCAAAATATGGAAAAATTATAGCTCTCAAAATGTGGTAACGCAAAAAATATTTTTTGCAATAAAAAGCATCTTTTAGTGTGTGACGGCTGCCAATCATAAAAATCTGCTAAAAAATCCCCTAGAAATGTAAATCAAACCCCCCTTCATCACCCCCTTAGTTAGGGAAAAATAAAAAAATTAAGAAAATGTATTTATTTCCATTTTCTCATTAGGGTTAGAGCTAGAGTTAGGGCTAGGGTTAGGGTTAGAGCTAGGGTTAGGGCTAGGGTTAGGGCTGGGGCTAAAGTTAGGGTTAGGGGTTGGATTACATTTACGGTTGGGAATAGGGTTGGGATTAGGGTTAGGGGTGTGTCAGGGTTAGGAGTGTGGATAGGGTTACCGTTGGGAATCGGGTTAGGGGTGTGTTTGGATTAGGGTTTCAGTTATAATTGGGGTTTTCCACTGTTTAGGCACATCAGAGGCTCTCCAAACACGACATGGCGTCAGATCTCAATTCCAGCCAATTCTGCGTTGAAAAAGTAAAACAGTACTCCTTCCCTTCAGAGCTCTCCTGTGCGCCTAAACAGGGGTTTACCCCAACATATGGGGCATCAGCGTACTCAGGACACATTGGACAACAACTTTTGGGGTCCAATTTCTCCTGTTATCCTTGGGAAAATACAAAACTAAGGGCTAAAAAATAATTTTGTGGAAAAAAAAAGATTTCTTATTTTCACGGCTCTGCGTTATAAACTGTAGTGAAACACTTGGGGGTTCAAAGTTCTCACAACACATCTAGGTACGTTCCTTGGGGGTCTAATTTCCAATATGGGGTCACTTGTGGGGGGTTTCTACTGTTTAGGTACATTAGGGTCTCTGCAAAAGCAATGTGATGCCTGCAGACCATTACATCTAAGTCTGCATTCCAAATGGCGCTCCTCCCTTCCGAGCCCTCCCATGTGCCCAAACGGTGGTTCCCCCCACATATGGGGTATCAGCGTACTCAGGACAAATTGGACAACAACTTTTCTGGTCCAATTTCTCCTGTTACCCTTGGAAAAATACAAAACTGGGGGCTAAAAAATAATTTTTGTGTAAAAAAAATTTTTTTTTTTCACGGCTCTTATAAACTGTAGTAAACACTTGGGGGTTCAGAGCTCTCAAAACACATCTATATGAGTTCCTTAGGTGGTCTAGTTTCCAAAATGGTGTCACTTGTGGGGGGTTTCAATGTTTAGGCACATCAGTGGCTCTCTAAACACAACATGGCGTCCCATCTCAATTCCAGTAAATTTTGCATTGAAAAGTCAAATGGCGCTCCTTCCCTTCCGAGCTCTGCCATGCGCCCAAACAGTGGTTTACCCCCACATACGGGGTATCAGCATACTCAGGACAAATTGCACAACAATTTTTGGAGTCCAATTTCTCCTGTTACCCTTGGGAAAATAAAAAATTTGGGGCGAAAAGATCATTTTTGTGAAAAAATAGCGTTGGAGTTAGAATTAGGAGAATTCCACTGTTTAGGCACATCAGGGGCTCTCCAAACGTGACATGGCGTCCAATCTCAATTCCAGCCAACTTTGCATTGAAAAGTCAAACAACGCTCCTTACCTTCCGAGGTCTGTCGTGTGCCCAAACAGTGGTTTACCCCCACATATGAGGTATCAGCGTACTCAGGACAAATTGCACAACAATTTTTGGAGTCCAATTTCTCCTGTTACTCTTGGGAAAATTAAAAATTGGGGGCAAAAAATCATTTTTGTGAAAAAATATGCTTTTTTATTTTTATGGCTCCACATTATAAATTTCTATGAAGCACTTGGGGGTTCAAAGTGCTCACCACACATCTAAATAAGTTCCTTAGGGGGTCTACTTTCCAAAATGGTGTCAATTGTGGGGGGTTTCAACTGTTTAGGCACATCAGGGGCTCTCCAAACGTGACATGGCATCCGATCTCAATTCCAGCCAATTTTGCATTGAAAAGTCAAACGACACTCCTTCCCTTCCGAGCTCTGCCATGCGCCCAAACAGTAGTTTACCCCACATATGGGGTATCAGCGTTCTCAGGAAGAAATTGCACAACTATTGGGGTCCAATTTATCCTGTCACCCTTGGAAAAATAAAACAAATTGGATCTGAAGTAATATTTTGTGAAAAAAAGTTAAATGTTCATTTTTTTAAACATTCCAAAGATTCCTGTGAAGAACCTGAAGGGTTAATAGACATCTTGAATGTGGTTTTGAGCACCTTGAGGGGTGCAGTTTTTAGAATGGTGTCACTTATTTTGTATTTTCTTTCATATAGACCCCTCAAAGTGAATTCAAATGTGAGGTGGTCCCTAAGAAATGGTGTTGTAAAAATGAGAAATTGTTGGTCAACTTTTAACCCTTATAACTCCCTACTAAAAAAGGGGTTCTAAAATAGTGCTGATGTAAAGTAGACATGTGGGAAATGTTACTTATTAAGTATTTTGTGTGACATATCTCTGTGATTTAAGGGCATGAAAATTCAAAGTTGGAAAATTGCGCAATTATTTTCTAAATTTTCGTCAAATTTCATTTTTTTACCCACAAATAATTGCAAGTCATATTAAGGAAATTTTACCACTGTCATGAAGTACAATATGTCACGAGAAAATAATGTCAGAATCACCAGGATCCATGAAGCGTTCCAAAATTATTAACTCATAAAGGGACAGTGGTCAGAATTGTAAAAATTGGCCCGGTCATTAACATGCAAACCACCTTTGGGGGTAAAGGGGTCAAAAAAAGAATAAAAAAATATTCACCTCTCGACGCTGTCCGACTCCTCGGCGTCTTCTGGCTCTCTGCGCCGTGACTGTTCAGGCAGAGGGCGCACACTAATCACATCATCGCGCCCTCTCACCTGAAACGTCACAATCAGAGGACGGAAGACACCGCAGCCGAGAAACAGGGAGAGGTGAGTATCACAAATCTCGGGGCTTGGAGCAAGCAGCGGGGGATAGGGCCCCCATAGCACGTGAGTGACCCCGATGGTGAGTGAGCCCCTCCGCCTGCTCAGGGCCCCGGCACTTGCCCACATGTGCCGGGTGCTGATACCGGCCCTGAACATATTCATACACCATATATAGAGGACTGAATACCTGTTATAATTTTTCTGTATCCTGTGTCTACATAGCTGAACCCAAACTTTACTCTGAGTATTAAATAATTGTAGTTTATTTTCTCTCTTCTTCCGTCAGCCATGGCATCTATTGATCTGAGAGACGAGCTGCTCTGCTCCATCTGTTTATCGACGTTTAAGGACCCTGTAACGCTGAGATGTGGACACAACTTCTGCCGGGTCTGTATTGGTCGTGTGCTGGATACACAGGACGGGTCTGGAGTTTATTCCTGTCCTGAATGCAGAAAAAGATTTCGGGTGCGGCCGGCACTGATGAGGAACATAAATCTCCATAATGTCGCAGAACGTTTCCTGATTACTCAGCAAGAACAAGAGGAGATCACTGGGATCTACTGCACTTACTGTGTGGACTCTCCTGTACCTGCTGTTAGATCCTGTCTACTCTGTGAGGCTTCTCTGTGTGATAAACACCTGAGAGCTCACAGCAAATCACCAGAACACGTCTTATCTGATCCCAGCACTTCTCTGGAGAAAAGGAAATGTTCTGTCCATGAGAAGATCCTGGAATATTACTGCACCGAGGACGCTGCTTGTATCTGTGTGTCCTGCAGTTTGGCCGGAGAACATTCGGAAACCGGGTGGAGATGCTGGATGAGGCCTCTGAGAAGAAGGAGAAACTGAGAAATAAAAGCAACAGCAGACTGAATGGCACTAGGAACACAGCCGACAATAGAGGAAATTTGTCTCAATTCACACCCTTTTATTCCAATTTTCCTGGTGACATGCGGCGTTACGCCCCACTGGTGAGATGGTGCTCAGCATATATATATGGAATAACTCAGTCTTCAAATCCACAACAAAAGAAAGAAACATATGCGGCACTCACCCAGCTTGCGTGAAACTGTAGTCTTTAATAGTCCAATCAGCTGGTTACAATCATTGCATACAGTTCGGCAGAAAACGGTGAGGGTGCGGGGGGTGTGGATGGGACGACGGCCGTTTTGCGCAGTAAAGAAGCGGTAAAAGCGCATACCGCGTGAAATGGCCATCCTCCCATCCTCACCATTTTCTGCCGAACTGTATGCAATGATTGTAACCAGCTGATTCGACTATTAAAGACTACAGTTTCAAGCAAGCTGGGTGAGTGCTGCATATGTTTCTTTCTTTTGTTGTAGAAACTGAGAAAAGTTTTGCAGAAACTGACAACAAAGAGAGTAAAGACTGAGGAAAGAGTCCGGAGCAGGAGAAAAGCTCAAGAAAAAGCAGCTGGAGAAGCCGAGAGTCACTGCCCTGTGTACAGACATCAGGAGACGGTTGGACGACCTGGAGAAGAAGGTCCTGAGTGAGATCTCCAGGCAGGAAAAGGAAGAGTCACTGTCACTGTCTGCTCTGATCCATCAGCTGGAAATAAAGAAGGACGAGCTGTCCAGGAAGATGAGACACATTGAGGAGCTGTGTAACATGACGGATCCACTGACTGTCTTACAGGATCCAGACACCGGTGACTTGTGTGATCCTGAGGAGGAGGGAGGTGATGAGGACACAGGGGGACATGATAAACAGCCCCATGACGGAGATGACCTGGATGTGGCTGTGATCACACACATTACACACATTATGTGACGTAATATCAGGTATAAGGAGCGGGATCTATGTGGAGGTTCCTGCAGACATATTATTATTATTATTTATTGTTATAGCGCCATTTTTTCCATGGCGCTTTACATGTGAGGAGGGGTGTACATAATAAAAACAAGTACAATAATCTTGAACAATACAAGTCATAACTGGTACAGGAGGAGAGAGGACCCTGCCCGCGAGGGCTCACAATCTACAAGGGATGGGTGAGCATACAGTAGGTAAGGATAGAGCTGGTCGTGCAGTGGTTTGGTCGATCGGTGGTTACTGCAGGTTGTAGGCTTGTCGGAAGAGGTGGGTCTTCAGGTTCTTTTTGAAGGTTTCGATGGTAGGCGAGAGTCTGATATGTTGTGGTAGAGAGTTCCAGAGTAGGGGGGATGCATGAGAGAAATCTTGTATGCGATTGTGGGAAGAGGAGATAAGAGGGGAGTAGAGGAGGAGATCTTGTGAGGATCGGAGGTTGCTTGCAGGAAAGTACCGGGAGACGAGGTCACAGATGTATGGAGGAGACAGGTTGTGGATGGCTTTGTATGTCATGGTTAGGCTTTTGTACTGGAGTCTCTGGGTAATGGGGAGCCAGTGAAGGGATTGACAGAGGGGAGAGGCCGGGGAATAGTGGGGTGGATTAGTCGGGCAGCAGAGTTTAGAATAGATTGGAGGGGTGCGAGAGTGTTACAGGGGAGGCCACAGAGCAGGAGGTTACAGTAGTCGAGGCAGGAGATGATGAGGGCATGGACTAGGGTTTTTGCAGATTCTTGGTTTAGGAATGTACGGATCCGTGAAATATTTTTGAGTGGGAGGCGGCAGGAAGTGGAAAGGGTTTGGATATGTGGTTTGAAGGAGAGATCAGTGTCGAGGATTACCCCAAGACAGCGGGCTTGTGGTACTGGGGAGAGTGGGCAGCCGTTTACTGTAATGGATATGTTCGTTGGGGGGGGTCGTGTGAGAAGGGGGAAAGACGATGATTTCTGTTTTGTCCATGTTAAGTTTTAGAAATCTAGCGGAGAAGAAGGATGAAATAGCGGATAGACATTGAGGGATTCTGGTTAGAAGGGTGGTGATATCTGGTCCAGAGATGTAGATCTGTGTGTCGTCAGCATAGAGATGATACTAAAAGCCATGAGATTCTATGAGCTGTCCCAGGCCAAAGGTGTAAATGGAGAAGAGCAGGGGCCCTAGGACTGAACCTTGCGGGACTCCGACAGATAGTGGGCGAGGTGAGGAGGTGGTGTGTGAGTGGGAGACGCTGAATGTCCGGTCAGTTAGGTATGACGAGATCCAGGATAGGGCCAAGTCTGTGATGCCAAGGGATGAGAGGGTCTGCAGCAACAGGGAATGGTCCACTGTGTCAAAGGCAGAGGACAGGTCAAGGAGGAGGAGGATAGAGTAGTGCCGCTTGCTCTTGGTGGTTAATAGGTCATTGGTGACCTTAGTTAGGGCAGTTTCAGTGAAGTGGTGTGACCGGAAGCCAGATTGAAAGTGGTCGAAGAGGGAGCAGGAAGATAGATGGGAGGACAGTTCAAGATGGACGTGTTGTTCCAGTAGTTTGGAGGCATAGGGAATAAGTGATATAGGGCGATAGCTAGATACAGAGGATGGGTCAAGAGAGGGCTTTTTGAGGATAGGTGTGATTGAGGCATGTTTAAAGCTTGAGGGGAAAACACCAGTTGTTAGTGATAGGTTGAAGAGATGGGTTAGGGTTGGGATGAAGACTGTGGCGAGGTTTGGGATGAAGTGGGATGGGATCGGATCAAGTGCACAGGTGGTGAGATGTGATCTTGAGAGTAGAGTGGAGAGTCTGTCTTCTGTAATGGTGGAGAAGTTGGTTTTGGAGGTGGAGGGCTGGGTAGTTGGGAGGAAGGGTTCTGGGGGTTGTCGACTAAAACTGTCTCTGATGTTCTCAATCTTCTGCTTGAAAAATGAGGCAAAGTCTTCAGCAGAGATGAGTGGGGAGGGAGGAGGTGCTGGGGGACGGAGGAGAGAATTGAAGGTGTTGAATAACTGTTTGGGGTTGTGAGACAGGGAGGATATAAGAGATGAGAAGTAGGTTTGTTTTGCTGTGGCGAGTGTGGTCTTGAAAGTAGTGAGGGACTGTTTGAATGTGATGAAGTGCTCGTTGGAGTGGGATCTTTTCCCTCTCCGCTCTGCAGTCCTGGAAGCTCGCCTCAGTTCTTTGGTCAGGCGGGTGTGCCAGGGCTGTCTGTTGATTTTGCGAGCTTTGGTATGTGTGAGAGGGGCAAGAGATTCCAAAGCTGCAGTTATTGTGGTGTTGTATAGAGCGGCAGCGTCATCCGCATTGTGTAGGGAGCTTATGTCTGTGAGAGGGAGGAGGGATTCAGAGAGTGAGTGTAGATCAAGGTGTTTAAGATTTCTGCGAGGGTGTGCAAGTTTGTGGGGTGGGGATTGTAGACAAGGAGTGGAGAGAATGTGAGTAGATTGTGGTCAGAAAGAAGAGGAGGTGAGTTAGAGAGCTAAGATAGGGAGCAGAGGCGGGTGAAGATGAGATCCAGTGTGTGACCATCTTTGTGAGTGGCTGTAGAAGACCATTGAGCAAGGCCAAAGGAGGAAGTGAGAGATAGAAGTTTAGTGGCAGCTGAGAGGGGAGTGTCAATGGGGATGTTGAAGTCGCCCATGATGATAGTGAGGATGTCAGCGGTGAGGAAATGGAGTAGGCAGGTGGTGAAGTGGTCAGAGAAGGTGGTGGCTGGCCCTGGGGGACGGTAGATGACAGCCAGTTTCAGGTTGGAGGGGGAGTAGATGCACACGGAGTGCTCCTCAAAGGAAGGGAGGATAACAGAGGGCGGAAGTGGGATTGGGGTGAAGGAGCAGTTATCTGACAGGAGAAAACCAACTCCTCCGCCATGCTTGCTGTTGGGGCGAGGGGTGTGAGAGAGGTGGAATCCAGCATAGGAAAGCGCGGCTGGAGAGGCTGAGTCAGAGGGGGTGAGCCAGGTTTCAGTGATGCCGAGGAAGGAGAATTTGTTATTGATAAAGAGGTCGAGGATAAATGACAGTTTATTGCAGACAGAGCGTGCGTTCCATAGTGCTCCAGATAGGGAAATTGGGGGAGTGGGGGCTGGATGAATGGGTATGAGGTTACTGTGGTTGCGAAGATGTGTAGAGGATCGTGGCAGGGGATTAGAAATGAGTGTGGGGATGTGATGAGGAGGGCCAGGATTTGGGGATATGTCACCAGCAATGAGGAGCAGCAGACAGAGCGTTAGAAGGTGGGAGCAGGATAGGACATGATGTGGCCGTGTGTGTCTGGAGAGAAAGGATTGTATGTGGGGGAATAGTTCTGTGGAGGAGGTGAGGTGGCTGGGGAGGATGGAGGAAGAAATGATTAGTTCCTTACTAGGTGGAGGGATTACTGGAGATAGGAAGAAATAAAGTAGTATGGGGATGAATGTTAACAGAAAGCGAAACATTATAGTAGTTTTCTATTCCTTTATCTTCCAGTCAATTCCAGTCCAATTCTAGTCTAATTCATAGCAATTAAAAATCTGCAATTTAAAATATGCAATTTCTAAGATGGTCAGACACGTCTGGTCAGACTCATGGCTTTGAATTTATGTTATGGGATGTAACCACAGCTTCTAATAATCTCCTTATATCAGACGACCTGAAAACTGAAATCTGGACAAAAAAGAAAAGGAATCATTCAGAAACAGCAGAAGGATTTCAATATCCTCAGGTGATGAGCAGGAGAGGATTTACCTCAGGAGGACATTACTGGGATGTGGAGGGCAGTAAATCAGGGAGTTGGAGTGTGGGGATGTGTTATCCCAGTATAGACAGAAGGGGAGGTCAGTCAGGGGCAGATTATCAGAGGGTCAATATGGGCGGTAGCCCAGGGCCCAGTGGTGTGGGGGGGCCCTGGGCTACCGCACAGATTGACCCTCTGATAATCCGCCCGAGTATGCCCGCCGCCGCCGGCATTTAAGTGCCCCGTATCGGGCCCCTTCTCATCTGCTCACCGGGCCCCTTCTGGCGCTACGGCGGTTTCCTATTGACGTGCGGGCGCGCGCCCGCACGTCAATAGTTAACAACAGCCGCCAGCCAATTGGAGGCTGGCAGCTGAAGTCGGCCGCAGCGCACACGTCGCCGGCGTCTGACGTCATTGTCAGTCGCCGGCGAGTGTGCGCTGCTGGAGGGAGCTCGCCGCTTGGAGCGCTGGTCAGGTGAGGAGACTCTGGGTTTTTTTTTGTTTTTTTTTATAAGATAACGGTGGATACACTGGGGGCAATGCTGGAGGACACACAGGGGCAATGCTGGAGACACTGGGGCAGATTGCTGGACACACTGGGGGCAATGCTGGAGACACTGGGGCAGATTGCTGGACACACTGGGGCAATGCTGGAGACACTGGGGCAGATTGCTGGACACACTGGGGCAATGCTGGAGACACTGGGGCAGATTGCTGGACACACTGGGGGTAATGCTGGAGACACTGGGGCAGATTGCTGGAGACACTGGGGCAATGCTGGAGACACTGGGGCAGATTGCTGGACACACTGGGGCAATGCTGGAGGACACACTGGGGCAGATTGCTGGAGGACACACTGGGGCAGATTGCTGGAGACACTGGGGCAATGCTGGAGACACTGGGGCAGATTGCACACTGGGGCAATGCTGGAGGACACACTGGGCAGACTGCTGGACACACTGGGGCAGATTGCTGGAGACACTGGGGCAGATTGCTGGACACACTGGGGCAATGCTGGAGGACACACTGCGGCAGACTGCTGGAGGACACACTGGGGCAGATTGCTGGAGACACTGGGGCAATGCTGGAGACACTGGGGCAGATTGATGGACATTCAGAGCCCCAGAGTCCTGGTCGTTGCAGTACTGTGGCTCCGCCGCTATGGGGGGCTATGGTACGTCTGATGGCACTGAAGGAGTTCATCTGACCAGGTATCACATACACCAATACATTTCACAGTCTGGCCTCCAGGGGGAGCTAAGGGTATTATTCATTAGGCCACTCCTCACAGTCTGGTAAAACTGGGGGTTAGGCAGGAAGTTAGAGAGAACGCTGACTGGGTTGGAACCAGGCAACACCTTGTGGCAGAGGGTGTTGTAGGGGAAGATTCGGTAGGGTCCCTGTCAGGGGTGGGATCCTGACAGAGGCCTGGCAATTAGAGAGAAAGCTACGGGACCGCGCATGCACTTCATAGCGGCGGTGCCCTAAGAAAGGACAAGAAGCGAGATTTATTGTGCTGAGTGAGAAACGAGATCAACGCAACAGGGAGAATACCAGTAGGAGTCGTGCTGTTAGACCGAGGCAACATCCTACTGAGGCATAGATAACCGGTGGCTGGAACGCCAAGGAAGTACAGAGCTCTAAGCATTACTTCAAACCAACGGCAGGACAGAGGGCTATAGGCTGGCTGTCTCACCTACATCACCTACGCAGACATAGGGGGCAACCTTTGGAGAGGGGCGACTCTAGGGTCCCGGAAGAGCTCCGAGCCTTCCCGTCATACGGGTGCGTCCTACCATAAGATCTGGGGGACGAGAATAAGAAGAACATCAGAATCGAGTTGTTGTGAGGGAACACGAGGAACAGACACAACAGTTGTGGGGACTATCCCGTAAGCACAGCAGGGGAGGACCACAACACACAAGCGCTAGAAGGTAGGCACAGATTTCCACCTGCAACGGGAACTCTGAAGGTGCCATCGGACCGGCCGGACTTGCGCAGCCCGGTTAACCGTATTCCGGACTGAGGACCCAGAAGCCTTCAGTAAAGAGGTAAAGAGACTGCAACCTGGTGTCCTCGTTATTTACTGCACCGCACCACTACCACCATCCACACCTATTATTTGGGGCGCCCCTCAGCAGGGTCACGGACCGGGCCTAGCCACCGTGACAACCCCCAGAGCAGAGACTCAGAGGCCCGGTACCGGGTACCCCTCGGCCCTGCGGCAGTGGGGGCGCTGCAGACACACTGGTGCAATGCTGGAGGACACACTGGGGCAGATTGCTGGAGGACACACTGGGGCAGATTGCTGGAGACACTGGGGCAGTGCTGGAGACACTGGGGCAGATTGCTGGAGACACTGGGGCAGATTGCTGGACACACTGGGCAGATTGCTGGAGACACTGGGGCAATGCTGGAGACACTGGGGCAATGTTGGAGACACTGGGGCAGATTGCTAGAGACACTGGGGCAGATTGCTGGAGACACTGGGGCAGATTGCTGGACACACTGGGGCAATGCTGGAGGAGACACTGGGGCAATGCTGGAGACACTGGGGCAGATTGCGGGACACACTGGGGCAATGCTGGAGGACACACTGGGGCAGATTGCTGGAGACACTGGGGCAATGCTGGAGACACTGGGGCAATGCTGGAGGACACACTGGGACAATGCTGGAGGACACACTGGGGCAGATTGCTGGAGACACTGGGGCAGATTGCTGGAGACACTGGGGCAGATTGCTGGAGACACTGGGGCAGATTGCTGGAGACACACTGGGGCAGACTGCTGGACACACTGGGGCAGATGATTGTTGGAGACACTGGGGCAATGCTGGAGACACTGGAGCAATGCTGGAGACACTGGGGCAGATTGCTGGACACACTGACGGCAATGCTGGACATACTGGGGCAGATTGCTAGACACACTGGGGGTAATATGCTGGAGACACTGGGGCAGATTGCTGGACACACTGGGGGCAATGCTGGATAATCTGGGGCAATATGCTGGACATACTGGGGCAGATTGTTGAACACACTGTTTGGGGGCAATGCTGGATACACTGGGGCAATGCTGGAGACACTGGGGCATTGCTGGACAATGACAATTGGACATACTGGGGCAGATTGCTGGACACACTGGTGGTAACATGCTGGACACACTGGGGCAATGCTGGACATACTGGGGCAGATTGCTGGACACACTGGTGGTAATATGCTGGACACACTGGGGCAGATTGCTGGACACACTGTCTGGGGGCAATCCTGGACACACTGGGGGTAATATGCTGGAGTCAGACACTGGGGCAGATTGCTGGAGACACTGTCTGGGGGCAATGCTGGACACACTGGGGTAATATGCTGGACACACTGGGGCAATATGCTGAACATACTGGGGCAGATTGCTGGACACACTGGGGGCAGGACTGGAGGCATGGGCAGAATGTAGACACGGGGCATGATTGGAGACACGGGGTAGAATGAAAGACATGGGGCAGGATTAGATCATGGGGCAGGATGGATACGATGGAGACAGATGGGGCAAGATGGGGAGATCATATGGTGTAGAATGGATACTCATGAGGGCAAGATGCGAGAACATATGGCTGGAGCCAGGAATGAGACACACGGGGCCAGGGTGGGGAATATTATTACCATAGGGGCTAATTAAGGGATATTATTACTGCAGTGCTGTATTTATTTTATTTTTTGAGTATACCGTTTTAAATGGGGGGGGGGCGGTCCTGTTACTGTGCAGAGTGACACTATATCGCCTTTTTTTCTCCATGTGGTGTAATGTAGAAGTTGTGAAAAATTAAGTAATGTGTTCTGCAAGCGGAGCTCGAGATAACTGTGTTATTTCCTGCAGAAACGAGTCCTGGCTGGAAGAAATGATGGCGGTCTGTGCTGGATGAAAGATGAAGGACTTCACCTAGAGACATCACTGGTGAGTCAGTGTTACCTATACACTGACACTATACACTGTATACTATATACAGAGGTCCTGTGTACAATGTCACCAGTGATCACTGTATTACCTGTACACAGACACTGCATACTAAGTACAGATCTCCTGTGAATACTGGCACTTATGGTGATAGTATTGTGTTTTTGTTTTTTTTTTAAATTACTGATCAGTATTGTAGTATTCAGTCACTATGTGGTGGTAATATGTGGTCTGGAAATGGTGTTGTGGTATTTGTCCCTTGAATGTGCTATTTGGTCACCAAGTGCAAGTGGTGGTAATATGTGGTCTTGACATGGTGCGGTGGCATTTGTTCCTTGTATGCGATATTATTCGATCACTGTGGTTGTAATTTGTGGTCTGGTCATGGCGCGGTGGTATTTGTTCCTTGTATGTGATATTATTGGTTAAAATATACCTAAATTGTATTGCAGATTTTAACAAATATTTAATAGGTTACAGTAGAGTAGGGCCCGGCCATTTTTCTGGAATAATCTGGTTCGGGTATAACATGACCCCCGTCACATGACCCCCGTCACATGACCAGGGGGGGGGCCCACAGTGTCTGAACAGCCCGGGGCCCTGGCTACCCTTAATCCACCCCTGAGGTCAGTCATACATTGGATATAATAACAAGTCCTGGAGTTTGTTGAGGTAGAACACTGAGTATTCAGTGATATAGTAAAGTGATTCTACTGGCTGACAAGATCTCCAGTGATAGTGTCAGGATATGTGTGAATTCATACCTCCCAACTTTTGAAGAAGTGAGAGAGGGACAAAGTTTGCGGCGGCGCGCAGCGGCATATTTTAGGCCACACCTCTGACCACACCCATATCCACGCCCCAACAACACACATTTAGCACTGCTAATCACATTGTTTCATAAACAATAATTATAAACAAAAACATATGGCCACACATGATGCTCAATACTGTATAATGGCCCCACAGTGCTCCATACTGTATAATGGCCACACAGTGCTGCATACTGTAAAATGGCCACAAATGATGCTCCATATTGTATAATGGCCACACATAGTGCTCCATACTGTAAAATGGCCCCATATGATGCTCCATACTGTATAATGGCCACACATGATGCTCCATTCTGGATAATGGCCACACATGATGCTCCATACTGTATTTTGGCCACAGAGTGCTCCATACTGTATAATGGCCACACATGATGCTCCATACTGTATAATGGCCACACAGTGCTCCACACACTGTATAATGGCCACACATGATGCTCCATACTGTATAATGGCCACACAGTGCTCCATACTGTATAATGGCCACACAGTGCTCCATACTGTATAATGGCCACACATGATGCTCCATACTGTATAATGGCCACACATCATGCTCCATACTGTATAATGAACACTCATGGTGCTCCATACTGTGTAATGGCCACACAGTGCTCAATACTGTATAATGCCCACACAGTGCTCCATACTGTATAATGGCCACACATGATGCGCCGTACTGTATAAGGTCAAAACCCGTTGGTCGTATCATGTACCCCATCATTTGCTGTACCACTATGAAACAAGGATTTTAATGGATTTGTCTAAATAAATTGAGCTTTTATCCAAGTGTCACACTGGAGATTTACTTCCTATTTTTTTTCTGTTGTGGACAACGCCTCTAATCCAGGCACCTCCTTGTGTGAATTTCATTCTGAGTCAATCAAGACTTTTGTTCCTGAGCAAACTTGCACAGAAGGACTTCTGCTTCAAACTGATGAGCTGAATTTTTCACCTTCCCTTTTTTCCTTTGCATACACATACTGTATAATGGCCACATATGAGGCTCCATACTGTATAATAGCCACACATGATGCTCCATACTGTATAATGGCCCCACATGATGCTCCATAGTGTATGATGGCCACACATGATGCCCCATACTGTATAATGGCCACACATAGTGCTCCATACTGTATAATGGCCACACAGTGCTTCATACTGTATAATGACCACACAGTGCTCCATACTGTATAATGGCCACACAGTGCTCCATACTGTATAATGGCCACACAGTGCTCCATACTGTACAATGGCCACACAGTGCTCAATACTGTATAATGGCCACACAGTGCTCCATACTGTATAGTGACCACACATGAGGCTCCATACTGTATAATGGCCACACAGTGCTGCATACAGTAAAATGGCCACACATGATGCTCCATATTGTATAATGGCCACACATAGTGCTCCATACTGTAAAATGGCCCCATATGATGCTCCATACTGTATAATGGCCACACATGATGCTCCATACTGGATAATGGCCACACATGATGCTCCATACTGTAAAATGGCCCCATATGATGCTCCATACTGTATAATGGCCACACATGATGCTCCATACTGTATAATGGCCACACAGTGCTCCACACACTGTATAATGGCCACACATGATGCTCCATACTGTACAATGGCCACACAGTGCTCCATACTGTATAATGGCCACACATGATGCTCCATACTGTATAATGGCCACACAGTGCTCCATACTGTATAATGGCCACACATGATGCTCTATACTGTATAATTGCCACACAGTGCTCCACACACTGTATAATGGCCACACATGATGCTCCATACTGTATAATGGCCACACAGTGCTCCATACTGTTTAATGGCCACACATGATGCTCCATACTGTATAATGGCCACACATCATGCTCCATACTGTATAATGAACACTCATGATGCTCCATACTGTATAATGGCCACACAGTGCTCAATACTGTATAATGAACACTCATGATGCTCCATACTGTATAATGGCCACACATGATGCTCCATACTGTATAATGGCCACACAGTGCTCCATACTGTATAATGGCTACACATGATGCTCCATTCTGTATAATGGCCACACACAGTGCTCCATACTGTATAATGGCCACACATGATGCTCCATACTGTATAATGGCCACACATGATTCTCCATACTGTTTAATAGCCACACATGATGCTCCATACTGTATAATGGCACCACATTATGCTCCATACTGTATAATGGCCACACATGATGCTCGCAATATCGGCTCCTATCCGACACAGCTAGCGTCCGCTCCGTACACCTCGTACACAAACGACTCTGCTCCGTACACCTTGCACACACGGCTTCACTCTGCACGCCTCATACACACACACGACTCCGCTCCATACACATTGCACATGCGGCTCCGCTCCGTACACCTTGTACACACGGCTCCGCTCCGTACACCTCGTACACATGTGGCTCTGCTCCGAACACCTAGTACACACCGGTCCGCTCCGTACATCTCGTACACACACGGCTCCTAACCGTACACCTTGTACACACGGGGCTCTGCTCCGTACACCTCGTACACATGCGGCTCCGCTCCGTACAACTCGTACACATGTGGCTCCGCTCCATACACCTCGTACACATGCGGCTTCATGACGTACACCTAGTACAAACAGGGCTCCGCTCTGTACACCTCGCACACACGCTGCTGCGCTGTGTACACCTCGTACACATGCGGCTGTGCCCCATACACCTCGTACAAATGCGGCTGCGCTCCGTACACTTCGTACATATGCGACTGCGCTCCATACACCTCATACACACGCGGCTCCACTCCATACACATCGTACACACGCGGCTCTGCACTGTACACCTCTTGCACACAGGGCCCTGTTCTGTACACCTTGCACACACGCGGCTCAGCTCCGTACAACTCGTACACATGCAGCTCTGCTCTGCACACCTCATACACACGCGGCTTCGCGACTTACAACTTGTACACACGCGGCTGTGCTGTGTACACCTCGTACACATGCGGCTGCGCTCCATACACCTTGCACAAATGTGGCTGCGCTCCGTACACCTCGTACACATGCGACTGCGCTCCGTACACCTCATACACACATGGCTCCACTCCGTACACCTCGTACACACACGGCTTTGCTCCGTACACATTATACACACATGGCTCCGCTCCATACACCTCGTACACACACGGCTCTGCTACATCCACACTGTAAACACCTCCTGACCCAACACATAAACTTACCTCATCCAGCACCATGACAACCAGCAGAGTCCTGACCTACATGCATACATGGAGGCCCCGATCACGTGACCCCTGACTCCTCCACTCCTGTGATCTCATCACAGGTCCTGTGAGCACAGAGCAGCCATATATATGGTGTGCTGCTCTACGAGGGGAAGGATGAGTGACATTGCAGTGCGGGAAAACTAATGCCCCGCCCATGACCGCGGGGCAGACTGTCAAAATCGGAAATGCCCCGCTGGATCCGGGACGGTTGGGAGCTGTGGTGCTGCATTGTCACAAGTCTCTTAAACAATGCTCTATGCATGGTAGCAAAGAGAGAGGAAATAAATCCAAAAGGATAACTTTATGTCTTATATAAAATTGCTTTATTAAAGTGCAGATATCAGAAGGCAATGGTGACAACACAGTCACCCAATAAATGTCTAAAAACAAGTAACACACAAAGACACCAGGAGAAGGCAGCTGCTGACCCAAAGCAAGTAAATGTTTGGTATAGCCGTTTACATTAAGGGTCAATTTTAACCAACAGGGTTAAGTGGCCAATGGCACAATGGCCCGTCTTACAAAATAACTCAAAGCCATAGAAAAGTAACACAGTATAACATACCAGCTAATATAACATTAATATGCACACAGAACGAGACTTTGAGAAAGCAAAAAGGTAATAGATTAATACATCACCCTAAAGGTCTTGTGCTAGGCAGCTGCAGAGTCCCGGTGTCCGCCCCGACGCGCGTTTCGGAACCCTTCGTCAGGGGGCGCATAATAACCGATAAAACATGTGCTATATAAATAGGCCAGGAACCGGAAGTAAACACCAGCCGTGACCCAGAAACGGCCGTACGTATCATAGCAACCGCTAGTACGGTGAAGGGAGATGTAATCATCCAGGTCATGTGGGACGGCACACGTGGGGCCCCACGTGATCCGCCCACAATAAACACTGGATCGCCATTCACCAACCATACAGCAGGCGGGCGCATGCGCAACATAATATAAGGTAATATAAGGTACGGGGACAACCAAAGGGTGGAAATGAGGAATAAAGAGGGACAGTGGCGCGGCAATCGATGGATTAATAACGCCGCAGCTATCGGCGATTCTCAGAGTGTGAACAATTAACATTCAATGCATATACACAAAACAATAATGAATTATTAAATATAAAAATAATAAAATGACAACAAACTATTCTATGTCATGTATATGCATATAATATTACAATTAGCCGCATATGGTAATCTCCTTAGTGCAAAACATATGTCCATAATAATAAAGTGATATATATGTATATATGGAAAGAAGGAAAAGCAATAAAGTAAGTCCATATATTGAACTAATGCAGTAATAGTTCATGAGAAGCCTTCATAATTTGAATATCACACAGATAATGTCCACTAGATGGTGGTAGTGGAGCAGTTTTTCACTTCTATTCATATACTTTTTCTCATTTTCCTCTTTTTCTTCTTTTTTTAATTCTATTTCCTAAATCTTCCACCTCCACAGGTGACCTCCTCCAGAAATGTGCAGCATGAATGAACGGACCATCACGGGAACAGACACGGAACTAGCCTAAATACACAAGAACTAAAAACAGAGGTAAAAAAGGTTAAAAAACATTTGGGTAAGAGTATGCTATCAGCGAGAGCACTCAACAGTCAGATGATCACAAAAATGGGACAAAACTTAAGTTCTCATTAAGACCGAGGGTGTGAAGTGTCTGCAAAGTCCAAATCCATTTTGTCTCTAGGCGTGCAAGCCTCGTTGTTAATTTACCACCCCTAATACCGATATCCAAGCTATCAATCCCTCTAAATCTAATTAATTTACCATCACATCCGTGATGTTCCCTAAAATGTCTGGGGAGAGTAGTTAGTTTGGTAATATCTATTTTAGGGTCGGCAGCCGCCTCAATTCCACGTACGTGCTCACGTATACGAATTTTAAAATTACGTGATGTGAGGCCTATATATATTAGGCCACACGGGCATGTGGCATAATAAATGGCCCAGCGCGTTGTACAATTTATCGTCTTTTTAATATTAAATGTTTTCTCCCCACTAGAATCGGTGAAGACCTGGGTCCGATCCACATTGGGGCACGCCACGCAGTGGCCACAGGGTGAGGAACCTAAACGAGGGGGGGTATTATCGAGGAAAGTGACCCTGGATATCCCCTCATAATGACTCCTCGTAAGATGATCTTTAAGGTTCTTGGCACACCTAAAGGAGATAAGGGGACGATCCGGTAGAATTTTAGAGATGGTTTTGTCCACCCTAAGAATTGGCCAGGATTTAGATAGAGCTTCACGAATTTTATGCGCCTGAGAATTAAAGGTGGTCACAAAACGTATTTGTCTATCAGGCTGTCTAGACCAGCTGGATTTCTGATCATAAATCAGAGATTCACGAGGGGCAAATCTTGCCCTATTGTAGGCCTTCTTAACAGCCCGTTTACTGTAGCCCCTACTAAGGAATCTCATCTGAAGCTCTTTAGCCTGTTGCTCAAAATCAGCCTCGGTGGAGCAGATCCTCTGCAAACGGAGGAACTGTCCCACCGGTACGGCTCTAACAACATGTGAAGGATGACATGATGTCGCATGTAATAGGGAATTCGTGGATGTCGGCTTCCGGAACAGGTCGGTTTGTAAAAAAATTAGAATAAAAAGTAGAATTTTAGAGATGGTTTTGTCCACCCTAAGAATTGGCCAGGATTTAGATAGAGCTTCACGAATTTTATGCGCCTGAGAATTAAAGGTGGTCACAAAACGTATTTGTCTATCAGGCTGTCTAGACCAGCTGGATTTCTGATCATAAATCAGAGATTCACGAGGGGCAAATCTTGCCCTATTGTAGGCCTTCTTAACAGCCCGTTTACTGTAGCCCCTACTAAGGAATCTCATCTGAAGCTCTTTAGCCTGTTGCTCAAAATCAGCCTCGGTGGAGCAGATCCTCCGCAAACGGAGGAACTGTCCCACCGGTACGGCTCTAACAACATGTGAAGGATGACATGATGTCGCATGTAATAGGGAATTCGTGGATGTCGGCTTCCGGAACAGGTCGGTTTGTAAAAAACCGAGCTGGTCCTTCTTAAGCATGACATCCAGGAATTCCACAGATTCATTACTCCAATGATATGTGAGATGGATATTCAATTCATTAATATTTAATTCATCCATAAACGTAACCAAATCTTGGGGGGGTCCCTGCCAGATCATGAGTATGTCGTCAATGTAGCGGGCCCAAAGGAGGGCCCGGTCCATTGACGACCCCCGATCTGACAGGAAGAGGTCCCTTTCCCACAGCCCAAGGAACAGATTGGCATAGGAGGGCGCGAAGGCTGCCCCCATGGCTGTTCCTTGGAGCTGCAGGAAAAAGGACCCCTTAAAAACGAAAAAATTATGGGTTAAGGCAAATTCAAGTAGTTCCAACAAAAGTTTAGCAAAGTCAGAGGAGGAGCCAGACAAATCGAGGAAAAAACGTACAGCATTAAGGCCGTCCCCATGTTTGATGTTTGTATATAAGGATTCGACATCAGCCGTCATTAGAATTGTATCCTTGTCCAAATGGACTGAGTCGACCTTCTTGAGGAGATCCCCAGTGTCCTTCAAAAAGGAAGGCAGATTAGAAACCAATGGTTGAAGGTGGAAATCTATCCACTGATTTACTTTCTCAAGGAAGTTCCCATTTCCAGAGATAATAGGTCTGCCAGGTGGCACCCTGGTATCTTTATGCACCTTGGGAAGGAGGTAAAAAGTAGAGACGGTAGGTTCAGTGACACGAAGTGCCAGGGATAGTTCTTTTGTAATAATCCCTCCAGCGACAGCGGCATCCAAAATATTATCCAGTTGTGCACTAAAAGCCGACAAGGGATTAAAGGTCAATTTTTTATAACATATGGTATTATGTAATTGCCTAAAGGCCTCCCTCTCATACATGACCTTAGGCCAAATGACCACATTACCTCCCTTGTCGGCCGGTTTCAGTACAACATCCGGAATACCTTTAAGATAGCGCAGTCGCGTCCTCTCGTCTCTACTTAAATTGTCCCTCCCAAGGTGCTGTGGTATCTTAAGAAGATCCTGGGTTACCACCTGGACAAACATATCAATGGGAGTGCATGTAGAGAGAGGAGGGAACTTCCTTGAGCGTGGTCTAATAGCGGGTGGGATTTTACCTCCCTCCGCGACATTTTCACTGGAGAGCTCCTCAAGAATCCTCAATGTATCTTGCTCCTCCTCTGTGGGAAAAAGTTGGTGAAGGTTATCATCAAAGAAATAGCGTTTAAATAATACAGATCGAGCAAATAAGTGAAGATCTTTAATCACCGAAAAGGTGTCCATACCCGCCACCGGGGAGAAAGAAAGACCTCTACTCAAAAGGGAAAGATCAGATGGAGAAAGAACATGACTACTAAGGTTGATCACCTTGTTGTCCCTCCCTAGTTGGTCAGGTGAGCGGGGGGTCCGTCTTTTATACGGATGATAGCCTCGTGCTCTATTACCGGTAGTACCAGATCTTGTGGTAATCGAATACACAGAGGTATCAGACTGTTCGCCCAAAGATGAAATGGAGGTCACTGATGATGCACTTTTAAGGTGTTGTTGAATAATTTTCGGCTTCCTCCATAGGTATACAGTATGTTGTTGATAATCCCTCTGGTCACGGTTAAATTTAGTAATTTGAGATTCATGAATTTTTTTGACTACTGAGTCAAGAGTTTTTTCCAAATTAAGATCAAATGAATTAATCTTTTCAATAGGACAACCGGTACGAAGCTCACTTTGTGTAGAGTCAATCAATTTATCCAACTCACATATGTTATTAGAATTGAGATTAATCAGTAATTTAATTAGTGCTAATGAGCATGTACTACAGATCTCTTCCCAATTAGAAATAAATTGGGCATCTTCCACTGGAAAGGTGGGAATTACACGGACTCTCAACCCCCTTGGTATCATTTTAGCGGCCACATATCTTTCGAGGAACACACGGTTCCACCATAATTTAGTTCTCTTAATTAAAAGGTCCTGAATGGAGGAACACAGATCCTCCCATTTGCGATCATCAGGCTGTGGAGCACCCACACTGCCCCCGAATACTTGTTCCACTTGGCCTAGCCAGGCCTTTTCTTTTGCTTTATAATCCATAGGGATACCACCAAGACCTGTGCAAAACACAGCAAACACAAATTGAAAAAAGAAGGGGGTAGCCAACGGCAAAATATACCTATAATGTACCATCTGGGAAGGTATTATTCAAATCATATATTAATTAACAGTACTTCCCAGGAAAAATGGGAAGAAGGCTTGCGGTAGCTGGGTGCACAGGATGTGGTCAGGATGACCTCTCATTGCCATGGCAACGATAGGGTCCTTGTGATAACGTCACAGGAGGGCCAATCTGAAGGGACAAGGAGCACCCCTCCCTCTCCCAGCCTTCTAAATGCTGCGATTGATATCGATCACAGCGTTTAGAGGGTTAAATGGCACCGAGGTGACAGTGGAAGGTCAGCTATATGTTTATGTTATAGTTTTGCTATCAATTTATGTCATTTTACGTGAACCCTTTCCCCACCATGACGTATATTTATGTAAAATTTTGTGAAGGGGTTAATAAAAAAATACAGGACCCATTAAAGGAAGTGATAAATTGCTGTAATTAGGGTATTTTCCCCTACATCATGATTCTCTCAGGAGGGGTAGAAAAAATCTGGTGCCAGATTCTTCAAGAAGTTAAGTGAATGGGTGTAACTACAACATTGCTAAGTACTGAGTAAGGCCGGGATCACACACAGCGAGATACGGCAGAGTCTCGCAGGTTAAAACCAAGCTCTGGCACCGGCACTCCAGAGCGGAGCGTGCGGCCGCACAGCAACACATGGAGCTGCACGCTCCGCTCCAGAGTGCCGGTGCCAGAGCTTGGTTTTAACCTGCGAGACTCTGCCGTATCTCGCTGTAGTGTGATCCCGGCCTAATAGACACTTTCAGTTTCATTTCTTCCTTCTTCCGTCTGCCATGGCGTCTGCTGATCTGAGAGACGAGCTGCTCTGCTCCATCTGTTTATCTACATTTAAGGACCCTGTAATGCTGAGATGTGGACACAACTTCTGCCGGGTCTGTATTGGTCGTGTGCTGGATACACAGGACGGGTCTGGAGTTTATTCCTGTTCTGAATGCAGAGAAGAGTTTCGGGTGCGGCCGTCACTGATGAGGAACATAAATCTCCATAAAGTCGCAGAACGTTTCCTGATTACTCAGCAAGAACAAGAGGAGATCACCGGGATCTGCTGCACTTACTGTGTGGACTCTCCTGTACCTGCTGTTAGATCCTGTCTTCGCTGTGAGGCTTCTCTGTGTGATAAACACCTGAGGGTTCACAGCAAATCACCAGAACACGTCTTATCTGATCCCAGCACTTCTCTGGAGAAAAGGAAATGTTCTGTCCATAAGAAGGTCCAGATATATTACTGCACTGAGGACGCTGCTTGTATCTGTGTGTCCTGCAGTTTGGCCGGAGATCATCGGGGACACCAGGTGGAGATGCTGGATGAGGCCTCTGAGAAGAAGGAGAAGAAATTGAGAAATGATCTGCAGAAACTGATCACAAAGAGAGAGAAGACTGAGGAAAGAGTCCAGAGACTGGAGGAGCGCAGGAGAAAAGCTCAAGGAAAAGCAGCTGGAGAAGCCGAGAGAGTCACTGCCCTGTGTACAGACATCAGGAGACGGGTGGACGACCTGGAGAAGAAGGTCCTGAGTGAGATCTCCAGGCAGGAAAAGGAAGAGTCACTGTCACTGTCTGCTCTGATCCATCATCTGGAAATAAAGAAGGACGAGCTGTCCAGGAAGATGAGACACATTGAGGAGCTGTGTAACATGACGGATCCACTGACTGTCTTACAGGAACCAGACACCGGTGACTTGTGTGATCCTGAGGAGAAGGGAGGTGATGAGGACACAGGAGGACATGATAAACAGCTCCATGATGGAGATGACCTGGATGTGGCTGTGATCTCACACACATTACACAAATTATATGACGTAATATCAGGTATAAGGAGCGGGATCTATGTGGAGGGTCCTGCAGACATATTACTGGATGTAACCACAGCTAATAATAATGTCCTTATATCAGACGACCTGAAAACTGCGACCTGGACACGAGAGAAGCAGAAACGTCCAGAAACAGCAGAGAGATTCCAGGGTTATAATCAGGTGATGAGCAGGAGAGGATTTACCTCAGGACGACATTACTGGGATGTGGAGAGCAGTAGATCAGGGGGTTGGAGGGTGGGGATGTGTTATCCCAGTATAGACAGGAGGGGAGGTAGCTCATACATTGGAAATAATAACAAGTCCTGGAGTTTGTGGAGATGTAATAATAATCAGTATTCAGTGATACATGATAGTAAAGAGATCCGGTTACCTGACAAGATCTCCAGTTATAGAGTCAGGATATATCTGGATTATGAGGCCGGGCAGTTGTCCTTTTATGAGCTGTGTGACCCCATCAGACACTTACACACCTTCACTGTCACCTTCTCCGAGCCCCTCCATGCTGCATTATGTGTATCTAATGGTTCTATAAAGATATTAGGGAGAAGAAGTAACTGGGTGAAACCATTATAAACTGGGTGAAACCATTATAACGTGATACATCCATTGATACGATAGAGAATATCTCAGATTTGTTGCATTTAAATGTTTTAGATCATTCAACTAATTGTAATATAAAATAAAGACCTGAGAGCTGAAAGATCAAAATGTGTTAAAATTCCAAGTGTTTGCCCCTTATAACTAATAACTGGTTATATATCTGCAATGATTCTTTTATTGTGAATTAATATTTGGCGCACTCTTTGCATAATTGTTTTAATTCTACTATTCTGGAGGGTTTTCTCGCATGAACTTCCCGATTCTGTCCTGTAATAATATCTAGAGGATTATTATATATGATGTATTTTTTTGAAATGACAAAAAAAAAAAACTGTTCAGAATAAAGTACCGGCAAATTAAATGAGATCTTTGGAATGTTTTGTGCACGATGCCTCATTTTCCGCTTGTAACTTGAATGGTGCAAATGTTTAACATTTATCATGTCCATTGTTTCTGCATTTTGCTGTATTTTTTGGGTCATAGACATCAATGTGGAGCCCATTTTCTGAATAAAATAAGTGTTGCTCTAATGATTTCTACAGGAAGCGATATAAAATATAAAAAATATATAAAAAAATAAAATAAATATTGAAAAATAGAAAAAGGTGTCGCTTTCTAGAGAAAGGAAATGTGATATCACAGGAGCAAGAAGCAACAATCCAGCAGGAATATAAAATGTTGAACATTAAAAAAAAATTCAAATACAAAATTTACTTGCAGATTTTCGCGAGTTTCATGCAATTTGTAAGTGAAAAAAATCCATTGCATACATTGACCCAAATAGGGTCAGTATTCGAATTGCCCATTCTTTATTTTCTTTTAGAAGTGTCCTTATTGCTTTGATTCAGTCTACTGTCCTACAACTGAACCCAACGGTCCTTGATCTTGATTAGAGATGAGCAAATATGTTTGGAAAACAATCGTCAAACATAAATTCGTCACGAATATGGCACATTCGGAATCACAAGCATTTTTGTCTTATATTCATTCGGTAAAAAGTGCAGGAAAATAATTGCGTTGCCACTAAAGTATTTTCAGCACTTTGGCTAGGATAGTGGTGGTGTATGATGAGCGGGGGGCACATGTTTGATCAGGGGATGGGGAGAGGAGAGCTCAGAGGGGCCGCGTGCTTGTAATTTTTTTTCTCTAACTTTATGTATTTAAATTGTGGCTAGCCAATCAGGGTGCAGGAAACATCCACAATGTCCAGACACAAGGGCTTGTGCCATTGGCTGCTGAAATCACATGTCCCTCTCTATATAAAGAGCGGACATCTTGTTTTAGCGCCATTTTGTCACTATAACAGCGCACAGAGGCTGCTCCTGACGCTAGTCCTCGGTGCTGATAGTTTTTAGCTAGTTAGCTAGACGGTTGTTTCTAAGTCAGGTAATTTAGCTGTGTCCTGTGTGGCTGTGAAATCGACCTTCCGGCAGATTTTTTCTAGCGCCATTAGTGAGGTCCACAGGCAAAGACAGCAGGGCACATTCATAGAAGTGTGTTGTACGCTGCTTCTATTGTGCTCCATGCAGGAATAGACCTTTGAAAATCTATGTTTTTCAGTGCTAATGTGATTCAGCAAAGCATATGTCACCTTGTCATTTAGAGCCGCTGAACTTTATCTGTGTGCAGAGTAAGAAAGTAGGAATTCGGCTGCTTTAACACATCAGTTTTTCACCGTCAGGCTCAATCCGGCAAATTTAGAAAAAAACAGATCCGACGAATGATGCTGCTATATCCGTTTTTTCTCATAGACTTGTATTAGTGACGGATGGCCTCAAGTTTCATCCGTCGTTCGCCGGATCCATCGAAAACGGACAAAGTAAAGTTTTTTGTCTCCGGCAAAAAAAAAACGGACAGCACCGGATCCGGCGTTTGCTAGAATAGAAGCCTATGGGCGCTGGAAGGCACCGGATCCGTCACATGACAGAATCCGGAGTTGGATTGCGTTTTTTTAACTGCACATGCTCGGATACAATTGGCCAGCCCCGATTAGGAAAGGTGTATATAAAGCCTGCTATGTAGGGCTTCACTCATCCATTTACCAGCCAGCAAGCAAGACACAGACCTGCCGCCAGAGCATAAACCTGCCCCAGGCCAGCCATCCACAGCTTGCCAGCCACAGCCACAGCCTGCCAGCCATAGCCTGCCAGCCACAGCATGTCTTCTTCTGGGAGCCCTCCCCCGCGTAGTCAGTGCTGTGAGGTAAATAAATGTGTTTCTTTTGTTTTTTCTCTTTTTGGTGATGTTCACATAATATATATATATATATTATTAATATATAATTTTTGTATAACAATAAGCTGCAGCATCAGAGGTGCTTCCAGAAGGAGACGGATGGGGTGGAGAAATACCCGGGGCGGGCTCGCAATTGGTAAGTTTCTTACATGCATCGCAGAACCGCATCATCACAGACATCACAGTACACAACACATAAGGGTATGTGCACACACTGTGGATTTTGCTGCGGATCCGCAGCAGTTTTCCCAAAGTTTACAGTACCATGTAAACCTATGGGGAAAAAAAACTGCTGTGCACATGCTGCGGAAAATTCAGCATGGAAACGCAGCGGATTAAAAGAAGTAACATGTCACTTCTTTGTGCGGATTCCGCAGCGGTTTTCAACCTGCACCAATAGGAAAGTGCCGTTGAAAACCCGCAGAGGAATCCGCAGAAGAAACCGCGTGAAAATCCACAGTGAAAACCGCAGTGGTTTTGCACTGCAGATTTTCCAAATCCGCTGTGGAAAAATCCGCAGCAGAATCCGCAACGTGGGCACATACCCTAAAGGTACCTTCACACTGAGCGACTTAACAACGATAACGATAGCGATCCGTGACGTTGCAGCGTCCTGGATAGCGATATCGTTGTGTTTGACATGCAGCAGCGATCAGGATCCTGCTGTGATATCGCTGGTCGCTGAATAAAGTCCAGAACTTTATTTGGTCGTCCGATCGCTGTGTATCGTTGTGTTTGACAGCAAAAGCAACGATGCCAGCAATGTTTTACAATGGTAACCAGGGTAAATATCGGGTTACTAAGTGCAGGGCCGCGCTTAGTAACCCGATATTTACCCTGGTTACCATTGTAAAAAAAAAAAAAAAACAAACAGTACATACTCACCCTCTGATGTCTGTCACGTCCCCCGGCGTCCGCACTGCTGATCAGAGCTTCCTGCACTGAATGTGTCAGTGCCGGCCGTAAAGCAAAGCACAGCGGTGACGTCACTGCTGTGCTTTAGGGCCGGCGCTTACACAGTGCAGGGAAGCTGAAGGCAAGGGACGCGAGAGACATGGCAATGTAAGTATGTAGTGTTTGTTTTTTTACATTTACACTGGTAACCAGGGTAAACATTGGGTTACTAAGCGCAGCCCTGCGCTTAGTAACCCGATGTTTACCCTGGTTACCAGGGGACTTCGCATAGTTGGTCGCTGGAGAGCTGTCTGTGTGACAGCTCTCCAGCGACCACACAGCGACGCTGCAGCGATCGGCATCGTTGTCGATATCGCTGCAGCGTCGCTTAATGTGACGGTACCTTTAGCCTACATCCAAGCACATAATTTTTTTTTTTTTTAAGTCTTCCGATTCTGGGGCTCGATCAAGAGGTCCTCAAAGCGCCTCACAGGGTCATCGGCGTGAGCGTCAGGGCGGTCGCCATCGAGTAAGTATCTTTTTTATTCATTTTTTTTTTATTTTCATGTTTTGTGCACATGATGCTTTTTTTTCCGCAAAAAAAACGCATCGCGGTAAAAAAAAAGCAGCATGTTCATTAATTTTGCGGATTTTCTGCATTTTTTCCACTATTCTATGCGTTTGGAAAAAAAACACACAAAAAATGTGTCAAAAACGAGTCAAAAACGCATGAAAAAAAACGCATGCGGATTTCTGGCAGAAATGTCTTTTCTTTGTCAGGAAAATTTCTGCAAGAAATCCTGACGTGTGCACATTCCCTAAGGCTTCTCTGTGTGATAAACATCTGAGAGCTCTCAGCAAATCAGCAGAACACGTCTTATCTGATCCAGGGCCGGCTCCAGGTTTTTGAGGGTCCCAGGTGAAAGAGTGTCAGTGGGCCCCTTTAACACATACCACGATTCATGATGCAGAGATGCAGCAGAGAAATATAGGTATAGTACAATGCCAGATTTCTCTTCTTACATTAGGTAATATTGTAAAAAAGGGGGGGTGGGTGTTGTTAAAAAGGTACTACTGGCCTCTCAGATCCTCAATATTAACCTGACCCAATAGCAAAATGACTATAGTTGCCGATAGGATATGTCACCACTTGCCCGAGTAAGTCACAATAACATGTATGGGTATAACATCCTTTTCTTATAAGCACCACTTATTTGCACCATATAAATGAGATCATGTATATACTATTCATCCTATGGGCAACTATAGTCATTTTGCTATCAGGTCAGATTAATATTGAGGATCTGAGAGGCCAGTAGTACCTTTTTAACACCCCACTCCCTTTTTCTGTTCGTTGCTTATAGGGAAAGGACGAACAGAGAGAGAAAGAAAGAGACAAAGAAAGAAAAAGAAAGGAAGAACAAAGAGAGAAAGAAAGAGGGGAAGGAAAGAAAGAACAGAGGGAGAAAAAAAGAGAACAAAAAGAAAAAGAAAGGAAGAACAGAGTGAGGAAAAAAAGAAAGGAGAGAGAAAGAACAGAAAAAGAAATATAGAACAGAGAGAGAAAGAAAGAAAGAAAGAACAGAGAGAGAAAGAGGGGAAAGAAAGAAACAACAGAGAAAGAAAATAAGAAAGAAAGAACAGAGAGAAAAAAAGAAAGGAAAGAGAGAATAGAGAGAGAAAAAGCAGAGATAGAAAGAACAGATAGAAAGAGCAGAGATTGAGAGAAAGAAAAAACAGAGAGAAAGAACAGAGATTGAAAGAAAGAACAGAGGGAAAGAAAGAACAGAGAGCGAGAAAGAAAGATTCTATAAAGATACTATAGCAGCCCGGCTCCCATTGTAATGCCCACCTGAGTCTCACGATGCCGGACATATCATGATCAGCTCACATGGCCGGCATCCCCGATTCCAAGGTGATCCTGCTGTCCGCGCTGTCGGAGGAGGACACAGTGATGGATATGAACCATTCCCTGAAGTGCCTCCATGGTTCCGTCACAATCTCCTCCCGAAATTACTTCATTTCTGGTCAGCTTCCAGCACGTCACTTCCAGTGGAACGTCACGTGCGAGTTTTAAAGTGCTCCTCAGGGCTCCGCCGTGTACTCCTGTGTCCACAGGAAAAATAAGCTCCAGGCTGGGACAGTGGGGCAGACTCTCAAAATCAGGACTGTCCCGCTGGATCTGGGACGGTTGGGAGGTATGAAATTTGCTCGCCACCATACACCGACTTCGTACACGCACGGCTCCACACACCTCATACACAGACGGTTCCACTCTGCATGCCTTGTACACAGGCGGCTCCACTCCGTTCACCTCGCGCACACACACGGCTCCACTCAGTACACACATGGCTCAACTCCGTAAACCTCGTCCACATGCGGCTCTGCTCTGTACACCTTGTACACACGCGGCCACGCTATGTACACCTTGTACACACAAGGCTCCACTCAGCAAACCTTGTACACATGCGGCTCTGCTCCATACACCTTGTACTCATGTGGCTCTGTGCCGTACACACAAGGCTCTGCTCCGCTCTGTACACGGCTCAGCTCCGTACACACAGGGCCCCATTTTGTACACCCGTACACATGTGGCTCTGCTCTGTACACCCCGTACACACGCGGCTCCACTCTGTACACCAAGTACACACGCGGCTCAGCTCTGCACACCTCGTACACACACGACTCCACATACCTTGTACACATACAGCTCCGCTCCGTAAACCTCATACAGACGCGGCTCCGCTCCGTACACCTCGCACACACACGGCTCTGCTACATCCACCCTGCAAACCCCTCCTGACCTCACACATAAACTTACCCTCACCATGACAACCAGCACAGCAGAGTCCTGCATACACTGTGACCTCTGACTCCTCTGATGTACTATCCCGTCCGAGGTCAGAAAGGGGATATAGGTGAAGGAGCAGGGTGACCGCAGCACAGAGTATTTCAGGAGAGCAGTCTGCTGGTCTATGGGGGGTCACAGAGGAGATATATGGTGGAGGGAGCAGGGTGACAGCAGCACAGAGTATTTCAGGAGAGCAGTCTGCTGGTCTATGGGGGGTCACAGAGGAGATTTATGGTGGAGGGAGCAGGGTGACAGCAGCACAGAGTATTTCAGGAGAGCAGTGTGCAGGTCTATGGGGGGTCACCGAGGAGATATATGGTGGAGGGAGCAGGGTGACCGCAGCACAGAGTATTTCAGGAGAGCAGTGTGCTGGTCTATGGGGTGTCATAGAGGAGATATATGGTGGAGGGAGCAGGGAGACAGCAGCACAGAGTATTTCAGGAGAGCAGTGTGCTGGTCTTTGGGGGGTCACAGAGGAGATATATGGGGGTAGGATATATGGTCCATGTTGTGGGCATGCTACTTCACACCCCTATTTTGTGAATAACTTTCTTGCCATCCCCCACCCCCACCTTAATCACTGTCCTGTCAGCTCTTTGGGTATGTGCACACGTATAGTGTAGCTCCCCACATGGAATTATTTTGCCCCCTCATAGGGAATAATGCTGCCCCCCTCATAGGGAATAATGCTGCCCCCCTCATAAGGAATAATGCTGCCCCCCTCATAGGGAATAATGCTGCCCCTCTCATAGGGAATAATGCTGCCCCCATGGGGTATAATGTAGTTCCCCCATATGGTATAATGCTGCCCCCCATAGGGAATAATGCTGACCCCCTCACAGGGAATAATGCTGCCCCCTCATAGGGAATAATGCTGTACCCATAGGGAATAATGCTGCCCCCCATAGGGTATAATGTAGTTCCCCATATGGTATAATGCTGCCCCCCTCATAGGGAATAATGTTGCCTCCTCATAGGGAATAGTGCTGCCCCCTCATAGGGAATAATGCTGCCCCCATAGGGTATAATGTAGTTTCCCATATGGTATAATGCTGCCCCCCATAGGGAATAATGCTGCCCCAGACTCACTGAGATACATATATATTTTAAAAAACACAATACTCCCCTCTCCTCCTCGCTCCCACGCTGATTCCGGCTGCGGTTCTGCTCCGATGTCAGGAGCTGTGCTGCAGTCGGCCTCACACACAGCAGGTACACAATGAAGTTACATCATCGCCCACCCGCTGTGTGTCAGAGGCGAGGGGAATGATGGGAGAGGGAGCGTCATCTGACTTTCTCTCTCTCCTCCATTAATGCACGCTGGGGGCGGTGCTGGCGACGGGTCCCCCTGGCTTACGGCCCCATAGCAGCCGCGTGGGTTGGGGGGCTCATGAGGGAACGGTGGCAGAGGCCCTAGTCTGCAGACCCTGATAGTGGGCAGTGTTAGCTGCAGCATGCGGCAAACGCTGACCGCTATTATAGTGAAATTAATTCACTCTCCACGCCGATGGGGGCGTGAGGAAGCGTGAATATTCATTTCACTTTAGCAGCGGGATCAGGCTTAGACTTCCTGTCACCCGCTGCTGCTCTGCTGGCACCGGGGGCCCCATAGCAGCAGCGTGGTGTGCCACTATTAGCGACACCCCACTGGCTGGGGGCCCCTGGAGCAGCAGGACGCCAAGGCAGCTGCTGGGCCTGTATGCCAGCAGGTGTCAGGGCCTGGGCCCACTGGAGAATCCCCCGGTTCTTCGGTTGCCCAGTCTGACCCTGGCGGAGAATATGTGTGAGCAGAGAATATGTGCGTGTCTGTCTGTGTGTGTGCGGGTGTCCGCGTGTGTGTGTGCGGCTGTGTGCAGTAACGCTACCGCCAGTACTGTCGGTCACAGAGCTGTGGGATCATGCTGGCAGATGTCAGTGTGATTCTGCAGCTGACTGTGACCTGCGGTAAACAAACAGGCGTGGGCCGATGAGACTACTGCTCCCATCGAGCTATGTCTGCTGTCACTGATAACAGTGACAACAGGTGCTGCTGATAGGAGAGTAGTATTATCTGCCAGCGCCTGTGCTCACAGTTACATACATATTCACACAAAAATAAAAACCCATTATACTCACCTCACACCAAATCCCTGACGCCCTCGTCTCCTAGAAATAATGTAAAATAATAAACCAACATAAACTCCCTGTCCAGGTAATCTGAGTGTCCCATGGCGATCTCACATGTAGAACAGTCACATCGGGAGATGTGACCGCTCCACCAGACTTCGGCGATACACTGACAGAAGGTGATCGCTCTGATGCTATCACTTGCAGCACCACTACGTGGGAAAGTTCTCACACAGCGGTAGTGCCGTAAGTGAGAGCACCGGAGCTGATGAACTCTGGTGAACTCACGGCAGTGCAGTGATGCACTACCAGAGCGATTACCTCCTGTCAGTGTATCACCGGAGACCTGGTAGAGTGGTCACATCTCTCGATGTGACTGTTCTACATGTGAGATCGTTGTGGGACATACGGTAAATGGACTATGTCGGACAGGGAGTATTATATGTTGGTTTATTGATTGATTTTTGTTGCACGAGATGACATTGGGGATTAGGCATTCAGTAAGTATGGTAAATTAAGAACCAATAAAGGAGTCTGTGTATTTTTTTCAAATAAAGGACTTTATTCTGGCTGTGTCTTTTTTTTACCATATAACTACAGGATTAGTAATGGATAGGGGTATTATAGGCGCCTCTCCATTACTAGGCCGTGGGCTTGACGTCACCTGACAATACAATGGTGACATCAACCCCACAAATATGAACCCCACTTGCCACTGCTACAGGGCAAGTGGGAAGAGTGAGGCTAAGTGCCAGAATTGGCGCATTTATAAGATGCGACATTTCTGGGGCAGCTGAGAGCTGATTTTTTTTGCCTGAGGGAGTGCCAATATCCATGGCCCCTTCCCAGGCTATAAATATCAGCCTGCAGCTGTCTGCTTAGCCTTTGGGGTTTGATTTTATAGAGGACATCATGTCAATTTTTTCTAGTGTTCCCCTGTAAAATAGCCAGTAAAGGCTAAGCAAACATCTGTGAGCTGATATTCATAGCCTGGGAACCTTTATGGCTATTGGATCCTTCCCAGAATAATAACATCAGCCCTCAGCCGTCGGCTTTCCCTCTGCTGGTTATGAAAATTACGGGGGAGCCCATGGAAATTTTATTTTTTTAAATAAACAGATATTGCGTTTCACGCAGAGTGTGTGTGAGTGTGTAATTATTTAACTCTTTATGTTCCGTTTTATTAATGAGGGTATCTGGCTGACACCTGTTCATTACTAAACCTTTGACTTGGTATTACATACATATGTATCTATCTATCTATCTATCTATCTATCTATCTATCTATCTATCTATCTATCTATCTATCTCTCTATCTATCTATCTATCTATCTCTCTATCTATCTCTCTAGAGAGTCCAAAAAGTCTGAGGCAGCACACCATTGCAAATGAGTTCAAAAAGTGTTGAAGTTTAATAGCCCATCATGGCGACGTTTCAGCTCATGGAGAGCCTTTCTCCAGCACGGTAATGGTGTACAAACCTGGTATTTATCATACAGACAATTGAAACATACTTAATAGTATTTGTGCAAAAAGGTTATAACAGCTGATGAGAGACAGTTTACATAAAGTGCAAATAGTGGCCAAAGATAAGTGCAAGTGTAATAAAGTGCAGTGCAATAATACACAAACATGAGATAACAGACAGTAAACGATTCAGGGTTAATTAGCAATCTGCACTCAGCTGCATTTCATGAATCATTTCATGGCTCTCCCCATCCTGCAATCACATATACATGCCGTATTCGGCATCCTGCTGCAAAAAGGGCACATGTCCAAAGGAAAAAAAACAGAACCACATAACAAAAAGCTCACGCCCATCCGCACGTGTGCAGTAGACGGCTTACAGAGCCAGCGCCATCTTGGTTGCTGGAAAACCAATCCCCAGACTCCGCCTGCTGCCAGAATGAATGGTAATCCACACATGGGGCATATGTTGTAACAGCGCCACCTTCTGGGCAATGGAGTTTAGAAGACAAAAGGAGTTTAAAACACAAAAAGTATTTTAAAGGGGCATAAGCCGTCATACACTCCTATTAGATGTCTCATGTGGTATAGGTTCATAACTCAACAGTGCTGGGATGGCCATAGCTAACCCATAATGGTACGTACACTCCCAATTTGCTGGGGCTGGTCACGTACCATAAAGGACCAAGGGAGACCAATGCCCTGTGACAGACATGATCGCATCCTCAGTTACCACTGGGAACATCAACCAAATCTCCAATAACCGTGAGAAAAGAGAACCATCATAAATGCCCACTCGGATTCCATTTTATTCACATATCCAATAAAACAAACATAACAAAAATAAATGTAATGAAAAAAGCATTCCAATAGTTGACTTCATGAATAGGGTAAGCCGTGAACCCTGATCTTCAGAGGAAAAATTCTTCTTTCATACGTTTCAATATATCTAGAAAACATAAAAAACAATTGTAATTATTAACACCATCACATTGCTATACCCATCAGAGAGGAAGACCCCAAGTGCAGATGACAAGGAACATAGACGGCAATTCTACTAGAATGTGACCTGCAACTTAAAATCCCCATTTAGACCGTGTGACTTCAATGTGCTCAGTCTTCGCATCCACTTACGTTCTCTGATCTGTAAAAGTTTAACCCTGTCACCTCCGCTCCTCAATGGGGGGATATGATCAATAATCCTGAACTTCCGATTTTTCTCTGTATGTCCACAATCCATAAAATGTTTAGAAACTGGTAAATCGCACTTTTCCTTTCGTATGGTACACCGGTGGTGATTTATTCGGGTTTTGAGATCCCACGTAGTTTCACCCACGTACCACAATTTACACGGCATTCCAAAAGGTAAATGACGTCATCACTTGGGCAGGTCAAAAAGTGATTAATAGTAAATGTTTCATTGGTGACCAGATGAAGAAAATGATCACCCTTCAACATGTTACTGCAATGATGCACCTGAGACAAGGGGAGCCGCCTACTCGCCTTTCTCCAGTAAGGGAAGGTTGGAGGGAGGATTTTCTAGGGCCCATATCTGAGCGAACAAGACGATCTTTTAGATTCCTAGACCTTTTATATGATATTAATGGTGGATCCTTAAATTCCACAATCTCGGGAAGGCAGCTGGAGAAAGGCTCTCCATGAGCTGAAACGTCGCCATGATGGGCTATTAAACTTCAACACTTTCTGAACTCATTTGCAATGGTGTGCTGCCTCGGACTTTTTGGACTCTCATTACAAGGTTTGGTACATGCCTGAGGGGCTTTGCACCCAGAATTTGTTTTTTTCTGTGCTGCTCTCACTTTTTGCTATAGTTCACAATATCTATCTATCTATCTATCTATCTATCTATCTATCTATCTATATATCTATCTATCTATCTATCTACAGCGCCCCAGAGTTCTGGTCGTTGCAGTACTGTGGCTCCGCCACTATGGGGAGCCATGGTGCGTTCGATGGCACTGAAGGAGTTCCTCTGATCAGGTATCACAGACACCAATATGTTTCACAGCTGGGCCTCCGGGGGGAGCTAAGGGTGCTATTCATTAGGCCACTCCCCACCATAGTGGGTAAACTGGGGGTCAGGCAGGAAGTTAGGGAGAAGCTGACTGGGTTCGAACGGAGCAACACCTAGTGAGAGAGGGTGTTGTGAAGGAAGAGACAGTAGGGTCTCTGCCAGGGGTGGGATCCTGGCAGAGGCTTGGCAATGGAAAGAACGTAACGGGACCGTGCCTGCTCAGAATAGCGACGGTGCCCAAGAAAGGACTAGAAGCGAGATAGATTGTGCTGAGTGAGAAACGAGATCAAGCAAAGAGAATACCAGCAGGGGTTTTGTTGAAAGAGGCAGCACCCTGCTGAGGCGCATTACCGGTGGCCGGAACGCCGAGGGAGTGGAATAAGATACAGCTTTAAGCCATACTCCAAACAGCGGCAGGACAGTCAGTCTCAGGCGGGCTGTCTCACCTAAATCACCTATGAAGTCTTGGGGGGCAATTGCGGGAGAGGGGCGTCTCTAGGGTCCCGGAAGAACTCCAGGCCTACCTGACAAACGGGTGCCGTTCTTACTGTAACATCAGGAAGGGACGGAAGATTAGCAGAAGACCAGCTAGTCGAGTTGTGAGGGAACTTAAGAAACAGACACAACAGTTGGGTACTTTCCGTAAGCACAGCAGGGAAGGACTACAACACACAGCGCTAAGAAGGAAGGCACCGATTTCCACCTGAGAAGAGAGCTCTGGAAGTGCCATTGGACCGACCGAACTTGCGCAGCCTGGTGAACCGTATTCTGGACTGAGGACTCAGAGATCTCCAGTAAAGAGGTAAAGAGACTGCAACCTGGTGTCCTCGTTATTTACCGCGACCTGCACCCCACAACTGCACCATTACAATACCACTTATTTCACCGGACGTCCCCCACTGACGGACAGGGCCACAGACCGGGTCTAGCCACCGTGACAACCCCAGGACTGAGATCCCCGAGGCCCGGCTCCGGGTACCCCTCGGCCCTGCGGCAGTGTGGGGGCGCCGCAAACTTGGCGTCACGAACAGGATCTACTCAAGCCTGAAGAATCAGGTCATGTGTGCCTTGGAACTGCGATTTATTGAAAAGACTGTGTACTGCTCTTTGTTGAGAGAAGTTACCGCCAAAACTGCCGCCATTATAGTGTTATGTGGCGCGCAGGGAGAACAGGGCGTGTTATCGTGGGCGTAGCCTGGAAGAGTGGCGCGAAAATGAAGCCCACCCCTCATCGATACTACTATGTCCGGAAGATATGCCTATCAACAAGAAAGGTCCGCCTCCTAGTATGGGACGGTGGAGGAGGAAGAGGCCGCCCCCCGGACGAGGAGGAGCAAGAACCGGCGGATGCCACGAGGCAGAACCCGATTGGCAGCATGGAGCGCGGAAGTCACCCGGGAGAGGGGGAGAAGACCCGTGACAGGCCCTGCCAATGGGCGCCGGAGGAGCTTCCACCAGGCCGTGCGGACCCGGAAGTCCTCGGAGCGGAGGTAGAGGAGCTGTGTTGGCAGTTCCGGAGCTTGTGCCAGCGAGCGACCGTCACCGGCGCGGGGCCGCGCTCGCACCAAGCACAGATTCCACAGCCAGCGGCGGGGGAAGCCGACACCGGGGATGTTCCGGAAGCAGGCGGCGGCACCAATCCTGCCGCGGCAACCGAGGAGTCCTTGCTGGTGGATGTGGACTCGCCCCCACCGCGACCACCCGGACGGGTGTGCAGCCGCGTTGAGTGTGAGAGGCCCTGGGAAACCCTGCAGACGGCCGATCGCCCCCTGCAACCCATCAAGCAGTCCGTGCAGCTCCAGGGAGAATGGGTGACCTTTAAGTGGACCCGCGCGACCGCCACCAACTTGATAGGATTTCCGGAGGACGCGCAGGAGGAAGGAGAAAGTATTGAGGTCATCCGCCAAAAGGAATACCGGCAGCAGCTGCGCCAGCAGGAAGAGGAGTGGGCCCGCAAGAAAGAGCTTCGGAGGCAGGCAGAACAGAAGAAAAACCTCCAAGCTAAGGCTCAGATCAGGCAGGTTGCCGAAGAGGACTGCGGTCCGCAGTACTGTGGTGTAAACAGTACCTTTCGGCTGCAGGGAGGTTGGGGCTTCATTAAGGAACCCGGCCTGGCTCTAGAGGTATTTGTAAACCGGCGGGATGTGGAGGCGCACCTCATTGAAGGACACCCAGGCCGGGACCTCTATCCGGGAGATCGAGTCCGGTATACCCGTCACTGGGGAGACAAGGGGTGGTACGCCCTGAATGTACGAAAATACAAGCCAGAAGTGATTGTACCACCCCATACCTCCCAACTTTTGAAGATGGGAAAGAGGGACAAAGTTTGCGGCGCGCTTTGCGCGCCGCGGCAAATTTTAGGCCACGCCTCTGACCACACCCATTCATAATTAGTCACACCCATATCCACATCCCAACCACACCCATTTAGCACTGCCGATCACACTGTTTCATATACAATAATTATAAACAAAAAAATATGGCCACACAGTGCCCCATACTGTATAATGGCCACACATGATGCTCCATACTGTACGATGACCACACATGACGCTCCATAATATATAATGACCACACATGACGCTCCATAATATATAATGAACACACATGACGCTCCATAATATATAATGAACACACATGACGCTCCATACTGTATAATGAACGCACATGATGCTCCATACTGTATGACCGCACATGATGCTCCATACTGTATAATGACCGCACATGATGCTCCATACTGTATAATGACCGCAAATGATGCTCCATACTGTATAATGACCGCACATGATGCTCCAGACTGTATAATGACCGCACATGATGCTCCAGACTGTATAATGACCACACATGATGCTCCATACTGTATAATGACCGCACATGATGCTCCATACTGTATAATGACCGCACATGATGCTCCATACTGTCTAATGACCGCACATGATGCTACATACTTTATAATGACCGCACATGATGCTCCATACTGTATAATGGCCGCACATGATGCTCCATACTGTATAATGACCGCACATGATGCTCCATACTGTATAATGGCCGCACATGATGCTCCATACTGTATAATGGCCGCACATGATGCTCCATACTGTATAATGGCCGCACATGATGCTCCATACTGTATAATGACTGCACATGATGCTCCATACTGTCTAATGACCGCACATGATTCTCCATACTGTATAATGACCGGACATGATGCTCCATACTGTATAATGACATACAGGCACGCAGCTCACACACAGGCACGCAGCTCACACACACGCTCACACACGCACGCAGCTCACACACGCAGCTCACAAACACATGCAGCTTTGACACAAATGCATCACACACGCAGCCATCACACACACACGCAGCCATCACACACACACGCGCAGCCATCACACACACACGCGCAGCCATCACACACACACGCGCAGCCATCACACACACACGCGCAGCCATCACACACACACGCGCAGCCATCACACACACACGTAGCCATCACACACACACGTAGCCATCACACACACACGTAGCCATCACACACACACACGCAGCCATCACACACACACGCAGCCATCACACACACACACGCAGCCATCACACACACACGCAGCCATCACACACACACACGCAGCCATCACACACACACACACAGCCATCACACACACACAATCTCCTCTGTGATGCAGGGGCGGCTGATGTCCATGTGCAGCTCTCTGCTGAAGTCTTCAGTCTCCTGCTCACATCTCTGCACTATCCCTGCACCTCCCCGAATCGGGACGGTTGGGAGGTATGGTTGGGAGGTATGGGTCAGACATTATATATATACACAGGTTCCGGGGTCAGACATTATATATACAGAGGTTCCGGGGGCAGACATTATATATACAGAGGTTCCGGGGGCAGAGATTATATATACACAGGTTCCGGGGTCACACATTATATATACACAGGTTCCGGGGTCAGACATTATATGTGCAGAGGTTCCGGGGGCAGACATTATATATACACACAGATGCCGGGGGCAGACATTATATATACAGAGGTTCCGGGGGCAGACATTATATATACAGAGGTTCCGGGGGCAGACATTATATATACACAGGTTCCGGGGTCACACATTATATATACACAGGTTCCGGGGTCAGACATTATATGTACAGAGGTTCCGGGGGCAGACATTATATATACACACAGATGCCGGGGGCAGACATTATATATACACAGGTTCCGGGGGCAGAAACTACGTACAGGTGCCGGGGGCAGACATGAGACCAGCAGTGTGTTCAGCCTCCCAGCCCTGTCCCCACTGACGCCGCTGATGGCGGGAGACGGCAGGTACCTTTTGCTCCCTCCTTTCCTCCTTTTCCTTTGGGCGGCATGCTATGGACTATTTGGCAGCAGCTGGAACGTCAGTGGATGACACAGGAAAGGGCGGAGCCTCATACGGGGAATCCTAGCAGGAAGCAGCAGTAGCAGCATGACCAGACAATAGATCATGCCGGCCGCTTACGTCACTCCTGACCCCGCCCGGAGTGCGGGAGTCCTAATCGGGCTCTCTCTACGTCCCGGAAGTGGGCGGGGCTTCACCGGCGGCCGCAAATTCGGGATTTTAAATGCCCGAAGCGGGACAGCGGGACCCCGGTGCCAAAGCGGGACTGTCACGCTGAAATCGGGACGGTTGGGAGGTATGCCACCCGCCGGTGATTCCCTGAAACCGACGATCATTGCTCCAATTTCCCTGTGTGCTAAGTGCCTGCGGACCATTACTCCGAGGAGAACCGTGAGTACTCAGACCCCTATCCAGGGTGCAGATGCCCTTTACGTGGTGGCGGGAGGAGGGCAGTACTCAAGGAAACCACCCCCAGATCTGAAGGAATAAACCTCGGAAACCTGAAAATGTATATAGTTCTTTGTTTTGTTTAACTGTTGCTAAAACCCGTTCAGGGTTAACTCTTTATGGATCCCTCTGCTGACCCGGGATCCTTGCTGTTTGTTTATTGTTCTAAAGTTACACAAACTGTGAAATCATGGACTGTGCATGATTCAAACTTTCCTTTGTAAATAGTTTACACCTTCTTAAAGGTGTTTTCTACTGGTTTTAATTAAGGACCCTTTGTGAAGATTGGTTTTCCTTAAAGACTCTTTGCGAAGATCCCTTTCCTTGTGGTTCTTATTTAAAGACTCTTTGCGAAGATACCGTACTGGAGCTTTGCCGAGTATGGACTGGTAGCTAAAGAACAAATGCTACCTCCTAGAGACTTGGTCCCCTCTTAAAGGGGACGCTGAAAGTGTACTTATGTGTGATACTGTTTTAGAACGGTAATGTGATGACAAAGTTTAAAGAAAGATGGTAATATTTATATGAAAAAAAAAAGTTATGTGTGTTGAACTGGTTAATGGTAAAGTAAGAAATGTTGATAATGTCCCTTAGAAAGAAGAATGAGAAAGAAGGAAGATTCAGTAGGCCCCTAGGGGTAGACAGAGTGTCCTGCATAGTTGAAAGTGGAAAGTAGTAATGAAGGTTGCTGATATGGGGAAATAGCTAATAATGTTGGTAAGAAAATGGGGATAGAAGGTAGACCCTGAGTCCTCCATAGAAAGTTAAGAAGAGTTAATAATGTGTCACCGGGGACAGAGAGTGAACCCGTAGGGGTTAGATGGTAGGTCCTCTTAAGGGTCATGGGTAGATGGCTCAGTGTTCCAAAAATCGAAAGGAATGTTATGTCTATACCATGTATAGTAGCGAAATGCAGTAGGCCCTGGCTGAACGGGGCGGTCCTGTAAAAGAAAGGAGAGGCAGTAGGTCTGGTGCCATAGGGACAGGCGGTCCTGCAGGTTCAAAGTAGGAGAATGAAAAAGTTGATTTGCCCTATAATGTGATTATGGGAAGGCCTTTGGCGAGCTAAGAGTGTATGTTCCTTAAAGGCAATGTTAAATTATTGTTCATTAAATTGCACTAGTAGAATACCCGGTTGGGTAACAGGAGTTATTTATAGCCTGTGATTTAAAATGTTTGATATTTAATTATGTTTGTAACGTTAAAAGTGTCCTCACCTCCCATAAAGGGAAGCTTGTTCAAGTATACTTATTGGTTTACACTCAACAAACTTGTATGTCTTTTTGCTAACCTGTATTGTTGTTTTTCTTCCCAGTCCCGGAGTACTGTGTTTAACCAGGGGGGAGTGCAGCGCCCCAGAGTTCTGGTCGTTGCAGTACTGTGGCTCCGCCACTATGGGGAGCCATGGTGCGTTCGATGGCACTGAAGGAGTTCCTCTGATCAGGTATCACAGACACCAATATGTTTCACAGCTGGGCCTCCGGGGGGAGCTAAGGGTGCTATTCATTAGGCCACTCCCCACCATAGTGGGTAAACTGGGGGTCAGGCAGGAAGTTAGGGAGAAGCTGACTGGGTTCGAACGGAGCAACACCTAGTGAGAGAGGGTGTTGTGAAGGAAGAGACAGTAGGGTCTCTGCCAGGGGTGGGATCCTGGCAGAGGCTTGGCATTGGAAAGAACGTAACGGGACCGTGCCTGCTCAGAATAGCGACGGTGCCCAAGAAAGGACTAGAAGCGAGATAGATTGTGCTGAGTGAGAAACGAGATCAAGCAAAGAGGAGAATACCAGCAGGGGTTTTGTTGAAAGAGGCAGCTGTTATGACCCCAATGGCGAGGGTCTCAGAGGAACGTGGAAGTCTGCAGAATACAAATATCCAGCTCATAGGGCAGTGGTAACTGGGTTGACCATATATCTACTCCTAACGCCAACACTAGAAGTAGCCGGGGATCATTCCTACGTTGGTTCTAGATGACACGCTCCAGCCGGAGAATCTAGCTACCCCTAGTAGAGGAAAATAAAAGACCTTTCTTGCCTCCAGAGAAGGGGACCCCAAAGCTGGATAGAAGCCCCCCACAAATAATAACGGTGAGGTAAGAGGAAATGACAAACACAGAAATGAACCAGGTTTAGCACAGAGAGGCCCGCTTACTGATAGCAGAATAAAGAAAGGTAACTTATATGGTCAACAAAAACCCTGTCAAAATCCACACTGGAAATTCAAGAACCCCCGAACCGTCTAACGGTCCGGGGGGAGAACACCAGCCCCCTAGAGCTTCCAGCAAAGGTCAGGATATAGATTTGGAACAAGCTGGACAAAAATACAAAAACCAAAACATATAGCAAAAGCAAAAGGCAGACTTAGCTGATATAACTGGAACCAGGATCAGTAGACAAGAGCACAGCAGACTAGCTCTGATAACTACGTTGCCAGGCATTGAACTGAAGGTCCAAGGAGCTTATATAGCAACACCCCTAACTAACGACCCAGGTGCGGATAAAAGGGATGACAGAAAAACCAGAGTCCAAAAAACTAGTAACCACTAGAGGGAGCAAAAAGCGAATTCACAACAGTACCCCCCCCTTAGTGAGGGGTCACCGAACCCTCACCACGACCACCAGGGCGATCAGGATGAGCGGCATGAAAGGCACGAACTAAATCGGCCGCATGAACATCAGAGGCGACCACCCAGGAATTATCCTCCTGACCATAGCCCTTCCACTTGACCAAGTACTGAAGCCTCCGCCTGGAGAGGCGAGAATCCAAGATCTTCTCCACCACGTACTCCAACTCGCCCTCAACCAACACCGGAGCAGGAGGCTCAGCAGAAGGAACTACAGGCACAATGTACCGCCGCAACAAGGACCTATGAAATACATTGTGAATAGCAAACGACACAGGAAGATCCAGACGAAAAGATACAGGATTAAGGATTTCCAATATCTTGTAAGGCCCAATAAAACGAGGTTTAAATTTGGGAGAGGAGACCTTCATAGGAACAAAGCGGGAAGAAAGCCATACCAAATCCCCAACACGTAGTCGGGGACCCACACCGCGGCGGCGGTTGGCAAAGCGCTGAGCCCTCTCCTGTGACAGCTTCAAGTTGTCCACCACATGATTCCAGATCCGCTGCAACCTATCCACCACAGAATCCACCCCAGGACAGTCAGAAGGCTCCACATGACCCGAAGAAAAGCGAGGATGGAAACCAGAGTTGCAGAAAAAAGGCGAAACCAAGGTGGCGGAACTAGCCCGATTATTAAGGGCAAACTCAGCCAACGGCAAGAATGTCACCCAATCGTCCTGATCAGCAGAGACAAAACACCTCAAATAAGCCTCCAAAGTCTGATTGGTTCGCTCCGTCTGTCCATTAGTCTGAGGATGGAAAGCAGATGAAAACGACAAATCAATGCCCATCCTACTACAAAAGGATCGCCAGAACCTGGAAACGAACTGGGATCCTCTGTCTGACACAATATTCTCAGGGATGCCGTGCAAACGAACCACGTTCTGGAAAAACACAGGAACCAGATCGGAAGAGGAAGGCAGCTTAGGCAAAGGAACCAAATGGACCATCTTGGAGAAGCGATCACATATCACCCAGACAACGGACATGCCCTGAGACAGCGGAAGATCAGAAATGAAATCCATGGAGATATGTGTCCAAGGTCTCTTCGGAACAGGCAAGGGCAAGAGCAAACCGCTGGCACGAGAACAGCAAGGCTTAGCTCGAGCACAAGTCCCACAGGACTGCACAAATGACCGCACATCCCTTGACAAGGAAGGCCACCAAAAGGACCTGGCCACCAGATCTCTGGTGCCAAAAATTCCCGGGTGACCTGCCAACACCGAGGAGTGAACCTCGGAAATGACTCTGCTGGTCCACCTATCCGGGACAAACAGTCTGTCAGGTGGACAAGACTCAGGCCTATCAGCCTGAAATCTCTGCAATACACGTCGCAGATCAGGAGAAATAGCTGACAAAATAACTCCATCTTTAAGAATACCAACAGGATCAGCGACTCCAGGAGCATCAGGCACAAAGCTCCTAGAAAGAGCATCGGCCTTCACATTCTTTGAACCTGGTAAATACGAGACAACAAAATCAAAGCGGGAGAAAAACAATGACCAGCGGGCCTGTCTCGGATTAAGGCGTTTAGCAGACTCGAGATACATCAGATTTTTGTGATCAGTCAAGACCACCACACGATGCTTAGCACCCTCGAGCCAATGACGCCACTCCTCAAATGCCCATTTCATGGCCAACAACTCCCGATTGCCCACATCATAATTTCGCTCGGCAGGCGAAAACTTCCTAGAGAAAAAGGCACAAGGTTTCATAACAGAGCAACCAGGGCCTCTCTGCGACAAAACGGCCCCTGCTCCAATCTCTGAAGCATCCACCTCAACCTGAAAGGGAAGTGAGACATCGGGCTGGCACAAAACAGGCGCCGAAGTAAACCGGCGTTTCAACTCCTGGAAAGCCTCCACGGCAGCAGGAGCCCAGTTAGCTACATCGGAGCCCTTCTTGGTCATATCCGTCAAAGGTTTCACAATGCTAGAAAAATTAGCGATAAAACGACGGTAGAAGTTAGCGAAACCCAAGAACTTTTGAAGACTCTTAACTGACGAGGGCTGAGTCCAATCAAGAATAGCTCGGACCTTGACTGGGTCCATCTCCACAGCAGAAGGGGAAAAAATGAACCCCAAGAAGGGAACCTTCTGTACACCAAAGAGACACTTTGAGCCCTTGACAAACAAAGAATTTTCACGCAAAATTTTAAAGACCAACCTGACCTGCTCCACATGCGAGTCCCAATTATCAGAAAAAACCAAAATATCATCCAGATAAACAATCAAAAATTTATCCAGATACTTCCGGAAAATGTCATGCATAAAGGACTGAAAAACTGAAGGCGCATTGGAGAGCCCAAAAGGCATCACCAAGTACTCAAAATGACCTTCGGGCGTATTGAATGCGGTTTTCCATTCATCACCTTGCTTAATGCGCACAAGGTTGTACGCACCACGAAGGTCTATCTTGGTGAACCACTTGGCACCTTTAATCCGGGCAAACAAGTCAGACAACAGCGGTAAAGGATACTGAAATTTGACAGTGATCTTATTTAAAAGCCGATAATCAATACAAGGTCTCAAAGATCCGTCCTTTTTTGCCACAAAAAAGAATCCAGCACCAAGAGGGGAAGAAGACGGACGAATATGACCTTTCTCCAGAGACTCCTTGATATATGAACGCATAGCGGTATGTTCAGGTACCGACAGATTAAACAGTCTTCCCTTAGGAAACTTACTGCCCGGGATCAAATCTATAGCACAGTCACAGTCCCTATGAGGAGGCAGTGCACTGGATTCAGACTCATTGAAGACATCCTGATAATCAGACAAATACTCCGGAACTTCCGAAGGCGTAGAAGAAGCAATAGACACAGGCAGGGAATCCCCATGAATACCACGACAGCCCCAACTAGAGACTGACATAGCCTTCCAGTCCAGGACTGGATTATGGGTCTGTAACCATGGCAGCCCTAAAACAACCAAATCATGCATTTTATGTAAAACCAGGAAACGTATCACCTCGCGGTGTTCAGGAGTCATGCACATGGTAACCTGTGTCCAATACTGCGGTTTATTTGCTGCCAATGGCGTAGCATCAATTCCCCTAAGAGGAATAGGATTTTCTAATGGTTCAAGAGTAAAACCACAGTGCTTAGCAAATGACAGATCCATAAGACTCAGGGCAGCACCTGAATCTACAAACGCCATGACAGGATAAGACGACAGTGAGCAAATCAAAGTTACAGACAGAATAAATTTAGGTTGCAAATTACCAACGGTGACAGGACTAACAACCTTAGCTATACGTTTAGAGCATGCTGAGATAACATGTGTAGAATCACCACAGTAGTAGCACAAGCCATTCCGGCGTCTATGAATTTTCCGCTCATTTCTAGTCAGGATTCTATCACATTGCATTAAATCAGGTGTCTGTTCAGACAACACCATGAGGGAATTTGCGGTTTTTCTATCACATTGCACAGAATTAGGTGTCTGTTCAGACAACACCATGAGGGAATTTGCGGTTTTGCGCTCCCGCAACCGCCGGTCAATTTGAATAGCTAGTGCCATAGTATCATTCAGACCTGTGGGAATGGGAAAACCCACCATAACATTCTTAATGGCTTCAGAAAGGCCATTTCTGAAATTAGCGGCCAGTGCACACTCGTTCCAATGTGTCAGCACGGACCATTTCCGAAATTTTTGGCAATACACTTCAGCCTCGTCCTGCCCCTGAGACATAGCCAGCAAGGCCTTTTCTGCCTGAATCTCAAGATTGGGTTCCTCATAAAGTAAACCGAGCGCCAGAAAAAACGCATCAATATCAGCCAATGCCGGATCTCCTGGCGCCAGCGAAAAAGCCCAATCCTGAGGGTCGCCCCGTAAGAACGAAATAACAATTTTTACTTGCTGAGCAGAGTCTCCAGATGAACAGGGTCTCAGGGACAAAAACAATTTACAATTATTCACGAAATTCCTAAATTTAAACCTGTCTCCGGAAAACAGTTCAGGAATCGGTATTTTAGGTTCTGACCTAGGATTTCTGATAACATAGTCTTGTATGCCCTGCACACGAGTAGCCAGCTGGTCCACACTTGTAATCAAGGTCTGGACATTCATGTCTGCAGCAAGCATAGCCACTCTGAGGTAAAGGGGAAGGAGAAAGAGGAAAAAAAAAAAAAAAAAAACTCAGAATCTTCTTTCTTATAATCCCTCTTTTGCAATGCATTAAACATTTAATACTGGCCTGGCAAACTGTTATGACCCCAATGGCGAGGGTCTCAGAGGAACGTGGAAGTCTGCAGAATACAAATATCCAGCTCATAGGGCAGTGGTAACTGGGTTGACCATATATCTACTCCTAACGCCAACACTAGAAGTAGCCGGGGATCATTCCTACGTTGGTTCTAGATGACACGCTCCAGCCGGAGAATCTAGCTACCCCTAGTAGAGGAAAATAAAAGACCTTTCTTGCCTCCAGAGAAGGGGACCCCAAAGCTGGATAGAAGCCCCCCACAAATAATAACGGTGAGGTAAGAGGAAATGACAAACACAGAAATGAACCAGGTTTAGCACAGAGAGGCCCGCTTACTGATAGCAGAATAAAGAAAGGTAACTTATATGGTCAACAAAAACCCTGTCAAAATCCACACTGGAAATTCAAGAACCCCCGAACCGTCTAACGGTCCGGGGGGAGAACACCAGCCCCCCTAGAGCTTCCAGCAAAGGTCAGGATATAGATTTGGAACAAGCTGGACAAAAATACAAAAACCAAAACATATAGCAAAAGCAAAAGGCAGACTTAGCTGATATAACTGGAACCAGGATCAGTAGACACGAGCACAGCAGACTAGCTCTGATAACTACGTTGCCAGGCATTGAACTGAAGGTCCAAGGAGCTTATATAGCAACACCCCTAACTAACGACCCAGGTGCGGATAAAAGGGATGACAGAAAAACCAGAGTCCAAAAAACTAGTAACCACTAGAGGGAGCAAAAAGCGAATTCACAACAGGCAGCACCCTGCTGAGGCGCATTACCGGTGGCCGGAACGCCGAGGGAGTGGAATAAGATACAGCTTTAAGCCATACTCCAAACAGCGGCAGGACAGTCAGTCTCAGGCGGGCTGTCTCACCTAAATCACCTATGAAGTCTTGGGGGGCAATTGCGGGAGAGGGGCGTCTCTAGGGTCCCGGAAGAACTCCAGGCCTACCTGACAAATGGGTGCCGTTCTTACTGTAACATCAGGATGGGACGGAAGATTAGCAGAAGACCAGCTAGTCGAGTTGTGAGGGAACTTAAGAAACAGACACAACAGTTGTGGGGTACTTTCCGTAAGCACAGCAGGGAAGGACTACAACACACAGCGCTAAGAAGGAAGGCACCGATTTCCACCTGAGAAGAGAGCTCTGGAAGTGCCATTGGACCGACCGGACTTGCGCAGCCTGGTGAACCGTATTCTGGACTGAGGACTCAGAGATCTCCAGTAAAGAGGTAAAGAGACTGCAACCTGGTGTCCTCGTTATTTACCGCGACCTGCACCCCACAACTGCACCATTACAATACCACTTATTTCACCGGACGTCCCCCACTGACGGACAGGGCCACGGACCGGGTCTAGCCACCGTGACAACCCCAGGACTGAGATCCCCGAGGCCCGGCTCCGGGTACCCCTCGGCCCTGCGGCGGTGTGGGGGCGCCGCATATCTATCTATCCATACAGTGGGTAAGGAAAGTATTCAGACCCCTTTATATTTTTCACTCTTTGTTTCATTGCAGTCATTTGGTAAATTCAAAAAAGTTCATTTTTTCTCATTAATGTACACTGCACCCCATCTTAACTGAAAAAAAACAGAAATGTAAAAATTTTTGAAAATTTATTCTAAAAGAAAAACTGTCATATCACATGGTCATAAGTATTCAGACCTTTTACTCAGACACTCAGAATTGAAAGCTTACTAAAGAGATAATGGAGCAGAACCGAGCTTACTAAAGAGTTAAGGGAGCAGAACCGAGCTTACTACAGATATTAGGGAGCAGAACCGAGTGTACTACAGAGATATGGGAGCAGAACCGAGCTTACTACAGAGATATAGGAACAGAACCGAGCTTACTACAGAGATAAGGGAGCAGAACCGAGCTTACTACAGAGATATAGGAACAGAACCGAGCTTACTATAGAGATAAGGGAGCAGAACTAAGCTTACTACAGAGATATGGGAGCAGAACCGAGCTTACTATAGAGATAAGGGAGCAGAACTAAGCTTACTACAGAGATATGGGAGCAGAACCGAGCTTACTATAGAGATAAGGGAGCAGAACTAAGCTTACTACAGAGATAAGGGAGCAGAACCGAGCTTACTATAGAGATAAGGGAGCAGAACTAAGCTTACTACAGAGATATGGGAGCAGAACCGAGATTACTACAGATATAAGGGAGCAGAACCGAGCTTATTTTAGAGATAAGGGAGCAGAACTGAGCTTACTACAGAGATAATGGAGCAGAACCGAGCTTACTACAGGGATAATGGAGCAGAACCGAGCTTACTATGTCTACTACAAGATACGGAAACAGAGCCAAGCTTACGGCATACATGTGGCACCAGAATCTAGATTACTACATCGATCCAGTACCAGAACCAAGCTTACTGCTTAGATATGGTGCCATAACTGAGCTTACTTAGAAACATACATACATCTCCAGAAACACAGACATGTAAACACACCGTATGGCAGGGGCGTTGCTAGGATCCTAAATCAGGGGCTCAAGCCTAAAAGTGCATGTCTCTCCATATGAACCCCCTACAGACATTTAAAATAGCATCTATCCATATATCATTACAGTATACCACTGCTGCTAACCAATAACACACAATGCAAAGACCAATATTATCAAAATTACTACAATAAAAGGCCAAAACAATCCACAATGTCCACCACCATCACCACCACACAGCGATTACATAACTGTACAGTAAGAGTTATTTTTATTGGTTTCAACACTCCAATTAATCAATACTAATTATTGATATGTTCCAATCATTTCACTATATAATCTTGTAGTCCTACTGGTGTCTTCTACCAGGGACGGCCAATAACAGGTTTTTATTACAATCTTGACACTTACATTCTAACAAAGGAGCCTTTTGATATTCAAAGATGCAAATTGTCTCTTCTTCGGAGAGGAGGAGAACTAGAACTTCTTGGATATTCAAAGATGAGTCAACTAATTAGATGTTATCCTGTATATGTTAATTCTATGTAAGTTGGGAGCTGTTAAGTCTCCAGCACACACCATGGGAGACCAAAGCCTTTAGATAAGGTTCAATGGGCAATTTAACATATAAAAGATGATGGAACCTTGGGGAAGAGAGAGATTGGAAATGGACGCACAGGCTGATTGCTGCTTGGTTTTGATGCACATGTATTTATTTTACTCTATGTGTTAATTCAGTGACTGTTTATTTCTTATCTTTTATTAAGTAAATTCAGTTTGGTTCCCTCAATTCTCCTGTGAACATTTCTTATTCATCACAATCACTGAATCCCTTACAAAACAATTGCATAATATTACCATCACCTCTACATTACAAAACACTCTATACAAAGACCAAAGTCACCGCCATACACCGTCTTTCCAATATATAATGACTGAAACACACTAAGCTGCTACTATATAAAACGGACGGATGGCCTTCTGTTTCATCCGACGCTCGACGGATCCGTCGTAAATTCTTCATCCCTCGGCTGGAGACAACGGACATAGTAACTTTTTTTTCTGCACGTCAAAGTCTGACAGCGACAGATCCTGCGCCGTCCATCGTTTGCTATAATGGAAGCCTATGGGCGCAGGATCCATCGCTGACCGTCGTTTGCTATAATGGAAGCCTATGGGCGCAGGATCCATCGCTGACCGTCGTTTGCTATAATGGAAGCCTATGGGCCCAGGATCTGTTGCTGACCGTCGTTTGCTATAATGGAAGCCTATGGGCCCAGGATCCGTCTCTGACGGTCGTTTGCTATAATTGAAGCCTATGGGCGCATGATTCGTCCCTGACCGTCGTTTGCTATAATGGAAGCCTATGGGCGCAGGATCCGTCACTGACTGTCGTTTGCTATAATTGAAGCCTATGGGCGCAGGATCCGTCGCTGACCGTCGTTTGCTATAATGGAAGCCTATGGGCGCAGGATCCGTCGCTGACCGTCGTTTGCTATAATGGAAGCCTATGGGCGCAGGATCCGTCGCTGACTGTCGTTTGCTATAATTGAAGCCTATGGGCGCATGATCCGTCCCTGACCGTCGTTTGCTATAATGGAAGCCTATGGGCGCAGGATCCTGCGTCGTCCATCGTTTGCTATAATGGAAGCTTACGGGCGCAGGATTCGTCGCTGACCGTCGTTTGCTATAATGGAAGCCTATGGGCGCAGGATCCCTCGCTGACCGTCGTTTCCTATAATGGAAGCCTATGGGCGCAGGATCCGTCGCTGACCGTCGTTTGCTATAATGGAAGCCTATGGGCGCAGGATCCGTCGCTGACCGTCGTTTGCTATAATGGAAGCCTATGGGCGCAGGATCCGTCGCTGACTGTCGTTTGCTATAATTGAAGCCTATGGGCGCATGATCCGTCCCTGACCGTCGTTTGCTATAATGGAAGCCTATGGGCGCAGGATCCTGCGTCGTCCATCGTTTGCTATAATGGAAGCTTACGGGCGCAGGATTCGTCGCTGACCGTCGTTTCCTATAATGGAAGCCTATGGGCGCAGGATCCGTCGCTGACCGTCGTTTGCTATAATGGAAGCCTATGGGCGCAGGATCCATCGCTGACCGTCGTTTGCTATAATGGAAGCCTATGGGCGCAGGATCCATCGCTGACCGTCGTTTGCTATAATGGAAGCCTATGGGCCCAGGATCCGTTGCTGACCGTCGTTTGCTATAATGGAAGCCTATGGGCCCAGGATCCGTCTCTGACGGTCGTTTGCTATAATTGAAGCCTATGGGCGCATGATTCGTCCCTGACCGTCGTTTGCTATAATGGAAGCCTATGGGCGCAGGATCCGTCGCTGACTGTCGTTTGCTATAATTGAAGCCTATGGGCGCAGGATCCGTCGCTGACCGTCGTTTGCTATAATGGAAGCCTATGGGCCCAGTATCCGTTGCTGACCGTCGTTTGCTATAATGGAAGCCTATGGGCGCAGGATCCGTCGCTGACTGTCGTTTGCTATAATTGAAGCCTATGGGCGCATGATCCGTCCCTGACCGTCGTTTGCTATAATGGAAGCCTATGGGCGCAGGATCCATCTCTGACGGTCGTTTGCTATAATTGAAGCCTATGGGCGCATGATTCGTCCCTGACCGTCGTTTGCTATAATGGAAGCCTATGGGCGCAGGATCCGTCGCTGACTGTCGTTTGCTATAATTGAAGCCTATGGGTGCAGGATCCGTCGCTGACCGTCGTTTGCTATAATGGAAGCCTATGGGCCCAGGATCCGTTGCTGACCGTCGTTTGCTATAATGGAAGCCTATGGGCGCAGGATCCGTCGCTGACTGTCGTTTGCTATAATTGAAGCCTATGGGCGCATGATCCGCCCCTGACCGTCGTTTGCTATAATGGAAGCCTATGGGCGTAGGATCCTGCGTCGTCCATCGTTTGCTATAATGGAAGCTTACGGGCGCAGGATTCGTAACTGACCGTCGTTTGCTATAATGGAAGCCTATGGGCGCAGGATCCCTCGCTGACCGTCGTTTCCTATAATGGAAGCCTATGGGCGCAGGATCCGTCGCTGTCCTTCAATAGTAGGAATCCAGCGACGGATTCCGTCTTTTGAAACTGAGCATGCATGGGAGAATTTCTATTCATTTAATTTAACCCATTTTTCCAGTCTGGGAGTCTCTCTCTCTCTCTTCCAGCTTTTGTGTATTATTGTTCCTGATATTACAATTAACCCATTTATAGTCCCTTTTTTTTAAAGGCTTTCATATATACTCACATATACTTTTTCTACAATTAACTTAAAAGTTTATTTGGGGGGGGGGGGGGTTTCCTAGTTGGTTCTCATTAATATTTAACCCCATTTTGCCTTATCAAAAAAAAAAAGTTTTTTCCTAATGAGCCTTAATGATGGAGACACTGAATGGATATAAGTCTCATCTAGTAAGGTGCTGAATTCACAAATATTTTGAATAGTTGGGATCAGGGGTATTGGTTGCTCAGAGCAAGCCGTAATTGGGTCGCATACAAGGACGCCTGGGGTACTGACCCTATTTTGTGGCCTGGTAGTATCCCTACCTTGCCGCGGAGGTTGGGGGTTGCTGCGATCAGCACCAGCGGGGGCCATGATGAGAGTGGTGTCCAACTGTAAAAATAAGAATAAAATGAAAAAAAAAAAATCCATGTACTCCCCTGTCCTAATCGTCCCCTGTGATGCTCTTTACCGCTCCTGGAGAGGAGCCGGGGAGAATGACGCCTGCAGCGAGTGGCCCCGGACCTCAGTGAGTGACAGGACACCGCTCGCTAAGCGCAGCAGAGGTCCGGGGTCACTCGCTGCAGGCGAAGAGGCAATTTGCATATTACGAAATCAGAGCATCGTATGTTCCCCAACATTTAATATATATTAGTCTCAGATGTTTTGGAAAATTGCAACTCAAGTAATTTTTTTGCTATGAATTTCTCAATTTTTTTTACCCCAATAAAATAAAAAAACAACACAAGCCTAAACAATATTTTTTATTTTCCCGCTGACAAAGTCAAAGTTACAGCTCAAAGAAGAGGAGGAGAAAATGAAAGAGAAGAAATAAATAAAAAAAAAAAGGTAGCATTCCATGACTGCACACTTAAGGGGTTAAAAGCTTGGCCTTGTTAGAGGCCATGTGTCCACCCACTACACAGAGCAGCCAATCACAGATCATGTGAGCAGTGCACTCACTACACTGAGCAGCCAATCACAGTAATGTATGTGTTTATGTGGGAGGAGCCCGGTCACAACAAAGCATTGCCAACCATTCCCCACTTGCTCACACTGCTCCAAGTCTCCTCCACATCACTAGCAGCCGGCAGAGGAAAAGCAGGATCCAAGGTAAGAGCTGCTCAAGTAAGGGCAAAAAAATCAGCTAGATCAGTGGGAAACGTCCTTAGGACGAGCATTAAGGAGCCGTGTGCGAGTCCAGAATCTTATTTATGGAAGTTCTTCTGCTGATACATTCAGATTCTTCAACTTTTATTCATTTTTATTTGTGTTTTCTGAGTTTCTTTTACAACTTTTTATATGAACATTTCAAACTTCTAATTGTAACGAACATAATATAAATCCGGATGGAGCATCCACAGTATATACAGAAAGTCATGGCTCTGGGAAGAAGGGAGCTCAGACAGAAAAGCACGCACGCCTTCTGTGTTTGTTTTTTAACTTCCATCAATATGGCCGTGTGAGGGGTTTATTTCTTAGCGGGACGAGTTGTACTTTTGAACGACGCCATTTATTTTACTGTATAGTGTGCTGGAAAACAGGAAAAAAGTCCAAGTGCGGTCAAATTGCAAAAAAAGTGCAAATCCGTAATTTTTATTTTCTTACCGTGTTCCCTAAATCCTAAAACTGAGCTGCCGCTACCGTTCTCCAGGTCATTACGAGTTCGCAGACACCAAACATGTCCAGGGTCTTTCCTATTTAAATCATCCGATCAAAAAAACTGGAGACCTCTATTTAATAATGAACAAATCTTTATTACACACGATATTAATCCATTAAAGCATAGAGACGGTCAGGTAGTGCACGACTGGAGCACACATGGTGCGTTTAGGTATGATGCGGTAAGGGTATGTGCACACGTTGCAGATCCGCAATTGATTTACAGTACAATGTAAATCAATGAGAAAAAAAAAATGCTATGCACACTTTGTGGAAAATCCGCTGCGGAAACGCTGCGGTTTAAAAAAAGTAGCATGTCACTTCTTTTTTGTGAATCTGCAGCGTTTTTGTACCCACTCCATTATAGAAAACCGCAGGGGTAAAAACCACAGCAAATCCGCAAGAAAACCGCAGCAAAAACGCACAAAAAAACGCTGCGGAACCGCACAAAAAAACGCAGGTGCGTTTTCTGCCAGGAGAGGCAGAATCCGCACCAGAAATTCCTAAGCCTAATCCGCAACGTGTGCACCTAGCCTAACAGTAAGATCAAAATACTATTTATGGCAGGATTATTCTTAAAAAAGTCGTCTGAAATATATAAATGTGGAATTTGACATAATATTTCCCAAAAGTGGAATCGAAATAAAAAGATCTAATCAGACCACAAATAGTTCAAATGAAAGAAGAGGATATAGATATAAATCTCTATTGTTAAGCTTAAAAAAACGCTCAAGGCTGAATTTTATCTATTATTATTATTATTATTATTATATTATTATTTTTAGTATTATTATCATTATTATTATTTATTATTATTTTATTATTATATTATTATTAGATAGTTCCTAAAAACTACCTAATTGTTCTTACACAAACCGTCCTCATTAAATTGGATTTTCACAGCTGACAGCCGGCACTTTAACCCCCGGAACACTGCGATCAAACATGAGGCATAGAGAAGCATCTCGTAGGGAGGGGGCTCCCTGTGTGCTTCCCTCAGAACAACGTGATGTGATTGCGTTGTCCTGAGGTTCTCCTTTCAGACCCCCAGCTCCAAGATGGCCGCGGGGTCCTTCTGGGTCCTGCAGGGAGGTGGCTTCTCAGTGCTTGCTGAGAGCAGGCGCCCACCAGCCTCCTTCACTGAATGTCTCATCGCTGATCTGATACAGTGCAAAGTGTCCGGTCTGCGCTCTGACTTTATATGACAACGTAAAAAAGTTAAAAAAAAACGAAAAACGTAAAAATATATTAATTAATTCCTAAGTAAAGAGATTTTTTTTCCAATAAATACATTTCTTTATGTAAATAAAAGAAAACAATAAAAGTGCACATATTTAGTATCGCCGCATCCGTAACGACCCGATCTATAAAACTGTCCCACTAGTTAACCCCTTTAGTGAACCCCATATTAAAAAAAACAACGCTTTATTATCATACCCCCGAACAAAGAGTGGAATAACACACGATCAAAAAGACGGATATAAATAACCATAGTACCGCTGAAAACGTCATATTGTCCTGCAAAAAAGTGAGCCGCCATACAGCGTCATCAGCGAAAAAATAAAAGTTATAGCTTTTAAAGTAAAGCAATGCAAAAATAATATTTTTTTTTATATAAAATAGTTTTTATTGTATAAAAGCGCCAAAACATAAAAAATGATATAAATGAGATATCGCTGTAATCGCACTGACCCGAATATTAAAACTGCTTTATCAATTGTACCACACGCGGAATGATATAAACGCCCCCCCCCCAAAAAAAAAAAAAAAAAAAAAATTAATGAACCAAAATATTCTGGCCTAATAGAGGCACTTCCAATTAAACAAATCCTACAAACACAACGGAAGTAATGCCATAGTAGAAGATTAAAATGTCATTTTATTACATATATACGTACAATACAAAAAATAAGAAAAAATAAATAAAAAAAATAAAAAAATTAAATAAAAAAGGGGGGAACAACACAAAAACAGCCGCAAAGACACAATCTATTGCACTCCAAACTGCTAGAAAGTATCTAAATTGTATATATATTGAATGCTTTTTCAGCCTACTCCAACAATCACAGTATTTTTGTTCTAAGGCTGGGTATATCAATCAGTAATCCATATTGCTAATTCATAAAGAAATAAATACTTAATGTATAAAATAAATATAGTGCACCCAGACAAAGGAACACAAAATACCAAGCTGCCCTACAATCGTATAAGACACAATTACTGCACAAAATAGATGCACTATCATATAACCATACAAACAATAGTTCTCAATAGACAAAAAAGCTCATCATAAAAGATAATAAAGTGCCAAGTGACAAGGGAACAATTCCCATATAAAAGTTAATTGTAAGTAAATGCCCACAATAATCAAAGTTCATAAAGACATAAGAAAGTGCCATGTGCCGAGGTGTAGAAAGCAGCTAAATAGTTAATGCACAAGTGCATCGTGCAGACAAGAATGGAGAAAGGCTAAAAATAGAAGTAATACATGACCTGTGTGTGCGGCTCAGAACCCGCAGAACCCGACGCGCGTTTCGCGTATAGCTTCTTCGTTGGGGAAAGTAGTATGAATGGGAAATGCTAGAAGGTCCTTATATATACCCTAAGAAATCAGTGGTGGCAGCGGCATGTGTGCGGCGCTTCCGTTACCTTGAACCGGATGTGACGTCCACATAGACCGGCGTCTCACGTCACCTGTCCACACCTCCCTCCGACGCGTCAGAGAGAGAGGCGGCCCACGTGACGAACTGGACGCGTCGCCATGGTGACACACATGCCGGCGATGCAGGAAGCGCACACCGCTGAGGGGAGGAGGAAAGAAGACCTGTCCGTAAGTACCCTAATAGATGCACAGAGGTACAAGAAAGGAGTGTAGCTTATAAGTGAATACAAACTAAGACCAACCCAATTAATAACCAAAGTATATTGATTAAAAAAGCGCATGGAAGTGAGCTGAAGTGACCCCTAAGGGGAGGAAAAAAGGGGGGGGGGAACGTAGACACGATATAAAGAATAGAATTTAATAATGTGAAAATAAATTCCCAATATAGTAACTGGAAAATAACAAAAAAACACCGTCCAAAATTACATAGAAAAGAAGGCGGAAATATAGAGTATATGCCAATTCATCTAATTAACCCAATCAACCAAAACTAATAAGAAAGAAAGTGATACCCATATAATATAACAAGATTTTCTAAAGAATACATACGTGTATATATATACACATATGCATACATACATATACACACACATACACACACATATATACACAAACTACACAATACATATAATATAAATAATATAATATAAAAGTGAATTATTGAAATACAAAATAGAACTTCTTCTGTGTTCCAGTGAAAAAAATCCTCGTCGGCACTCTGAAGGATCTTCCAAGGCGTTATCCACAGTCTCTTGAAAAAAAACGAATCATCACGAACCACGGAGAACCAGCCAGATCATTCCAACAATCCCAAAGACCAACCATCCTTTAAGGTAAGTATAACAGAGAAGGATAATAAACTGAAAAAGACTGAAAAAAAACTTTCTTATTAGTTTTGGTTGATTGGGTTAATTAGATGAATTGGCATATACTCTATATTTCCGCCTTCTTTTCTATGTAATTATGGACGGTGGTTTTTTATTATTTTCCAGTTACTATATTGGGAATTCATTTTCACATTATTAAATTCTATTCTTTATATCGTGCCTATGTATCCCCCCCCCCTTTTTTCCTCCCCTTAGGGGTCACTTCAGCTCACTTCCATGCGCTTTTTTAATCAATATACTTTGGTTATTAATTGGGTTGGTCTTTGTTTGTATTCACTTATAAGCTACACTCCTTTCTTGTACCTCTGTGCATCTATTAGGGTACTTACGGACAGGTCTTCTTTCCTCCTCCCCTCAGCGGTGTGCGCTTCCCGCATCGCCGGCATGTATGCCACCATGGCGACGCGTCCAGTTCGTCACGTGGGCCGCCTCTCTCTCTGACGCGTCGGAGGGAGGTGTGGACAGGTGACGTGAGACGCCGGTCTATGTGGACGTCACATCCGGTTCAAGGTAACGGAAGCGCCGCACACATGCCGCTGCCACCACTGATTTCTTAGAGTATATATAAGGACCTTCTAGCATTTCCCATTCATACTACTTTCCCTAACAAAGAAGCTATTCGCGAAACGCGCGTCGGGTTCTGCGGGTTCTGAGCCGCACACACAGGTCATGTATTACTTCTATTTTTAGCCTTTCTCCATTCTTGTCAGCACGATGCACTTATGCATTAACTATTTAGCTGCTTTCTACACCTCGGCACATGGCACTTTCTTATGTCTTTATGAACTTTGATTATTGTGGGCATTTACTTAAAATTAACTTTTATATATGGGAATTGTTCCCTTGTCACTTGGCACTTTATTATCTTTTATGATGAGCTTTTTTGTCTATTGAGAATTATTGCTTGTATGGTTATATGATAGTGCATCTATTAGACTATTGTGCAGTAATTGTGTCTTATACGATTGTAGGGCAGCTTGGTATTTTGTGTTCCTTTGTCTGGGTGCACTATATTTATTTTATACATTAAGTATTTATTTCTTTATGAATTAGCAATATGGATTACTGATTGATATACCCAGCCTTAGAACAAAAATACTGTGATTGTTGGAGTAGGCTGAAAAAGCATTCAATATATATACATTTTAGATACTTTCTAGCAGTTTGGAGTGCAATAGATTGTGTCTTTGCTGCTGTTTTTGTGTTGTTCCCCCCTTTTTTATTTATTTTTTCTTATTTTTTGTATTGTACGTATATATGTAATAAAATGACATTTTAATCTTCTACTATGGCATTACTTCCGTTGTGTTTGTAGGATTTAAAAAAATTAATGAATTGCTGGTTTTTGTTCATTCTGCCTCCCAAAAATTGTAATAAAAAGCGATCAAAAAATGTCATGTGTCCGAAAATGAGAAAATGGTACCAATAAAAACATCAACTCGTCCCGCAAAAAACAAAACCTCACATGACTATGTGGGCCAAAATGTGGAAAAATTATAGCTCTCAAAATGTGGTGATGCTAAAACTATTTTTGCAATAAAAAGCATCTTTTAGCGTGTGACAGCTGCCAAACAAAAAAACCCCGCTATAAATAGTAAATCAAACCCACTTTATCACCCCCTTAGTTAGGGAAAAATAATAAAATAAAAAAATTTATTAATTTCCATTTTCCCATTAGAGTTAGGGCTAAAGTTAGGGTTAGGGTTGGGGCTAAAGCTAGGGTTTGGATTAGCGTTAGGATTACGTTTACAGTTGGGATTAGGGTTAGCCTTGGGATTATGGTAAGGGGTATGTCAGGGTTAGAGGTGTGGTTAGGGTTATGGTTAGGGTTGAGATTAGGGTTAGGGGTGTTTTGGGCTTAGGGTTGTGGTTAGGGTTGGGATTAGAGTTAGGGGTGTGTTCGGGTTAGGGGTGTGGTTAGGGTTATGGTTAGGGTTGGGATTAGGGTTAGGGGTGTGTTCGGGTTAGGGGTGTGGTTAGGATTACGCTTACGGTTGGGATTGGGGTTAGGGTTGGGATTATGGTTAGGGGTGTGTCAGGGTTAGGGGTGGGGTTAGGGTTGGGGTTAGGGTTGTGTTGGTGTTAGGGGTGTGTTTGGGCTTAGGGTTGTGGTTAAGGTTGGAATTTGGGTTAGGGGTGTGTTGGGGTTAGCGTTGGAGTTAGAATTAGGAGAATTCCACTGTTGAGGCACATCAGGGGCTCTCCAAATGTGACATGGCGTCCGATCTCAATTCTAGCCAATTTTGCATTGAAAAGTCAAACAACGCTCCTTACCTTCCGAGGTCTGTCGTGTGCCCAAACAGTGGCTTACCCCCACATATGAGGTATTAGCGTACTCAGGACAAATTGCACAACAATGTTTGGAGTCCAATTTCTCCTGTTACCCTTGGGAAAATTAAAAATTGGGGGTAAAAAATCATTTTTGTGAAAAAAAATATGATTTTTTATTTTTACGGCTCCACATTATAAATTTCTATGAAGCACTTGGGGGTTCAAAGTGCTCACCACACATCTAGATAAGTTCCTTAGGGGGTCTACTTTCCAAAATGGTGTCAATTGTGGGAGGTTTCAACTGTTTAGGCACATCAGGGGCTCTCCAAACTTGACATGGCGTCCGATCTCAATTCCAGCCAATTTTGCATTAAAAAGTCAAATGACGCTCCTTCCCTTCCGAGCTCTGCCATGCGCCCAAACAGTGGTTTACCCCCACATATGGGGTATCAGCATTCTCAGGACAAATTGTACATCTATTGGGGTCCAATTTCTCCTGTCACCCTTGGAAAAATAAAACAAATTGGATCTGAAGTAATATTTTGTGAAAAAAATGTAAATGTTCATTTTTTTAAACATTCCAAAGATTCCTGTGAAACACCTGAAGGGTTAATATACTTCTTGAATGTGGTTTTGAGCACCTTGAGGGGTGCAGTTTTTAGAATGGTGTCACTTACTTTGTATTTTCTTTCATATAGACCCCTCAAAGTGAATTCAAATGTGAGGTGGTCCCTAAGAAATAGTGGTGTAAAAATGAGAAATCGTTGCTCAAATTTTAACCCTTATAACACCCTAACAAAAAAAAAGGGGTTCTAAAATTGTGCTGATGTAAAGTAGACATGTGGGAAATGCTACTTATTAAGTATTTTGTGTGACATATCTCTGTGATTTAAGGGCATGAAAATTCAAATCTGGAAAATTGCGAAATTATTTTCTAAATTTTCGTAAAATTTCAGTTTTTTCCCCACAAATAATTGCAAGTCATATTAAGGAAATTTTACCACTATCATGAAGTACAATATGTCACGAGAAAACAATGTCAGAATCACCAGGATCCATGAAACGTTCCAGAATTATTACATCATAAAGGGATAGTGGTCAGAATTGTAAAAATTGGCCCAGTCATTAACATGCAAACCACCTTTGGGGGTAAAGGGGTTAAAAAAAAGAATTTAAAAAAATATTTACCTCTCGACGCTGTCCGACTCCTTGGCATCTTCTGGCTCTCTGCGCCGTGACTGTTCAGGCAGAGGGCGCACACTAATCACGTCATCGCGCCCTCTCACCTGAAACGTCACAGTCAGAGGACGGAAGACACAGGGAGAGGCGAGTATCGCAAATCTCGGGGCTTGGAGCAAGCAGCGGGGGATCGGGCCCCCATAGCACGCCAGTGACCCCGATGGTGAGTGAGCCTCTCTACCTGCTCAGGGCCCCGGCACTTGCCCCCGTGCGCCGGATGCTGATACCAGCCCTGTACATATTCATACATCATATATAGAGGACTGAATACTTGTTATGATTTTTCCGTATCCTGTGTCTACATAGCTGAACCTAAACTTTGCTTTCTGAGTATTAAATAATTGTAGTTTATTTTCTCTCTTCTTCCGTCAGCCATGGCGTCTATTGATCTGAGAGAAGAGCTGCTCTGCTCCATCTGTCTGAGCACTTATACAGATCCTGTAATGCTGAGATGTGGACACAACTTCTGCCGGGTCTGTATTGGTCGTGTGCTGGACACACAGGACAAGTCTGGAGTTTATTCCTGTCCTGACTGCAGAGAAGAGTTTCAGCAGCGGCCGGCATTGATGAGGAACTTATATCTTCATAATGTCGCAGAACGTTTCCTGATTTCTCAGCAAGAACAAAAGGAGATCACCGGGATCTGCTGCACTTACTGTGTGGACGCTCCGGTACCTGCTGTTAGATCCTGTCTTCGCTGTGAGGCTTCTCTGTGTGATAAACACCTGAGGGTTCACAGCAAATCACCAGAACACGTCTTATCTGAGCCCGGCACTTCTCTGGAGAAAAGGAAATGTTCTGTCCATAAGAAGATCCTGGACTATTACTGCACTGAGGACAGGGCTTGTATCTGTGTGTTCTGCAGTTTGGGCGGAGAACATCGGGGACATCAGGTGGAGATTCTGGATGAGGCCTCAGAGAAGAAGAAGGAGAAACTGAGAAATGTTCTGCAGAAACTGATCATAAAGAGAGAAGAGACTGAGGAAAGAGTCCGGAGTCTGGAGGAGCGCAGGAGAAAAGCTCAAGAAAAAGCAGCTGGAGAAACCGAGAGAGTCACTGCCCTGTGTACAGACATCAGGAGACGGGTGGACAACCTGGAGAAGAAGGTCCTGAGTGAGATCTCCAGGCAGGAAAAGGAAGAGTCACTGTCACTGTCTGCTCTGATCCATCAGCTGGAAATAAAGAAGGACGAGCTGTCCAGGAAGATGAGACACATTGAGGAGCTGTGTAACATGACGGATCCACTGACTGTCTTACAGGAACCAGACATCGGTGACTTGTGTGATCCTGAGGAGGAGGGAGGTGATGAGGACACAGGGGGACATGATAAACAGCCCCATGATGGAGATGACCTGGATGTGGCTGTGATCTCACACACATTACACACATTATGTAACGTAGTATCAGGTATAAGGAGCGGGATCTATGTGGTGAGCCCTGCAGACATATTACTGGATGTAACCACAGTTGCTAATAGTCTCCTTATATCAGACGACCTGAAAACTGCGACCAGGACAGGAGTGGAGCAGAAACGTCCAGAAACAGCAGAGCGATTCCAGTATTTTCAGGTGATGAGCAGGAGAGGATTTACCTCAGGACGCCATTACTGGGATGTGGAGGGCAGTAGGTCAGGAGTGTGGAGGGTGGGGATGTGTTATCCCAGTATAGACAGGAGGGGGTGGAAGTCAGATATTGGATATAATAACAAGTCCTGGTGTTTGTGGAGATATTATAATCAGTATTCAGTGATACATGACAGTGAAGAGATCTATTTACCTGACGAGATCTCCAGTGATAGAGTCAGGATATATCTGGATTATGAGGCCGGGCAGTTGTCCTTTTATGAGCTGTGTGACCCCATCAGACACTTACACACCTTCACTGTCACCTTCTCTGAGCCTCTTCATGCTATATTATATGTACATGATGGTTCTATACAGATATTAGGGAGAGGCAGAAACTGGAAGAAACCATCATAATTTAAAGGGAAGGTCCCACCAGTTTTCTTGTAGTTTGTTTTTTTGTGAAATTAAGCTTAAAATAGTAATTAAAATGTATTAATGCAATGTGTGCACTGTTTGCAAACATTTCTATATGAAAAATATTATATATTTTCTTACAAATATATATATTTACCACTAGGGGGAGCATTTTCCGTTTTAGACCTCAAGCATCTATAGTAAGTAGTGTTGAGCGATACCGTCCGATACTTGAAAGTATCGGTATCGGAAAGTATCGGCCGATACCGGCAAAGTATCGGATCTAATCCGATACCGATACCCGATACCAATACAAGTCAATGGGACTCAAGTATCGGACGGTATTCCTGATGGTTCCCAGGGTCTGAAGGAGAGGAAACTCTCCTTCAGGCCCTGGGATCCATATTAATGTGTAAAATAAAGAATTAAAATAAAAAATATTGCTATACTCACCTCTCCGACGCAGCCTGGACCTCACGGAGGGAACCGGCAGCGTTCTTTGCTTAAAATGCGCGCTTTTACTTCCTTCCGTGACGTCACGGCTTGTGATTGGTCGCGTGCCGCCCATGTGGCCGCGACGCGACCAATCACAGCAAACCCGTGACGTAATTTTCAGGTCCTCAATGCCTAATTCTAGGCATTCAGGAATTTAAAACTACGTTCCGGCTTGTGATTGGTCGTGTCGCGGTCACATGGGCGACGCGACCAATCACAAGCCGTGACGTCACGGGAGGCAGGAGACACACGCATTTTTAAAATTACGTCACGGCTTGTGATTGGTTGCGTGCCGCCCATGTGACCGCGACGCGACCAATCACAGCAAGCCGTGACGTAATTTCAGGTCCTGATGCCTATTTCTGCATTGAGGACCTGAAATTACGTCACGGCTTGCTGTGATTGGTCGCGTCGCGGTCACATGGGCGGCACGCAACCAATCACAAGCCGTGACATAATTTTAAAAATGCGTGCGTCTCCTGCCTCCCGTGACGTCACGGCTTGTGATTGGTCGCGTCGCCCATGTGACCGCGACACGACCAATCACAAGCCGGAACGTAATTTTAAATTCCTGAATGCCTAGAATTAGGCATTGAGGACCTGAAAATTACGTCACGGCTTGCTGTGATTGGTCGCGTCGCGGCCACATGGGCGGCACGCGACCAATCACAAGCCGTGACGTCACGGAAGGAAGTAAAAGCGCGCATTTTAAGCAAAGAACGCTGCCGGTTCCCTCGGTGAGGTCCAGGCTGCGTCAGAGAGGTGAGTATAGCAATATTTTTTATTTTAATTCTTAATTTTACACATTAATGTTGTTTCGATACCGATACCCGATACCACAAAAGTATCGGATCTCGGTATCGGAATTCCGATACCCGCAAGTATCGGCCGATACCCGATACTTGCGGTATCGGAATGCTCAACACTAAAGGTACCGTCACACTAAGCAACGTCGCAGCGATATAGCCAGCGATCTGTGACGTTGCAGCGTCCTAGGTAGCGATATCGCTGTATTTGACACGCAGCAGCGATCTGGATCCCGCTGTGAAATTGCTGGTCGCTGCTAGAAGGTCTGAACTTTATTTGGTCGCTAGGTCGCCGTGTATCGCCGTGTTTGACAGCAAAAGCAATGATACCAGCGATATTTTACACTGGTAACCAGGGTAAACATCGGGTTACTAAGCGCAGGGCCGCGCTTAGTAACCCGATGTTTACCCTGGTTACCAGCGTAAAATGTAAAAAAACCAAACAGTACATACTTACATGCGTCCCCCGGCGTCCGCTTCCCACACTGACTGAGCGCAGTAAAGTGAAAGTGAAAGCACACGTCACCGCTGTGCCCTGCTACTGCCGGCGCTCAGTCATTGCAGGAAGCGGACGCCGGGGGACGCATGTAAGTATGTACTGTTTGGTTTTTTTACATTTTACGCTGGTAACCAGGGTAAACATCGGGTTACTAAGCGCGGCCCTGCGCTTAGCAACCCGATGTTTACCCTGGTTACCCGGGGACCTCGGCATCGTTGGTCGCTGGAGAGCGGTCTGTGTGACAGCTCTCCAGCGACCAAACAGCGACGCTGCAGCGATCGGCATCGCTGTCGCTATCGCTGCAGCGTCGCTTAGTGTGACGGTACCTTAATAGTAAGACTTGACAGCTTTACGATATGTTTCCACAGTCAGGATTGCATCAGGATTTGCTCAGGATTTGACCCAGGTAAAATCTGCACCAAATCTGAACCTGAGGTTACTGGCGTTTTTCCATGCGTTTTTCATGCGGTTTTTTTATGCGGATTTGTGTGTTTTTGTAAGCTAAATAAAGATATATATATAAAAAAAAAAAATTGTGATGTCATTTCTTGTCCAACCTCTTCATTTACATACTCCATTGAAGAATAATGTTTAGCTAGATAGATAATAGATAGATATGATTGATAGATACGATTGATAGATACGATAGATACATACAATAGATATCTATTGTATCTATCTATAATCTACCGATATATCTATCTATAAATCTATCTATCTATATATAGATATATCTAGATAGCTAGATAGATATATATATCGATAGATAGATGATAGATAGATAATAGATAGATACGATACATGGATACGATAGATGGATAGATAATACATAGATAGATGATAGATAATAGATGATAGATACGATAGATAATCGATATGATAGATAATCGATCTATAGATAGACAGATGATACCATAGATGGATACGATAGATGGATCACACATGCGAGAAACTCAGACGAGTCTCGCATCTTAATACCCGACACTGCCGCTGGCACTTGGGAGCAGAGCGTGCAGCTACATGTATTTCTATGAAGCCGCACACTCCGCTCCCGAGAGACGGCGGTAGTGCCGGGTATTAAAATGCGAGACTCGTCCGAGTTTCTCGCATGTGTGATTCCGTCCTTAACCCTTTTCTGCCATCAGATGTACTATTCCGTCCATGTGGGGTGGGCCCTACTTCCCAAGGACGGAATAGTACGTCCAGCGCGATCGGCCATGCTCACGGGGGGAGCTGACTATCGACTGACTGATCGATCGCAGCCGGGTGTCAGCTGACTATCGCAGCTGACATCCGTTGAGATTAGGGTTAGGGGTGTGTTTGCATTAGGGTTTCAGTTATAATTGGGGGGTTTCCACTGTTTAGGCACATCAGGGGCTCTCCAAATGCGACATTGCGTCCGATCTCAATTCCAGCCAATTCTGCGTTGAAAAAGTAAAACAGTGCTCCTTCCCTTCCGAGCTCTCCTGTGCGCAAAAACAGGGGTTTACCCCAACATATGGGGTATCAGCGTACTCAGGACACATTGGACAACAACTTTAGGGGACAAATTCTCCTGTTACCCTTGGGAAATTACAAAACTGGAGGCTAAAAAATAATTTTTGTGGGGAAAAAAATATTTTTTATTTTCACGGCTCTGCGTTATAAACTAGTGAAACACTTGGGGGTTCAAAGTTCTCACAACACATCTAGATAAGTTCCTTGGGGGGTCTAGGTTTCAATATGGGGTCACTTATGGGGGGTTTCTACTGTTTAGTTACATCAGGGGCTCTGCAAATGCAACATGATGCCTGCAGACCAATCCATCTAAGTCTGCATTCCAAATGGTGCTCCTTCCCTTCCGAGCTCTGCCATGCGCCCAAACGGTGGTTCCTCCCCACATATTGGGTATCAGCGTACTCAGGACAAATTGCACAACAACTTTTGGGGTTCAATTTACACTGTTACCCTTGGGAAAATAAAAAACTGGGGGCTAAAACATAATTTTTATGGGGAAAAAAAAGAATTTTTATTTTCATGGCTCTGCGTTATAAACTGTAGTGAAACACTTGGGGGTTCAAAGCTCTCACAACACATCTATATAAGTTCCTTAGGGGGTCTACTTTCCAAAATGGTGTCACTTGTGGGGGATTTCAATGTTTAGGCACATCGGTGGCTCTCCAAACGCAACATGGCGTCCCATCTCAATTCAAGTCTATTTTGCATTGAAAAGTCAAATGGCGCTGCTTCCCTTCCAAGCTCTGCCATGCGCCCAAACAGTGGTTTACCCCCACATATGAGGTATCAGCGTACTCAGGACAAATTGGACAACAACTTTTGGGGTCCAATTTCTTCTCTTACCCTTGGGAAAATAAAAAATTAGGGACGAAAAGATCATTTTTGTGAAAAAATATGATTTTTTATTTTTACGGCTCTGCATTATAAACTTCTGTGAATCACTTAATAGGTCAAAGTGCTCACCACACATCTAGATAAGTTCCGTAGGGGGTCTACTTTACAAAATGGTGTCACTTTAGGGGGGTTTCAATATTTAGGCACATCAGGGGCTCTCTGTTATGATCCCAGTGGCTTAGGATCACAAATCTAACCAGCTAAGTCAGAGATAATAGGACAAGCTCTGGGGATGTGGTAACTGGACTGACCGCAAACCTGATTTTAACCAAACACACTAAAGGTAGCCGTGGAACGTTTCCTGAAATCCTAGACGTCTCTTCACGGCCTGAGAAACTGACTACCCCTAAAGAGAAAGTAAGACCTCACTTGCCTCAGAGAAATACCCCAAAGATATAGAAGCCCCCCACAAATAATAACGGTGAGTTAAGAGTAAAAGACAAACGCAGAGATGAAACAGGTTAAGCAAATGAGGCCCGCTAACGCTAGATAGCAGAAAATAGCAAGGGATCTGTGTGGTCAGTAAAAAACCCTATGCAAAAATATCCACGCAGAGAATGCGAGAACCCCCACACCAACTAATGATGTGGGGGGAGCAACTCAGCACCCCAGAGCACCAGCAAGCAGGGAAATCACATATTAACAAGCTGGACCAAAACACATCATATACTAGGACACATCTTGAACACAGATGAGCAAAAATAAGCAAACAAAACTTAGCTTCTCTTGGAGAGACTGATAACGGATGTAGCCAGGAGCAATCAGAATAGCACTGAATACAGCAGGCAACCACTGAGAGTCCAGCTTGTTGTGAATTTGGATTCTGGGCTCCCCCGGTGGCCGCTTGTGGAATTGGACTTGTCATCCTCTTTCCTGTTTCACCTGATTCCATCAGTAGTGGGTGTCGCTATTTAAGCTCATTTCTCTGGTGGTTTCTTGCCGGTCAACAATGTTTTCTGATGCCTCTCAGTGCTTGTTCCTGCTTCTAGACAACTTCTAGATAAGTTGGACTTTTGTCCATGTTTTGTTTTGCCTACTTGTTCCAGTTCACAGCTGAAGTTTTGTTACTGTGTCTGGAAAGCTCTCGTTGATCAGGGATTGCTACTCTGGCGTTATGAGTTAATGCCAGAGTTTAAGGTAATCTCTGGATGGTGTTTTGTTAGTGTTTTTCTGCTGACCATGAAAGTATACTATCTGTCTTCTGCTATCTAGTAAGCGGACCTCAAATTTGCTAAGACTATTTTCCTGCTGCGTTTGTTGTTTCATCTGAACTCACCGTCATTATATGTGGGGGGCTACTGTCTTCTTTGGAATATTTCTCTAGAGGTGAGCCAGGTCTTATATTTCCCTCTGCTAGTTATTTAGGTCTTAGGCCAGAGCTGGGCATCTAGCGATAAATAGGAAATGCTACCTGGCTATTTCTAGTTGCGCGGCAGGTTTAGTTCATGGTCAGTATAGTTCCATCTTCCGAGAGCTTGTCCCTCTATAGGCTTGCTATGATCTCTGCCTGCAGAGATCATGACAGTTTGACCGGCCAATAAAGTGTTAAAGACCCAGGTTGAGAAAGGAGAGTTATAAGAAGTCTGCTGGAATTTTTTTTTTTTTTTTTTTTTTTTCCTCCAGTCTGCCTTGCTGCAGTCTTTTTTCTCTCTCTCCTCCTAATCTCTGTATGCTCTGTGTGCACCTGACAATAATGGATCTCCAGAGTGTAACTGCGGGTTTGAATAATCTCATTACGAAAGTACAAAATTTACAAGATTTTGTGGTACATGCTCCGGTATCTGAGCCGAGAATTCCTTTGCCGGAGTTCTTCACAGGGAATAGAGCTAGCTTCCAGAATTTCCGAAATAATTGTAAGCTTTATTTGTCCCTGAAGTCTCGTTCAGCTGGAGACCCTGCTCAGCAGGTTAGGATTGTGATTTCCTTGCTCAGGGGTGACCCTCAAGATTGGGCCTTCTCATTGCCAGCAGGGGATCCTGCGTTACGCGATGTGGATGCGTTTTTTCTGGCCTTGGGCTTGCTTTATGAGGAACCTCATTTGGAACTTCAGGCAGAAAAAACTTTGATGGCACTATCTCAGGGGCAAGACGAAGCTGAAGTTTTCTGTCAAAAATTCCGTAAATGGTCTGTGCTTACTCAGTGGAATGAGTGCGCCTTGGCGGCAACTTTCAGAGAAGGTCTATCTGATGCCGTTAAGGATGTTATGGTGGGGTTCCCTTTGCCTGCAGGTCTGAATGAGTCCATGACAATGGCTATTCAGATTGATAGGCGTCTGCGGGAGCGCAAACCGGTGCACCATCTGGCGGTGTCTATGGAAAAGACGCCAGAAAGTATGCAGTGTGATAGAATTCTGTCCAGGAGCGAGCGACAGAATTTTAGACGGAAGAATGGATTGTGTTTCTATTGTGGGGATTCTACTCATGTTATATCGGCATGCTCTAGGCGTACAAAGAAGCTTGATAAGTCTGTTTCCATTGGCACCATTCAGTCTAAGTTTATTTTGTCTGTAACCCTGATTTGCTCTTTGTCATCCATTGCCACGGACGCCTATGTTGACTCTGGCGCCGCTCTGAGTCTTATGGATTGGTCCTTTGCCAATCGTTGTGGTTTTGATTTAGAGCCTTTGGAGACTCTTATTCCTCTGAAGGGGATTGACTCCACCCCATTGGCTAATAATAAACCACAATACTGGACACAAGTAACCATGCGTATCAATCCGGATCACCAGGAGATTATTCGTTTCCTGGTGCTGTATAATTTACATGACGATTTGGTACTGGGATTGCCATGGTTGCAGTCTCACAACCCAGTCTTGGACTGGAGAGCAATGTCTGTGTTGAGCTGGGGATGTAAGGGTATTCATGGGGACGTACCTTTGGTTTCTATTTCGTCGTCCATTCCCTCTGAAGTCCCTGAGTTCCTCTCTGATTATCAAGACGTCTTTGACGAACCCAAGCTTGGGTCGTTACCTCCGCACCGTGAGTGCGATTGTGCCATAGATTTGATACCGGGTTGTAAATATCCAAAGGGTCGTTTGTTTAATTTGTCTGTGCCGGAACATGCTGCTATGCGGGAATATATAAAGGAGTCTTTGGAAAAGGGACATATTCGTCCATCTTCTTCTCCCTTGGGAGCTGGGTTTTTCTTTGTCTCGAAAAAAGACGGCTCTTTGAGACCATGTATTGATTATCGGCTTCTGAATAAGATCACTGTTAAGTATCAATACCCATTGCCATTGCTTACTGATTTGTTTGCTCGTATAGAGGGTGCTAAGTGGTTCTCTAAAATTGATCTTCGTGGGGCGTATAATTTGGTGCGGATCAGGCAGGGGGATGAGTGGAAGACCGCATTTAATACGCCCGAGGGCCACTTTGAGTATTTGGTCATGCCTTTTGGTCTTTCTAATGCCCCTTCAGTTTTCCAGTCTTTTATGCATGATATTTTCCGCGATTTTCTGGATAAGTTTATGATAATATATCTGGATGATATTCTGATTTTTTCTGATGACTGGGACTCTCATGTCCAGCAGGTCAGGAGAGTTTTTCAGGTTCTGCGGTCTAATTCTTTATGTGTTAAAGGGTCTAAGTGTGTTTTTGGGGTCCAGAAAATTTCCTTTTTGGGGTATATTTTTTCTCCCTCTTCCATTGAGATGGATCCCGTCAAGGTGCAAGCTATTTGTGACTGGACTCAGCCCTCCTCTCTTAAGGGTCTTCAGAGATTTTTGGGCTTTGCCAACTTTTACCGCCGATTTATTGCTGGTTTTTCGGATGTCGTTAAACCACTGACTGATTTGACCAGACAAGGCGCTGATGTTGCTGATTGGTCCCCTCATGCTGTAGAGGCCTTTCAGGAGCTTAAGCGCCGTTTTGCCTCTGCCCCTGTGTTGCGTCAGCCTGATGTGAATCTGCCTTTTCAGGTTGAGGTTGACGCTTCGGAGATCGGAGCTGGGGCAGTGTTGTCGCAGAAAGGTTCCGACTGCTCCGTCATTAGGCCTTGTGCCTTCTTTTCTCGCAAATTTTCGCCCGCAGAGCGGAATTATGATGTTGGGAATCGGGAGCTTTTGGCCATGAAGTGGGCGTTTGAGGAGTGGCGCCATTGGCTCGAGGGGGCTAGGCATCAGGTGGTGGTATTGACTGACCACAAAAATTTGATTTATCTTGAGACTGCCAGACGCCTGAATCCTAGACAGGCGCGCTGGTCTTTATTTTTTTCTCGCTTTAATTTTGTGGTGTCATACCTACCGGGTTCTAAGAATGTTAAGGCAGATGCCCTTTCTAGGAGTTTTGACCCGGACTCTCCTGGTAATTCTGAACCCACAGGTATCCTTAGGGAGGGAGTAATTTTGTCGGCCGTTTCTCCTGATCTGCGGCGGTCCTTGCAAGAGTTTCAGGCGGATAGACCGGATCGTTGTCCGCCTGATAGACTGTTTGTTCCGGATGATTGGACCAGCAGAGTCATCTCTGAGGTACATTCTTCTGCATTGGCAGGTCATCCCGGAATTTTTGGTACCAGGGATTTGGTGGCAAGATCCTTCTGGTGGCCTTCTCTGTCACGAGATGTGCGAGTCTTTGTGCAGTCATGTGACGTTTGTGCTCGGGCCAAGTCTTGTAGTTCTCGGGCTAGCGGACTGCTGTTGCCCTTGCCTATTCCTAAGAGGCCTTGGACACACATCTCGATGGATTTTATTTCAGATCTGCCTGTTTCCCAGAAGATGTCTGTCATCTGGGTGGTCTGTGACCGTTTCTCTAAAATGGTCCATTTGGTTCCTCTGCCCAAGTTGCCTTCTTCTTCTGAGTTGGTTCCTCTGTTTTTTCAGAATGTTGTCCGATTGCACGGTATTCCTGAGAATATTGTTTCTGACAGAGGTACCCAATTTGTGTCTAGATTTTGGCGGGCATTCTGTGCTAGGATGGGCATAGATTTGTCTTTTTCATCTGCTTTTCACCCTCAGACTAATGGCCAGACCGAGCGGACTAATCAGACCCTTGAGACATATCTGAGGTGTTTTGTCTCTGCTGACCAGGATGATTGGGTTGCTTTTTTACCATTGGCAGAGTTCGCCCTCAATAATCGGGCCAGTTCTTCCACCTTGGTGTCCCCGTTTTTCTGTAATTCGGGGTTTCACCCTCGATTTTCCTCCGGTCAGGTGGAATCCTCGGATTGTCCTGGAGTGGATGCGGTGGTGGAAAGATTGCATCACATCTGGGGGCAGGTTATGGACAATTTGAAGTTGTCCCAGGAGAAGACTCAGCGTTTTGCCAACCGTCATCGTCGTGTTGGTTCTCGGCTTTGTGTTGGAGATTTAGTGTGGTTGTCTTCTCGTTTTGTCCCTATGAGGGTCTCTTCTCCTAAGTTTAAACCTCGGTTCATCGGCCCTTATAGAATATTGGAGATTCTTAATCCTGTTTCTTTCCGTTTGGACCTCCCTGCGTCCTTTTCCATTCATAACGTTTTTCATCGGTCGTTATTGCGCAGGTATGAGGTACCTGTTGTACCTTCAGTTGAGCCTCCTGCTCCGGTGTTGGTTGAGGGTGAGTTGGAGTACGTTGTGGAGAAAATTTTGGACTCTCGTGTTTCCAGACGGAAACTCCAGTATCTGGTCAACTGGAAGGGTTACGGCCAGGAGGATAATTCTTGGGTCAATGCATCTGATGTTCATGCTTCTGATCTTGTTCGTGCCTTCCATAGGGCTCATCCTGGTCGCCCTGGTGGATCTGGTGAGGGTTTGGTGCCCCCTCCTTGAGGGGGGGGTACTGTTGTGAATTTGGATTCTGGGCTCCCCCGGTGGCCGCTTGTGGAATTGGACTTGTCATCCTCTTTCCTGTTTCACCTGATTCCATCAGTAGTGGGTGTCGCTATTTAAGCTCATTTCTCTGGTGGTTTCTTGCCGGTCAACAATGTTTTCTGATGCCTCTCAGTGCTTGTTCCTGCTTCTAGACAACTTCTAGATAAGTTGGACTTTTGTCCATGTTTTGTTTTGCCTACTTGTTCCAGTTCACAGCTGAAGTTTTGTTACTGTGTCTGGAAAGCTCTCGTTGATCAGGGATTGCTACTCTGGCGTTATGAGTTAATGCCAGAGTTTAAGGTAATCTCTGGATGGTGTTTTGTTAGTGTTTTTCTGCTGACCATGAAAGTATACTATCTGTCTTCTGCTATCTAGTAAGCGGACCTCAAATTTGCTAAGACTATTTTCCTGCTGCGTTTGTTGTTTCATCTGAACTCACCGTCATTATATGTGGGGGGCTACTGTCTTCTTTGGAATATTTCTCTAGAGGTGAGCCAGGTCTTATATTTCCCTCTGCTAGTTATTTAGGTCTTAGGCCAGAGCTGGGCATCTAGCGATAAATAGGAAATGCTACCTGGCTATTTCTAGTTGCGCGGCAGGTTTAGTTCATGGTCAGTATAGTTCCATCTTCCGAGAGCTTGTCCCTCTATAGGCTTGCTATGATCTCTGCCTGCAGAGATCATGACACCAGCTGAACTAAATAGGAACCAGCTAACAGATAACGAGACAGCTGATCCAACCTCAGACCTGCAGAATGACACAAAGAGCCACCAGAGGGAGCCCAAAGACAACGCTCACACAGTACCACTTGTGACCACAAGAGGGAGCCCAAAAACAGAGTTCGCAACAGTACCCCCCCCTTGAGGAGGAGTCACCGAACCCTCATCAAAACCCCCAGGGCGATCAGGATGAGCCACATGGAAGGCATGAACCAAATCGGCCGCATGAACATCAGAGGCGACAACCCAGGAATTATCCTCCTGACCATAGCCCTTCCACTTAACCAAATACTGAAGCCTCCGTCTCAAAATACGAGAATCCAAGATCTTCTCCACCACGTACTCCAATTCGCCCTCAACCAGCACCGGGGCAGGGGGCTCAACAGAAGGAACCACAGGCACCACATACCTCCGCAACAAAGACCTATGGAACACGTTATGAATGGCAAACAACGCTGGGAGGTCCAAACGAAATGACACCGGGTTAAGGATTTCCAAAATCTTATAAGGACCGATGAAGCGAGGCTTGAATTTAGGAGAGGAAACCTTCATAGGAACATACCGAGAAGATAGCCATACCAAATCCCCAACACGAAGTCAGGGACCCACACCGCGACGGCGGTTGGCAAAGCGCTGAGCCTTCTCCTGTGACAACTTCAAATTGTCCACCACATGGTTCCAAATTTGCTGCAACCTATCCACCACAGAATCCACCCCAGGACAGTCAGAAGGCTCAACCTGACCCGAGGAAAAACGAGGATGAAAACCAGAATTGCAGAAAAAAGGCGAAACCAAAGTAGCAGAACTAGCCCGATTATTAAGGGCAAACTCGGCCAATGGCAAAAAAGTCACCCAATCATCCTGATCAGCAGAAACAAAACATCTTAAATAAGTTTCCAAGGTCTGATTAGTTCGCTCGGTTTGGCCATTCGTCTGAGGATGGAAGGCCGACGAAAAAGACAAATCAATGCCCATCTTAGCACAAAAGATTCGCCAAAATCTGGACACAAACTGGGATCCTCTGTCAGACACAATATTTTCAGGGATGCCGTGCAAGCGAACCACATTCTGAAAAAATAGAGGAATCAAATCGGAGGAGGAAGGCAACTTAGGCAAGGGCACCAAATGGACCATTTTGGAAAAACGATCACACACCACCCAGATGACAGACATTCTCTGAGAGACTGGAAGATCCGAAATAAAATCCATGGAAATGTGCGTCCAAGGCCTCTTTGGGACAGGCAAAGGCAAAAGCAAACCGCTGGCACGAGAACAGCAAGGCTTAGCCCGAGCACAAATCCCACAGGACTGCACAAAGGAACGCACATCCCGCGACAAGGAAGGCCACCAGAAGGACCTAGCCACCAAATCCCTGGTACCAAAAATCCCAGGATGGCCTGCCAACACCGAAGAATGAACCTCGGAAATAACTCTGCTGGTCCATCTATCTGGGACAAACAGTCTCTCTGGTGGGCAACGGTCAGGTCTATCCGCCTGAAATTTCTGCAGCACTCGTCGCAAATCTGGGGAAATGGCAGACAATATCACTCCCTCTCTGAGGATACCAGCCGGCTCTGAAACTCCCAGAGAGTCAGGCACAAAACTCCTAGAAAGAGCATCAGCCTTCACGTTCTTCGAACCAGGCAGGTACGAGACCACGAAATCGAAACGGGAGAAAAACAACGACCAACGAGCCTGTCTAGGATTCAGCCGCTTGGCAGACTCGAGATAAATCAGATTTTTGTGATCAGTCAAGACCACCACACGATGCTTAGCTCCCTCGAGCCAATGTCGCCACTCCTCAAATGCCCACTTCATAGCCAACAACTCCCGATTACCAACATCATAATTCCGCTCGGCAGGCGAAAACTTTCTTGAAAAGAAAGCACAAGGCTTCATCACAGAGCAATCAGAGCTTCTCTGCGACAAAAAAGCCCCTGCTCCAATCTCAGAAGCATCAACCTCGACCTGAAAAGGAAGAGAGACATAAGGCTGACACAAAACTGGAGCTGAAGAAAACTGGCGCTTCAGCTCCCGAAAGGCTTCCACGGCCGCAGGAGACCAATTAGTCACATCAGAACCCTTCTTGGTCAAATCCGTCAAGGGTTTAACCACGCCAGAAAAATTAGCAATGAAGCGACGGTAAAAATTAGCAAAACCCAAGAACTTCTGAAGACTCTTAACAGATGTAGGCTGAGTCCAGTCATGAATAGCCTGGACCTTGACTGGGTCCATCTCAATAGTAGAAGGAGAAAAAATAAAACCCAAAAAGGAAACCTTCTGTACTCCGAAGAGACATTTTGAGCCCTTCACAAATAAGGCATTAGCACGCAGGACCTGAAATACCAACCTGACATGCTTCACATGGGACTCCCATTCCTCAGAATAGACCAAAATGTCATCCAGATACACAATCATAAATTTATCCAGATATTCTCGGAAGATGTCATGCATGAAGGACTGGAACACAGAAGGAGCATTAGAGAGTCCAAAAGGCATCACCAAGTACTCAAAATGGCCTTCGGGCGTATTAAATGCTGTTTTCCATTCATCCCCCTTCTTAATGCGCACAAGGTTATACGCACCACGAAGATCTATCTTGGTGAACCAACTGGACCCCTTAATCCGAGCAAACAGATCAGATAATAATGGCAAAGGATACTGAAATTTGACCGTGATTTTATTTAGAAGACGATAATCTATACAAGGTCTCAGAGAACCATCCTTCTTGGCCACAAAAAAGAATCCTGCACCAAGAGGGGAGGAGGATGGGCGAATATGTCCCTTCTCTAAAGACTCCTTTATATAGCTCCGCATTGCGGCATGTTCTGGTACAGACAAATTAAAAAGTCGTCCCTTAGGGAACTTACTACCAGGAATCAAATTTATAGCACAATCACAATCCCTGTGAGGAGGCAGGGCACCGGATCTGGGCTCATCAAATACATCCTGGTAGTCCGACAAAAACTCAGGGACCTCAGAAGGAGTGGAAGAAGCAATTGACACCAAGGGAGCATCGCCATGAATCCCCTGGCAACCCCAACTTGAAACAGACATAGCTTTCCAATCCAGAACTGGATTATGGGCCTGCAGCCATGGCAGACCCAAAACGACCACATCATGCAGATTATGCAGCACAAGAAAGCGAATCACCTCCTGATGTACAGGAGTCATGCACATGGTCACTTGAGTCCAATACTGAGGCTTATTCTCAGCCAATGGTGTAGCATCAATACCCCTCAGTGGAATAGGGAATTCCAAAGGCTCCAGGACAAAACCACAGCGCCTGGCAAACGACAAATCCATCAGGTTCAGGGCAGCACCTGAATCCACAAAAGCCATAACCGAGTAGGATGACAAAGAACAAATTAAAGTAACAGACAAAATGAATTTAGGCTGTATAGTACCAATGGTGACAGATTTAGCAATTTTTTTTACGAGCTTAGAGCATGCTGAGATAACATGAGTTGAATCACCACAGTAAAAGCACAACCCATTTTGACGTCTATGATTTTGCCGCTCAATTCTGGTCAGAATTCGGTCACATTGCATAGACTCAGGTCTCTGTTCAGAAAACACCGCCAGATGGTGCGCAGACTTGCGCTCCCGCAAACGCCGATCAATCTGAATGGCCAAAGCCATTGAGTCATTCAGACTTGCAGGCGTGGGAAACCCCACCATAACATTCTTAATGGCTTCAGAAAGACCTTCTCTGAAATTTGCAGCCAGGGCACACTCATTCCATTGAGTAAGCACCGACCATTTCCGAAATTTTTGACAATACACCTCAGCTTCATCCTGGCCCTGAGAGAGAGCCAGCAAGGCCCTTTCTGCCTGGTTCTCAAGATTAGGTTCCTCATAAAGCAATCCAAGCGCCAGAAAAAACGCATCCACATTCAGCAATGCAGGATCTCCCGGCGCCAGGGAGAAGGCCCAATCTTGAGGGTCGCCAAGTAACAGGGAGATAACAATTCTAACTTGCTGAGCGGAATCACCAGAGGAACGAGGTCTCAAAGAAAGAAATAATTTAAAATTATTCTTAAAATTCAGAAACCTAGATCTATCTCCAGAAAACAACTCAGGAATAGGTACTTTTGGCTCAGACATAGGACTGTGAACAACAAAATCCTGAATGCTTTGCACCCTTGCAGCAAGATGATCCACACTAGAAGTCAGACTCTGAATATCCATGTCTGCAGCTGAACTCAAAGCCACCCAGAGATTAAGAGGATAAGAGAAGCTGGACAAACTGCAGCAAAGGGAGAGGAAAAAAAAAAAAAATTGTACTCAGGACTTCTCTTATCCCACTTCTGCGATGCATTAAACACTTTTCAGGCCTGCTGTACTGTTATGATCCCAGTGGCTTAGGATCACAAATCTAACCAGCTAAGTCAGAGATAATAGGACAAGCTCTGGGGATGTGGTAACTGGACTGACCGCAAACCTGATTCTAACCAAACACACTAAAGGTAGCCGTGGAACGTTTCCTGAAATCCTAGATGTCTCTTCACGGCCTGAGAAACTGACTACCCCTAAAGAGAAAGTAAGACCTCACTTGCCTCAGAGAAATACCCCAAAGATATAGAAGCCCCCCACAAATAATAACGGTGAGTTAAGAGGAAAAGACAAACGCAGAGATGAAACAGGTTAAGCAAATGAGGCCCGCTAACGCTAGATAGCAGAAAATAGCAAGGGATCTGTGCGGTCAGTAAAAAACCCTATGCAAAAATATCCACGCAGAGAATGCGAGAACCCCCACACCAACTAACGATGTGGGGGGAGCAACTCAGCACCCCAGAGCACCAGCAAGCAGGGAAATCACATATTAGCAAGCTGGACCAAAACACATCATATACTAGGACACATCTTGAACACAGATGAGCAAAAATAAGCAAACAAAACTTAGCTTCTCTTGGAGAGACTGATAACGGATGTAGCCAGGATCTAAGTTTTAAAGAAAAAAGCACATGCTCAAAGATGTAGGAACTCCACCAAACAAGGTTATTCAAATTACAAAAAGTTTATTTCCACATAAAGGCACTACTGTTGTGAATTTGGATTCTGGGCTCCCCCGGTGGCTACTGGTGGAATTGAACTGGTGTCTTCATCTTCTCTGTTCACCTGTTCCCATCAAGATGTGGGAGTCGCTATATAACCTTGCTGCTCTGTTAGTTGCTTGCCGGTCAACAATGTTATCAGAAGCCTCTCTGTGCTTGTTCCTGCTCCTAGACAACTACTAGATAAGTTGGACTCTTGTCCATGTTTGTTTTTGCATTTTTGTTCCAGTTCACAGCTGTAGTTTCGTTACTGTGTCTGGAAAGCTCTTGTGAAAAGGAATTGCCACTCTGGTGTTATGAGTTAATGCCAGAGTTTTAAAGTAATTTCTGGATGGTGTTTTTGATAGGGTTTTCAGCTGACCATGAAAGTGTCCTTTCTGTCTTCTGCTATGTAGTAAGTGGACCTCAAATTTGCTAAACCTATTTTCATACTACGTTTGTTATTTCATCTCAACTCACCGCCAATACATGTGGGGGGCCTCTGTCTCCTTTCGGGGTATTTCTCTAGAGGTGAGCTAGGACTAATATTTTCCTCTGCTAGTTTTATTTAGTCCTCCGGCTGGTGCTGGGCATCTAGAATCAACGTAGGCATGCTACCCGGCCACTGCTAGTTGTGCGTTAGGTTTAGTTCTTGGTCAGCTCAGTTCCCATCTTCCAAGAGCTAGTTCCTATATATGCTTATGCTATGTTCTCTTGCCATTGAGATCATGACAGTTTGACCGGCCCTCAAAGTGTTAATTGTTTGGGCTGAAGCAGGAGAAAAAGAAGTGTTGAAGGGAAATTTTTTTTTTTTTTTTTTTTTCCCCTCAGAGTTTTGCTGCCTAGCCCTTAATTGCTGTCTAGCTGCTTCTTACCTCCTCTTAACCCTTGAATGGCTCTGTGTCCACCTGTTTGTAATGGATCTTCAGAGTGTAACTGCAGGTTTGAATAATCTCGCCACGAAAGTACAAAATTTGCAAGATTTTGTTTGTCATGCACCTGTATCTGAGCCGAGAATTCCTTTGCCGGAATTTTTCTCGGGGAATAGATCCGGGTTTCAGAATTTTCGAAATAATTGCAAATTATTTTTGTCCCTGAAATCTCGCTCTGCCGGAGACCCTGCACAGCAGGTCAGGATTGTGATTTCCTTGCTCCGGGGCGACCCTCAAGACTGGGCTTTTTCATTGACACCAGGGGATCCTGCGTTGCTCAATGTGGATGCGTTTTTTCTGGCCTTGGGGTTGCTTTATGACGAACCTCATTTGGAGCTTCAGGCAGAAAAAACTTTGATGTCCCTATCTCAGGGGCAAGATGAAGCGGAAATTTACTGCCAAAGATTCCGTAAATGGTCTGTGCTTACTCAGTGGAATGAGTGCGCCCTGGCGGCGACTTTCAGAGAGGGTCTCTCTGATGCCATTAAGGATGTTATGGTGGGGTTCCCTGTGCCTGCGGGTCTGAATGAGTCCATGACAATGGCTATTCAGATCGATAGGCGTTTGCGGGAGCGCAAACCAGTGCACCATCTGGCGGTGTCCACTGAGAAGTCGCCAGAGAGTATGCAGTGTGATAGAATTCTGTCCCGAAGCGAGCGGCAGAATTTTAGACGGAAAAATGGGTTGTGTTTCTATTGTGGTGATTCTACTCATGTTATATCAGCATGCTCTAAGCGCACTAAAAAGCTTGGTAAATCTGTTTCCATTTGCACCTTACCGTCTAAATTTATTCTATCTGTGACCCTGATTTGCTCTTTGTCATCTATTACCACGGACGCCTATGTCGACTCTGGCGCCGCTTTGAGTCTTATGGATTGGTCCTTTGCCAAACGCTGTGGGTATGATTTAGAGCCTTTGGAGACTCCTATTCCTCTGAAGGGGATTGACTCCACCCCATTGGCTAATAATAAACCACAATACTGGACACAAGTAACTATGCGTATTAATCCGGATCACCAGGAGATTATTCGCTTTCTGGTGCTGTATAATCTACATGATGATTTGGTGCTAGGATTGCCTTGGCTGCAATCTCACAACCCAGTCCTCGACTGGAGAGCTATGTCTGTGTTGAGCTGGGGATGTAAGGGGGCTCATGGGGATGTACCTGTGGTTTCCATTTCATCATCCATTCCCTCTGAAATTCCTGAGTTCCTGTCTGACTATCGTGACGTCTTTGAAGAATCCAAGCTTGGTTCGTTACCTCCGCACCGAGAGTGCGATTGTGCCATAGATTTAATCCCGGGTAGTAAATACCCAAAGGGTCGTTTATTTAATCTGTCTGTGCCTGAACATGCTGCTATGCGAGAATATATAAAGGAGTCCTTGGAAAAGGGACATATTCGTCCATCGTCATCTCCCTTAGGAGCCGGTTTTTTCTTTGTGTCAAAAAAAGACGGCTCTTTGAGACCATGTATTGATTATCGGCTTTTGAATAAAATCACTGTTAAATATCAATACCCATTGCCGTTGCTGACTGATTTGTTTGCTCGCATAAAGGGGGCCAAGTGGTTCTCTAAGATTGACCTTCGTGGGGCGTATAATTTGGTGCGAATCAGGCAGGGGGATGAGTGGAAAACCGCATTTAATACGCCCGAGGGCCACTTTGAGTATTTAGTGATGCCTTTTGGTCTTTCTAATGCTCCGTCAGTTTTCCAGTCCTTTATGCATGATATTTTTCGCGATTATTTGGATAAATTTATGATTGTGTATCTGGATGATATTCTGATTTTTTCGGATGACTGGGACTCTCATGTCCAGCAAGTCAGGAGGGTTTTTCAGGTTTTGCGGTCTAATTCTTTGTGTGTGAAGGGTTCTAAGTGTGTTTTTGGGGTACAGAGGATTTCCTTTTTGGGATATATTTTTTCCCCCTCTTCCATTGAAATGGATCCTGTCAAGGTTCAAGCTATTTGTGATTGGACGCAGCCCTCTTCTCTTAAGAGTCTTCAGAAATTTTTGGGCTTTGCTAACTTTTATCGTCGATTTATTGCTGGTTTTTCGGATATTGCTAAACCATTGACCGATTTGACTAAGAAGGGTGCTGATGTTGCTGATTGGTCCCCTGATGCTGTGGAGGCCTTTCGGGAGCTTAAGCGCCGTTTTTCCTCTGCCCCTGTGTTGCGTCAGCCTGATGTTGCTCTACCTTTTCAGGTTGAGGTCGACGCTTCTGAGATCGGAGCTGGGGCAGTGTTGTCGCAGAAAAGTTCTGACTGCTCCGTGATGAGGCCTTGTGCCTTCTTTTCCCGTAAATTTTCGCCCGCTGAGCGGAATTATGATGTTGGGAATCGGGAGCTTTTGGCCATGAAGTGGGCTTTTGAGGAGTGGCGCCATTGGCTTGAGGGGGCCAGACATCAGGTGGTGGTATTGACTGACCACAAAAATTTGATTTATCTTGAGACCGCCAGGCGCCTGAATCCTAGACAGGCGCGCTGGTCATTATTTTTCTCTCGGTTTAATTTTGTGGTGTCATACCTACCGGGTTCTAAGAATGTTAAGGCGGATGCCCTTTCTAGGAGTTTTGAGCCTGACTCGCCTGGTAACTCTGAGCCCACAGGTATCCTTAAGGATGGAGTGGTATTGTCAGCCGTTTCTCCAGACCTGCGGCGGGCCTTGCAGGAGTTTCAGGCGGATAGACCTGATCGTTGCCCACCTGATAAACTGTTTGTTCCTGATGATTGGACCAGTAGAGTCATCTCTGAGGTTCATTCTTCTGCGTTGGCAGGTCATCCTGGCATTTTTGGTACCAGGGATTTGGTGGCAAGGTCCTTCTGGTGGCCTTCCCTGTCACGAGATGTGCGAGGCTTTGTGCAGTCTTGTGACGTTTGTGCTCGGGCCAAGCCTTGTTGTTCTCGGGCTAGTGGATTATTGTTGCCCTTGCCTATTCCTAAGAGACCTTGGACGCACATCTCGATGGATTTTATTTCAGATCTGCCTGTTTCTCAGAAGATGTCTGTCATCTGGGTGGTGTGTGACCGTTTTTCTAAGATGGTCCATTTGGTTCCTCTGCCCAAGTTACCTTCTTCTTCCGAGTTGGTTCCTCTGTTTTTTCAAAATGTTGTTCGTTTGCATGGTATTCCTGAGAATATCGTTTCTGACAGAGGGACCCAATTCGTGTCTAGATTTTGGCGGGCATTCTGTGCTAGGATGGGCATAGATTTATCTTTTTCGTCCGCTTTCCATCCTCAGACGAATGGCCAGACCGAGCGGATTAATCAGACCCTGGAGACATATCTGAGGTGTTTTGTGTCTGCTGACCAGGATGATTGGGTTGCTTTTTTGCCATTGGCGGAGTTCGCTCTCAATAATCGGGCCAGCTCTGCCACTTTGGTGTCCCCGTTTTTCTGTAATTCGGGGTTTCATCCTCGATTTTCCTCTGGTCAGGTGGAATCTTCGGATTGTCCTGGAGTGGATGCTGTGGTGGAGAGATTGCATCAGATCTGGGGGCAGGTGGTGGACAATTTGAGGTTGTCCCAGGAGAAGACTCAGCTTTTTGCCAACCGCCACCGTCGTGTTGGTCCTCGGCTTTCTGTTGGGGATTTGGTGTGGTTGTCTTCTCGTTTTGTCCCTATGAGGGTCTCTTCTCCTAAGTTTAAGCCTCGGTTTATCGGCCCGTATAAGATATTGGAGATTCTTAACCCTGTTTCCTTCCGTTTGGACCTCCCTGCATCCTTTTCTATTCATAACGTTTTTCATAGGTCATTATTGCGCAGGTATGAGGTACCGGTTGTGCCTTCTGTTGAGCCTCCTGCTCCGGTGTTGGTTGAGGGTGAGTTGGAGTACGTTGTGGAGAAAATCTTAGACTCTCGTGTTTCCAGACGGAGACTCCAGTATCTGGTCAAGTGGAAGGGATACGGCCAGGAGGATAATTCTTGGGTGAATGCATCTGATGTTCATGCCTCCGATCTGGTTCGTGCCTTTCATAGGGCCCATCCTGATCGCCCTGGTGGTTCTGGTGAGGGTTCGGTGCCCCCTCCTTGAGGGGGGGGTACTGTTGTGAATTTGGATTCTGGGCTCCCCCGGTGGCTACTGGTGGAATTGAACTGGTGTCTTCATCTTCTCTGTTCACCTGTTCCCATCAAGATGTGGGAGTCGCTATATAACCTTGCTGCTCTGTTAGTTGCTTGCCGGTCAACAATGTTATCAGAAGCCTCTCTGTGCTTGTTCCTGCTCCTAGACAACTACTAGATAAGTTGGACTCTTGTCCATGTTTGTTTTTGCATTTTTGTTCCAGTTCACAGCTGTAGTTTCGTTACTGTGTCTGGAAAGCTCTTGTGAAAAGGAATTGCCACTCTGGTGTTATGAGTTAATGCCAGAGTTTTAAAGTAATTTCTGGATGGTGTTTTTGATAGGGTTTTCAGCTGACCATGAAAGTGTCCTTTCTGTCTTCTGCTATGTAGTAAGTGGACCTCAAATTTGCTAAACCTATTTTCATACTACGTTTGTTATTTCATCTCAACTCACCGCCAATACATGTGGGGGGCCTCTGTCTCCTTTCGGGGTATTTCTCTAGAGGTGAGCTAGGACTAATATTTTCCTCTGCTAGTTTTATTTAGTCCTCCGGCTGGTGCTGGGCATCTAGAATCAACGTAGGCATGCTACCCGGCCACTGCTAGTTGTGCGTTAGGTTTAGTTCTTGGTCAGCTCAGTTCCCATCTTCCAAGAGCTAGTTCCTATATATGCTTATGCTATGTTCTCTTGCCATTGAGATCATGACACACTACACACATTTAAAATCATTTAAAATTACTCCCAAGAGTAAATAGCTCCAAATGTTTTTATAATTTGTACAGAGTACACCTAATATACAAAACGTTATCTATAATTAACAAAGCTGCTGCACAAATTTCAGTAAATGGTACTGCACATGCTGCATATCTATTATCCTACATAAATTTCAGTGAATAGGACCCTTAGGTTGGCGACCTTAGTGTGAGGAAATTATATCATGTGATTTCAAACACTTTCTTTTACAAGGACCAACATGAATAATTCAGCAATCTCATACATTATGTCTGCCAATAAATTATAACGGTGCGTTTATGTGCACCTAATATTAGACCTCCAGAGATGCCCATACACAAAGCAATGTCAGAATAGATCTTGGAGACCCATGTGTGGGCTCATTTGTAAAGACAGGAGAAAGTTGTATACTTCACCCTAACCGGTCCTCTACGGTCGCCCCCTGGTCCCTTACAGCGGCAGTGCAGTCAGATGGAGGTTTTTTAGATGTAGCCAGGAGCAATCAGAATAGCACTGAATACAACGACAGCAGGCAACCACTGAGAGTCCAGCTGAACTAAATAGGAACCAGCTAACAGATAACGAGACAGCTGATCCAACCTCAGACCTGCAGAATGACACAAAGAGCCACCAGAGGGAGCCCAAAGACAACGCTCACACAGTACGACTTGTGACCACAAGAGGGAGCCCAAAAACAGAGTTCACAACAGCTCTCCAAACACAACATGGCGTCCCATCTGAATTCCAGGCAATTTTGCATTGAAAAGTCAAATGGTGCTCCTTCCCTTCCGAGCTCTGCCATGCGCCCAAACAGTGGTTTACCCCCACATATGGGGTATCGGCGTACTCAGGACAAATTGTACAACAAGTTTTGGGGTCCATTTTCTCCTGTTACCCTTGGTAAAATAAAACAAATTGGAGCTGAAGTAAATTTTTTGTGTAAAAAAGTTAAATGTTCATTTTTATTTAAACATTCCAAAAATTCCTGTGAAACACCTGAAGGGTTAATAAACTTCTTGAATGTGGTTTTGAGCACCTTGAGGGGTGCAGTTTTTAGAATGGTGTCACACTTGGGTATTTTCCATCTTATAGACCCCTCAAAATGACTTCAAATGAGATGTGGTCCCTAAAAAAAATGGTGTTGTAAAAATGAGAAATTGCTGGTCAAGTTTTAACCCTTATAACTCCCTAACAAAAAAACAATTTTGGTTCCAGAATTGTGCTGATGTAAAGTAGACATGTGGGAAATGTTACTTGTTAAGTACTTTGTGTGACATATCTCTGTGATTTAATTGTATAAAAATTCAAAGTTGGAAAATTGCGAAATTTTCAAAATATTCGCCAAATTTCCGTTTTTTTTCACAAATAAACGCAGGTAATATCAAAGAAATTTTACCACTATCATGAAGTTCAATATGTCACAAGAAAACAATGTCAGAATCACTGGGATCCGTTAAAGCTTTCAAGAGTTATAACCTCATAAAGGGACAGTGGTCAGAATTGTAAAAATTGGCCCGGTCATTAACGTGCAAACCACCCTTGGGGTAAAGGAGTTAAATAAAGACACACACATGAAATCTGCATTAGGCCGGGGTCGCACTTACGAGAAACTCATGCAAGTCTCTCGCTTCAATACCCGGCACTGCCGCAGACACTCGGGACCAGAGTGTGCGGCTGCATGTATTTCTATGCAGCTGAACGCTCCGGTAGCGAGTGCTGGCAGCAGTGCTGGGTATTGACCCTGGCCTTAAATGCAATATGTTTTATTTAAAAAAAAATGCCGTGGGCCCCCGTGCAGCCAGCGACTGGGGGACCGATGTTTGTAGCCTGGGAAGGGGTTAATACCTATGGAGCTTCCCAGGCTATGAATATCAGCCCACAGCTGTATATTTAGCCTTTACTGGCTATAAAAATAGGCGGATCTAAAAAAAATGACGTGGGGTTCCCCTATAATTTATAGTCAGAAAGGCTGCGCAGACAGCTGCAGGTTGATATTCATAGCCTAGAGAGGGACCATGGATATTGCCCCCCCTGGCTACAAATACCATCTCCCAGCCGCCCCAGAAATGGTGCATCTTACAGATGTGCCAATTCTGGCACTTGACCTCTCTCTTCCCACTCCCGTGTAGCAGTGGGATATGGGGTAATAAGGGGTTAATGTCACCTTTTGTAAGGTGACATTAAGTCGGCTTAGTAATGGAGAGGCGTCAATAAGATACCTATCATTACTAATCCTATGAAAGGGTAATAAAACACACACATGCAGAATAAAGTATTTTAATTAAATAAAACACCACACAGTTTTGCCATCTTTATTATACGCTCATTCCTGCGACGCCCTCGTTCTCCTCGAAAAAAAATAATGATAAACCAACAGTATACTCCCTGTGTCCGACGTAGTCCAATATAACGAGTGTCCCACGACGAGTCCGGCTCTGCTACATCTGGATGCCTGACATCCAGACATAGCAGAGCTTGTAGATGACCGCCGGAGATAACTCTCCAGCCATCACCTACATTCGAGCACTCACGGTCAGCTGACTGAGAACCAGCCTGGTGTGACCGGAGATAACCCGTGGTCACGTGCACGGCAGTTCTAGCGGTAAGCCAAGTTATCGCAAGAACTTAGCTTACCGCGAGAACTGCAGTGGACGCCGGGCCTCTGGCAGCGGAACAGGTAAGCCGGCATGTGAATTAGTAGATATGCGTAGTAAGCTGCATTAACGCAGTTACTGCGCATGTGAATAATCATTAGATGCAGTTTTACTGCATCTAATGATTATCTATGGGAAATTTACGGACATGCTGCGTTCTGAAAAGGCGCGCCGCATGTCCGTTTATGCGTGTCTGCCGCCTGCATGTTTTACCGCATAGTTGAGATGGGATTTCATGAAATCCCCTCCACTATGCTGTAACATCTGGACGCTGCGTGTTTGACGCTGCGGCTCTACGCAGCATCAAACACGCAGCGTTTCCTGACCCTGGAAACACACCCTTACTGTTAGCAGCAAAATTGGGGCAGTAACTGCTGACATCACCATTTCCCTCCCCTTCTGGGTGGTCTAGTATCCCTGGGCAGAATGAAGAGTAGCATCACAGGGCAGCGCCATTTTGTGTGTGATTGCCCTGTGACCAGCTATCACCAGCAGTCACTACATCAGAAGCACAGCTTGTTTACAGAGGAGCAGGAGATGGTGGACTCAGCAACATCTGGACCTGAGGAAGAGTGAAGACATCTGGTGTGTATGGAGCAGCATTATCAGAGCGGAGCTGTCTGGGACTCATCCTTCTGTAAGATAAGAAGGAGCTCCAGGTCGGCAGTGACTGGCCAGGCATTGTGGAGGGAGGGGAGAGAGACATTAGTATGGCTGAGAGAGACTGATGGGAGAGAGCGAGACATGTAGTATGATGAGTGAGACACATATGGAGCATGATGGGGAGAGAAATACACATGGAACAGCCGGGGTGAGACACATGGAGCGTGATGGGGAGAGAGACGTAGTATGATGAGTGAGACACATGGAGCGTGATGGGGAGAGAGACGTAGTATGATGAGTGAGACACATGGAGCGTGATGGGGAGAGAGATACACATGGAACAGCAGGGGAGACAGATGGACATGGAATAGCAGGCATGAGACACTTGGGCTATGTGCACACGTTGCGGATTTTGATGCTTTTCCGCAGCATTTTTGGATGTGCGGAATTGCATCAAATCTGCAGTGTAGTGCACAACCAATGTTAGTCAACGGGAAATTGAGAATTGGTGTGCACATGCTGCGGAAAAATATGCACGGATTTGCAGGTTTTTATTTTCCACAGCATGTCAATTCTTTTTGCGGATCTGCAGCGTTTCTGCACCCATTGACTACCACTGAATCAGGCAAATCCGCAGCAAAACCGCAGGTTTAAAAATCTGCGCTTTTGCTGCGGAGTTGCGTGCGATAAACGCTGCAGATAGGGAGGGGGAAGAGTGTGTGGGCGGAGACTGTGTGTGGGCGGAGACTGTGTGTGGGTGGAGACTGTGTTGGCGGAGACTGTGTGTGAGCGGTGAATATCTGCCTGTCTGTGTGCGGGTGTCTGTATCTGTGTGTATGTGTGTGCGGGAGCAGGGAGTATACAGCTGTTTTTTGTTGTTTTTTTTACAGGAGATCGAGGGCGTCACATGGATTAGCTGAATAATAAAGATGGGAAACTGTGTAGTGTTTTATTTCATTAAAATACTTTATTCTAGCTGTGTGTTTATTTAACCCCTTAACTATAGGATTAGTAATGGATAGGTATCTTATTGACGCCTCTCCATTACTAAGCCGGTTTGATATCACCTTACAATACAATGCCTCATTTCTGTGGCAGCTGTGAGCTGGTGTTTGTAGCCGGGGAAGGGGGGTGCAATATCCATGGCCCCTTCTTAGGCTATTAATATCAGCCCGCAGCTGTCTGCATAGCCTTTTCTGGTAATTAGTTATAGGGGGACCCCACGTCATTTTTTGGGGGGTCCCCCTATTTTAATAGCCAGTAATGGCTGAATATACAGCTGTGGGCTCATGTTAATAGCCTTGGAAGATCCATGGCTATCAATATCATATAGTTCTCACATAATACAGCCATATAGATCACACATACCGCCATAGTGTTCTCATATAATACTACCATATACTTCTCACATAATACCGTCATATAGATCACACACAATACCACCATGTAGATCACACATAAATCCTCCATACAATTCTCACATAATACTGCCACATAGATCACACATAATCCCACAACATAGTTCTCATATAATAGTCATATATTTTTTACATTATTCCACCATACTGATCAAACATAATACCACCGTACAGATCACATAATACCGTCATATAGATCACACTACATAATACAAATCACACATAATACTTGGCGGCATCAAGTGTGGTCTATATGGCAGTACTATGTAAAAAATATATATGGTGGCATCATGTGCAATCTATATGGCGGTATTATGTAATTAATATATATGGCGGGATAATGTGTGGTCTTTATCGTAGTGTTATGTGATAAATAGATATGGCGGCATTATGTGTGATTCATATGGCAGTGTGCTGGTCTATGGGGGGTCACAGAGAGAGATATATGGTGGAGGGAGCAGGGTGACAGCAGCACAGAGTATTTCAGGAGAGCAGTGTGCTGAACTATGGGGGGTCACAAAGGGAGATATATGGGGGGAGGAGTAGGGTGACCGCAGCACAGAGTATTTCAGGAGAGCAGCATGCTGGTCTATGGGGGCTCACAGAGGAGATATATGGGGGAGGATGTATGATCCCTGTTGTGTGCATGCTACTTCACATGTGAGTAACGTTCTTGTCATCCCCCCACCCCCCACATTAATAACTGTCCGGCTGTCTCCTCTTTTCATTGCTTTGAGGTGCTCTTTGATCTCCTCCTTGTACCATGTTAGTTTACCCCCTGAGCAGCAGCCCTGTTTGGTGTTCTTGCTTTTCTTGGGGATGACACATAATTCCCTGTATCCCAGGGGTGCCAGGGCTTCCTCCTCTGCTTGGACCCATGTCTCCAGGAGGATCTGGATGTCAATGTTCTTTAGCCTTTGTTTGAAGTCTGAGTCGCTTATCTTGTACCCAAAAGGTGAAACATTCAATCCTTGAATGTTCCAGCTGATAACTAAGGACAGGGGTGGATTAAGGGTAGCCAGGGCCTGTTCAGACACTGTGGGCCCCTCAACCCCCCCCCCCCCCCCCTCCCCGGTCATGCGACGGGGTCATCATATACCTGAACCAGATTATTCCAGAAAAATAGTTGCTGGGGGAAACTATAACCTGTCAAACATCCATTGATCTAGTCAATTTACCCTTCAGGTGGGAAGAAGAAAAAAACACAATACCATCACCATAAGTGCCAGTATTCACAGGAGATCTGTACTTAGTATGCTGTGTCTGTGTAGACGTAATACAGTGATCACCGGTGACATTGTACACAGGATCTCTGTATATAGTATACAGTGTATAGTGTCAGTGTATAGGTAACACTGACTCACCAGTGACGTCTCTAGGTGAAGTCCTTCATCTTTCATCCAGCACAGACCGCCGTCACTTCATCCAGCCAGGACTTGTCTCTGCAGGACACAGTTATCTCGAGCTCCGCTTGCAGAACACATTACTTAATTTTTCCCAACTTCTACATTACACCACGTGAAGAAAAAGAGGCGACATAGTGTCACTCTACACAGCAACAGGACCACTCCCCCATTTAAAACAGTGTCCTCAAAAAATAAAATAAATACATCACTGCAGTAATAATATCCCTTAATTAGCCCCTATGGTAATAATAATATCCCCCATCCTGGCACCGTGTATCTCATTCCTGGCTTAAGCCATATGTTCTCCCATCCTGCCCTCATGAGTATCCATTCTGCCCCATATGATCTCCCCATCCTGCCCCATATGATCTCCCCTTCCTGCCCCATCAGTCTCCATTGTATCCTTCCTGCCCCATGATCCTGCACAATCTGTCTCCAATCCTGCCCCATGTCTTTCATTCTGCCCCGTGTCTCCAATCATGCCCCGTATCTACATTCTGCCCATGTCTCCAATCCTGCCCCATCTGTCTCTAGTCCTGCCCCCCATGTGTCCAGCATCTCTGCCACCAATGTCCAGCATTTCTGCCCCAGTGTCCAGCATCTCTGCCCCCAGTGTCCAGAGTCTCTGCCCCAAGTGTCCAGCATCTCTGCCCCCAGTGTCCAGCATCTCTGCCCCCAATGTGTCCACCATCCTGCCCCCAGTGTGTCCAACATCTCTGCCCCCAATGTCCAGCATCTCTGCCCCAGTGTCTCAAGGCATCTCTGCCCCCAGTGTCCAGCATCTCTGCCCCCAGTGTCCAGCATCTCTGCCCCCAGTGTCCACGATCTCTGCCCCCAATGTGTCCAGCATCTCTGCCCCCAATGTGCCCACCATCCTGCCCCCAGTGTGTCCACCATCCTGCCCCCCAGTGTGTCCAACATCTCTGCCCCCAATGTCCAGCATCTCTGCCCCAGTGTCTCAAGGCATCTCTGCCCCCAGTGTCCAGCATCTCTGCCCCAGTGTCCAGCATCTCTGCCCCAATGTCCAGCATCTCTGCCCCCAAAGTGTTAAGCATCCTGCCCCCAGTGTGTCCAGCATTCTGCCACCAGTGTGTCCAGCATCCTGCCCCCATTGTGTCCAGCATATTGCCCCCAGTGTGTCCAGCATTCAGCCCCCCATGTGTCCAGCATTCTGCCCCCAGTGTGTCCAGCATTCTGCCCCCAGTGTGTCCAGCATCCTGCCCCCAGTGTGTCCAGCATATTGCCCCCAGTGTGTCCAGCATATTGCCCCCAATGTGTCGAGCATCTCTGCCCCCAATGTGTCCATATCCTGCCCCCAGTGTGTCCAGCATTCAGCCCCAGTGTGTCCAGCATATTGCCCTCAGTGTGTCCAGCATTCAGCCCCCAGTGTGTCCAGCATTCAGCCCCCAGTGTGTCCAGCATTCTGCCCCCAGTGTGTCCAGCATCCTGCCCCCAGTGTGTCCAGCATATTGCCCCCAGTGTGTCCAGCATATTGCCCCCAATGTGTCCAGCATCTCTGCCCCCAATGTCCAGCATCCTGCCCCCAGTGTGTCCAGCATCTCTGCCCCAATGTCCAGCATCTCTGCCCCCAGTGTGTCCAGCATTCTGCCACCAGTGTGTCCAGCATCCTGCCCCCATTGTGTCCAGCATCCTGCCCCCAGTGTGTCCAGCATATTGCCCCTAGTGTGTCGAGCATATTACCCCCAGTGTGTCCAGCATTCTGGCCTGGGCCCCCCGGATTGCCATTCGCAATAAAAAAACTAGTTCTCCTCACCTGTCCGCGCTCCTTCGGCGATTCTCCCTCCGGCAGCGCGCACTCGCCGGTGACTGACAATGACATCAGATGCCGGCGACTTGTGGGCTGCGGCTGACTTCAGCTGCCAGCCTCCAATTGGCTGGCGGCTGTTAACTATTAACATGCGGGCGCGCGCCCGCACGTCAATAGCGTTAAACTGCCGCAGCACCGGTAGGGGCCCGGTGAGCAGATGAGACGGGGCCCGATGCGGGCCCCCTCTGCCCGCCGGGCCCATACGCCAGTCAGGGCAGTAATGCCCTGATGGCAGCGGTCAATCTGAGCGGTTGCCCAGGGCCCCCCCACACCACTGGGCCCTGGGCTACCGCCCAGATTGACCTCATTATAATCTGCCACTGATATCATCTTTAGTCGATATACCTTATAATGGAGAAAGATTTTCAAAGGACATAACAGTTCAAGTGGTGGATTTAGGTGGCATGTTTTAGGGGTGTCCCATGAGTTTGCTGCATAATGTGTTGAGCACTGTCCTGACTTCTGCCATGTTGCTGCCCTCTGTTATTTTGTGTTGCCATTGTGGGGCTTGTGGTCTCCATTACTTTTGGCCTCTCTGTGGACTCTCACTGCGGATCACTGTGGGTTGCCATCTGTTTGGTGGGCGTCTTGCTTGTGGTCTCGGAAGTCTGTTTAGAACGATGACCTTTAGCTCTCTGTTTATTGAGGTGCTTCTCGTCGTATAGGTGATGGAGCGTTATTTCGGGTGTCTTGCCAGTTGAATGTTTGGTGTTAAGGCGATACTGGCAGCCAGCTCTGATTTGATTTGCTGGTTTATCTGTTGGTCTATGTCTGAGGGAAAATTTTGGTGGGCAGCTATTGCGAGTTTTGATAGGCCTTGGGTGGCTGTCTCTTGGTGAATATCCCTTGGGCCAGTGTGTAATGTGAGATGTGTGGGCTCTGTGAAGTATGGGTTATTGATCACCTTCTCTGCTTGTGGGATTGTTGAACAGCGGATTTTTGTGACCCGGGCACCCGGGAACAGTCTCTTAGTGTCCAGGTATTTCCCGTTTGAGTCTATTATTAGGACATTGTCAAGGCCCGGTGTTTTATTTGGGCTGTTTGTTTTTTGTGTGTCCTTGGGTCCTTGGCTGTTGGTTGCCCTGGAATGCTGTGAAGATGAGGCTGTATATTCGTTGTTATGATTGAGGGTAGGATTTTTCTTGGGTTCAGGGGTCTTGGCTGCCCTGATTTGCTGTGTGGATGGGAGCTGTACTTTTATTGCTGGGGTTGTGTGTGGTGTCCTTCTGACTGAGGCTGTCACTGGTCTGTGATGTGTCAGGCACCAAGATGGTTGGTGCAGGCCTTGGTTTTGGGGGACTGCTTGTATTTTGAGTTGCCCTCTCTGGTTTTTGTTGCAGGTTTGATGATTTTAGCTCTGTTATTTCTTCTTTGAGGTATGTATTTTCCTCTTGCAGTCTTTGAAGTGACCTTTGCATTTTACACTGGTCTCTTTTCAGCCTTGATAATTCCTCCTTCAGTTGGTCATTTGCATTTTTCTCACCTTGCCTTCTTTGAAATTCCTCTTTAGATTGAATAAACTCACTCCCCAGTTGGGACAGGCAGCCTCTAAGTATAATATCCATGGGGGTTGTGATGTAGATGGGCTGGTGGATGGCTAGTGACTGTCTGCTGTGATCTGATCAGGAGTGATTATGCTTCCTTCCTCCCTCAGGGTTTGCATTTCAACTTGATTCTTAATGTGCTGGAATAATGCTGCCCCCCTCATAGGGTATGATGCTGCCCCTTCACAGGAAATAAAGCTGCCCCCCTCATAGGGAATAATGCTGCCCCTTCACAGGGAATAATGCTGCCCCCCTCATAGGGTATAATGCTGCCCCCCATAGGGTATAAGGTAATTCCCCCATATGGTATAATACCTCCCGCTTAGGGAATAATGCTGCCCCAGACTCACAAAGATATATATATATACTGTATATATAACAATACTCACCTGTCTACCTCGCTCCCACCCTGATTCCGGCGGCGGCTCTGCTCCGATGTCAGGAGCTGTGCTGCAGTCGGCCTCGAACACAGCAGGTACACGATGAAGTGACATCATCGCGCACCCGCTGTGTGTCAGAGGTGAGGGGAATGATGGCAGAAGGAGCATCATCTGACTCTCTCTCTCCTCCATTAATGCACGCTGGGGCGGCGCTGGCCACAGGTCACCCTGGCTTACGACCCCATAGGGGCCAGGTGGGTTGGTGGGCCCCTGAGGGAGCGGGGGCAGAGTCCCTACTCTGCAGACCCTGATAGTGGCTTCCTGTCACCCGCTGCTGCTCCGCTGGCACCGGAGGCCCCATACAGCTGCATGGTGTGACGCTATTAGGGGCACCCCACTGGCTGAGGGCCCCTGGAGCAGCAGGACGCCAAGGCAGCTGCTGACCCTGTATGCCAGCAGGTGTCAGGGCCTGGGCCCACTGGAGAATATTCCGGTTGCCCAGTCTGACCCTGGCGGAGAATATGTGTGAGCGGAAAATATGTGCGTGTCTGTCTGTGTGTGCGGGTGTCTGCGTGTGTGTGTGCGGCTGTGTGCAGTAATGCTACCGCCAGTACTGTCGGTCAACAAACAGGCGTGGGCCGATGAGACTACTGCTCCCATCGGGCTATGTCTGCTGTCACTGATAACAGTGACAACAGGTGCCACTGATGGAGAGTAGTATTATCTGCCAGCGCCTGTGCTCACAGTTACATACATATTCACACAAAAATAAAAACACATTATACTCACCTCACACAAAATTCCCCGACACCCTCGTCTCCTAGAAATAATGTAAAATAATAAACCAACATATACTCCCTGTCCAGGTAATCTGAGTGTCCCATGGCGATCTCACGTGTAGAACAGTCACATCGGGAGATGTGACAGCTCTACGCAGCCTTCGGTGATACACTGACAAAAGGTGATCGCCCTGGTGCTATCATTTGCAGCATCACTGTGTGGGAAAGTTCTCACACAGCGGTAGTGCCGTAAGTGAGAGTACCAGAGCTGATGAACTCTGGTGAACTCACGGCAGTGCAGTGATGCACTACCAGAGCGATAACCTCCTGTCAGTGTATCACCGGAGACCGGGTAGAGTGGTCACATCTCTTGATGTGACTGTTCCACACGTGAGATCGTTGTGGGACATATGGTAAATGGACTATGTCCGACAGAGAGTATTATATGTCGGTTTATTGTTTGATTTTTGTTGCATGAGATGACGACATCAGGGATTAGGCATTCAGTAAGTATGGTAAATTAGGAAGAAATAAAGGAGTCTGTGTGTTTTTTTTTTCAAATAAAGGATTTTATTCTGGCTGTGTCTTTTTTTACCATATAACTACAGGATTAGTAATGGATAGGGGTATTATAGATGCCTCTCCATTACTAAGTCGTGGGCTTGATGTCACCTGACAATACAAAGGTGACATCAACCCCACAAATATGAACCCCACTTGCCACCGCTACAGGGCAAGTGGAAAGAGCGAGGCTAAGTGCCAGAATTGGCGCATCTATAAGACGCGCCATTTCTGGGGAAGCTGAGAGCTGATGTTTTTAGCCTGAGGGGAGTGCCAATATCCATTGCCCCTTCCCAGGCTATTAATATCAGCCTGCAGCTGTCTGCTTAGCCTTTGGGGTTTGATTTTATAGAGGACATCATGTCAATTTTGTCTAGGGTTCCCCTGTAAAATAGCCAGTAAAGGCTAAGCAAACATCTGTGAGCTGATATTAATAGCCTGGGAACCTTTATGGCTATTGGATCCTTCCCAGAATATTAACATCGGCTCTCAGCCGTCGGCCTTCCCTCTGCTGGTTATGAAAATTATGGGGGAGCCCATGGAAATGTTTTTTTTTTAAATAAACAGATATTGCGTTTCACGCAGATTTTGTGTGTGTGTGTGTGCGTCATTATTTAACTCTTTATGTTCCGTTTTATTAATGAGGGTATCTGGCTGACACCTGTCCGTTACTAAACCTCGGGCTTGGTATTACATACATATGTGTATATCTATCTATCCATCTATCTATAGATATATATATATACAGTGGGTAAGGAAAGTATTCAGACCCCTTTACATTTTTCACTCTTTGTTTCATTGTAGTCATTTGGTAAATACAAAAAAAGTTCATTTTTTCTCATTAATGTACACTCTGCACCACATCTTGACTGAAAAAAAAGAGAAATGAATAAATTTTTGAAAATTTATTAAAAAAGAAAAACTGATATATCACATGGTCATAAGTATTCAGACCTTTTGCTCAGACACTCAGAATTGAAAGCTTACTACAGAGATAATGGAGCAGAACTGAGATTACTAGAGAAATAAGGGAGCAGAACCGAGATTAGTACAGAAATAAGGGAGCAGAACCGAGATTACTACAGAGATAAGGGAGCAGAACCGAGATTACTAAAGAGATAATGGAGCAGAACCGAGATTACTACAGAGATATGGGAGCAGAACCGGGCTTACTACAGAGATAATGGAGCAGAACCGAGATTACTACAGAAACAAGGGAGCAGAACCGAGATTACTACAGAAATAAGGGAACAGAATCGAGCTTACAACAGAGATATGGGAGCAGAACTGAGATTACTACAGATATAATGGAGCAGAACCGAGTGTACTACAGAGATATGGGAGTAGAACTGAGCTTACTACAGATATAATGGAGCAGAACCGAATGTACTAAAGCGTTAAGGGAGCAGAAGCGAGCTTACTACAGAGATATGGGAGCAGAACCGAGCTTACTACAGAGATAAGGGAACAGAACCGAGCTTACTAGAGAGATAAGGGAGCAGAACCGAGCTTACTACAGAGATATGGGAGCAAAACTGAGATTACTTCAGAGATATGGGCGCAGAACCGAGATTACTACAGAAATAAAGGGAGAACAACTGAGCTTACTACAGAGATATGGGAGCAGAACCGAGTTTACTACAGAGATAATGGAGCAGAACCGAGATTACTACAGAAATAAGGGAGCCGAACCGAGCTTACTGCAGAGATAAGGGAGCAGAACCGAGATTACTACAGAGATAATGGAGCAGAACCGAGATTACTACAGAAATAAGGAAACAGAATCGAGCTTACTACAGAGATATGGGAGTAGAACTGAGCTTACTGCAGAGATAAGGGAGCAGAACTGAGCTTACTACAGAGATATGGGAGTAGAACCGAGCTTACTACAGAGATAAGGGAGCAGAACCGAGCTTACTACAGAGATAAGGGAGCAGAACTGAGCTTACTACAGAGATATGGGAGCAGAACCGAGCTTACTACAGAGATATGGGAGTAGAACTGAGCTTACTACAGATATAATGGAGCAGAACCGAGCTTTCTATGTCTACTAAAATATATGGAAATAGAGCCAAGCTTACGGCATACATATGGCACCAGAATCTAGATTACTACATCGATACAGTACCAGAACCAAGCTTACTGCTTAGATATGGTGCCATAACTGAGCTTACCTAGAAACATACATACATCTCCAGAAACACAGACATATAAACACACTGTATGGCAGGGGCGTTGCTAGGATCCTAAAATCAGGGGCCCAAGCCTAAAAGTGCATGTCTCTCCATATGAACTCCCATTTAAAATAGCATCTATACATATATCATTACAGTATACCACTGCTGCTAACCAATAACACACAATGCAAAGACCAATATTATCAAAATTACTACAATAAAAGGCCAAAACAATCCACAATGTCCACCACCATCACCACCACACAGCGATTACATAACTGTACAGTAAGAGTTATTTTTATTGGTTTCAACACTCCAATTAATCAATACTAATTATTGATATGTTCCAATCATTTCAGTATATAATCTTGTAGTCCTACTGGTGTCTTCAACCAGGGACGGCCAATAACAGGTTTTTTATGACAATCTTGACACTTACATTCTAACAAAGGAGCCTTTTGATATTCAAAGATGCAAATTGTCTCTTCTTCGGAGAGGAGGAGAACTAGAACTTCTTGGACATTCAAAGATGAGTCAGCTAATTAGATGTTATCCTGTATATGTTAATTCTATGTAAGTTGGGAGCTGTTAAGTCTCCAGCACACACCATGGGAGACCAAAGCCTTTACATAAGGTTCAATGGGCAATTTAACATATAAAAGATGATGGAACCTTGGGGAAAAGAGAGAGATTGGAAATGGACACACAGGCTGATTGCTGCTTGGTTTTGATGCACATGTATTTATTTTACTCTTTGTGTTATTTCAGTGACTGTTTATTTCTTATCTTTTATTAAGTAAATTCAGTTTAGTTCCCTCAATTCTCATGTGAACATTTCTTATTCATCACAATCACTGAATCCCTTACAAAACAATTGCATAATATTACCATCACCTCTACATAACAAAACACTCTATACAAAGACCAAAGTCACCGCCATACACCGTCTTTCCAATATATAATGACTGAAACACACTAAGCTGCTACTAAATAAAACGGACAGATGGCCTTCTGTTTCATCCGACGCTCGACAGATCCGTCGTAAATTCTTCATCCCTCGGCTGGAGACAACGGACATAGCAACCTTTTTTCTGTACGTCGAAAAAGTCTGACAGCGACAGATCCTGCGCCGTCCATCGTTGGCTATAATGGAAGCCTACAGGCGCAGGATCCGTCGCTGACCGTCATTTGCTATAATGGAAGCCTATGGGCGCAGGATCCGTCGCTAACCGTCGTTTGCTATAATGGAAGCCTACAGGCGCAGGATCCGTCGCTGACCGTCGTTTGCTATAATGGAAGCCTATGGGCGCAGGATCCATCGCCGTCCATCGTTTGCTGTAATGGAAGCCTATGGGCACAGGATCCGTCGCTGACCGTCGTTTGCTATAATGGAAGCCTATGGGCGCAGGATCCGTCGCCGTCCATCGTTTGCTGTAATGGAAGCCTATGGGCGCAGGATCCGTCGCCGTCCATCGTTTGCTGTAATGGAAGCCTATGGGCGCAGGATCCGTCGCCGTCCATCGTTTGCTATAATGGAAGCCTATGGGTGCAGGATCCGTCGCTGACCGTCGTTTGCTATAATGGAAGCCTATGGGCGCAGGATCCGTCGCCGTCCATCGTTTGCTATAATGGAAGCCTATGGGCGCAGGATCCGTCGCTGACCGTCGTTTGCTATAATGGAAGCCTATGGGCGCAGGATCCGTCGCTGACCGTTGTTTGCTATAATGGAAGCCTATGGGCGCAGGATCCGTCTCTGACCGTCGTTTGCTATAATGGAAGCCTATGGGCGCAGGATCCGTCGCTGTCCATCGTTTGCTGTAATGGAAGCCTATGGGCGCAGGATCCGTCGCCGTCCATCGTTTGCTGTAATGGAAGCCTATGGGCGCAGGATCCGTCGCCGTCCATCGTTTGCTATAATGGAAGCCTATGGGTGCAGGATCCGTCGCTGACCGTCGTTTGCTATAATGGAAGCCTATGGGCGCAGGATCCGTCGCCGTCCATCGTTTGCTATAATGGAAGCCTATGGGCGCAGGATCCGTCGCTGACCGTCGTTTGCTATAATGGAAGCCTATGGGCGCAGGATCCGTCTCTGACCGTCGTTTGCTATAATGGAAGTCTATGGGCACAGGATCCGTCGCTGACCGTCATTTGCTATAATGGAAGCCTATGGGCGCAGGATCCGTCGCTGTCCATCAAAAGCAGGAATCCAGCGACGGATTCCGTCTTTTGAAACGGAGCATGAGTGGGAGAATTTCTATTCATTTAATTTAACCCATTTTTCCAGTCTGGGAATCTCTCTCTCTCTCTCTCTCTCTTCCAGCTTTTGTGTATTATTGTTCCTGATATTACAATTAACCCATTTATAGTCCCTTTTTTAAAAGGGTTTCATATATACTCATATATACTTTTTCTGCAATTAAGTTAAAAGTTTATTTTTTTTAGTTTTTTTTTCCTAGTTGGTTCTCATTAATATTTAACCCCATTTTGCCTTATCAAAAAAAAAGTTTTTTCCTAATGAGCCATAATGATGGAGACACTGAATGGATATAAATCTTATCTAGTAAGGTGCTGAATTCACAAATATTTTGAATAGTTGGGATCAGGGGTATTGGTTTCTCAGAGCAAGCCGTAATTGGGTCTAGTTTATCAACTAGACATATCGCATACAAGGACACCTGGGGTACTGACCCTATTTTTTGGCCTGGTAGTATCCCTACCTTGCCGCGGAGGTTGGGGGTTGCTGCGATTAGCACCAGCGGGGGCCATGACGAGAGTGGTGTCAAACTGTAAAAATAAGAATAAAATTTAAAAAGATCCATGTACTCACCTGTCCTAATTGTCCCCCCGTAATGCTCTTGATCGCTCATGCAGAGGAACCGGGGAAAATGACGCCTGCAGCGAGCGGCCCCGGACCTCAGTGAGTGACAGGACACTGCTCACTGCAGGCGTCATTCTCCCCGGCTCCTCTGCATGATCGGACGCATGGATTACAGTGGGGGACATTTAGGACAGGTGAGTATAATTCCTTATTTTTACAGGTAGAGACAAAGGGAGCCGACTACTACTCTCATCATTATCATCTGCTGGTGCTGGGAACTCATTCATTTCAATGGCTTGTGTGTGTGTCACGGTCTCCGGTGCGTATGGAAACTGTCACCACACGTCCCGGAGATACTGACGTGTGAAAGAGCCCTAATAAAGATTTTATTTTATATTTTTAAGTATAAACTTGTCCACAAAAGTACAATCTATTTAAATCTAAAATTAACATGATCTGTAAAAATTATAAAAGAGAAAAAAAAATGTTATGCCAGAATTGTGGGGTTTTGGTCACAATGCCACAAATAAAATGCATTAAAAAGCAATCAAAGCATCATATGTGCCCCAACATTTAACGTAGAAGTCCCAGATGTTTTGGAAAACATCAGCTCAAGTAATTTTTTTTGTTATGAAGTTATGAATTTTTCAATTTTTTTACCCAAATAAAATAAAAAAAAACACAAGCCCACACAACATTTTATATTTCACCACTGACAAAGTCAAAGTTACAGCTCATAGAAGAAGGGGAAGAGAAAATGAAAGAGATATTAAAAAAAAGTAGCATTCCATGACTGCACACTTAAGGGGTTAAAAGCTTGGCCTTGTTAGAGGCCATGTGTCCACCCACTACAAAGAGCAGCCAATCACAGATCATATGTGCAGTGCACTCACTACACTGAGCAGCCAATCACAGATCATGTGTGCAGTGCACTCACTACACTGAACAGCCAATCACAGTAATGTATGTGTTTATGTGGGAGGAGCCCAGGCACAAGAAAGCATTGCCAACCATTCCCCACTTGCTCACACTGCTCCAAGTCTCCTCCACATCACTAGCAGCCGGCAGAGGAAAAGCAGGATCCAAGGTAAGAGCTGCTCAAATAAGAGCAAAAAAATCAGCTAGATCAGTGGGAAACGTCCTTAGGACGAGCATTAAGGAGCCGTGTGCGAGTCCAGAATCTTATTTATGGAAGTTCTTCTGTTGATACATTCAGATTCTTCAACTTTTATTCATTTTTATTTGTGTTTTCTGAGTTTCTTTTCCAACTTTTTATAGGAACCTTTCAAACTTCTAATTGTAACGAACATAAAAGAAATCTGGATGGAGCGCACACAGTATATACAAAAAGTTATAGCTCTGGGAAGAAGGGAGCTAAGTCAGAAAAGCACGCACGCCTTTTGTGTTTTTTTTAAATTTCCATCAATATGGCCGTGTAAGGCTATGTGCACACGTTCTGGATTTTTCGTGTTTTTTGCGTGTTTTTTCTCAAGCAAAACGCTTAAAAAATGCTTAAAAAATGCATACATTAGTATCCCATCATTAATAATGGGTTCTGCATTTTTTTGTGCACATGTTGTGTTTTTTTCCGTTTGTGGAAAAAAAACGCATGCTGAAAAAAACGCAGCATGTTCATTAATTTTGCGGATTTTTTGCGGGTTTCCCATTATATTATGGCATTGGGAACGTATATTGCTCCCTACAGAATGGGCCCCATATATTGCTCCGTACAGAATGGGCCCCATATAACTGCTTTAAATATTATAAAATAAATAAATATTCACCTCTCGACGCTGTCCGACTCCTCGGCGTCTTCTGGCTCTCTGCGCTGTGACTGTTCAGGCAGAGGGCGCACACTATTCACATCATAGCGCCCTCTCACTTGAAACGTCACAGTCAGAGGACGGAAGACACCACAGCCCAGAAACAGGGAGAGGCGAGTATGGCAAATCTCGGGGCCTGGAGCAAGCAGCGGGGGATCGGGCCCCCATAGCACGCCAGTGACCCTGACGGTGAGTGAGCTCCTCCACCTGCTCAGGGCCCCAGCAGTTGCCCACGTGCGCCGGGTGCTGATACCGGCCCTGTACATATTCATACATCATATATAGAGCACTGAATACCTGTTATAATTTTTCTGTATCCTGTGTCTACATAGCTGAACCCAAACTTTACTCTGAGTATTAAATAATTGTAGTTTATTTTCTCTCTTCTTCCGTCAGCCATGGCATCTGCTGATCTGAGAGAAGAGCTGCTCTGCTCCATCTGTTTATCGACGTTTAAGGACCCTGTAACGCTGAGATGTGGACACAACTTCTGCCGGGTCTGTATTGGTCGTGTGCTGGTTACACAGGACGAGTCTGGAGTTTATTCCTGTCCTGAATGCAGAAAAAGATTTCGGGAGCGGCCGGCACTGATGAGGAACATAAATCTTCATAATGTCGCAGAACGTTTCCTGATTTCTGAGCAAGAACAAGAGGAGATCACCGGGATCTGCTGCACTTACTGTGTGGACTCTCCGGTACCTGCTGTTAGATCCTGTCTATTCTGTGAGGCTTCTCTGTGTGATAAACACCTGAGATCTCACAGCAAATCACCAGAACACGTCTTATCTGATCCCAGCACTTCTCTGGAGAAAAGGAAATGTTCTGTCCATAAGAAGATCCTGGAATATTACTGCACTGAGGACGCTGCTTGTATCTGTGTGTCCTGCAGATTGGCCCGAGAACATTGGAGACATCGTGTGGAGATACTGAATGAGGCCTCTAAGAAGAAAAAGAAACTGAGAAATGTTCTACAGAAACTGATCACAAAGAGAAAGAAGACTGAGGAAAGAGTCCGGAGTCTGGAGGAGCGCAAGAGAAAAGGTCAAGAAAAAGCAGCTGGAGAAGCCGAGAGAGTCACTGCCCTGTGTACAGACATCAGGAGACGGGTGGACGACCTGGAGAAGAAGGTCCTGAGTGAGATCTCCAGGCAGGAAAAGGAAGAGTCACTGTCACTGTCTGCTCTGATCCATCAGCTAGACATAAAGAAGGACGAGCTGTCCAGGAAGATGAGACACATTGAGGAGCTGTGTAACATGACGGATCCACTGACTGTCTTACAGGATCCAGACACCGGTGACTTGTGTGATCCTGAGGAGGAGGGAGGTGATGAGGACACAGGAGGACATGATAAACAGCTCCATGATGGAGATGACCTGGATGTGGCTGTGATCTCACACACATTACACACATTATGTGACGTAATATCAGGTATAAGGAGCGGGATCTATGTGGTGGATCCTGCAGACATATTACTGGATGTAAACACAGCTGCTAATAATGTCCTTATATCAGACGACCTGAAAACAGCGACTGGGACACGAGAGGAACAGAAACGTCCAGAAACAGCAGAGAGATTCCAGGATTCTCCTCAGGTGATGAGCAGGAGAGGATTTACCTCAGGACGACATTACTGGGATGTGGAGAGCAGTAGATCAGGGTGGTGGAAGGTGGGGATGTGTTATCCCAGTATAGACAGGAGGGGGTGGAAGTCAGATATTGGATATAATAACAAGTCCTGGTGTTTGTGGAGATATAATAATAATCTGTATTCAGTGAGACATGACAGTGAAGAGATCCGGTTACCTGAGGAGATCTCCAGTGATAGAGTCAGGATATGTCTGGATTATGAGGCCGGGCAGTTGTCCTTTTATGAGCTGTGTGACCCCATCAGACACTTACACACCTTCACTGCCACCTTCTCCGAGCCTCTTCATGCTGTGTTATTTGTATATGATGGTTCTATAAAGCTATTAGGGAGAAGCAGAAACTGGAAGAAACTGCCATAATTTAAAGGGAAGGTCCCACCAGTTTTCTTGTAGTTTGTTTTTTTGTGAAATTAAGCTTAAAATAGTAATTAAAATTTATTAATGCAATGTGTGCACTGTTTGCAAACATTTCTATAGGAAAAATATATACTTTCTTACAAATATATATATTTACCACTAGGGGGAGCATTTTCCATTTTAGACCTCAAGCAGCTATAGTAAGACTTGCCAGCATTACGATATGTTTCCACAGTCAGGATTCCATCAGGATTTGACGCAGGTAAAATCTGCACCATATCTGCACCTGAGGTCACTGGCAGGTCACCTGTGTTTTTCATGTGTTTTTCATGCGGATTTGTGTGTTTTTTTTGTAAGCTAAATAAAGATATACAAAAAAAGAAGAATTGTGATGTCATTTCTTGTCCAACCTCTTCATTTACATACACCATTGAAGAATAATGTTTACACACACAGATAGATATGATAGATAGATAATAGATAATATATGGATACGATAGATAGATGATAGATAGATGGATCACACATGCGAGAAACTCGAGTCTCGGGAGCAGAGCGTGCAGCTACATGTATTTCTATGCAGCCGCACGCTCCGCTCCCGAGTGACGGCGGCAGTGACAGGTAGTAAGATGCGAGACTCGTCCGAGTTTCTCGCATGTGTGATTCCGGCCTTAAATAAACACACACACGAAATCTGCGTTAGGCCGGGGTCACACTTACGAGAAACTCATACGAGTCTCTCGCTTCAATACCCGGCACTCGGGACCGGAGTGTGCGGCTGCATGTATTCATAGCTCCCAACCAACTCTCATTGTGCGGGACTGTCCCGGTTTTGATGCTTTGCCCCGCTGTCCAGCACGGGACACTCTGCTTCCCACAGACAGCAGGAGAAACAACCGACACGCCCCCTTGTGTTAAGCCATGCCCCTTACCCTTCCGTTTGCAGTGCAGTACGTATCAGCCGGTCATCCCTGCACCACAGAGCCTTACACCATATATTAGCTGCCTGGTTTGTGCTCACAGGACCTGTGATGAGGTCACAGGAGGGGAGGAGTCAGGGGTCACATGAACAGGACCTCCGTGGATTGCAGGACTCGGCTGTACGGAGCGGAGCTAAATGTGTATAAGGTGTATGGAGCGGAGCCATGTGTGTATGAGGTGTATGGAGCGGAGCCGTGTGTGTATGAGGTTACGGAGAACAGCCGTGTACGTATGAGGTGTATGGAGCAGAGCCGTGTGTATGAGGTGTATGGAGCAGAGCCATTTGTGTATGAGGTGTGTGGAGCGGAGCCGTGTGTGTATGAGGTGTATGGAGCGGAGCTAAATGTGTACGAGAAGTATGGAGCGGAGCTGAATGTGTATGAGGTGTATGGAGCAGAGCCGTGTGTGTGTATGAGGTGTACGGAGTGGAGCCGTGTGTGTATGAGGTGTATGGAGCGGAGCCGCGTGTGTATGAGGTGTATGGAGTGGAGCTAAATGTGTACGAGAAGGAATGGAGCGGAGCTGAATGTGTACGAGGTGTACGGAGAGGAGCTGAATGTGTACGAGGTGTATGGAGCGGAGCCATGTGTGTATGAGGTGTATGGAGCAGAGCCGTGTGTGTGTATGAGGTGTGTGGAGCGGAGCGGTGTGTGTATGAGGTGTATGGAGCGGAGCTAAATGTGTACGAGAAGTATGGAGCGGAGCTGAATGTGTATGAGGTGTAAGGAGCAGAGCCGTGTGTGTGTATGAGGTGTACGGAGTGGAACCGTGTGTGTATGAGGTGTATGGAGCGGAGTCGCGTGTGTATGAGGTGTATGGAGCGGAGCTAAATGTGTACGAGAAGGAATGGAGCGGAGCTGAATGTGTACGAGGTGTACGGAGTGGAGCTGAACGTGTACGAGGTGTATGGAGCAGAGCAGTGAGTGTATTAGGTGTACGGAGTGGAGCCATGTGTGTATGAGGTGTATGGAGCGGAGCCATGTGTGTATGAGGTGTATGGAGCAGAGCTAAAAGTGTACGAGGTGTACGGAGCGGAGCTAAATGTGTACGAGGTGTATGGAGCGAAGCCATGTGTGTATGAGGTGTATGGAGTGGAGCTAAATGTGTACAAGGTGTACGGAGCAGAGCCATGTGTGTATGAGGTGTACGGAATGGAGCCGTGTGTGTATGAGGTGTATGGAGCAGAGCTGTGTGTATATGAGGTGTACGGAGCGGAGCCAAATGTGTACGAGGTGTATAGAGCGGAGCTGAATGTGTACGAGGTGTATGGAGCGGAGCTGAATGTGTACAAGGTGTATGCAGCAGAGCTGTGTGTATGAGGTGTATGGAGCGGAGCCGTGTGTGTATGAGGTGTACGGAGCGGAGCTAAATGTGTACGAGGTGTACGGAGCGGAGCCACGTGTGTTCGAGGTGTACGGAGCGGAGCAGCGTGTGTGCGATGTGTATGGAGCGGAGCGCGTGTGTACAGAGCGGAGCGTGTGTGCAAAGTGTACGGAGCGCAGCCGCATGTTTAGGAGTAGCTATGTGTGGCCATTATACGGTAAGAAGTATCATGTGCGGCCAATATACAGTATGGAGCATCATGTGCAGTCATTATACAGAATGGAGCATCAAGTGGGGTCACGATACAGTATGGAGCATCATGTGCGGTCATTATACAGTATGGAGCATCAAGTGGGGTCACGATACAGTATGGAGCATCATGTGCAGTCATTATACAGTATGGAGCATCATGTGCAGTCATTATACAGTATGGAGCATCATGTGCAGTCATTATATAGTATGGAGCATCATGTGGGGTCATTATACAGTATGGAGCATCATGTGCGGTCATTATACAGTATGGAGCATCATGTGTGGCCATTATACAGTATGGAGCATCATGTGCGGTCATTATACAGTATGGAGCATCATGTGTGGTCATTATACAGTATGGAGCATCATGTGCAGTCATTATACAGTATGGAGCATCATTTGCGGTCATTATACAGTACGGAGCATCATGTGCAGCCAGTATACAGTATGGAGCATCATGTGCAGTCATCATACAGTATGGAGCATCATGTGCGGTCATTATACAGTATGGAGCATCATGTGTGGTCATTATACAGTATGGAGCATCATGTGGGGCCATTATACCGTATGGAGCATCATGTGTGGTCATTATACAGTATGGAGCATCATGTGCGGTCATTATACAGTATTGAGCATCATGTGGGGTCATTATACAGTATGGAGCATCATGTGCGGTCATTATACAGTATGGAGCATCATGTGGGGTCATTTATACAGTATGTAGCATCATGTGGGGCCATTATACAGTATGGAATATCATGTGCAGACAAAATACAGTATGGAGCATCATGTGCAGTCATTATATAGTATGGAGCATCATGTGGGGTCATTATACAGTATGGAGCATCATGTGCGGTCATTATACAGTATGGAGCATCATGTGTGGTCATTATACAGTATGGAGCATCATGTGGGGCCATTATACCGTATGGAGCATCATGTGTGGTCATTATACAGTATGGAGCATCATGTGCGGTCATTATACAGTATTGAGCATCATGTGGGGTCATTATACAGTATGGAGCATCATGTGCGGTCATTATACAGTATGGAGCATCATGTGGGGTCATTTATACAGTATGTAGCATCATGTGGGGCCATTATACAGTATGGAATATCATGTGCAGTCATTATACAGTATGGAGCATCATGTGCAGTCATTATATAGTATGGAGCATCATGTGGGGTCATTATACAGTATGGAGCATCATGTGCGGTCATTATACAGTATGGAGCATCATGTGTGGCCATTATACAGTATGGAGCATCATGTGCGGTCATTATACAGTATGGAGCATCATGTGTGGTCATTATACAGTATGGAGCATCATGTGTGGCCATTATACAGTATGGAGCACTGTATGGCCATATTTTTTGTTTATAATTATTGTATATGAAACAGTGTGATCAGCAGTGCTAAATGGGTGTGGTTGAGACATGGATATGGGTGTGACTAGTTATGAATGGGTGTGGTCAGAGGCGTGGCCTAAAATTTGCTGCGGAGCGCTTTGCAAACCTTATCCCTCTGTACCATCTTCAAAAGTTGGGAGGTATGTGAATTTCTATGCAGCTGAACGCTCCGGTAGCAAGTGCTGGTGACAGTGCTGGGTATTGACTCCGGCCTTAAACGCAATATGTTTAATTTAAAAAAAAATGTGAAAAAAAAATGCCGTGGGCTCCAGTACAATTTTCTGCGCCAGAGAGGAGAAGCCAGCGACTGGGGGACCGATGTTTGTAGCCTGGGAAGGGGTTAATACCCATGGAGCTTCCCAGGCTATGAATATCAGCCCGCAGCTGTATATTAAGCCTTTACTGACTATAAAAATAGGGGGATCCCCCCAAAAAAATGACGTGGGTTTCCCCTATAATTTATAGTGAAAGGGTTAATAAAACACGCACATGCAGAATAAAGTATTTTAATGAAATAAAACACCACACAGTTTTGATATCTTTTATTATACGCTCATTCCTGCAATGCCCTTGTTCTCCTAGAAAAAAATTAAAAATAATAAACCAACAGTATACTCCCTGTGTCCGACGCAGTCCAATAAAACGGGAGTCCCATGACGAGTCCAGCTCTGCTACATCTGGATGCCTGACATCCAGACATAGCAGAGTTTGTAGATGATCTCCGGAGATAACTCTCCAGCGATCACCTACATTCTAGCACTCAGGGTCAGCTGACCGTGAGAACCAGCCTGGTGTGACCGGAGATAACCCGCGGTCACGTGCACGGCAGTTCTAGCGGTAAGCCAAGTTATCTCGAGAACTTAGCTTACTGAGAGAAGTGCAGTGGACGCGGACTTCCGGTGGCGGGACATGTAAGCCGGCATGTGAATTAGTAGATATGCCTGGTAAGCTGCGTTAACGCAGTTACTGCGCATGTGACTAATCATTAGATGTGGTTTTACCGAATCTAATGATTATCTATGGGAAATTTACGGGCGTAGACGGAGCGTCGCCGCATTGTAAACAGACATGTTGCGTTCTGAAAAGACGCGCCACATGTCCGTTTATGCTGGTCTGCCGCCTGCGTGTTTTAACACATAGTAGAAATGGGATTTCATGAAATCCCCTCCACTATGTTGTAACATCTGGACGCTGCGTGTTTGATGCTGCGGCTCTACACAGCGTCAAACATGCAGCGTTTCCTGACAGTGGAAATGCACCCTTAGGGTATGTGTCCACCTTCAGGTTGGCCGTCGGTTTTGTCGGAGCGGCAAACCCGCTAGTCGCTAAGCTCCGCCCCCTTCTGTGACACGATGATGCCGGATGTGTTCACTGCACACATCCGGGATCATCACACCCCACACATAGGGCCCTGTGATTTACCTTGCGGCGCCGCAAGGTACACGGACATGCTGCGATCTTAAAAGACGCGCAGCATGTCCGGAATCGCAGGGCCGCCGGATGCGTGTTACCACGCATAGTGGAGACGGGATTTGACTAAATCCCCTCCACTATGCTGTAACATCTGGACGTGGAAACACACCCTAACTGTTAGCAGCAAAATTGGGGCAGTAACTGCTGACATCACCATTTCCCTCCCCTTCTGGGTGGTCTAGTATCCCTGGGCAGAATGAAGAGTAGCATCACAGGGCAGCGCCATTTTGTGTGTGATTGCCCTGTGACCTGCTATCACCAGCAGTCACTACATCAGAAGCACAGCTTGTTTACAGAGGAGCAGGAGATGGTGGACTCAGCAGCATCTAGACCAGAGGAAGAGTGAATACATCTGGCGTGTATGGAGCAGCATTATCAGAGACGAGCTGTCTGGGACTCATCCTTCTGTAAGATAAGAAGGAGCTCCAGGTCTGCAGTGAATGGACAGGCATTGTGGAGGGAGGGGAGAGAGACATTAGTATGGGAGAGAGAGACTGATGGGAGAGAGACATGTAGTATGATGAGTGAGACACATAGAGCTTGATGGGGAGAGATACACATGGAACAGCAGGGGAGACAGATGGACATGGAATAGCAGGCATGAGACACTTGGGCTATGTGCACACGTTGCGGATTTTGATGCTTTTCCGCAGCATTTTTGGATGCGCGGAATTGCATCAAATCCGCAGTGTAGTGCACAACCAATGTTAGTCAATGGGAAATTGAGAATTGTTGTGCACATGCTGCGGAAAAATACTCACGGATTTGCAGGGTTTTATTTTCCGCAGCATGTCAATTCTTTTTGTGACCATCTCTGTTTCAACCTTGTAACAATGAGTTCCATGTCAGGGAACTGCCACACAGCATCCAACTGCCCAATCATTTAATAGACTTTACTCACGACAGCAGCATAGTGTCGGGAAGCTATGAGGATCAGTTAGGGTGCACAGTCTTCCAGAGAACTAAGCAGGACAACCAAGTGGCAATGTCGGTAGAGGACAAGTTGTTCTTAGAGGTAATGGACAAGGGACTCGTTAAAGATGAGACCAACAGCTGGGTCGCACCTCTTCCCTTCAAAACCCACAGACCACGTCTACCGAACAACAGAAATCAGGCATTACAACGTTTCTCCTCTCTCAAGCGTAATCTGCAAAAGAAACCAGAGATGAAAGATCACTTTTTCTGAATGACGTTCTACTGACAGGACCAGACCTCAATAACAAACTGCTGGGAGTACTTATGCGCTTCCGTAAGGATTCCATTGCCTTCATCGCTGACATCCAGCAAATGTTCCATTGCTTCCTTGTGAGAGAGAGAGACAGGAACTTCCTAAGATTCTTCTGGTACAGAGACAATGATCCCTATAAAGAAGTCACAGAGTATCGCATGAGAGTGCACATCTTTGGCAACAGTCCTTCCCCTGCAGTCGCCATTTATGGACTCAAAAGGTCGGCTCAGGAAGGAGAAGCAGAATACGGAGCAGATGTCAGACAATTCATAGAAAAGGACTTTTATGTCGACGACTGTCTAAAAGCCATGCCTTCAAATGAGACTGCCATCAGTCTTCTCAGGAGAGCCCAGGACATGCTTGCCTGCTCGAACCTTAGGCTTCATAAAATAGCCTCAAACTGCCAAGAACTCATGGAAGCATTCCCTTCTCAGGACCTATGTAATGGTCTCAGAGACCTGGACCTGGGGTCAGACCCCGCACCAATGCAACGCAGCCTTGGGCTTCTCTGGAATCTACAGTCAGACACTTTCACCTTTCAGGTCAACCAGGAAGAAAGGCCTTTCACACGTAGAGGCGTCCTGTCTACCATCAACAGTCTGTACGATCCCTTGGGTTTCGCAGCTCCTGTTACTATACAAGGCAAGGCCCTATTAAGAGACTTAACTAGGGAAACATCTGACTGGGATGCACCTCTGCCACCTGAAAAGAGGATCCAGTGGGAAGAGTGGAAGAACTCGTTAGCGGCACTCTCCAACCTGAATGTGCCAAGACCATACACCCCTGTGCAATCTACGGAGATACAGAGCCAAAGACTGTACGTATTTGCAGATGCTTCCGGCAAAGCAATTGCTGCTGTTGCCTACCTCAAAACTGTAGACTCCAAATGTCAGTGCCACATTGGTTTCATTATGGTAAAAGGCCAAACTCGCACCACAACCAGAGCACACTATACCCAGGTTAGAGCTTTGTGCCGCAGTCCTAGCCGTTGAGTTAGCAGAGTTCATCACATCCGAAATGGATATCGACCTGACACAGGCCAAGTTCTACTCAGACAGCAAAGTAGTCTTGGGATATATCCACAACGAAACCAGGCGATTCTACGTTTATGTCAATAACAGAGTGCTACGAATCAGGAGAGCAGTTCATCCAAAGCAGTGGCATTACATACCCACGGACCAGAATCCCGCAGATCATGCAACTAGAGCAGTTGACGCAAGTCGACTAGGAAGCACAACGTGGCTCTCAGGACCAAAACTATTGTACGTTGAGGAATGTTTTCCAGACACCTTTGAACTAGTAGGAGAGGACTCAGATGCTGAAATCCGCCCTCAGGTGTCTACACTTCATACAATGACCTCTGTTATCCAGCTTGGATCTTGCAGGTTCGACAGATTTTCAAGTTGGAAGTCACTTACTCGAGCCATTACCTGCCTGACTCATATAGCTCGCTCATTCAGGACCACCAGAACTTGTGGCACAGAAAAATGTAAAGGTTGGCATCTTTGTAAAGATACATATGTTACCTCTGACTTAGAGTTCTCTAGAAATCACATCATCCTCACTGTTCAAAGAGAAACCTACTTTGCAGAAATCCAATGTCTCATTAACAAAGCTCCAATACCAGTGAGCAGCGTATTGAGAAAACTCGACCCATTCATCGACAACAGTGGCCTACTGAGAGTAGGAGGCCGACTCAAAGAAGCTGAGATGGAGTTTGTGGAGAAATTCCCTCTTATACTTCCTGGAAAATGTCATGTTGCCTACCTAATCGTACAACATTACCACAATCTGGTCAAGCACCAAGGAAGACTATTTACAGAAGGAGCCATCAGATCTGCTGGCGTGTGGATCATTGGTGCAAAGAGACTCATCAGTAGTGTCATCTACAAATGTATTACCTGCCGTAGGCTTCGTGGTTTGACTCAAACCCAAAAGATGGCCGACCTACCAGCAGATAGACTCAGCTCAGACCCTCCCTTTACCAGCGTTGGTCTCGATGTGTTTGGGCCTTGGTCAGTTGTTACACGTCGTACGAGAGGCGGCTAAGCCAATAGTAAACGTTGGGCAGTCATGTTCACTTGCATGTCAATCAGAGCCGTCCACATAGAGGTCATCGAGTCCCTCGACACGTCAAGCTTCATCAATGCCTTAAGACGCTTTATTGCCATCCGTGGTCCTATCAAGCACATACGCTCAGACAGAGGTACCAACTTCGTCGGTGCAGCAAAGGAATTGGGAATACCTTCAAATCTAGATTATAAGACTCTCGAGAGGTTCCTCAGTGACCAAAGTTGCACATGGTCATTCAACCCACCTCACTCTTCACATATGGGAGGATCTTGGGAACGAATGATTGGTCTAATACGGAGAATTCTTGACTCCACTCTTCTTCAGGAAGGAGCGGCGAGGCTCGCCCATGAAGGCCTCATCACCTTCATGGCAGAAGCTGCAGCTATAATTAACGCAAGACCCCTGGTTCCAGTTCCTAACGACCCTGAGGAGCCCTTGCTATTGACTCCAGCTACTCTACTGACCCAGAAAACGGGACTGTCCAGTGCCCCTCCAGGAGGATTCGACGCTAAGGACCTCTACAAGCGCCAATGGAGACAGGTACAAAGTCTTGCAAATACTTTCTGGGACAGGTGGCACAAACAATATTTGTCTACCCTGCAGCCACGTACGAAGTGGCAATCTACTAAACCTAAAACAAAGTTGAGTGGCGCTATGTATTATAGAGTAATTACCTCAGCTGCGAATAAAACAATCTCCACCATTGATTGTATATACGTTAAATGAATCTAAAAGATTGGATATAGGTTATATCCGTATTCGCGCTTGTAACAACCCAGGGAAAGTATATAAGAGGCTTGCGCTGAACTGCTATCAATGCTGGATTACTTCATAAAAAACATGCAGGGTATCAGCGATCTATCATCCTTCAGCATAACCGCTGCTGGGAACAACATATAGATATCCGACAACCAAGGCATTTCGCTCAGCGTGAACTTGCAATCAAGCATCTTTTTTCCGGTCTGAACAGTAGTACAGGGTAAGACTTTTATCATTATTTATTAAATTTGGAGTCATTTTCACATGTTACCCTGCATGTTTTTTATGAAGTAATCCAGCATTGATAGCAGTTCAGCGCAAGCCTCTTATATACTTTCCCTGGGTTGTTACAAGCGCGAATACGGATATAACCTATATCCAATCTTTTAGATTAATCTACTAAACCTAACCTGAACGTAGGTGACCTTGTTCTTGTGAAGGACTGTCAAATTCACCGGAACCAGTGGCCACTTGGTCTAGTTACCGCAACGTTCCCGAACAAGGACGGCAACGTCCGCAAAGTTGAACTAAGGATGACCAAAGGGAATGAACCTAAGACATTTTCCAGACCGGTATCTGAACTGGTCCTATTGTTGCCCTCAGAAGAAAGGAGTAGTGACATCTAGGGTTGAGCGAAACGGGTCGGCAATTTTCAGAAGTCGCCGACTTTTGGCAAAGTCGGGTTTCATGAAACCCGACCCGACCCCTGTGTGGGGTCGGCCATGAAGTCGGCGATCTTCTGAATCTGGAATCGGAATTCCGATACCGATTCCCGATATGTTTAAGATATCGGGAATTGGTATCGGAATTCAGATTTAAGTGTAAAATAAAGAATTAAAATAAAAAATATCGCTATACTTACCCTCTGATGCGCCCTGGTACTAAGCGGGAACCTTCCTTCCTTAGAATCAGCCTTCCAGGACCTTGCGGTGACGTCGCGGCTTGTGATTGGTAGCGCAGCCGCCCATGTGACCGCTCACGCGACCAATCACAAGCCGCGACGTCACCGTGACGTCACCGAAGGTCCTGGAAGGGCTGATTCTTAGGAAGGAAGGCTGCCGGAAAGAAGCAGGGCGCGTCCGAAGGTGAGTATATACCTAATAGGAATATACTCACCCTCGGCTTCTTTCCGGCAGCCTTCCTTCCTAAGAATCAGCCCTTCCAGGACCTTCGGTGACGTCACGGTGACGTCGCGGCTTGTGATTGGTCGCGCGAGCGGTCACATGGGCGGCCGCGCGACCAATCACAAGCCGCGACGTCACCGCAACGTCACCGCAAGGTCCTGGAAGGCTGATTCTAAGGAAGGAAGGTTCCCGCTTAGTACCAGGGCGCATCAGAGGGTAAGTATGGCGATATTTTTTATTTTAATTCTTTATTTTACACTTAAATATGGATCCCAGGGCCTGAAGGAGAGTTTCCGCTCCTTCAGACCCTGGGAACCATTGGAAACCCAATGCACTGCATTGGGTTTCGAGTTTCGGCCGACCCCGACCCCGACTTTTTTATAGGATCGGCCGATTTCACTCGACCCGACTTTTGAAAAAGTCGCGTTTCGTGAAACCCGACCCGATCCTATAAATGTAAAGGTCGCTCAACCCTAGTGATATCCGTTGATGTCAGTCAGGGAGTGTTCTGTCTCCGCCATCTAATTTGTTACCCCCGATTATTTGCATAATTGCAGTTTTCTCAGTATGCAGTATTGATATATTCATACCTTTATTTATCTGTGGTGCTTTGACTTCCTCTAGCGGTCAGAGTTATGTTGACAGTTCTATTTTTCTGTTTTGTATTATTCATGTCTGATTCTCCTCCCTTGCAATGCATTATAGTAGCTCAGCCTACATTTCCCTCCAGTTTCCTTTCACTTTCTTCAGTCTTCTTTCCAGGAAAGACGCTTACACTTCATCCCCCTTGCGATTGCATTGCCGGTATGTCTTTATCCTCTCTGTAGATATTTCTGCTCTATATTAGCCTAGCTTAACCAGTTGCACTCCTAGTTCAGTTACTAGCCTTCTAAATGTCGTGCATAATGTTTATCATGTGTAGTATGTATTTGTTCTATACCATGTACTGATTCCATGTATATCATTGTTCACAGTTTCACCGCATCAATATACCACTACGTTTAATAAAGCACAGACTCAACCACAGTCTCCTTATTGGACCCGGTATAGCGGTTTAGCTGACTGGATAGCTACAATGAGCCTGCCTCATTTAGTGAGGACAGAACACATTGACTACCACTGAGTCAGGCAAATCCACAGCAAAACCGCAGGTTTAAAAAAATGCGGTTTTGCTGTGGAGTTACATGCGATAGACGCTGCAGATTGGGAGGGGGAAGAGTGTGTGGGCGCAGACTGTGTTGGCGGAGACTGTGGGCAGAGACTTGTGTGTGGGCAGTGAATATCTGCCTGTCTGTGTGCGGGTGTCTGTATCTGTGTGTATGTGTGTGCACGGGAACAGGGACTATACTGCTGTTTTGTTTTGTTTTTTTTCTTTACAGGAGATCGAGGGCGTCACATGGATTAGCTGAATAATACAGATGGGAAACTGTGTAGTGTTTTATTTCATTAAAATACTTTATTCTGCCTGTGTGTTTATTTTACCCCTTAACTATAGGATTAGTAATGGATAGGTATCTTATTGACGCCTCTCAATTACTAAGTCGGCTTGATGTCACCTTACAATACAAAGGTGACATCAACCCCACAATATTACCCCATATGACACCACTACAGGACAGTGAGAAGAGAGAGGCTAAGTGCTGGAATCTCAGAGGTGCGCCATTTCTGTGGCGGCTGTGAGCTGGTGTTTGTAGCCGGGGAAGGGGGGGTGCAATATCCATGGCCCCTTCTTAGGCTATTAATATCAGCCCACAGCTGTCTGCATAGCCTTTTCTGGTAATTAATTATAAGGGGACCCCACGTCATTTTTTTGGGGGGGTCCCCCTATTTAAATAGCCAGTAACGGCAAAATATACAGCTTTGGGCTGATGTTCATAGCCTTGGAAGATCGATGGCTATAAATATCATATAATTCTCACATAATACCGCCATATAGATCACACATGTTGCCATATAGTTCTCCCATAATTCTGTCATATAAATCACACATACCGCCATAGTGTTCTCATATAATACTGCCATATACTTCTCACATAATACCGCCATATAGATCACACACAATACCACCATGTAGATCACATATAAATCCACCATATAATTCTCTCATAATACTGCCACATAAATCACACATAATCCCACAATATACACTCACTGGCCACTTTATTAGGTACACCTGTCCAACTTCTTGTTAACACTTAATTTCTAATCAGCCAATCACATGGCGGCAACTCAGTGCATTTAGGCATGTAGACATGGTCAAGACAATCTCCTGCAGTTCAAACCGAGCATCAGTATGGGGAAGAAAGGTGATTTGAGTGCCTTTGAACGTGGCATGGTTGTTGGTGCCAGAAGGGCTGGTCTGAGTATTTCAGAAACTGCTGATCTACTGGGATTTTCACGCACAACCATCTCTAGGGTTTACAGAGAATGGTCCGAAAAAGAAAAAAAATCCAGTGAGCGGCAGTTCTGTGGGCGGAAATGCCTTGTTGATGCCAGAGGTCAGAGGAGAATGGGCAGACTGGTTTGAGCTGATAGAAAGGCAACAGTGACTCAAATCGCCACCCGTTACAACCAAGGTAGGCCTAAGAGCATCTCTGAACGCACAGTGCGTCGAACTTTGAGGCAGATGGGCTACAGCAGCAGAAGACCACACCGGGTACCACTCCTTTCAGCTAAGAACAGGAAACTGAGGCTACAATTTGTACAAGCTCATCGAAATTGGACAGTAGAAGATTGGAAAAACGTTGCTTGGTCTGATGAGTCTCGATTTCTGCTGCGACATTCGGATGGTAGGGTCAGAATTTGGCGTAAACAACATGAAAGCATGGATCCATCCTGCCTTGTATGGAGCATCTTTGGGATGTGCAGCCGACAAATCTGCGGCAACTGTGTGATGCCATCATGTCAATATGGACCAAAATCTCTGAGGAATGCTTCCAGCACCTTGTTGAATCTATGCCACGAAGAATTGAGGCAGTTCTGAAGGCAAAAGGGGGTCCAACCCGTTACTAGCATGGTGTACCTAATAAAGTGGCCGGTGAGTGTAGTTCTCATATAAGTCATATATTTTTTACATTATTCCACCATACTGATTAAACATAATACCACCATACAGATCACATAATACTGTCATATAGATCACACATAATGCCATAATACAGATCACACATAATACTTGGCGGCATCAAGTGTGGTCTATATGGCAGTACTATGTAAAAAATATATATGGTGGCATCATGTGCAATCTATAAGGCAGTATTATGCCATAAATATATATGGCGGTATAATGTGTGGTCTTTATGGGAGTATTATGTGATAAATAGATATGGCGACATTATGTGTGATTCATATGGCAGTGTGCTGGTCGATGGGGGGGGTCACAGAGAGAGATATGTGGTGGAGGGAGCAGGGTGACCGCAGCACAGAGTATTTCAGGAGAGCAGTGTGCTGGTCTAGGGGGGGTCACAGAGAAGATGTATGGGGGTAGGGTTTATGGTCCATGTTGTGTGCATGCTACTTCACACCCCTGTTTTGTGAATAACTTTCTTGCCATCCCCCCACCCCCTACCTTAATCACTGTCCTTTAAGCTGTCCGGCTCTTTGGGTATGTGCACACGTGTAATGTAGCTCCCCATATGGAATAATGCTGCCCCCTCATAGGGAATAATGCTGCCCCACTGATAGGGAATAATGCTGCCCCCCTCTTAGGGAAAAATGCTGCCCCCATAAAGAATAATGCTGCCCCCTCATAGGGAATAATGCTGCCCCCCTCATAGGGAATAATGCTGCCCACATAGGGTATAATGTAGTTCCCCCATATGGTATAATGCTGCCCGCCCATAGGGAATAATGCTGCCCCCTAATAGGGAATAATGCTGTACCTATAGGGAATAGTGCTGCCCCCCATAGGGTATAATGTAGTTCCCCCATATAGTATAGTGCTGCCCCCTCATAGGGAATAATGCTGCCCCCCTCATAGGGATTAATGCTGCCTCCTCATAGGGAACAATGCTGCCCCCTCAAAGGGTATAATGCTGTCCTCATAGGGAATAATGCTGCCCCCCTCATAGGGTATATTGCTGTCCCCATAGGGAATAATGCTGCCCCCTATAGGGTATAATGTAGTTCCCCATATCATATAATGCTGCCACCCATAGGGAATAATGCTGCCCCAGACTCACTGAGATATATATATATATAACAATACTCACCTCTCCTCCTCGCTCCCATGCTGAATCCGGCGGCGGCTCTGCTCCGATCTCAGGAGCTGTGCTGCAGTCGGCCTCGCACACAGCAGGTACGCAATGAAGTGACATCATCGCGCACCGGCTGTGTGTCAGAGGCGAGGGGAATGATGGGAGAGAGAGCGTCATCTGACTTTCTCTCTCTCCTCCATTAATGCACGCTGGGGGTGGTGCTGGCGACGGGTCCCCCTGGCTTAAGGCCCCATAGCGGCCACGTGGGTTGGGGGGCCCCTGAGGGAGCGGGGGCAGAGGCCCTAGTCTGCAGACCCTGATAGTGGGCAGTGTTAGCTGCAACATGCTGCAAATGCTGACCGCTATTATAGTGAAATTTAATCACTCTCCACGCCCATGGGGGCATGAGGAAGCGTGAATATTCATTTCCCTTTAGCAGCGGGAACAGGCTTAGGCTTCCTGTCACCCGCTGCTGCTCCGCTGGCACCGGGGGCCCCATAACAGCTGCATGGTGTGCCACTATTAGCGACACCCCACTGGCTGGGGGCTCCTGGAGCAGAAGGACGCCAAGGCAGCTGCTGGCCCTGTATGCCGGTTCTCTGGTTGCCCAGTCTGACCCTGGCGGAGAATATGTGCGTGTCTGTGTGTGTGTATGCGGGTGTCTGCGTGTGTGTGTGCGGCTGTGTGCAGTAACGCTACCGCCAGTAGCCAGGAGCCGCTGATAGAAGAGTAGTATCATCTGCCAGCGCCTGTGCTCACAGTTACATAGTCACACATAAATAAAAACCCATTATACTCACCTCACACCAAGTCCCCGACACCCTCGTCTCCTAGAAATAATGTAAAATAATAAACCAACATAAACTCCCTGTCCAGGAAATCTGAGTGTCCCATGGCGATCTCATGTGTAGAACAGTCACATCGGGAGATGTGACCGCTCTACCAGACTTCGGCGATACACTGACAGAAGGTGATCGCTCTGATACTATCATTTGCAGCACCACTACGTGGGAAAGTTCTCACACAGCGGTAGTGCCGTAAGTGAGAGCACCGGAGCTGATGAACTCTGGTGAACTCACGGCAGTGCAGTGATGCACTACCGGAGCGATAACCTCCTGTCAGTGTATCACCGGAGACCGGGTAGAGCGGTCACATCTCTCGATGTGACTGTTCTACACGTGAGATCATTGTGGGACATACGGTAAATGGACTATGTCGGACAGGGAGTATTATATGTTGGTTTATTGTTTGATTTTTGTTGCACGAGATGACGACATCAGGGATTAGGCATTCAGTAAGTATGGTAAATTAAGAACCAATAAAGGAGTCTGTGTGTTTTTTTCAAATAAAGGACTTTATTCTGGCTGTGTCTTTTTTTACCATATAACTACAGGATTAGTAATGGATAGGGGTATTATAGGCGCCTCTCCATTACTAGGCCGTGGGCTTGACGTCACCTGACAATACAAAGGTGACATCAACCCCACAAATATGAACCCCACTTGCCACCGCTACAGGGCAAGTGGGAAGAGTGAGGCTAAGTGCCAGAATTGGCGCATCTATAAGACGTTCCATTTCTGGGGCGGCTGAGAGCTGATGTTTTTAGCCTGAGGGGGGTGCCAATATACATGGCCCCATCCCAGGCTATGAATATCAGCCCACAGCTGTCTGCTTAGCCTTTGGGGTTCGATTTTATAAGGGACATCATGTCAATTTTTTCTAGGGTTCCCCTGTAAAATAGCCAGTAAAGGCTAAGCAAACATCTGTGAGCTGATATTAATAGCCTGGGAACCTTTATGGCTATTGGATCCTTCCCAGAATATTAACATCAGCCCCCAGCCGTCGGCCTTCCCTCTGCTGGTTATGAAAATTATGGGGGAGCCCATGGAAATGTTTTTTTTTAAATAAACAGATATTGCGTTTCACACAGATTTTGTGTGTCATTATTTAACTCTTTATGTTCCGTTTTATTAATGAGGGTATCTGGCTGACACCTGTTCGTTACTAAACCTCGGGCTTGGTATTACATACATATGTGTATCTATCTATCTATCTATCTATCTATCTATCTATCTATCTATCTATCTATCTATCTATCTATCTATCCATACAGTGGGTAAGGAAAGTATTCAGACCCCTTTACATTTTTCACTCTTTGTTTCATTGCAGTCATTTGGTAAATTGAAAAAAGTTCATTTTTCTCATTAATGTACACTCTGCACCCCATCTTGACTGAAAAAAAACAGAATTGCAAAAATTTTTGAAAATTTATTAAAAAAGAAAAACTGATATATCACATAGTCATAAGTATTCAGACCTTTTGCTCAGACACTCAGAATTGAAAGCTTACTACAGAGATAATGGAGCAGAACCGAGCTTACTAAAGAGTTAAGGAAGCAGAACCAAGCTTACAACAGAGATATGGGAGAACCGAGCTTACAACAGAGATATGGAAGTAGAACGGAGCTTACTACAGAGATAAGGGAGCATAACCGAGCTTAATACAGAGATAATGGAGCAGAACCGAGCTTACTACAGAGATATGGAAGTAGAAGGGAGCTTACTACAGAGATATGGGAGCAGAACTGAGCTTAATACAGAGATGCGGGAGCAGAACCGAGCTTACTACAGAGATAATGGAGCAGAACCAAGCTTACTACAGAGATATGGGAGCAGAACCGAGCTTACTATAGAGATAAGGGAGCAGAACAGAACTTACTACAGAGATATGGAAGCAGAACCGAGCTCACTACAGAAATAAGGGAGCAGAACTGAGATTACTACAGAGATATGGAAGTAGAACGGAGCTTACTACAGAGATAAGGGAGCAGAAACGAGCTTAATACAGAGATACGGGAGCACAACCGAGCTTACTACAGAGATAATGGAGCAGAACCAAGCTTACTACAGGGATATGGGAGCAGAACTGAGCATACTATAGAGATAAGGGAGCAGAACAGAGCTTACTACAGAGATACGGGAGCAGAACCGAGCTTACTACAGAGATAATGGAGCAGAACCGAGCTTACTACAGAGACATGGGAGCAGAACCGAGCTTACTACAGAGATAATGGAGCAGAACCAAGCTTACTACAGAGATATGGGAGCAGAACCGAGCTTACTACAGAGATATGGGAGCAGAACCGAGCTTACTATAGAGATAAGGGAGCAGAACTGAGCTTACTACAGAGATATGGGAGCAGAACCGAGCTTACTACAGAGATAAGGGAGCAGAACCGAGATTACTACAGAGATATGGGAGCAGAACCAAGCTTACTACAGAGATAAGGGAGCAGAACAGAGCTTACTATGTCTACTACAAGATACGGAAACAGAGCCAAGCTTACGGCATACATATGGCACCAGAATCTAGATAACTACATTGATACAGTACCAGAACCAAGATTACTGCTTAGATATGGTGCCATAACTGAGCTTACTTAGAAACATACATACATCTCAAGAAACACAGACATATAAACACACCGTATGGCAGGGGCGTTGCTAGGGTCCTAAATCAGGGGCCCAAGCCTAAAAGTGCATGTCTCTCCATATGAACCTCCTACAGCCATTTAAAATAGCATCTATCCATATATCATTACAGTATACCACTGCTGCTAACCAATAACACACAATGCAAAGACCAATATTATCAAAATTACTAAAATAAAAGGCCAAAACAATCCACCATGTCCACCACCATCACCACCACACAGCGATTACATAACTGTACAGTAAGAGTTATTTTTATTGGTTTCAACACTCCAATTAATCAATACTAATTATTGATATGTTCCAATCATTTCACTATATAATCTTGTAGTCCTACTGGTGTCTTCAACCAGGGACGGCCAATAACAGGTTTTTATTACAATCTTGACACTTACATTCTAACAAAGGAGCCTTTTGACATTCAAATATGCAAATTGTCTCTTCTTCGGAGAGGAGGCTTCGGAGAGGAGGAGAACTAGAACTTCTTGGATATTCAAAGATGAGTCAACTAATTAGATGTTATCCTGTATATGTTAATTCTATGTAAGTTGGGAGCTGTTAAGTCTCCAGCACACACAGCATGGGAGACCAAAGCCTTTAGATAAGGTTCAATGGGCAATTTAACATATAAAAGATGATGGAACCTTGGGGAAGAGAGAGATTGGAAATGGACGCACAGGCTGATTGCTGCTTGGTTTTGATGCACATGTATTTATTTTACTCTGTTATTTCAGTGACTGTTTATTTCTTATCTTTTATTAAGTAAATTCAATTTAGTTCCCTCAATTCTCCTGTGAACATTTCTTATTCATCACAATCACTGAGGCCATGTGCACACGTTCAGGATTGTTAGCGTTTTTTTCGCGTTTTTTCGGTATAAAAACGTGATAAAAACGCGAAAAAAAACGCTTACATATGCCTCCTATTATTTACAGGGTATTCCGCATTTTTTGTGCAAATGTTGCGATTTTTTCCGCGAAAAAATCGCATAGCGGAAAAAAAAGCAACATGTTCATTAAAAATGCGGAATTGCAGGGATTCCGCACACCTAGGGGTCCATTGATCTGCTTACTTCCCGCACGGGGCTGTGCACACCATGCGGGAAGTAAGCAGATTATGTGCGGTTGGTACCCAGGGTGGAGGAGAGGAGACTCTCCTCCACGCACTGGGCACCATATAAGTGGTCAAAAAATAAGAAATAAAATAATAAACAGTCCTATACTCACCCTCGATGTATTCCCGCCTCCTCGCACGCTGCCGTTCGGTTCCTGTAGCTGGTGTGCGCTGAAGGACCTCGCCGAATGACGTCACTGTCCTGTGATTGGTCGTGAGCGGTCATGTGACCGCTCACGTGACCGTGACGTCACGGGAGGTCCTGTGCGCACAGACCAGCTAGAAGAGGAGCCGGACGCCGGTGAGGAGATGTCTGGGTGAGTATAAGCATTTTTTTTATTTTTTTTATTATTTTTAAACATTCTATCTTTTACTATAGATGCTGCATAAGCTGCATCTATAGTAAAAAGTTGGTCACACTTGTCAAACGCTATGTTTGACAAGTGTGACCAACCTGTCAGTCAGTTTTCCAAGCGATGCTACAGATCGCTTGGAAAACTTTAGCATTCTGCAAGCTAATTACGCTTGCAGAATGCTAAAAAAACGCGAAAAAAACGGAAAAAAAACGCAAAAAAAAAATGCGGATTTCTTGCAGAAAATTTCCGGTTTTCTTCAGGAATTTTCTGCAAGAAATCCGCAACGTGTGCACATACCCTGAATCCCTTACAAAACAATTGCATAATATTACCATCACCTCCACATAACAAAACCCTCTATACAAAGACCAAAGTCACCGCCATACACCGTCTTTCCAATATATAATGACTGAAACACACTAAGCTGCTACTAAATAAAAAAGAAGAAAAAAAGTGCTGTGAGCGCCGCCCGGTGGTCGTCGCTTATAGCAAGTGAGTCATTCTGCTACATACAGGCGATCTGATCATCGCCTGTATGTAGCAGAGCCGATGGGGGTTATGGCAGATTCTAGTCTCCTATGGAGACTATTGAAGCATGCCAAAAGTAAAAAAAAAAGTTTTTAAAGATATAAAAAAATATAAAAGTTTAAATCACCCCTCATTTGCCCCATTCAAAATAAAACAATAAAAAAAAATCATTTGGTATCGCCGTGCTCAGAATCACTCGATCTATTAACAATAAAGGATTAACCTCATCGCTAAACAGAGTAGTGAGAAAAAAAGTCAAAAATGCTAGAATTAAGTTTTTTTGGCCTTCTGTTTCATCCGTTGCTCAACGGATCCGTTTTTAAATCCTTCATCCGTCGGCTGGAGACAACGGACATAGTAATGTTTTTTTCTGTAAGTCAAAGTCTGACAGCGACGGATCCTGCGCCGTCCATCGTTGACTATAATGGAAGCCTATGGGTGCAGGATCCGTCGCTGACCGTCGTTTGCTACAATGGAAGCCTATGGGCGCAGGATCCGTCGCTGACCGTTGTGTGCTACAATGGAAGCCTACGGGCGCAGGATCCGTTGCTGACCGTTGTTTGCTATAATGGAAGCCTATGGGCGCAGGATCCGTCGTTAACCGTCGTTTGCTATAATGGAAGCCTATGGGCGCAGAATCCGTTGCTGACCGTCGTTTGCTACAATGGAAGCCTATGGGCGCAGGATCCGTCTCTGACCGTCGTTTGCTATAATGGAAGCCTATGGGCGCAGAATCCGTCGCTGACCATCAAAAGCAGGAATCCAGCAACGGATTCCGTCTTTTGAAACGGAGCATGCGTGGGAGAATTTCTATTCATTTAATTTAACCCATTTTTCCAGTCTGGGAATCTCTCTCTCTCTCTTCCAGCTTTTGTGTATTATTGTTCCTGATATTACAATTAACCCATTTATAGTCCCTTTTTTTTAAAGAGTTTTGCATATACTCACATATACTTTTTCTGCAATTAACTTAAAAGTTTATTTTTTTTTAGTTTTTTTCCCTAGTTGTTTCTCATTAATATTTAACCCCATTTTGTCTTATAAAAAAAAAGTTTTTTCCTAATGAGCCATAATGATGGAGACACTGAATGGATATAAATCTTATCTAGTAAGGTACTAAATTCACAAATATTTTGAATAGTTGGGATCAGGGGTATTGGTTGCTCAGAGCAAGCCATAATTGGGTCGCATACAAGGACACCTGGGGTACTGACCCTATTTTTTGGCCTGGTAGTATCCCTATCTTGCCGCGGAGGTTGGGGGTTGCTGTGATCAGCACCAGCGGGGGCCATGATGAGAGTGGTGTCCAACTGTAAAAATAAGAATAAAATGTAAAAAAATCCATGTACTCACCTGTCCTAATCATCCCCCCGTAATGCTCTTTACCGCTCATGCAGAGGAACCGGGAAGAATGACGCCTGCAGCGAGCGGCCCCAGACCTCAGTGAGTGACAGGACACCGCTTACTGCAGGCGTCATTCTCCCCGGCTCCTCTGCATGATCGGACACATGGATTACAGTGGGGGACATTTAGGACAGGTGAGTATAATTCCTTATTTTTACAGGTGGAGGCAGTGGGAGCCGACTACTACTCTCATCATTATCTTCTGCTGGTGCTGGGAACTCATTCATTTCAATGGCTTGTGTGTGTCACGGTCTCCGGTGCGTGTGGAAACTGTCACCACACGTAGCGGAGATACTGACGTGTGAAAGAGCCCGAATAGAGAAATTTATTATTTTTTTTTTTTAATATAAACTTGTCCACAAAAGTACAATCTATTTAAATCTAAGATTAACATGATCTGTAAAAATTATAAAAGAGAAAAAAAAATGTTATGCCAGAATTGTGGGGTTTTGGTCACAATGCCACAAACAGAATGCATTAAAAAGCAATCAAAACATCATATGTACCCCAACATTTAACATATAGAAGTCCCAGATGTTTTGGAAAATATCAGCTCAGGTAATTTTTTTGTTATGAAGCTATGAATTTTTCAATTTTTTTACCCAAATAAAATAAAAAAAACAATCACAGATCATGTGAGCAGTGCACTCACTACACTGAGCAGCCAATCACAGATCATGTGAGCAGTGCACTCACTACACTGAGCAGCCAATCACAGATCACGTGAGCAGTGCACTCACTACACTGAGCAGCCAATCACAGTAATGTATGTGTTCATGTGGGAGGAGCCCGGTCACAACAAAGCATTGCCAACCATTCCCCACTTGCTCACACTGCTCCAAGTCTCCTCCACATCACTAGCAGCCGGCAGAGGAAAAGCAGGATCCAAGGTAAGAGCTGCTCAAATAAGAGCAAAAAAATCAGCTCGATCAGTGGGAAACGTCCTTAGGACGAGCATTAAGGAGCCGTGTGCGAGTCCAGAATCTTATTTATGGAAGTTTTTCTGTTGATACATTCAGATTCTTCAACTTTTATTGATTTTTTTTGTGTTTTCCGAGTTTCTTTTACAACTTCTTATAGGAACATTTCAAACTTCTAATTGTAACGAACATAATATAAATCCAGATGGAGCATCCACAGTATATACAGAAAGTCATGTCTCTGGGAAGAAGGGAGCTCAGACAGAAAAGCACGCACGCCTTCTGTGTTTGTTTGTTTTAAACTTCCATCAATATGGCCGTGTGAGGGTTTATTTCTTAGCGGGACGAGTTGTACTTTTGAACGACGCCATTTATTTTATTGTATAGTGTGCTGGAAAACAGGAAAAAAAAGTCCAAGTGCGGTCAAATTGCAAAAAAAAGTGCAAATCCACAATTTTTCTTTTCCCTAAATCCTAAAACTGAGCTGCCGTTACCGTTCTCCAGGTCATTCCGAGTTCGCAGACACCAAACATGTCCAGGTTCTTTCCTATTTAAATCATCCGATCAAAAAAACTGGAGACCTCTATTTAATAATGGACAAATCTTTATTAGGCCGGTTTCACACGTCAGTGGCTCCGGTACGTGAGGTGACAGTTTCCTCACGTACCGGAGACACTGACACACGTAGACCCATTAAAATCAATGCATCTGTGCAGATGTCATTGATTTTTTGCGGACCGTGTCTCCGTGTGCCAAACACGGAGACATGTCAGTGTTCGTGGGAGCGCACGTATTACACGGACCCATTAAAGTCAATGGGTCTGTGTAAAACACGCACCTCACACGGACGTTCTCCGTATGGCGTGCAGGAGACAGCGCTACAGTAAGCGCTGTCCCCCCACATGGTGCTGAAGCCGCGATTCATATGTTCTGTGCAGCAGCGTTTGCTGTAAAGAAGATATGAATAATAGTGTTTAAATGAAAGATCTAGGTGTCCGCCGCCCCCCCACCCCCTGTGCGCCCCCCCGCTGTTCAGAAAATACTCACCCGCTCCCACGTTGGCTGTCGCTGCTTCCTCTCTGCCCCGCGCCTTCTACTCTATGCGGTCACGTGGGGCCGCTCATTTACAATCATGAATAGTCGGCTCCGCCCCTATGGGAGGTGGAGCCACATATTCATGACTGTAATCGGCGGCCCCACGTGACCGCATACAGTGGAAGCCGCGGCCAGACCAGGAAGGAGCGATAGCCAACGTGGGAGCGGGTGAGTATTTTCAGAACAGCGGGGGGGGGCGCACAGGGGGTGGAGGGGCGGCGGACACATAGATCTTTCATTTAAACACTTATTCATATCTTCTATGCAGCAAACGCTGCTGCAGAGAAGATATGAATCGCTGCTTCAGCACGATGCAGGGGACAGCGCTAAACTTTAGCGCTGTCTCCTGCACGCTCCGTGTGGTACCCACTCGCCACACGGGCGGCACACGTGTGCCGCACGTATGGCCTACGTGAGCTCACGGGCACACGAACACAGATAACTCCGGTACCGGAATTATCTGGATGTGTGAGACTGCCCTTACACATGATATTAATCCATTAAAGCATAGAGACGGTCAGGTAGTGCACGACTGGACCACACATGGTGCGTTTAGGTAAGATGCGGTAACAGTAAGATCAAAATACTATTTATGGCAAAAAAGCCGTCTGAAATATATAAATGTGGAATTTCACATAATATTTCCCAAAAGTGGAATCGAAATAAAAAGATCTAATCACACCACAAATAGTTCAAATGAAAGAAGAGGATATAGTTATAAATCTCTATTGCTAAGCTTGAAAAAACGCTCAATTTAATTTATTATTATTATTTTTAGTATTATAACTATCATTATTATTTTTTATTTTTATTATTGTTATTATTATTATTTATTTTATCATTATTATCTTATTATTTTTATTTATTTTATTAATATGTATTATGTTATTATTATTTATTATTTTATATTTATTATTTTATATTTATTATTATTTATTTATTATTAATATTTTTTGTTTTTATTTTTATTATTATTATTTTTAGTTTTTATTATTATTATTATTATTATTATTATTATTATTATTATTTTATCATCATTATTATTATTATTTTTATTATTATTACACTGCCATCTAGTGGCAAAGGAAGGAATGGCATCCTCTCAACAATTTTCAAAACAATTCTTACTCTCCAATTCCTCGCAGAAGTTCCTTATCTGTGCATTGAGGGGAATGTCCAGCACTATTTATTAATTATGCTACAAAAATCAATAAAGTGCATACATAAAAGGTATATCCGATAGTATTGGGCACAAAATACTAATTCTCCTGAATCAACGATTAAATTATCCTATCAAAAAGACTTGGAGAACTCTTAATAAAATCAATAATTCTTTATTAAACACAATAATTAATAAAACATATCATTTGTAAGTAGTACATGATCAGACACTACATGGTACCACCAAATAGGAAGTGGTATAAATGTTAGATAGTTCTTAAAAAATACATAATTGTTCTTACACAAACCGTCCTCATTATATTGGACCATGGAACTATATTCACCATAACATTGTCAGGGATTGCAGTCACAAATCTCCGCACTTTTTTCATACAAAATCAATAAAGAGATTTTTGATCTATAGGACGATCTTTTCTATTCCTTTATTATTATGCCGCCCTCTAGTGGGAGAGAGAGAGAATTACATCCTATTGGCGATTTAAACTACATACGCTGCTGCAATGTTTCTCATCGTTCCTTATAGGTATTTTTGCAGAGTGAGCCAAGCACCGTCCAATACCCATATATATCTTCTATAAATCTATATTATAATCACTGCAAAAGTGCAGACGCCGGTAAAGTTCAAAGTGGCGGTGGGGGAGTTGGCGCTGCCACAGGCGGGCCCCCCTGCCTAACAGGGGCCCCATAACAGCTGCGTGATGTGCCGCTAGCTGAGGGCCCCTGGGGGAGCAGGGGTCCTAGGCACTGGCAGCTGCCTGCCCCTAACGCCGGCCCTGAATGGGCCCCCCTGTCTCGCCAGGGCTCCGGCACTTGCCCGGGTACGCCGGGTGCTGACGCCGGCCCTGGCCCCATATACTGCTCTATATGTAAATGGCCCCCACATACTGCTTTAAACATTAACCCCTTTCTGACATCAGACGTACTATCCCATCCATGTGACCTGGGCCCATATGACCATGGACGGGATAGTACGTCTAAGCTACCCCTGTGATCGCGGCCGGGTGTCAACTGATTTTCACAGCTGACAGCCGGCACTTTAATCCCTGCAACACTGCGAACAAACATGAGGCATAGAGAAGCATTCCGTAGGGAGGGGGCTCCCTGCGTGCTTCCCTCAGAACAACGTGATGTGATTGCGTTGTCCTGAGGTTCTCCTTTCAGACCCCCAGCTCCAAGATGGCCGCGGGGTCCTTCCGGGTCCTGCAGGGAGGTGGCTTCTCAGTGCTGCTGAGAGCAGGCGCCCACAAGCCTCCTTCACTGAATGTCACATCGCTGATCTGATACAGTGCAAAGTGTCCGATCAGCGCTCTGACTTTATATAGTGATGTCCCATCATGGGACAACGTAAAAAATAAAGTATTATCATGTGTAAAAATATTTTTTTTAAATTCCTAAATAAAGACAATTTTTTTTCCAATAAATACATTTCTTTATGTAAATAAAAGTACACAATAAAAGTACACATATTTAGAATCGCCGCATCCGTAACGACCCGATCTATAAAACTGTCCCACTAGTTAACCCCTTTAGTGAACCCTATATTAAAAAAAACAATGCTTTATTATCATACCGCCGAACAAAGAGTGGAATAACACACGATCAAAAAGACGGATATAAATAACCATGGTACCGCTGAAAACGTCATCTTGTCCCGCAAAGTGAGCTGCCATACAGCGTCATCAGCGAAAAAATAAAAGTTATAGCTTTCAGAATAAAGCGATGCAAAAATAATTATTTTTTATATAAAATAGTTTTTATTGTATAAAAGCGCCAAAATGTAAAAAGTGATATAAATGAGGTATCGCTGTAATTGCACTGACCCGAAGAATGAAGCTGCTTTATCAATTTTACTACACGCAGAACGAAATAAACGTCCCCCCAACAAAAAAAAATTAATGAATTGCTGGTTTTTGTTCATTCTGCCTCCCAAAAATCGTAATAAAAAGCGATCATAAAATGTCATGTGCCCGAAAATGGTACCAATAAAAACGTCAACTCGTCCCGCAAAAAACAAAACCTCACATGACTCTGTGGGCCAAAATATGGACAGATTATAGCTTTCAAAATGTGGTGATGCAAAAACTATTTTTTTGCAATAAAAAGCATCTTTTAGCGTGTGACAGCTGCCAAACATAAAAACCCGCTATAAATAGTAAATCAAACCCCCCTTATCACCCCCTTAGTTAGGAAAAAATAATAAATTTAAAAAAATGTATTAATTTCCATTTTCCCATTAGGGTTAAAACTAAAGTTAGGGTTAGGGTTGGGGCTAAAGCTAGGGTTTGGATTAGCGTTAGGATTACGTTTACAGTTGGGATTAGGGTTAGGGTTGGGATTATTGTAAGGGGTATGTCAGGGTTAGAGGTGTGGTTAGGGTTGTGGTTAGGGTTGGGATTAGGGTTAGGGGTGTGTTCGGGTTAGGGGTGTGGTTAGGGTTATGGTTAAGGTTGTGGTTAGGATTACGTTTACGGTTGGGATTATGGTTAGGGGTGTGTCAGGGTTAGGGGTGTGGTTAAGGTTATGGTTAGGGTTGGGATTAGGGGTGTGTTGGTGTTAGGGGTGTGTTTGGGTTTAGGGTTGTGGTTAGGGTTGGGATTAGGGTTAGGGGTGTGTTCAGGTTAGGGGTGTGGTTAGGGTTATGGTTAGGGTTGGGATTAGGGTTAGGGGTGTGTTGGGGTTAGCGTTGGAGTTAGAATTAGGAGATTTCCACTGTTGAGGCACATCAGGGGCTCTCCAAATGCGACATGGCGTCCGATCTCAATTCCAGCCAATTTTGCATTGAAAAGTCAAACAACGCTCCTTACCTTCCGAGGTCTGTCGTGTGCCCAAACAGTGGTTTACCCCCACATATGAGGTATCAGCGTACTCAGAACAAATTGCACAACAATTTTTGGAGTCCAATTTCTCCTGTTACCCTTGGGAAAATTAAGAATTGGGGGCAAATATCATTTTTGTGAAAAAAATATGATTTTTTATTTTTACGGCTCCACATTATAAATTTCTATGAAGCACTGGGGGGTTCAAAGTGCTCACCACACATCTAGATAAGATCAAACGACGCTCCTTCCCTTCCGAGCTCTGCCATGTGCCCAAACAGTGGTTTACCCCCACATGTGGGGTATCGGCGTACTCAGGACAAATTGTACAACTATTGGGGTCCAATTTCTCCTGTCACCCTTGGAAAAATAAAACAAATTGGATCTGAAGTAATATTTTTGTGAAAAAAAGTTAAATGTTCATTTTTTTTAACATTCCAAAGATTCCTGTGAAGAACCTGAAGGGTTAATATACTTCTTGAATGTGGTTTTGAGCACCTTGAGGGGTGCAGTTTTTAGAATGGTGTCACTTACTTTGTATTTTCTTTCATATAGACCCCTCAAAGTGAATACAAATGTGAGGTGGTCCCTAAGAAATGGTGTTGTAAAAATGAGAAATCGCTGGTCAACTTTTAACCCTTATAACTCCCTAACAAAAAAAAAGGGGTTCTAAAATTGTTCTGATGTAAATTAGACATGTGGGAAATGTTACTTATTAAGTATTTTGTGTGACATATCTCTGTGATTTAAGGGCATAAAAATTCAAAGTTGGAAAATTGCGTAATTATTTTCAAAATTTTCGTCAAATTTCAGTTTTTTTCCCACAAATAATTGCAAGCCATATTAAGGAAATTTTACCACTATCATGAAGTACAATATGTCACGAGAAAACAATGTCAGAATCACCAGGATCCATGAAGCGTTCCAGAATTATTACCTCATAAAGGGACAGTGGTCAGAATTGTAAAAATTGGCCCAGTCATTAACATGGAAACCACCTTTGGGGGTAAAGGGGTTTAAAAAAGAATTTAAAAAAATTCACATCTCGTCGCTGTCCGACTCCTCGGCGTCTTCCGCCTCTCTGCGCCGTGACTGTTCAGACAGAGGGCGCACACTAATGACATCATCTCGCCCTCTCACCTGAAACGTCACAGTCAGAGGACGGAAGACACCGCAGCCCAGAAACAGGGAGGGGCGAGTATGGAAAATCTCGGGGCCTGGAGCAAGCAGCGGGGGATCGGGCCCCCATAGCACGCCAGTGACCCTGACGGTGAGTGAGCTCCTCCGCCTGCTCAGGGCCCCGGCACTTGCCCGCGGGCGCCGGGTGCTGCTGCCGGCCCTGTACATTTTTATACATCATATATAGAGGACTGAATATCTGTTATAATTTTTCTGTATCCTGTGTCTACATAGCTGAACCCAAACTTTACTCTGAGTATTAAATAATTGTAGTTTATTTTCTCTCTTCCATCAGCCATGGCGTCTATTGATCTGAGAGAAGAGCTGCTCTGCTCCATCTGTTTATCGACGTTTAAGGACCCTGTAATGCTGAGATGTGGACACAACTTCTGCCGGGTCTGTATTGGTCGTGTGCTGGATACACAGGACGAGTCTGGAGTTTATTCCTGTCCTGTATGCAGAGAAAAGTTTCAGGGGCGGCCGGCACTGATGAGGAACTTATATCTTCATAATGTCACAGAACGTTTCCTGATTACTCAGCAAGAACGAGAGGAGATCACCGGGATCTGCTGCACTTACTGTGTGGACTCTCCTGTACCTGCTGTTAGATCCTGTCTACACTGTGAGGCTTCTCTGTGTGATAAACACCTGAGATCTCACAGCAAATCACCAGAACACGTCTTATCTGATACCAGCACTTCTCTGGAGAAGAGAAAATGTTCTGTCCATAAGAAGATCCTGGAATATTACTGCACTGAGGACGCTGCTTGTATCTGTGTGTCCTGCTGTTTGATTGGGGAACATCGGGGACATCGTGTGGAGATGCTGGATGAGGCCTCTAAGAAGAAGAAGGAGAAACTGATAAATGTTCTGCAAAAACTCATCACAAAGAGCAAGAAGACTGAGGAAAGAGTCCGGAGTCTGGAGGAGCGCAGGAGAAAAGCTCAAGGAAAAGCAGCTGGAGAAGCTGAGAGAGTCACTGCCCTGTGTACAGACATCAGGAGACGGGTGGACGACCTGGAGAAGAAGGTCCTGAGTGAGATCTCCAGGCAGGAGAAGGAAGAGTCACTGTCACTGTCTGCTCTGATCCATCAGCTGGAAATAAAGAAGGACGAGCTGTCCAGGAAGATGAGACACATTGAGGAGCTGTGTAACATGACGGATCCACTGACTGTCTTACAGGAACCAGACACCGGTGACTTGTGTGATCCTGAGGAGGAGGGAGGTGATGAGGACACAGGGGGACATGATAAACAGCCCCATGATGGAGATGCCCTGGATGTGGCTGTGATCTCACACACATTACACACATTATGTGACGTAATATCAGCTATAAGGAGCGGGATCTATGTGGAGGATTCTGCAGACATATTACTGGATGTAACCACAGCTGGTAATAATGTCCTTATATCAGACGACCTGAAAACTGCAACCTGGACAGGAGAGAATCAGAAACGTCCAGAAACAGCAGAGAGATTCCTGGGTTACCAGGTGATGAGCAGGAGAGGATTTACCTCAGGACGACATTACTGGGATGTGGAGATCAGTAGATTAGGGAGGTGGAGTGTGGGGATGTGTTATCCCAGTATAGACAGGAGGAGGCGTCAGTCACTGATTGGATTTAATAACAAGTCCTGTAGTTTGTGGAGATATAATGATCAGTATTCAGTGAGACATGACAGTAAAATGATCCGGTTACCTGACAATATCTCCAGTGATAGAGTCAGGATATATCTGGATTATGAGGCCGGGCAGTTGTCCTTTTATGAGCTGTGTGACCCCATCAGACACTTACACACCTTCACTGCCACCTTCTCCGAGCCCCTCCATGCTGTATTATATGTATATGAAGGTTCTATAAAGATATTAGGGGGAAGAAGTAACTGGGTGAAACCATTATAACGTGATACATCCATTGATACGATAGAGAATATCTCAGATTTGTTGCATTTAAATGTTTTAGATCATTCAACTAATTGTAATATAAAATAAAGACAAGCTGAAAGATCAAAATGTGTTAAAATTCCAAGTGTTTGCCCCTTATAACTGGTTATATATCTGCAATGATTTTTTTATTGTGAATTAATATTTGGCGCACTCTTTGCATAGTTGTTTTAATTCTACTATTCTTGAGGGTTTTCTCGCATGAACTTCCTGATTCTGTCCTGTAATAATTTCTCTAGGATTATTATATATGATGTATTTTTTTTAAATGACTTAAAACCCTGTGCAGAATAAAGTACAGGCAAATTAAATGAGATCTTTGGAATGTTTTGTGCACGATGCCTCATTTTCCGCTTGTAACTTGAACGGTGCAACTTTTTAACATTTACCATGTCCATTGTTTCTTCATTTTGCTGCATTTTTTGGGTCATAGACATCAATGTGGAGCCCATTTTCTGAAGAAAATAAGTGTTGCTCTAATGATTTCTACAGGAAGCGATATAAAATATAAAAAATATATTAACAAATTGAAAAAATAGAAAAAAAGTGTCGCTTTCTAGAGAAAGGAATTGTGATATCACAGGAGCAAGAAGCAACAATCCAGCAGGAATATAAAATGTTGAACATTAAAAAAAAATTCAAATACAAAATTTACTTGCAGATTTTCGCAAGTTTCATACAATTTGTAAGTGAAAAAAAAAAACAGATAAAAAAATCCATTTCATACATTGACCCAAATAGGGTCAGTATTCGAATTGCCAATTTTTTATTTTCTTTTAGAAGTGTCCTTATTGCTTTGATTCAGTCTACTGTCCTACAACTGAACCCAACCGTCCTTGATCTTTATTAGAGATGAGCAAATATGTTTGGAAAACAATCGTCAAACATAAATTCGTCACGAATATGGCACATTCGGAATCACAAGCATTTTTGTCTTATATTCATTCGGTAAAATGTGCGGGAAAATAATTGCGTTGCCACTGAAGTATTTTCAGCACTTTGGCTAGGATAGTGGTGGTGTATGATGAGCGGGAGGCACATGTTTGATAAGGGGAGGGGTGGGGAGACTCAGAGGGGCCGCGTGCTTGTAATTTTTTCTCTCTAACTTTATGTATTCAAATTGCGGCTAGCCAATCAGGGTGCAGGAAACATCCACAATGTCCAGACACAAGGGCTTGTGCCATTGGGTGCTGAAATCACATGTCTCTCTCTATGGAAAGAGTGGACGTCTTGTTTTAGTGCCATTTTTATCAATATAACAGCGCAGAGAAGCTGCTCCTGACGCTAGTCCTCGGTGCTGATAGATGTTAGCTAGGCAATTGTTTCTAAGTCAGATAGTTTAGCTAACTAGTGTCCTGTGTGGCTGTAAAATTGACTTTCCAGCAGATTATTTTTTTCTAGCGCCATTAGTGAGGTCCACAGGCAAAGACAGCAGAGTACATTTCTTAGAAGTGTGCTGTGCACTGCTTCTATTGTGCTCCATGCACAGATAGACCTTTGAAAATCAATTTTTTGCAGTTGCTAACATGATTCAGCAAAGCATATGTCACCTTGTCATTCACTGCCGCTGAACTTCACCTGTGTGCAGAGTAAGAAAAACAGTTTTTTTAGCTACAAGCGTGATATAGCACGCCATATCCCACCTTCTCATTTAGTGGCGGTGAAATTCATCTGTGTGCAGAGCTCATGCAGAGTAAAAAAAAAATTCTGTGACAAACGTGATACAGCAGGCTAGGTTTGAGTTTAAAACTGTTTGGAGCATATATTCTATTGTATACAGTCCTCATCCACAGTAAAAAAAATACTTTGTTTTGTTGGTAATGTGATACAATAGGGTAGATCACAGTTTGACATTTCTTGGAGCATAACTTCTATGTTATACAGGCCTCATCCACAGTAAACAAAAAAATTTCTTCTGTTAGTAACTTTATACAGCAGGCCAGATGTCTGTTTCAAATTTTTGGGTGCTGATATTGTTCTCAGGGGCAGGCTGGGCTGGGTGGCAGTGAGACAAATGCCCCCCCGGCCGCTCCCCCAGCAGCTGTGCAGGGCTGGCCGCCTGATGGCTGTGCACAGCAACTGCATTTGGGACAGCGAGTTTTCTGTTATGACCCCAATGGCGAGGGTCTCAGAGGAACGTGGAAGTCTGCAGAATACAAAAATCCAGCTCATAGGGCAGTGGTAACTGGGTTGACCATATATCTACTCCTAACGCCAACACTAGAAGTAGCCGGGGATCATTCCTACGTTGATTCTAGATGACACGCGCCAGCCGGAGAATCTAGCTACCCCTAGTAGAGGAAAACAAAAGACCTTTCTTGCCTCCAGAGAAGGGGACCCCAAAGCTGGATAGAAGCCCCCCACAAATAATGACGGTGAGGTAAGAGGAAATGACAAACACAGAAATGAACCAGGTTTAGCACAGAGAGGCCCGCTTACTGATAGCAGAATAAAGAAAGGTAACTTATATGGTCAACAAAAACCCTATCAAAATCCACACTGGAAATTCAAGAACCCCCGAACCGTCTAACGGTCCGGGGGGAGAACACCAGCCCCCCTAGAGCTTCCAGCAAAGGTCAGGATATAGATTTGGAACAAGCTGGACAAAAATACAAAACCAAAACAAATAGCAAAAAGCAAAAGGCAGACTTAGCTGATATAACTGGAACCAGGATCAGTAGACAAGAGCACAGCAGACTAGCTCTGATAACTACGTTGCCAGGCATAGAACTGAAGGTCCAAGGAGCTTATATAGCAACACCCCTAACTAACGACCCAGGTGCGGATAAAAGGAATGACAGAAAAACCAGAGTCAAAAAACTAGTAACCACTAGAGGGAGCAAAAAGCAAATTCACAACAGTACCCCCCCCTTAGTGAGGGGTCACCGAACCCTCACCACGACCACCAGGGCGATCAGGATGAGCGGCATGAAAGGCACGAACTAAATCGGCCGCATGAACATCAGAGGCGACCACCCAGGAATTATCCTCCTGACCATAGCCCTTCCACTTGACCAGGTACTGAAGTCTCCGCCTGGAGAGGCGAGAATCCAAGATCTTCTCCACCACGTACTCCAACTCGCCCTCAACCAACACCGGAGCAGGAGGCTCAGCAGAAGGAACTACAGGCACAATGTACCGCCGCAACAAGGACCTATGAAATACATTGTGAATAGCAAACGACACAGGAAGATCCAGACGAAAAGATACAGGATTAAGGATTTCCAATATCTTGTAAGGCCCAATAAAACGAGGTTTAAATTTGGGAGAGGAGACCTTCATAGGAACAAAGCGGGAAGAAAGCCATACCAAATCCCCAACGCGTAGTCGGGGACCCACACCGCGGCGGCGGTTGGCAAAGCGCTGAGCCTTCTCCTGTGACAACTTCAAGTTGTCCACCACATGATTCCAGATCTGCTGCAACCTATCCACCACAGAATCCACCCCAGGACAGTCAGAAGGCTCCACATGACCCGAAGAAAAGCGAGGATGGAAACCAGAGTTGCAGAAAAAAGGCGAAACCAAGGTGGCGGAACTAGCCCGATTATTAAGGGCAAACTCAGCCAACGGCAAGAATGTCACCCAATCGTCCTGATCAGCAGAGACAAAACACCTCAAATAAGCCTCCAAAGTCTGATTGGTTCGCTCCGTCTGTCCATTAGTCTGAGGATGGAAAGCAGACGAAAACGACAAATCAATGCCCATCCTACTACAAAAGGATCGCCAGAACCTGGAAACGAACTGGGATCCTCTGTCTGACACAATATTCTCAGGGATGCCGTGCAAACGAACCACGTTCTGGAAAAACACAGGAACCAGATCGGAAGAGGAAGGCAGCTTAGGCAAAGGAACCAAATGGACCATCTTGGAGAAGCGATCACAAATCACCCAGATAACGGACATGCCCTGAGATAGCGGAAGATCAGAAATGAAATCCATGGAGATATGTGTCCAAGGTCTCTTCGGGACAGGCAAGGGCAAGAGCAAACCGCTGGCACGAGAACAGCAAGGCTTAGCTCGAGCACAAGTCCCACAGGACTGCACAAATGACCGCACATCCCTTGACAAGGAAGGCCACCAAAAGGACCTGGCCACCAGATCTCTGGTGCCAAAAATTCCCGGGTGACCTGCCAACACCGAGGAATGAACCTCGGAAATGACTCTGCTGGTCCACTTATCCGGGACAAACAGTCTGTCAGGTGGACAAGACTCAGGCCTATCAGCCTGAAATCTCTGCAACACACGTCGCAGATCCGGAGAAATAGCTGACAAGATAACTCCATCTTTAAGAATACCAACAGGATCAGCGACTCCAGGAGCATCAGGCACAAAGCTCCTAGAAAGAGCATCGGCCTTCACATTCTTTGAACCTGGTAAATACGAGACAACAAAATCAAAGCGGGAGAAAAACAATGACCAGCGGGCCTGTCTCGGATTAAGGCGTTTAGCAGACTCGAGATACATCAGATTTTTGTGATCAGTCAAGACCACCACACGATGCTTAGCACCCTCGAGCCAATGACGCCACTCCTCAAATGCCCATTTCATGGCCAACAACTCCCGATTGCCCACATCATAATTTCGCTCGGCAGGCGAAAACTTCCTAGAGAAAAAAGGCACAAGGTTTCATAACAGAGCAACCAGGGCCTCTCTGCGACAAAACGGCCCCTGCCCCAATCTCCGAAGCATCCACCTCAACCTGAAAGGGAAGTGAGACGTCAGGCTGGCACAAAACAGGCGCCGAAGTAAACCGGCGTTTCAACTCCTGGAAAGCCTCCACGGCAGCAGGAGCCCAGTTAGCTACATCGGAGCCCTTCTTGGTCATATCCGTCAAAGGTTTCACAATGCTAGAAAAATTAGCGATAAAACGACGGTAGAAGTTAGCGAAGCCCAAGAACTTCTGAAGACTCTTAACTGACGAGGGCTGAGTCCAATCAAGAATAGCTCGGACCTTGACTGGGTCCATCTCCACAGCAGAAGGGGAAAAAATGAACCCCAAAAAGGGAACCTTCTGCACACCAAAGAGACACTTTGAGCCCTTGACAAACAAAGAATTTTCACGCAAAATTTTAAAGACCAACCTGACCTGCTCCACATGCGAATCCCAATTATCAGAAAAAACCAAAATATCATCCAGATAAACAATCAAAAATTTATCCAGATACTTCCGGAAAATGTCATGCATAAAGGACTGAAAAACTGAAGGCGCATTGGAGAGCCCAAAAGGCATCACCAAGTACTCAAAATGACCTTCGGGCGTATTGAATGCGGTTTTCCATTCATCACCTTGCTTAATGCGCACAAGGTTGTACGCACCACGAAGGTCTATCTTGGTGAACCACTTGGCACCCTTAATCCGGGCAAACAAGTCAGACAACAGCGGTAAAGGATACTGAAATTTGACAGTGATCTTATTTAAAAGCCGATAATCAATACAAGGTCTCAAAGATCCGTCCTTTTTTGCCACAAAAAAGAATCCCGCACCAAGAGGGGAAGAAGACGGACGAATATGTCCTTTCTCCAGAGACTCCTTGATATATGAACGCATAGCGGTATGTTCAGGTACCGACAGATTAAACAGTCTTCCCTTAGGAAATTTACTGCCTGGGATCAAATCTATAGCACAGTCACAGTCCCTATGAGGAGGCAGTGCACTGGACTCAGACTCACTGAAGACATCCTGATAATCAGACAAATACTCCGGAACTTCCGAAGGCGTAGAAGAAGCAATAGACACAGGCAGGGAATCCCCATGAATACCACGACAGCCCCAACTTGAGACTGACATAGCCTTCCAGTCCAGGACTGGATTATGGGTCTGTAACCATGGCAGCCCTAAAACGACCAAATCATGCATTTTATGTAAAACCAGGAAACGTATCACCTCGCGGTGTTCAGGAGTCATGCACATGGTAACCTGTGTCCAATACTGCGGTTTATTTGCTGCCAATGGTGTAGCATCAATACCCCTAAGAGGAATAGGATTTTCTAATGGTTCAAGAGTAAAACCACAGCGCTTAGCAAATGAGAGATCCATGAGACTCAGGGCAGCACCTGAATCTACAAACGCCATGACAGGATAAGATGACAGTGAGCAAATCAAAGTTACAGACAGAATAAATTTAGGTTGCAAATTACCAACGGTGACAGGACTAATAACCTTAGCTATACGTTTAGAGCATGCTGAGATAACATGTGTAGAATCACCACAGTAGTAGCACAAGCCATTCCGGCGTCTATGAATTTTCCGCTCATTTCTAGTCAGGATTCTATCACATTGCATTAAATCAGGTGTCTGTTCAGACAACACCATGAGGGAATTTGCGGTTTTTCTATCACATTGCACCGAATTAGGTGTCTGTTCAGACAACACCATGAGGGAATTTGCAGTTTTGCGCTCCCGCAACCGCCGGTCAATTTGAATAGCCAGTGCCATAGTATCATTCAGACCTGTGGGAATGGGAAAACCCACCATAACATTCTTAATGGCTTCAGAAAGGCCATTTCTAAAATTAGCGGCCAGTGCACACTCGTTCCAATGTGTCAGCACGGACCATTTCCGAAATTTTTGGCAATACACTTCAGCCTCGTCCTGCCCCTGAGACATAGCCAGCAAGGCCTTTTCTGCCTGAATCTCAAGATTGGGTTCCTCATAAAGTAAACCGAGCGCCAGAAAAAACGCATCAAGATCAGCCAATGCCGGATCTCCTGGCGCCAGCGAAAAAGCCCAATCCTGAGGGTCGCCCCGTAAGAACGAAATAACAATTTTTACTTGCTGAGCAGAATCTCCAGATGAACAGGGTCTCAGGGACAGAAACAATTTACAATTATTCACGAAATTCCTAAACTTAAACCTGTCTCCGGAAAACAGTTCAGGAATCGGTATTTTAGGTTCTGACCTAGGATTTCTGATAACATAGTCTTGTATGCCCTGCACACGAGTAGCCAGCTGGTCCACACTTGTAATCAAGGTCTGGACATTCATGTCTGCAGCAAGCATAGCCACTCTGAGGTAAAGGGGAAGAAGAAAAAAAAAAAAAAACTCAGAATCTTCTTTCTTATAATCCCTCTTCTGCAATGCATTAAACATTTAATACTGGCCTGGCAAACTGTTATGACCCCAATGGCGAGGGTCTCAGAGGAACGTGGAAGTCTGCAGAATACAAAAATCCAGCTCATAGGGCAGTGGTAACTGGGTTGACCATATATCTACTCCTAACGCCAACACTAGAAGTAGCCGGGGATCATTCCTACGTTGATTCTAGATGACACGCGCCAGCCGGAGAATCTAGCTACCCCTAGTAGAGGAAAACAAAAGACCTTTCTTGCCTCCAGAGAAGGGGACCCCAAAGCTGGATAGAAGCCCCCCACAAATAATGACGGTGAGGTAAGAGGAAATGACAAACACAGAAATGAACCAGGTTTAGCACAGAGAGGCCCGCTTACTGATAGCAGAATAAAGAAAGGTAACTTATATGGTCAACAAAAACCCTATCAAAATCCACACTGGAAATTCAAGAACCCCCGAACCGTCTAACGGTCCGGGGGGAGAACACCAGCCCCCCTAGAGCTTCCAGCAAAGGTCAGGATATAGATTTGGAACAAGCTGGACAAAAATACAAAACCAAAACAAATAGCAAAAAGCAAAAGGCAGACTTAGCTGATATAACTGGAACCAGGATCAGTAGACAAGAGCACAGCAGACTAGCTCTGATAACTACGTTGCCAGGCATAGAACTGAAGGTCCAAGGAGCTTATATAGCAACACCCCTAACTAACGACCCAGGTGCGGATAAAAGGAATGACAGAAAAACCAGAGTCAAAAAACTAGTAACCACTAGAGGGAGCAAAAAGCAAATTCACAACAGTTTTCACTTCAAGGTCCGTTATGTAGTGGGCATGTCAGGGGAGTGGCAGTCTCGGAGCTGCAGCCGCTCATTGGCTGTGCAGCTCCATGCTTTGATTGTCTGCCAGGCTGCAATTGGCCTGATGCTGATTGGTGCGTCAGGGCAGCATTGGGCAGGCTTAGAAGGTGGAAGGCATGCATTCAGTAGCGCGCTCAGTCAGTACCTGAGCTCTATAATGTAACCAGAGCTCGCCCCCCCGGGATATCATTGTGTCCCTGGGAAAGAGCCAGCCTAATAGGGAGGGAGGAGAGTGGCCAGGACCTCTCACCACGGCAGGTCCTGCACCCACAGTGTGAGGGGTCATCAGAGGAGTGGGGGTATGTGTGGAAAGCTCCTGCATGAGCATCGCACCTCTACAGTGGGTACGGAAAGTATTCAGACCCCTTTAAATTTTTCACTCTTTGTTTCATTGCAGCCATTTGGTAAATTCAAAAAAGTTCATTTTTTTCTCATTAATGTACACTCTGCACCCCATCTTCACTGAAAAAAACTGAAATGTAGAGCATTTTGCAAATTCAATAAAAAAGAAAAACTGAAATATCACATGGTCATAAGTATTCAGACCCTTTGCTCAGATACTCATATTTAAGTCACATGCTGTCCATTGCCTTGTGAACCTCCTTTAGATGGTTCTACTCCTTCATTGGAGTCCAGCTGTGTTTAATTAAACTAATAGGATTTGATATGGAAAGGCACACACCTGTCTATATAAGACCTCACAGCTCACAGTGCATGTCAGACCAAATGAGAATCATGAGGTCAAAGGAACTGGCCAAGGAGCTCAGAGACAGAATTGTGGCAAGGCACAGATCTGGCCAAGGTTACAACAGAATTTAGACAGTACTCAAGGTTCGTAAGAGCACAGTGGCCTCGATAATCCTTACATGGAAGAAGTTTGGGACCACCAGAAGTCTTCCTAGACCTGGCCGTCCAGCCAAACTGAGCAATCCTGAGAGAAGAGCCTTGGTGAGAGAGGTAAAGAAGAACCCCAAGATCACTGTGGCTGAGCTCCAGAGATGCAGTAGGGAGATGGGAGAAAGTTCCACAAAGTCAACTATCACTGCAGCCCTCCACCAGTCGCGCCTTCATGGCAGAGTGGCCCGACGGAAGCCTCTCCTCAGTGCAAGACATATGAAAGCCCGCATAGAGTTTGCTAAAAAAACACACATGAAGGTTTCCCAGACTATGAGAAATAAGATTCTCTGGTCTGATGAGACGAAGATAGGCCTTTTTGGTGATAATTCTAAGTGGTATGTGTGGAGAAAACCAGGCACTGCTCATCACCTGCCCAATACAATCCCAACAGTGAAACATGGTAGTGGCAACATCATGCTATGGGAGTGTTTTTCAGCTACAGGGACAGGAAAGACTGGTTGCTATTAAAGAGCACCACTACTAAAGAACATCTCTAGAATACGCCCTTTTCTCACCATGGAGACAACAAAAACTCTCACTGTCGCCCTAATCCACTCCCGTCTGGACTACTGCAACTCTCTATTAATTGGCCTCCCCCTCACGCGACTTTCCCCTCTCCAGTCTATCCTTAATGCAGCAGCTAGGGTCGTCCATCTGGCTAATCGTTACTCGGACGTGTCCGCTCTTCGCCAGTCATTACACTGGCTGCCCATTCATTACAGGATACAATTCAAACTACTTGTTCTCACCCACAAAGCTCTCCACAGTGCGGCACCCCCTTACATCTCCTCCCTCATTTCTGTCTATCGGCTTAGCCGACCGCTGCGCTCTGCAAACGACTTTCGACTAACCTCTGCAGTAATCCGTACCTCCCACTCCCACTCGACTTCTCCCGTGCTGCGCCAATCCTCTGGAATGCTCTACCCCAAGATATTAGGACCATCCACAATTTGCATAGTTTTAGGTGCTCCCTCAAAACACATTTGTTCAGAGCGGCCTATCACGTTCACTATTCAATGTAATTTTATGTTTGTGTGTGTGTGTAGCCCATTCACTGCTTCCATCTATCCCCCACCCCCTGAAGATGGCTGGACCATCATTGTAAATACATCATTGTATATACACACCTGTACATTGTATCTGTACCTCATTGTAGATTGTAAGCTCTCACGAGCAGGGTCATCTTATTGTGCTTTAATTATTGTATTGTATTGTGAATTCCGTTCTTGGGCTCCCTCCTGTGGTCATGAATGGTACTTTGGTGAGTTCTGTCCTTGGACACCCTCTGGTGGCTTTGAGTGGAACTGCTGATCTTTGAGGTTGGCTTTCTCAGCTGCCCTCGCTTATTGCTTCTGCTGGCTTCCCTATTTAACTCTGCCCAGGTCGTTAGTTCATGCCAGCTGACAATGTCTCAGTACTGGTTCAGATCTCTCTTGGATTTCTCAGATGACCTGTCTACTCCAGCAGAAGCTAAGTCCCTGCTAGTTCATTTGCTGTTCATCGGTTTTTGAATATATTTCTCAGTACATGCTATGTTTCTAGTCCAACTTGCTATTATAATATTTCCTTGCTAGCTGGAAGCTCTGGGGTGCAGAGCTGCACCTCCACACCGTGAGTCGGTGTGGAGGTCTTTTTGCACACTCTGCGTGGTTTTTGTAGTTTTTAATACTGACCGCATAGTTCCCTTTCCTATCCTCTGTCTATCTAGAGAAGATTCGGCCTCCTTTGCTAAAATCTGTTTCATACCTGTGTTTGTCACTTCCCTCTTAACTCACAGTCAATATTTGTGGGGGGCTACCTTTACTTTGGGGAATTTCTCTGAGGCAAGGTAGGCTGCTATTTCTATCTTTAGGGGAAGTTAGCTCTTAGGCTGTGAAGAGGCGTCTAGGGAGAGTTAGGCACGCTCCACGGCTATTTCTAGTGTTTGTGATAGGATTAGGGATTGCAGTCAGTAGAGTTACCACCTCCTCAGAGCTTGTCCCAGGTTTTCTGTTTTAACCATCAGGTCGTTTTGGGTGCTCCTAACCACCAGGTCCACAACAGTACAGCTGGCCCAAAAGTGTTAATGCATCTCAAAAGAGGGATAAGAGAAGTTCTGTGTCAATTTTTTTTTCTTTGCAGCTTGTTTTGTCTTTCTTGTCCCCTTAACCTCTGGGTGGTTCAGGACTCAGGTGTAGATATGGATATTCAAGGTTTGTTCTCTTGTGTGGATCAACTCACTGCAAGGGTACAAAGTATTCAAGATTATGTAGTTCAGAATCCGATGTTAGAGCCTAGAATTCCAATTCCTGATTTGTTTTCTGGGGATAGATCTAAATTTTTGAATTTCAAAAATAATTGCAGACTGTTTCTTGCTCTGAAACCCCGCTCCTCTGGTGACCCCATTCAGCAAGTAAAGATTATTATTTCTTTGTTGCGTGGCGACCCACAAGACTGGGCATTCTCCCTTGAGCCAGGAAATCCTGCATTGCTTAATGTAGATGCATTTTTTCTGGCGCTTGGATTGCTTTATGACGAACCAAATTCTGTGGATCAGGCAGAAAAGATCTTGCTGACTCTATGTCAGGGTCAGGATGAAGCAGAAGTATATTGCCAGAAGTTTAGAAAGTGGTCTGTGCTTGCACAATGGAATGAGTGTGCCCTGGCAGCAATTTTCAGAAAGGGTCTATCTGAAGCCCTTAAACATGTTATGGTGGGGTTCCCCACGCCTGCTGGTCTGAATGAATCGATGTCTTTGGCCATTCAGATTGATCGGCGTTTGCGCGAGCGCAAAGTTGTGCACCATTTGGCGGTGTCCTCTGAGCAGCGGCCTGAGCCTATGCTATGTGATAGGACTTTGACCAGAGCTGAACGACAAGAACACAGACGTCAGAATGGGCTGTGTTTTTACTGTGGTGACTCCTCTCATGTTATCTCTGATTGTCCTAAGCGCACTAAGAGGTTCGCTAGGTCTGTCACCATTAGTACTGTGTAGCCTAAATTTCTTTTATCTGTTACTCTGATTTGCTCATTGTCGTCCTACTCGGTTATGGCATTTGTGGATTCGGGCGCTGCCCTGAACTTGATGCACTTGGAGTTTGCCAAGCGCTGTGGTTTTTCCTTGGAGCCTTTGCAGAATCCTATTCCCTTAAGGGGGATTGATGCTACGCCATTGGCCAAGAATAAACCTCAGTACTGGACTCAGCTGTCCATGTACATGGCTCCCGCACATCAGGAAAATATTCGCTTTTTGGTGTTGCATAATTTTCATGATGTTGTCGTGTTGGGTCTGCCATGGTTACAGGTTCATAATCCAGTACTGGATTGGAAATCAATGTCTGTGTCTAGTTGGGGTTGTCAAGGGATACATAGTGATGTTCCTTTGATGTCAATTTCTTCTTCCACTCCTTCTGAAGTCCCTGGGTTTTTGTCGGATTACCAGGATGTATTTGATGAGCCCAAGTCCAGTGCCCTACCTCCTCATAGGGACTGTGATTGCGCTATTAATTTGATCCCTGGTAGTAAGTTCCCTAAGGGCCGACTGTTCAATTTATCTGTGCCAGAACATGCCGCTATGCGGAGTTATGTAAAGGAGTCCTTGGAGAAAGGGCATATTCGCCCGTCTTCGTCACCGTTGGGAGCAGGGTTCTTTTTTGTGGCCAAGAAGGATGGCTCTCTGAGACCCTGTATAGATTACCGCCTTCTCAATAAAATCACGGTCAAATTTCAGTACCCTTTGCCTCTGCTGTCTGATTTGTTTGCTCGGATTAAGGGGGCTAGTTGGTTTACCAAGATTGACCTTCGAGGGGCGTATAATCTTGTGCGTATTAAACAGGGCGATGAATGGAAAACAGCATTTAATACGCCCGAGGGCCATTTTGAGTACCTGGTGATGCCACCTGGTGATGCCATTCGGGCTTTCTAATGCTCTATCTGTGTTTCAGTCCTTTATGCACGACATCTTCCGGAAGTATCTGGATTAGGGTTGAGCGAAACGGGTCGGCAATTTTCAGAAGTCGCCGACTTTTGGCAAAGTCGGGTTTCATGAAACCCGACCCGACCCCTGTGTGGGGGTCGGCCATGAGGTCGGCGATCTTCTGAATCTGGAATCGGAATTCCGATACCGATTCCCGATATGTTTAAGATATCGGGAATTGGTATCGGAATTCAGATTTAAGTGTAAAATAAAGAATTAAAATAAAAAATATCGCTATACTTACACTCTGACGGGCCCTGGTACTAACCGGGAACCTTCCTTCCTTAGAATCAGCCTTCCAAGACCTTGCGGTGACGTCGCGGCTTGTGATTGGTCGCGCGGCCCCCATGTGACCGCTCGCGCGACCAATCACAAGCCGCGACGTCACCGTGACGTCACCGAAGGCCCTGGAAGGGCTGATTCTTAGGAAGGAAGGCTGTCGGAAAGAAGCAGGGCGTGTCCGAGGGTGAGTATATACCTAATAGGAATATACTCACCCTCGGCTTCGTTCCGGGAGCCTTCCTTCCTAGGAATCAGCCCTTCCAGGGCCTTCGGTGACGTCACGGTGACGTCGCGGCTTGTGATTGGTCGCGCGAGCGGTCACATGGGGGCCGCGCGACCAATCACAAGCCGCGACGTCACCGCGACGTCACCGCAAGGTCTTGGAAGGCTGATTCTAAGGAAGGAAGGTTCCCGGTTAGTACCAGGGCCCGTCAGAGTGTAAGTATAGCGATATTTTTTATTTTAATTCTTTATTTTACACTTAAATATGGATCCCAGGGCCTGAAGGAGAGTTTCCGCTCCTTCAGACCCTGGGAACCATTGGAAACCCAATGCACTGCATTGGGTTTCGAGTTTCGGCCGACCCCGACCCCGACTTTTTTATAGGATCGGCCGATTTCACTCGACCCGACTTTTGAAAAAAAAGTCGGGTCGAAAACCCGATCCTATAAAAGTAAAGGTCGCTCAACCCTAATCTGGATAGGTTCATGATTGTATATTTGGATGATATTTTGGTCTTTTCGGATGATTGGTGATTGGGAGTCTCATGTGAAGCAGGTCAGGATGGTATTCCAGGTCCTTCGTGCTAATGCGTTGTTTGTGAAGGGGTCTAAATGCTTCTTTGGAGTTCAGAAGGTTTCCTTTTTGGGCTTCATTTTTTCCCCTTCTACTATCGAGATGGACCCTGTTAAAGTTCAGGCCATTTATGATTGGACTCAACCTACATCAGTGAAGAGTCTTCAGAAGTTCCTGGGCTTTGCTAATTTTTTCCGTCGCTTCATCATCGCTAATTTTTCTAGTGTGGTTAAGCCTTTGACTGATTTGACGAAGAAGGGCGCTGATGTGGTGAATTGGTCCCCTGCAGCCGTTGAGGCTTTTCAGGAGCTTAAACGTCGTTTTACTTCGGCCCCTGTGTTGCGTCAGCCAGATGTTTTGCTCCCTTTCAGGTCGAGGTTGATGCTTCTGAGATTGGGGCAGGGGCTGTTTTGTCTCAGAGAAGTTCTGATGGCTCTTTGATGAAGCCATGTGCTTTCTTTTCTAGAAAGTTTTCGCCTGCTGAGCGTAATTATGATGTCGGCAATCGGGAGTTGTTGGCTATGAAGTGGGCATTCGAGGAGTGGCGACATTGGCTTGAGGGAGCCAAACATCGCGTGGTGGTCCTGACTGATCACAAGAATCTGACTTACCTCGAGTCCGCCAAGCAGTTGAATCCTAGACAGGCTCGATGGTCACTGTTTTTCTCCCGTTTCGATTTTGTGGTCTCATACCTTCCGGGATCTAAGAATGTGAAGGCTGATGCCCTTTCTAGGAGTTTTTTGCCTGATTCTCCGGGAGTCCCTGAGCCGGCTGGTATTCTCAAAGAGGGGGTGATTCTGTCTGCCATCTCCCCTGATTTGCGGCGGGTGCTGCAGGAGTTTCAGGCTGATAGACCTGACCGCTGTCCAGTGGAGAAACTGTTTGTCCCTGATAGATGGACTAGTAGGGTTATTTCGGAGGTTCATTGTTCAGTATAGGCTGGTCATCCTGGGATTTTTGGTACCAGAGATTTGGTTGCTAGGTCCTTTTGGTGGCCTTCCTTGTCACGGGATGTGCGTTCTTTTGTGCAGTCCTGCGGGACTTGTGCTCGGGCCAAACCTTGCTGTTCTCAGGCCAGTGGGTTGCTCTTGCCTTTTCCTGTCCCGAAGAGGCCCTGGACGCATATTTCCATGGATTTTATTTCTGATCTTCCTGTCTCTCAAAGGATGTCTGTCATCTGGGTGGTTTGTGATCAGTTTTCTAAGATGGTCCATTTGGTACCCTTGCCTAAATTGCCTTCATCCTCTGATTTGGTTCCATTATTTTTTCAGCATGTGGTTCGTTTGCATGGCATTCCGGAGAACATTGTGTCGGACAGAGGTTCCCAGTTTGTTTCTAGGTTTTGGCGGTCCTTTTGTGCTAAGATGGGCATTGATTTGTCTTTTTCTTTAGCATTCCATCCTCAGACAAATGGCCAAACTGAACGAACCAATCAGACCTTGGAAACCTATCTGAGATGCTTTGTTTCTGCTGATCAGGATGATTGGGTGACCTTCTTGCCATTGGCCAAGTTCGCCCTTAATAATCGGGCTAGTTCGGCTACTTTGGTTTCGCTTTTTTTTTGTTTTTTTTTGTAATTCTGGTTTTCATCCTCATTTTTCTTCAGGGCAGGTTGACTGTCCTTCTGACTGTCCTGGTGTGGATTCTGTGGTGGACAGGTTGCAGCAAATTTGGACTCACGTGGTGGACAATTTGACGTTGTCTCAGGAGAAGGCGCAACGTTTTGCTAACCACCGTCGCTGTGTTGGTCCCCGACTTCGTGTTGGGGATTTGGTTTGGTTGTCTTCTCGTTATGTTCCTATGAAGGTTTCTTCTCCTAAGTTCAAGCCTCGTTTCATTGGTCCTTATAAGATTTCTGAGATTATCAATCCTGTGTCGTTTCGTTTGGCCCTTCCAGCTTCTTTTGCCATCCATAATGTGTTCCATAGGTCGTTGTTGCGGAGATATGTGGCGCCTATGGTTCCTTCTGTTGATCCTCCTGCTCCGGTGTTGGTTGAGGGGGAGTTGGAGTATGTGGTGGAGAAGATTTTGGATTCTCGTATTTCGAGACGGAAGCTTCAGTACCTGGTTAAATGGAAGGGCTATGGTCAGGAGGATAATTCCTGGGTTGTTGCCTCCGATGTCCATGCTGCCGATTTGGTTCGTGCCTTTCATTTGGCTCGTCCTGATCGGCCTGGGGGCTCTGGTGAGGGTTCGGTGACCCCTCCTCAAGGGGGGGGTACTGTTGTGAATTCCGTTCTTGGGCTCCCTCCTGTGGTCATGAATGGTACTTTGGTGAGTTCTGTCCTTGGACACCCTCTGGTGGCTTTGAGTGGAACTGCTGATCTTTGAGGTTGGCTTTCTCAGCTGCCCTCGCTTATTGCTTCTGCTGGCTTCCCTATTTAACTCTGCCCAGGTCGTTAGTTCATGCCAGCTGACAATGTCTCAGTACTGGTTCAGATCTCTCTTGGATTTCTCAGATGACCTGTCTACTCCAGCAGAAGCTAAGTCCCTGCTAGTTCATTTGCTGTTCATCGGTTTTTGAATATATTTCTCAGTACATGCTATGTTTCTAGTCCAGCTTGCTATTATGATATTTCCTTGCTAGCTGGAAGCTCTGGGGTGCAGAGCTGCACCTCCACACCGTGAGTCGGTGTGGAGGTCTTTTTGCACACTCTGCGTGGTTTTTGTAGTTTTTAATACTGACCGCATAGTTCCCTTTCCTATCCTCTGTCTATCTAGAGAAGATTCGGCCTCCTTTGCTAAAATCTGTTTCATTCCAGTGTTTGTCACTTCCCTCTTAACTCACAGTCAATATTTGTGGGGGGCTACCTTTACTTTGGGGAATTTCTCTGAGGCAAGGTAGGCTGCTATTTCTATCTTTAGGGGAAGTTAGCTCTTAGGCTGTGAAGAGGCGTCTAGGGAGAGTTAGGCACGCTCCACGGCTATTTCTAGTGTTTGTGATAGGATTAGGGATTGCGGTCAGTAGAGTTACCACCTCCTCAGAGCTTGTCCCAGGTTTTCTGTTTTAACCATCAGGTCGTTTCGGGTGCTCCTAACCACCAGGTCCATAACAATATTGTTAACGTTGTTACTTATTACTTGTGTTTGAAACCGTTAAACTGTAAAGCCTGCGGAATATGTTGGCGCTATATAAATAAAGATTATTATTATTTTATTATTATTATTAAAGGGAGTGTGATCATTACCCTACAGCGTTGGACCGCCGCAGAATCGCCCGACTCCTGCTGCCGCCACGATACTTGTAAGTATATTCCGACAATAAGACGCAGCCCCGTTCTCCCCAAAAAAATTTTGAGAAAAAAGTGCATCTAATAGTCTGAAAAAAATGGTATATACACACATCTATTATATACATATTCATACACCATCAGTAGCATAGCTACCGTTGGGCAGAGGGGGCGGTCGCCCCGGGCCCGTCTCTCTGAGGAGGCCCACCCGGAGCTACGCTACTGTAACTGTATCGGCGCGTGCAGCGTGCCGATACAGTTACATTCTGCGGCAGAGCAGGGAGATTCGATCTCCCTGCTCTGCCGCTATGGGGCCCCTGAGCAGGCGGGGGGGCCCGGTGCCAGCAATGGGTTCCCCGCCTGTCATCGCAAGGCCAGCTGTACCGGCATTTAGCCGATACAGTTGACCACGGTGATTAGGAAAGGAGCGCTGCGCTACGCTCCTTCCCCCATCATCCCCCTGTCAGCGTCTGACGTCACCAACGTCGATGCTGACAGCGGGCACGATGATGTCACCACCCGGCGCCCGCTGTCAGGAGATGAGCGGGAGATCGGGGCACCGCTGGAACAAGGAGGAAGAGAGGTGAGTTTTGTTTTTTGGGTTTTTTATGGGGGCTGCCTTATACTACAGGATCTGCCAATAGGGGTGCTGCCTTTTATTACAGGATCTGCCTATGGGGGGGTGCTGTTATGAACTGGTGGTTTAGGAGCAACATGGACGTGCTCTGGAGGAGGTGGTACCTGTACTGACCGCAGTTCCTGAGCTTAACACAACACTAGAAGTAGCCGTGGGATGTTCCTGTCACTCCCTAGACACCTCGTCACAGCCGGAGGACTAACTACCCCTAAAGATAGAAACAGGAAAGCTATCTTGCCTCAGAGAAAATTCCCAAAGGACAGACAGCCCCCCACAAATATTGACTGTGAGTAGAAAGGGAAATGACATACACAGAATGAAACTAGGATGAAGCAAAGGAGGCCAATCTAGCTAGATAGATAGAACAGGACAGAATGCTGTGCGGTCAGTATTAAAAACTAGAAAAATCCACCACAGAGTTCACAAAAATCTCCACACCTGACTAAAGGTGCGGAGGGTAAATCTGCTTCCCAGAGCTTCCAGCTTAACTGAATAAATCCATACTGACAAGCTGGACTAGAAAAAACAAAGAATGTGCTGAACGATTAAGTCCACAACAAGTGGAAAGCAAAAGAACAAAGCAAGGACTTATCTTTGCTGAACTGGTCAGAATATCAGGGAAATCCAAGAGAGATGTGAATCCAAGCAGGAACCATTGACAACTGGCACTGGCTGAAGGATGGAGCCAGGATAAATAGCCGAGCCAGAATAGACGATCAGTGGAAGCAGCTGCTGACTGCTAAATCCAAGGCGCAGCAGTTCCACTTAAATCCACCGGAGGGAGCCCAAGAGCAGAACTCACAAAAGTGCCACTTACAACCACCGGAGGGAGCCCAAGAGCGGAATTCACAACAGTACCCCCCCTTGAGGAGGGTCACCGAACCCACACCAGAGCCCCCAGGCCAATCAGGACGAGCCAAGTGAAAGGCACGAACCAAATCGGCGGCATGGACATCGGAGGCAACAACCCAAGAATTATCCTCCTGGCCATAACCCTTCCACTTGACAAGATACTGAAGCCTCCGCCTCGAAAAACGAGAATCCAAAATTTTCTCCACCACATATTCCAACTTCCCTTCAACCAACACCGGGGCAGGAGGATCAACAGAGGGAACAACGGGCACCACATATCTCCGCAACAAAGATCTATGGAAAACATTATGGATGGCAAAAGAGGCTGGAAGGGCCAATCGAAAAGATACCGGATTGATAATCTCAGAAATCTTATAAGGACCATTAAACCGAGGTTTGAACTTGGGGGAAGAAACCTTCATAGGAACATGACGAGAAGATAACCAGACTAAATCCCCCACCCGAAGCTGGGGACCAACACACCGACGGTGGTTAGCAAAACGTTGAGCCTTTTCCTGAGACAACGTCAAATTGTCAACCACATGAGTCCAAATCTACTGTAACCTGTCCACCACAGAATCCACACCAGGACAATCAGAAGGCTCAACCTGCCCCGAAGAAAAACGAGGATGAAAACCAAAATTACAAAAGAAAGGCGAAACCAAAGTAGCCGAACTAGCCCGATTATTAAGGGCAAACTCGGCCAACGGCAAGAAAGCCACCCAATCATCCTGATCAGCAGACACAAAGCATCTCAAATAGGTTTCCAAGGTCTGATTAGTTCGCTCAGTTTGGCCATGTGTCTGAGGATGGAACGCTGAAGAAAAAGACAAATCAATGCCCATCCTAGCACAAAAGGACCGCCAAAACCTAGAAACAAACTGGGAACCTCTGTCAGACACAATATTCTCCGGAATGTCATGCAAACGAACCACATGCTGAAAAAACAATGGAACCAAATCAGAGGAGGAAGGCAATTTAGGCAAAGGTACCAAATGGACCATTTTAGAGAACCGGTCACAAACCACCCAGATAACAGACATCTTCTGGGAAACAGGAAGATCCGAAATAAAATCCATGGAAATATGCGTCCAGGGCCTCTCAGGGACCGGCAAAGGCAAAAGCAACCCACTAGCGCGGGAACAGCAAGGCTTGGCCCGGGCACAAGTCCCACAGGACTGCACAAAAGAACGCACATTCCGTGACAAGGAAGGCCACCAAAAGGACCTAGCAACCAAATCTCTGGTACCAAAAATACCAGGATGACCAGCCAACACAGAACAGTGAACCTCAGAAATTACCTTACTAGTCCATCTATCAGGAACAAACAGCTTCCCCACTGGACAGCGGTCAGGTTTATCAGCCTGAAATTCCTGAAGCACCCGCCGCAAATCAGGGGAGATGGCAGAAAGAATCACCCCTTCTTTAAGAATGCCAACCGGCTCAAGGACTCCAGGAGAATCAGGCAAAAAACTCCTAGAGAGGGCATCAGCCTTAACATTCTTAGATCCCGGAAGATACGAGACCACAAAATCAAAACGGGAGAAAAACAGGGACCATCGAGCCTGTCTAGGGTTCAGCCGCTTGGCCGACTCGAGGTAAATCAGATTCTTATGATCGGTCAAGACCACAACGCGGTGCTTGGCTCCCTCAAGCCAATGTCGCCACTCCTCAAATGACCACTTCATAGCCAACAACTCCCGATTGCCAACGTCATAATTGCGCTCCACAGGCGAAAACTTTCTGGAAAAAAAAGCACACGGTTTCATCAAAGAACCATCAGAATTCCTCTGAGACAAAACGGCCCCTGCCCCAATTTCAGAAGCGTCAACCTCAACCTGAAAAGGAAGAGAAACATCCGGCTGACGCAACACAGGGGCAGAAGTAAATCGGCGTTTAAGCTCCTGAAAGGCCTCAACAGCCGCAGAGGACCAATTCGTCACATCAGCGCCTTTCTTCGTCAAATCGGTCAGGGGCTTAACCACACTGGAAAAGTTGGCAATGAAACGGCGATAAAAATTAGCAAAGCCCAAAAATTTCTGAAGGCTCTTCACCGATGTGGGTTGAATCCAGTCATGAATGGCTTGGACCTTAACAGGATCCATTTCTATAGACGAGGGAGAAAAAATAAAACCCAAAAAAGAGACCTTCTGAACTCCAAATAGGCACTTAGAAACCTTCACAAATAAAGCATTATCATGAAGGATCTGGAATACCATCCTGACCTGCTTCACATGAGACTCCCAATCATCGGAAAAAATCAAAATATCATCCAAATACACAATCATGAATTTATCAAGATACAGTGGGGCAAAAAAGTATTTAGTCAGTCAGCAATAGTGCAAGTTCCACCACTTAAAAAGATGAGAGGCGTCTGTAATTTACATCATAGGTAGACCTCAACTATGGGAGACAAACTGAAAAAAAAAATCCAGAAAATCACATTTTTTTTATCATTTTATTTGCATACTCTGGTGGAAAATAAGTTTTTGGTCAGAAACAAACAATCAAGATTTCTGGCTCTCACAGACCTGTAACTTCTTCTTTAAGAGTCTCCTCTTTCCTCCACTCATTACCTGTAGTAATGGCACCTGTTTAAACTTGTTATCAGTATAAAAAGACACCTGTGCACACCCTCAAACAGTCTGACTCCAAACTCCACTATGGTGAAGACCAAAGAGCTGTCAAAGGACACCAGAAAAAAAATTGTAGCCCTGCACCAGGCTGGGAAGACTGAATCTGCAATAGCCAACCAGCTTGGAGTGAAGAAATCAACAGTGGGAGCAATAATTAGAAAATGGAAGACATTCAAGACCACTGATAATCTCCCTCGATCCCTCGATCTGGGGCTCCACGCAAAATCCCACCCCGTGGGGTCAGAATGATCACAAGAACGGTGAGCAAAAATCCCAGAACCACGCGGGGGGACCTAGTGAATGAACTGCAGAGAGCTGGGACCAATGTAACAAGGCCTACCATAAGTAACACACTACGCCACCATGGACTCAGATCCTGCAGTGCCAGACGTGTCCCACTGCTTAAGCCAGTACATGTCCGGGCCCGTCTGAAGTTTGCTAGAGAGCATTTGGATGATCCAGAGGAGTTTTGGGAGAATGTCCTATGGTCTGATGAAACCAAACTGGAACTGTTTGGTAGAAACACAACTTGTCGTGTTTGGAGGAAAAAGAATACTGAGTTGCATCCATCAAACACCATACCTACTGTAAAGCATGGTGGTGGAAACATCATGCTTTGGGGCTGTTTCTCTGCAAAGGGGCCAGGACGACTGATCCGGGTACATGAAAGAATGAATGGGGCCATGTATCGTGAGATTTTGAGTGCAAACCTCCTTCCATCAGCAAGGGCATTGAAGATGAAACGTGGCTGGGTCTTTCAACATGACAATGATCCAAAGCACACCGCCAGGGCAATGAAGGAGTGGCTTCGTAAGAAGCATTTCAAGGTCCTGGAGTGGCCTAGCCAGTCTCCAGATCTCAACCCTATAGAAAACCTTTGGAGGGAGTTGAAAGTCCGTGTTGCCAAGCGAAAAGCCAAAAACATCACTGCTCTAGAGGAGATCTGCATGGAGGAATGGGCCAACATACCAACAACAGTGTGTGGCAACCTTGTGAAGACTTACAGAAAACGTTTGACCTCTGTCATTGCCAACAAAGGATATATTACAAAGTATTGAGATGAAATTTTGTTTCTGACCAAATACTTATTTTCCACCAGAATATGCAAATAAAATGATAAAAAAAACAGACAATGTGATTTTCTGGATTTTTTTTGCTCAGTTTGTCTCCCATAGTTGAGGTCTACCTATGATGTAAATTACAGACGCCTCTCATCTTTTTAAGTGGTGGAACTTGCACTATTGCTGACTGACTAAATACTTTTTTGCCCCACTGTAATTGCGGAAAACATCATGCATGAAGGACTGAAATACAGAAGGAGCATTAGAAAGCCCGAAAGGCATCACAAGGTATTCAAAATGGCCTTCGGGCGTATTAAATGCAGTTTTCCATTCGTCGTCTTCTTTTTAACATATTTATTAATGACCTTGTAGGGGGCATTCAGAGTAGAATTTCAATATTTGCAGATGACACTAAACTCTGCAGGGTAATCAATACAGAGGAGGACAATTTTATATTACAGGATGATTTATGTAAACTAGAAGCTTGGGCTGATAAATGGCAAATGAGCTTTAATGGGGATAAATGTAAGGTCATGCACTTGGGTAGAAGTAATAAGATGTATAACTATGTGCTTAATTCTAAAACTCTGGGCAAAACCGTCAATGAAAAAGACCTGGGTGTATGGGTGGATGACAAACTCATATTCAGTGGCCAGTGTCAGGCAGCTGCTACAAAGGCAAATAAAATAATGGGATGCATTAAAAGAGGCATAGATGCTCATGAGGAGAACATAATTTTACCTCTATACAAGTCACTAGTTCGACCACACTTAGAATACTGTGCACAGTTCTGGTCTCCGGTGTATAAGAAAGACATAGCTGAACTAGAGCGGGTGCAGAGAAGAGCGACCAAGGTTATTAGAGGACTGGGGGGTCTGCAATACCAAGATAGGTTATTACACTTGGGGCTATTTAGTTTGGAAAAACGAAGGCTAAGGGGTGATCTTATGTTAGTGTATAAATATATGAGGGGACAGTACAAATACCTTTCTGATGATCTTTTTAATCATAGACCGGTGACAGGGACAAGGGGGCATCCTCTACGTCTGGAGGAAAAAAGGTTTAAGCATAATAACAGACGCGGATTCTTTACTGTAAGAGCAGTGAGACTATGGAACTCTCTGCCGTATGATGTTGTAATGAGTGAGTCATTACTTAAATTTAAGAGGGGACTGGATACCTTTCTGGAAAAGTATAATGTTACAGGGTATATATATTAGATTCTTTGATAGGGCGTTGATCCAGGGAACTAGTCTGATTGCCGTATGTGGGGTCGGGAAGGAATTTTTTTCCCCATGGTGGAGCTTACTCTTACCACATGGGTTTTTTTTGCCTTCCCCTGGATCAACATGTTAGGGCATGTTAGGCTATGGGTTGAACTAGATGGACTTAAAGTCTTCCTTCAACCTTAATAACTATGTTACTATGTTACTATGTTACCCTGTTTAATACGAACAAGATTATATGCCCCTCGAAGGTCAATCTTAGTAAACCAACTAGCCCCCTTAATCCGAGCAAACAAATCAGAAAGCAAAGGTAAAGGGTATTGGAATTTGACCGTGATCTTATTAAGAAGGCGATAATCAATACAGGGTCTCAAGGAGCCATCCTTCTTGGCAACAAAAAAGAATCCCGCTCCCAATGGTGACGAAGACGGCCGAATATGCCCCTTCTCCAAAGACTCCTTGACATAACTCCGCATGGCGGCATGCTCTGGCACAGACAGATTGAAAAGTCGGCCCTTAGGGAACTTACAGCCAGGAATCAAGTTAATAGCACAATCACAGTCCCTATGTGGAGGAAGGGAACTGGACTTGGGCTCATCAAATACATCCTGGAAATCCGACAAAAACTCAGGGACTTCAGAAGAGGGGGAAGAGGAAATTGACATCAAAGGAACTTCACAATGTACTCCTTGACAACCCCAACTAGTCACAGACATAGATTTCCAATCCAGCACCGGATTATGTTCCTGTAACCATGGAAAACCCAGTACAACAACATCATGCAAGTTATGCAACACCAGAAAACGGCAATCTTCCTGATGTGCTGGAGCCATGCACATGGTCAGCTGAGTCCAATACTGAGGTTTATTCTTGGCCAACGGTGTAGCATCAATCCCCCTCAAAGGAATAGGGCTCTGCAAAGGCTGCAAGGAAAAACCACAACGCCTGGCGAATTCCAAGTCCATTAAGTTCAGGGCAGCGCCTGAATCCACAAATGCCATGACAGAAAAGGACGATAATGAGTAAATCAGGGTCACAGATAAGAGAAATTTAGGCTGTACAGTACTGATGGTAACAGACCTAGCGACCCTCTTAGTACGCTTAGGGCAATCAGGAATAACATGAGCAGAATCACCACAGTAAAAACACAGCCCATTCTGACGTCTGAATCCCTGCCGTTCTGCTCTAGTCAAAATCCTATCACATTGCATAGGCTCAGGACTCCGCTCAGAGGACACTGCCATATGGTGCACAACTTTGCGCTCGCGCAGGCGCCGATCAATCTGAATGGCTAGAGACATAGATTCGCTCAAACCAGCAGGCGTGGGGAACCCCACCATAACATCTTTAAGGGCTTCAGAAAGACCCTTTCTGAAAATTGCCGCCAGAGCATCCTCATTCCATTTAGTGAGCACAGACCATTTTCTAAATTTCTGGCAGTATAATTCTGCCGCTTCCTGACCCTGACATAGGGCCAACAAGGTTTTTTCTGCATGATCCAAAGAATTAGGTTCGTCATACAATAATCCGAGCGCTTGAAAAAATGCGTCTACATTAAGCAATGCCGGATCCCCTGATTCAAGGGAGAATGCCCAGTCCTGAGGGTCACCACGCAGCAGAGAGATGACGATTTTAACCTGCTGAATGGGATCACCAGAGGAACGGGGTTTCAAAGCAAAAAACAATTTGCAGTTATTTTTAAAGTTCAAAAACTTGGATCTGTCCCCAAAAAACAAATCAGGAGTAGGAATTTTAGGCTCTAAAGCCGGAGTCTGGACAACATAATTTTGGATACTCTGTACTCTTGCAGCAAGTTGATCCACACGAGAAAACAAACCCTGAACATCCATGCCAGCACCAAAATCCTGAACTACCCAGAGATTAAGAGGAAAAAAAAGACAAAACAGACTACAGAAAAAAAATGGCTCAGAATTTTTCTTTTTTCCTTCTTTTGAGATGCATTTAATTCATTTTTGGCCAGTTGTACTGTTATGAACTGGTGGTTTAGGAGCAACATGGACGTGCTCTGGAGGAGGTGGTACCTGTACTGACCGCAGTTCCTGAGCTTAACACAACACTAGAAGTAGCCGTGGGATGTTCCTGTCACTCCCTAGACACCTCGTCACAGCCGGAGGACTAACTACCCCTAAAGATAGAAACAGGAAAGCTATCTTGCCTCAGAGAAAATTCCCAAAGGACAGACAGCCCCCCACAAATATTGACTGTGAGTGGAGAGGGAAATGACATACACAGAATGAAACTAGGATGAAGCAAAGGAGGCCAATCTAGCTAGATAGACAGAACAGGACAGAATGCTGTGCGGTCAGTATTAAAAACTAGAAAAATCCACCACAGAGTTTACAAAAATCTCCACCCCTGACTAAAGGTGCGGAGGGTAAATCTGCTTCCCAGAGCTTCCAGCTTAACTGAATAAATCCATACTGACAAGCTGGACTAGAAAAAACAAAGAATGTGCTGAACGATTAAGTCCACAACAAGTGGAAAGCAAAAGAACAAAGCAAGGACTTATCTTTGCTGAACTGGTCAGAATATCAGGGAAATCCAAGAGAGATGTGAATCCAAGCAGGAACCATTGACAACTGGCACTGGCTGAAGGATGGAGCCAGGATAAATAGCTGAGCCAGAATAGACGATCAGTGGAAGCAGCTGCTGACTGCTAAATCCAAGGAGCAGCAGTTCCACTTAAATCCACCGGAGGGAGCCCAAGAGTAGAACTCACAAAAGTGCCACTTACAACCACCGGAGGGAGCCCAAGAGCGGAATTCACAACAGGGTGCTGCATTATGCTACAGAAGCTGCCAATAGAGGTGCTGCCCTATATTACAGGATCTGCGTATGGGGGGCTGCCTTATACTACAGAATCTGCCTATGGGGGGCTGCCTTATACTACAGGATCTGCCTATGGGGGGCTGCCTTATACTACAGGATCTGCCTATGCGGGTGCTGCCATATACTACAGGATCTGCCTATGGGGGAGCTGCCTTATACTACAGAATCTGCCTATGGGGGTGCTGCCGTATACTACAGGAGCTGCCTATAGGGTGCTGTCTAATTCTACAGAATCTGCCTATGGGGGTGCTGCCCTATACCACAGGAGCTGCCTATGGGGTGCTGTCTTATGCTACAGGATCTGTCTTTGGGGGTGCTGCCTTATTCTACAGGAGCTGCCTATGGGGGTGCTGCCTTATACTACAGAATCTGCCTAAGGGGGTGCTGCCTTATGCTACAGAATCTGCCTATGGGGGTGCTGCCTTAAGGTACCTTCACACTGAGCGACTTTACAACGAGAACAACAGTGATCCATGACATGACGTTGCAATGTCCTGGATAGCGATCTCATTGTGTTTGACACGCAGCAGCGATCTGGATCCTGCTGTGATATCGCTGGTCGGAGCTAGAAGTCCAGAACTTTATTTGGTCGTCAGATCGGTGCGTATCGTTGTGTTTGACAGCAAAAGCAACGATGCCTGCAATGTTTTACAATGGTAACCAGGGTAAACATTGGGTTACCAAGCGCAGGGCCGCGATTAGTAACCCAATATTTACCCTGGTTACCATTGTAAAAGTAAAAAAAAACAGTACATACTCACCTTCTGATGTCTGTCACGTCCCCCGGCGTCCACAGGGTTAAACTGCTTTCAGCAGGAGCGCTGCTAAATGCATGCGCTCCGGCCAAGAGCTTCCCTGCACTGACTGTCACTGCTGGGTGCCGGCACTGACACATTCAGTGCAGGGAAGCCGTCGGCGGGGGACGTGACAGACATCAGAAGGTGAGTATGTAGTGTTTTTTTTTTTACTTTTACAATGGTAACCAGGGTAAATATCGGGTTACTAAGCGCGGCCCTGCGCTTAATAACCCGATGTTTACCCTGGTTACCCGGGTGCTGCAGGGGGACTTCGGCATCGTTGAAGACAGTTTCAACGATGCCGAAGTCGTTCCCCTGATCGTTGGTCGCTGGAGAGAGCTGTCTGTGTGACAGCTCCCCAGCGACCTAAACAGCTACGCTGCAGCGATCGGCTCGTTGTCTATATCGCTGCAGCGTCGCTGAGTGTGACGGTACCTTTATACTAGAGGAGCTGCCTATGGAGGTGCTGCCTTATACTACAGAATCTGCCTATGGGGGTGCTGCCTTATACTACATAATCTGCCTATGTGGGTGCTGCCTTATACTACAGGGTCTGCCTATGGGGTGCTGTCTTATACTACAAGGTCTGCCTATGGGGTGCTGCCTTATACTGCAGGGTCTGCCTATGGGGTGCTCTTATACTACAGGGTCTGTCTATTGGGGTACTGCCTTATACTACAGGGTCTGCCTATGGGGTGCTGCCTTACACCACAGAGTCTGCCTATGGGTGCTGTCTTGTGCTATAGAGTCTGCCTATGGGGGTGCATTATACAATATAGAGTAGGCCTATGGGGAGTGCATTATACTGTATTTAGGATGATCTGGTGCATTATACTATATGGAGGCTATCTAGGGGTCCATCGTACAGTGTGGAGATTACAGTGAAGGGGCCATCATCCAGTGTGGGGATTACAGTGAAGGGGCCATCGTACAGTGTTGGAGCCATCAAACAGTTTGGGGGCTACTAAGGGGTCAGTATTCTATGTGGGTGTACTATACAGTTAGGGGTCAGTATACTGTGTATAAGAGAGCATCACACTGTGTATAGGGGAGCTGTACAGGGGGGGAGACTCGGGACATTATTAAATGTAAAGTGGACACTTTTTGTTATAGGGTAACTCAGGTCACTGTGACTGTCAAAGGGGCACACAGGGCATTATTACTTTCTAGGGGGCAAAATGTGGGCACTGTTTTCTAGGGCACTTGCACCTGGCATTACTATATTATAGAGGGTTACTTTAGAATTTAGAGGGCACAGAGAACCACACAGCAGGCGCAGTAATAGGGACACATACGGCAGCAGCGTCTCAGTATTGTGATTTCAGCAGGATGAGGAGTTTGTGCAGGTTGGGACTGGATGGTGATGGCTGGAATATGAGAAGTGAAACGTGTCTGTTTTCTCTGCAGCTGAGTCCGGGCTGGAAGAAGTTGTCATGTCGGTCTGGGCCAGATGGAAAAGACGGGAAAAGTGAAGGACTCAGTCAGAAAGAACATCAGCGGTATGTCATTATCTGTAACTGTGCTGTAATTGTGGCACCCCAGGAGTTCGGCTACCACAGTAGTGCTGCCTTTCACTTGGGGAGGGTAGTACTATGCCTGGAGACAAGTGAGGTTCCCTATGGCAGGTAATGACACACACAACACCTTCCAAATCCAGGCCAGGAGGGGGAGCTCAAAACCCTGGTTTTAGGGCAGCTTCCCTGGATAAAGATCCTGGTTTGGAGGAGGAGTTAGGTTAGTCTGTACAGAGAGTCTGTGAGCGAGGACAGACAGTGATGGAGCACAGTGGAGATACAGGACACCAGGAGGCTACGAGAAGGCCTCCAAGTAGTCAGTGCGCAGAAACCGGGTACCGGGGGCCCTAGACTTTTGTGGAACTATGACACAGATCAGAACCGGAGGGCATAGAATTACATGGACAGCCCATTTTCACCTGTGGTACAGCAGCACCTTGGAGCCTGGAGTCACCGTGAAAAGACCCCAGTAGGCACGGCTCAAGCTGCATACATACAGGTACCTGTCCCAGGACAGGGGAAAGAATAAGGACCTTGTTTGGGACACTTCGTGGCAGCAGGGACCTCAGACACAGCAAGCGCAGAGTGGGAGGCTCCTACCTGACCTGCTAAGGGGATTCCACTCGTCTCTGGTCTGCCTGGACTCCTAATGGACCTGTTGCCGATGCCCTGGACTGTGGTCTATCATACATAGTAAACCAGGTAAAAACTTACAACTTGTCTCCTTAATTTACTCATCGGCACCTACCAACATCTTGGCCACACACCATAGGACCCCTGGGGACCCGCTTCACCTGTGGGAAGTGTAACACCCGTGCTGCCGCAACATCCCCCAGGGGACCCGTTTAATGCAGCGTCGGTCCCACTACTGACCGAACACCACAGGTGGCGTCACAACAGACTTTGAACATTTACCCCTTTAAAGACCATTCCCCTTTAACGATGAGGCCCAGGGCCACGGACCGGGTCGCAGCCACCGTGACATTCCCCCTTGCGACCGGACCCGATACCGAGTACCCCACTGCCCTGTGGGCGACTCATAATCTCTTATATGTTCTGTAGGGCTGGTATCTACCACTGACCATATGGCGGTAATATCTAGGTTGGTCTTGAAATAGAGATAATCTTCAGTAATAGCGCGGTCACCTGCTGAGGTTCTCCTCCAATATTAGGGTGCGTCACCCAGTTGTAATCAAGGTTACCTGGTTAGGGGCCCACTCAGAAGCTTCGCCCCCCCCCCTGAACCAAAACCCTAGCTACGCCTCTGTCATATATAGAGGACTGAAGACCTATTACAATTCTGCCGCACCCTGTCTCTAGATAGTTGAACCCGACCTTTGCTTTCTTAGTATCAGAGAATTGTAGTTTAATTTCTTCCTTCTTCCGTAAGCCATGACGTCTGCTATTCTGAGAGACGAGCTGCTGTGTTCCATCTGTTTATCTACATTTAAGGACCCTGTAATGCTGAGATGTGGACACAACTTCTGCCGGGTCTGTATTGGTCGTGTGCTGGATACACAGGACGAGTCTGGAGTTTATTCCTGTCCTGAATGCAGAGAAGAGTTTCAGGTGCGGCCGGCACTGATGAGGAACATAAATCTCCATAATGTCGCAGAACGTTTCCTGATTACTCAGCAAGAACAAGAGGAGATCACCGGGATCTGCTGCACTTACTGTGTGGACTCTCCTGTACCTGCTGTTAGATCCTGTCTACTCTGTGAGGCTTCTCTGTGTGATAAACACCTGAGGGTTCACAGCAAATCACCAGAACACGTCTTATCTGATCCCAGCACTTCTCTGGAGAAAAGGAAATGTTCTGTCCATAAGAAGATGCTGGAATATTACTGCACCGAGGACGCTGCTTGTATCAGTGTGTCCTGCAGTTTAGCTGGAGAAAATTGGGGACATCAGGTGGAGATGCTGGATGAGGCCTCTGAAAAGAAGGAGAAACTGAGAAATGTTCTGCAGAAACTGAACACAAAGAGAAAGGAGACTGAGGAAAGAGTCCGGAGTCTGGAGGAGCGCAGGAGAAAAGCTCAAGAACAAGCAGCTGGAGAAGCCGAGAGAGTCACTGCCCTGTGTACAGACATCAGGAGACGGGTGGACAACTTGGAGAAGAAGGTCCTGAGTGAGATCTCCAGGCAGGAAAAGGAAGAGTCACTGTCACTGTCTGCTCTGATCCATCAGCTGGAAATAAAGAAGGACGAGCTGTCCAGGAAGATGAGACACATTGAGGAGCTGTGTAACATGACGGATCCACTGACTGTCTTACAGGAACCAGACACCGGTGACTTGTGTGATCCTGAGGAGGAGGGAGGTGATGAGGACACAGGAGGACATGATAAACAGCTCCATGATGGAGATGACCTGGATGTGGCTGTGATCTCACACACATTACACACATTATGTGACGTAATATCAGGTATAAGGAGCGGGATCTATGTGGAGGGTCCTGCAGACATATTACTGGATGTAACCACAGCTGGTAATAATCTCCTTATATCAGACGACCTGAAAACTGCAACCTGGACAGGAGAGAAGCAGAAACGTCCAGAAACAGCAGAGAGATTCCAGAATGATCAGGTGATGAGCAGGAGAGGATTTACCTCAGGACGACATTACTGGGATGTGGAGATCAGTAGATCAAGGGATTGGAGTGTAGGGATGTGTTATCCCCGTATAGACAGGAGGAGGCGTCAGTCAGTGATTGGATTTAATAACAAGTCCTGGAGTTTTTGGAGATCTAATAATCAGTATTCAGTGATACATGACAGTAAAATGATCCGGTTACCTGAAAAGGTCTCCAGTAATAGATTCAGGATATATCTGGATTATGAGGCCGGGCAGTTGTCCTTTTATGAGCTGTGTGACCCCATCAGACACTTACACACCTTCACTGCCGCCTTCTCCGAGCCCCTCCATGCTGTATTATGTGTATATGAAAGTTCTATAAAGATATTAGGGGGAAGAAGTAACTGGGTGAAACCATTATAACGTGATACATCCATTGATACGATAGAGAATATCTCAGATTTGTTGCATTTAAATGTTTTAGCTCATTCAACTAATTGTAATATAAAGACATGCTTAAAGATCAAAATGTGTTAAAATTCCAAGTGTTTGCCCCTTATAATTTGTTATATAGCTGCAATCAAACATGTGCAATGATTCTTTCATTGTGAATTAATATTTGGCGCACTCTTTGCATAATTGTTTTAATTGGACTATTCTGGAGGGTTTTCCTGATTGAACTTCCCAATTCTGTCCTGTAACAGCATCTCGAGGGTTATTACATGTGATGCATTTTTTTGAAATAACAAAAAAAACCTGTGCAGAATAAAGTACCGGAAAATTAAATGAGATCTTTGGAATGTTATGTGCACGATGCCTCATTTTCCGCTTGTAACTTAACCAATGCAAATGTTTAACATTTACCATGTCCATTGTTTCTGCATTTTGCTGCATTGTATTTGCTCACAGACATCAATGTGGAGCCCATTTTCGAAATAAAATAAGTGTTGCTCTAATGATTTCTACAGGAAGCGATATAAAATATAAAAAATATATAAAAAAATTTAATAAATATTGAAAAAAATAGAAAAAAGTGTCGCTTTCTAGGGAAAGGAAATGTGATATCACAGGAGCAAGAAGCAACAATCCAGCAGGAATATAAATGTCGAACATTAAAAAAAATTCAAATACAAAATTTACTTGCAGATTTTCATGAGGCATTTTGTAAGTGGAAAAAAAAACACACATAAAAAATCCATTACATACATTGACCCAAATAGGGTCAGTATTCGAAATGACAATTCTTTATTTTAGAAGTGTCCTCATTGCTTTGATTCCATCTACTGTCCTACAACTGAACCCAACCGTCCTTGATCTTTATTAGAGATCAGCAAATATGTTTGGAAAACGATCGCCAAACATAAATTCGGCACGAATATGGCACATTCGGAAACACAAGCATTTTTTTCTTAAAATCGGTAACATTCGGTAAAAAGTCCACATGCTGTGGGTTTTTCCAACCCCCCCCCCCCCCCTCTTTTCACTCTGCCTACAAAGGTCTTCACTCTTAGCCTGCAATCAACTCCCTTCCCCTTGCTATATGGCTGTAATGTGAGCCCAGTGTGCCAGCAACACTCCCTGGAATCGCTGAGGAATTTATATGGCTCTGTGCTGTGAAAGCCAGTCTCTGTTTAAACCCCTCATTCCCCCTCCTGCGTGATACTAGCTAAAACTGGTGCAGCCATCCCAAACTGCATGGGACTCTATTGTTCTTTTAAAGTTATGTATAACTGGCGTCGATCAGGGCTAGAGATATAAGGACCATATACTCCGGAAATCGCTCATGGGGTCATGGGGGGCCATGTCGCTCAAGGCCACCGGGGCTGAACCAATCCTCATCCAACCTGAACTGGTGGCCCCTGAAGAGATTATTCTGGGGAAAACCCTGACAGTCACCAGGATTAGGGACATCCGCTGTCCCCTGCCAATGGCCCGGGTGTATATAGATTAGGGTGCCGGGAGAGGGGTGAAGGAAGTGGTGTTGTCCGATAACTTGCACATTGATGTTTTATTGGGGACTGATTTGGGGAGGATGGTTGCCTATTATGTCCCTGACTCCCTCCCCAGGATTGAATGCTGATGATAGTGATGGGAAATGGCATGTGTTACCTGACAATGCTTTACCGGTTAATGATGTACCTGATAATCTTTTTTCTGAAAATGCCGAGGGAAATACTGATGATGGAAATATGCATGTTTTACATGCTAACCATTAATTTCTTAAGAATGATGTGTTCACAGGTGCAGGAGTGCTCAGCCACGTCACTCTGCGGGGTCGGATGGCTGATGAACCCCTAACAGGAGCAAGCGATGGCCCTAATGGAAAAGGGGAGATGCATGGGAACCGTGAGGAAGGTGATGCCGTGCAACTAACCAGTGCCAAAGAGGAAGGTAACTGTCACCCGCAGTCAAGAGTGCCCGGAATGCAGATAACGTTCTACCTTCTGGACCCTCCTCAGTCACAGGCAGGCGTGACTGAACCAGAGATGGACCCAGAGCAGGTCCCAGAGGGTTCCCGTGGGGAAGGGACCCTGGCGTCGCTTCTGGCTTCTCCTAGCCAGGAGTTCCAGGCCACTCTGCACTCAGATGTGAGCCTTGAGAATTTGAGACACCTCGCCGAGACGCCCACCTCCATGACTGATAAGGAGAGGGTGTTCTGGGAACGAAAGAGGTTGTACCGGGAGACAGTACCCGGAAAATCCCAAAAGGAGTGGTTGAGGGAAAGACAGCTGGTTGTCCCATACCAATTCAGGGGTGAGTTGTTGCGGATTGCCCATGAGATCCCTCTCGCTGGACAATTGGGGATCAGCAAAACTAAGGCCCGGCTGTCTCAACACTTCTATTGGCCCAAGATGGGGACAGATGTGACAAACCACTGCCGCTCCTGTATCACCTGCCAAAGAGTGGGGAAGGCGGCGCCTGCTCTTAAGGCTCCCCAGATCCATTTGCCAGTGACAGAGGAGCCTTTCCAGAGGATCACGGTGGACATTTTGGGCCCGCTGGCCGTCCCCAGCTGCTCTGGGAAGCAATACGTCCTCACTGTGGTAGACTATGCTACTCGGTACTAAGATGCTTACCGATCAAGGGCCCCAATTCAAGTCTTGCCTAATGGAGGCTCTCTGTAAGAGAATGCAGGTGAAGCGTCTGGTATCGAGTATCACCCACAGACCAATGGCTTGTGTGAGCACTTCAACGGTACCCTCAAACAGATGCTACGCATGCTGGTTGAGACCCAAGGATGCGAGTGAGAGCGGTAACTCCCACACCTGCTATTTGCTTTCTGGGAGGTTCCGCAGGCCTCGATGGGGTTCTCCCCCGTCAAGCTCCTGTACGGCAGGTGAGTCCAGGGAGCCTTTGGTTTGGCAAGGGAATCCTGGGAAAAGGAGCCGAACCCTTCTGAAGTGTCCCACGAGTGTCATGCGCTTCCTTGACAAAATGCAGACCTTGATGCAGTTGGTGCATGACGCAGGCTCAGGCTGATGAGAAGCACTGGTACGACCAGAACGCACCCCCAGGTGTGGACCTACCAGGTGGGTCAAAAGGTGTGGGTGCTGGTCCCCGTACCAAAGAATAAGCTTCAGGCAGACTGGGAAGGCCCGCACATTGTCCACCAACAGCTCAACCAAGTCACTTACGTGGTCATCCTTGACCACGATCGGGGTAGGCGAAAAGCCTTTCACGTCAATATGATGAATGCTAATCACGAACATGAAGCCTGCGTCTTACTGGTGGAGGAAGACCCCCTCCTGGACATGCTGACCCAAGCCCAGGCATGTGGGTCCATCGAGGACGTGGAGGTAAGCGCCTTAACCGAACCCCTGCGGTCGCAGCTGCGGGCCACATTGGAACCCTTCCAGGCCGAGTTCTCCAACCAACCTGGAAGAACTGAGTTAGTGGTCCACGAGGTGGACACCAGGAATCATGCCCCACTAGCGGATCTCCGACAAGGTGCAGCAGGTTATGCACCAGATCATCGATGATATGTTACAGCTGGGGGTGATTCAGCGGTCAAAGAGCGCAAGGGCCTCGCTGGTAGTCCTCGTGCCAAAGAAGAATTGGACCACCCGGTTCGGCGTGGACTACAGGGGACTCAATTCCATCACAGCCTTTGACATGCACCCATGCCATGCATCGGGGAGCTGCTTGAGCAGTTAGGCTACGTTCACATTTGCGGCCAGCGCCGCAGCGTCGGGCGCCGCAGCGGCGCCGCATGCGTCATGCGCCCCTATATTTAACATGGGGGCGCATGGACATGCGGCGCACTTGCGTTTTGCGCCGCATGCGTCGCTGCGGCGCCCGCGTCGGGGCGCAGAGGACGCAGCAAGTTGCATTTTTGCTGCGTCCAAATTCAATGAAAAAAACGACGCATGCGGCGCAAAACGCAGCGTTGTGCATGCGTTTTGCTGCGTTTTTGTTTGCGTTGTGCGCTGCGGCGCCGACGCTGCGGCGCACAACGCAAATGTGAACGTAGCCTATGCTCGTGCAAAATATCTGTCCATAATGGATCTGAGTCGGGGATACTGGCAGATTCCCTTTAGCCCCGTGGCGCAGAAGTCTGCTTTTATCACACCCTTCGGACTGTACGAGTCCACGGTCATGCCCTTCGGCATGAAGAATGTCCCTGCCACTTTCCAGCGGATTGTCAACCTGCTTCAGGGACTGGAGAAAAACGCGGTGGCGTACTTGGATGACATTGCCATCTTCAGTTCCTCTTGGGATGAACACCTGCAGCATCTTCAGGAGGTGCTCAGGCGAATTCACCAAGGTCTGACCATCAAGCTGGGAAAGTTCCAGATGGGCATGAGAGTGGTCCACTACCTGGGGCACCGGGTAGGCGGGAACTCCATAAGGCCAGAGCCTGGGAAAGTGGACGCGATCGCGTCATGTCCCACCCCCAGGACCAAGAAGGTGATGCCCTTTCTGAGCACTGCAGGGTACTATAGGCGCTTTGTACTGAACTATAGTAGCCTGGCAAAACACTTGACGGACCTCACCAGGAAGAAGCTACCCCAAATAGTCAAATGGACAAAAGGCTGTGAGGGGGCCTTCCAGGCTTTGAAGACAGCTCTGTGCAACTCTCCTGTGTTAAAAGCTGTCGACCGTTCCTGGTGCACACCTACACCAGCGAGCATGGCCTTGGTGCTGTGCTCAGCCAGGTCGACTCAGTGAACCAAGAGCACCCCGTGTTGTACCTGAGCCGGAAGCTTAAGCAGAGGGAGATGGCCTATTCCACCATCGAGGAGTGCCTGGCCATGGTCTGGGCCCTGCAACATTTGCAGCCCTACCCTCTGTGCTGGCTACAAGCCATGTGTGGAACCAACGGAAGGTTGCTACGCTGGAGCCTTGCCCTCCAACAGTACTTTACTGTGAAACACAAAAAGGGCAGCGAGCATGGCAATGCAGACGGGTTGTCACGCCGGTGCCAACCTGCCAAGGTGCGCATTGAGGAGTACCGAGAGGTTCAGCCTCTGTAGCGCGGTCCAAAAGAGGGAGGTGTCACGATAATATGAATATGCCATGTTTTGAGTATATACCTAAAAAGGTCCATGGCTTATCAGACACATGCTGTGGGCTTTTCCGAGTCCCCCTTTTTTCACTCTGCCTAGAAAGCTCTTCACTGCTATACGGCTGTAATGTGATCCCAGTGTGCCAGCAACACTCGCAGGAATCGCTGAGAAATTTATATGGCTCTGTGCTGCAAAAGCCGGTCTCTGTGTAAACCCCTCATTCCCCTCCCGCCTGATAGTAGCTAAAACTGGTGCAGCCATCCCAAACTGCATGGGACTCTATTGCTCTTTTAGTTATGTACAACTGGCACCAATCAGGGCTAGAGATATAAGGATCATATATTCCGGATGTCCATCAAGAGTTCTATAGCTCCCTGAAATCGCTAGGAGCTAAACCCAATGAGTTGCAAGGAGCTGATTTCTCCGTAAGCAGGTCATGTATCTACGCAGTGTTTATACTTAACCCCTTAATGACAGCCAATACGTCTTTTAACTGACCTGAGATATAAGGGAATAGCCTCCCCATACAGGTAACGATCCCGCAGCTGGCGGCTGTACACTATAGCTGACAACTTGGTGTATCAGCCACGATCAGTGTTTGCACCATACAAATCTGTTTAACCCCTTAGATGCTGCTGTCAATAGTGACTACATAATTATAAATGGTTAACAGAGTGTGGGGGCTTCCTCTTTATCCCAATTGGGGCCCTCAGATCATGATTTTGTGGCCCTGATGTTTGCCATGGCAATTCATGACCAAATAGTGGCCTTAGAGTCTGACGGCTGTTGTAACCTGTTCATAAGTTAGAGACATTTAGGTGGTAAAAATACACATTTTCATTTCTGTCATACCACTTTGCATTAATTCCTGTAAAGCACCTGAAGGGTTAATAAACTACCTGACAGCAGTTATCAATGTATCAGGGGGTGCTGTTTTTAAAATGGTATCACGTTTGGGGGTTTCCCAATATATGGGACCCCTAAAGTCACTTCAAACATGGATAAGTCCCTAATAAAATAAATTTTGTAAATATCCTTGAAAAAATGAAAAATTACTGCTACACTTTTAAACCTCCTAAAATGCTAACAAAATAAAATAACATTTTACAGATGGCGCTGATGTAAAGCAGACTTGAGGGAAATGTTATTTATTAATGGTTTGCTGTGGTATGACCATCTGGATTAAAGGGATAATCATTCAAATTTAGAAAATTGCTAATTTTTTTGCATTTTTCTCAAATTTTTGATATTTTTTATACATAAACACAAAACATATTGACCTGACTTCACCATTATCATAAAGTATAATGTGTCACGAAAGAACAATCTCAAAATCACTGGCATGTGTTGAAGCGTTGCAGAGTTATTACCACATAAAGTGACACTGGTCAGATTTCAAAAATTTGGCTCCGTCACTAAGGGGTTAAAAGAACCCCCTTGACATGAACATCCTGATCATTATGTCGTGCTTATACGAGGTTCATACAGCAAGTTATGTATAGAAATGGTTTGTCATAACTCTAAGAAAGGGGAGGATTCAGCCTCTGAATGAGGTCATCACAGGGGGAGTGCCTTGGTTTTGGGCTGGGAGATAAGCGAGACATGTCTTCACGAGTCTTTTTGTCCTGGGTCTAGCTGCGAGACAGCTGTGTGATGCATCTAGATGTGCGCCTCTCTCCCACAGCACAGTCCGCCATGAGATATAAAAATAAAGATTATTATTATGAGATGAAATATGAACGAAAGGTGTTTTTTCAACTTTAATCCCATTTTATTTGTAATTGTACTGTACTTACGATACTTGTCTCCTTTTATAATACCTTTTTATACTTCTGTAAACACTGTCAACATTTTTTGGAGTAAAATATATAAAATTACTAGCTTTGTCTCTCCTTGCTCTATAACGTACTATCACATCCTCTGAAGTGAATTACGTTACTATATCAAGATTTAAAAATTGGTGGCGCAAATTGTCACCGTTATTGTCAATGCCTGCTGCAATACCAACAAACCTCCACCTAGGTTTGTAAAAACAGAAACAAACAATAAATATATATACACACACACAGGGTGTGTATGGGTATGCGCTGATATAAATAACGGAGATGCTGGTAAAACCTGAAATAGTAATAAAGAAACGGAAAACGTTTAAAACACCTAAGATTAGTACAGATCCCAGAAGAAAGGTCTGACGCCCGAGTAGATGTTAGTAAAAGCCTGGTGTATTCAATTAAATATGTAGATAGAGCACTAAATGCTTTCTAATATAGTTTCTTCCTACCTCCGTTGCAGGCTAGCAGTCTTAGGACTTGATTCCGTTTCCAAAAGAGTTTTCAATACACGAAGATGTAGGATATAGGTGGGTGGCTGCCCCGGCCGGCGGCAAGCCACCATCAAAGATCTTCCAGGTGGGAACGGGATCCTGCAGAGCCGCCGCTGTGTGCCGTCGCGGCGGTGAGTTCGAGCGGTGCGCAGGACCTTAGTGACGCGATCGCCACGTGACCGTGCCCCCCGGAGTGATGAGTACGGAGTGCAGCTAGGACCAAACAACCGACGCGTTTCGGAGACGCCTGTCTCCTTCCTCAGGGTTGGTCTGTGCCTCGTACTCATTGGACTAATATAGCTGCTTAATGAGGGCCATTTAATTGATTAGAATCCGAACAATTCAACGTTCACATTTAGTCCTCTTGGTGCCAGAGTATCCAAAGTGAAGATCCATTTGGTCTCTGCCCGTGACATTGCTTTTATAAAATCGCCACCTCTCCAATGGCGCTGTACCACCGCAATACCTGTTATCTTCATCCCTTGCAATGTCCCACCGTGATGTTCCACAAAGTGTTGAGAAAGTGGATGACCACTAAATTTCTTTTCAATGTTCCGGATATGTTCATTCATTCTTATTTTTAGGGGTCTTTTTGTTCTTCCTACGTAAAGTTTTCCACATGGGCATTCAATAGTGTAAATAACCCCTGATGTGCAACATGTAATGCAGTCCTTAATTTGAATAATCCCATCTCCTTTCTTTATACTTGTACATTTCTGTGTTGTTGCGAATTTACATGCATTACATGTACGGCATGGAAAAAAGCCCTTTAGTTTGGTAAATGTAAGTGAAGGCTGAATCAGAGGGATTTTTTTCTCTTGGACTGTAGGGGCAATCATGGGAATCCAGGGAATCCATCCCTATTATCACTAAATACAATTCAAACTCACATTTTCTCCGCAAAATAGTCAGCAGACACTGGCACATTCTAAAGAATGATAAAGTGCTGGGAGAAAATATTAATAACCGGCCAAATTTTGTATATAGGAAGGGTCAAAGTTTGGGAAACATGATTGCCCCTACAGTCCAAGAGAAAAAAATCCCTCTGATTCAGCCTTCACTTACATTTACCAAACTAAAGGGCTTTTTTCCATGCCGTACATGTAATGCATGTAAATTCGCAACAACACAGAAATGTACAAGTATAAAGAAAGGAGATGGGATTATTCAAATTAAGGACTGCATTACATGTTGCACATCAGAGGTTATTTACACTATTGAATGCCCATGTGGAAAACTTTACGTAGGAAGAACAAAAAGACCCCTAAAAATAAGAATGAATGAACATATCCGGAACATTGAAAAGAAATTTAGTGGTCATCCACTTTCTCAACACTTTGTGGAACATCACGGTGGGACATTGCAAGGGATGAAGATAACAGGTATTGCGGTGGTACAGCGCCATTGGAGAGGTGGCGATTTTATAAAAGCAATGTCACGGGCAGAGACCAAATGGATCTTCACTTTGGATACTCTGGCACCAAGAGGACTAAATGTGAACGTTGAATTGTTCGGATTCTAATCAATTAAATGGCCCTCATTAAGCAGCTATATTAGTCCAATGAGTACGAGGCACAGACCAACCCTGAGGAAGGAGACAGGCGTCTCCGAAACGCGTCGGTTGTTTGGTCCTAGCTGCACTCCGTACTCATCACTCCGGGGGGCACGGTCACGTGGCGATCGCGTCACTAAGGTCCTGCGCACCGCTCGAACTCACCGCCGCGACGGCACACAGCGGCGGCTCTGCAGGATCCCGTTCCCACCTGGAAGATCTTTGATGGTGGCTTGCCGCCGGCCGGGGCAGCCACCCACCTATATTCTACATCTTCGTGTATTGAAAACTCTTTTGGAAACGGAATCAAGTCCTAAGACTGCTAGCCTGCAACGGAGGTAGGAAGAAACTATATTAGAAAGCATTTAGTGCTCTATCTACATATTTAATTGAATACACCAGGCTTTTACTAACATCTACTCGGGCGTCAGACCTTTCTTCTGGGATCTGTACTAATTTTAGGTGTTTTAAACGTTTTCCGTTTCTTTATTACTATTTCAGGTTTTACCAGCATCTCCGTTATTTATATCAGCGCATACCCATACACACCCTGTGTGTGTGTATATATATTTATTGTTTGAATTACGTTACTAATTTGAGTTGGCTCTGGACCGTTAGTAATTAAGAAATCGGAGCTGGTGGCAGTGGATTTGTTCTGTGTGTTTGGGAGGCTTTACAGCGACGGCGGCATTGATAATTATTATTCCCGCCTGAGTGGGAGTAGTTATATCGCCCTCACTGCAGTGTGCCCATTAGCCAGTACAAAGTAAGGCAGCCTTTCTAGCGACTAATTATCCTAGGTGCAGAACCCTGTCTGACCTGAGGGTAAGGGGGGCGCCAGAGAGCTGCAAGTTCCAAACCAGGACTGGAATATAGATAAATCCCATTCAGAAAGGAACCAGGGGCAACCAAACAACCCCGGTTCATGACAAATTGGTGTGAGTGGCGGGGATAATAGTTATCCTCTCCGTGAACCGTGACACCAGACATCTTGCTTTAGCGCCATTTTGTCCCTATAACAGGGCAGAGACTGCTCCTGACGCTTCTCCTGGGTGCTGATAGAATTTAGCTAGTTAGGTAGGCAGTTGTTTCTAAGTCAGATAGTTTAGCTAGCTAGAGTCCTGTGTGGCTGTGAAATCGACCATCCAGCAGATTTTTTTTTTCTGGCGCCATTAATGAGGTCTTCAGGCAAAGACAGCAGGGCACATTTCATAGAAGTGTTGTGCACTGCTTCTATTGTGCTCCATGCACAAATTGACCTTTGAAAATCTATTTTTTCAGTTGGTAACGTGATTCAGCAAAGCATGTCACCTTGTCATTTAGTACCAACTTCATCTGTATGCCGAGTAATTTTTTCTCCTACAAACATGATACAGCACACCATATCCCACCTTCTCATTTAGTGGCGGTGAAATTAATCTGTGCGCAGAGCTGTTGCAGACTAAAAAAAACAACTATTGTTTTGTTACAAATGTGATACAGCATGCATATCCCACCTTCTCATTTTGTGGTGGTGAAATTCAGCTGTGTGCAGAGCTCCTGCAGAGTAAAAAAAAAATTCTGTGACAAAAGTGATACAGCAGGCAAGATCTGAGTTTGAAGTTGTTTGGAGCATATATTCTATTGTTTACAGGTCCCATTCGCAGTAAAAAAAAAAATAAATACGTGATACAGTGGAGATCTCAGTTTGACATTTTTTGGAGCATAACTTCTATGTTATACAGGCCTCATCCACAGTAAAAAAAAAAAAAAAATTCTTTTAGTAACATTATACAGCAGTCCAGATGTCCATTTAAAATTTCTTTTCTGCACCCAGTGGTACATATGATAAAATCGAAATTGGTTTTCTTACTATCATGCTACCTAAAGCAAGCTACATTTAATCTTTTCATTCTTTGGTACAGATATTATTTTCCATACAGGGGTACACATGATAAAATATAAATTTGTTCTGTTACTACCGTGCTCCAAAAAGCAGGCCACATCTTAGGTTGTAATTCTTTTGTGCTGAGATTCTGCTATATCCAAGGTTTGTCCACAGTAAAAAAAAAAAAATCTAATTTTTCTCTTACTACAGTGCTACATAACGTAGGCCATTTTGTTTAATTATTATTTTGTGCTGGTATTGTGCTCCAGCCAGGAGTCCACATTTGACAATATAAATTATTTGTGCTAATAGCGTGGTCCTGAAACCATGCCACATTTAAGCATTGGACAGCGCTTGGAGCAGTATTTCTTGCTTAAAGTTTGATCAGTAACTGGTGGATGAGTGACAGCTGCAGGCCTGATGCTCTAAAGAGCTCTGCCAAATTCAGGCAACACAAATGAAGGAGACTCAACTGTGGCTGCTTCCACTACTAAGTGTGGTAATTGGGGAACACTGAGTGTATGATATATAGACCTCCGATTCCAACACATGGAATATACGTATATACATCGATACAGTCACTGCCAACTCCACAATAACATAAAAGGAATTACCATTTGCCAACACCAATTATTTATACAGACCGATTAGACACCCGTTACAGGTAGAATATGTCTTCAGAGGTGCGGTGTACAGAGCAAGAGGAACAGAGCCAATATATTGTATATGTTTAAGCCAGAAAGGTAGGCAGTGTTTTTAAAAAAATATATAAAAGGATGTTACAAAATGGGAACAAAATAATATGAAATATATACAAATCCCACCGAATAAAAGGGATATCAAAAGAAAAAAGTACTAAACTTGTGTCATGGAAATGGCTCAAAGCTTAGAGGAGGGAAGCACTCCTTAGAGCAACAGCCAGAACCACAGAGTATTCGATCTTCCAAAATACAAAAACCCAAACTCTGATTTTTACTAAATAAATGCTATGCCCACATACCTTCTCTTGGTGAAGTCATATGGGGGGCGAGTTGTTGGATACGTTAAGTCTTTATATTATGAGATGAAAAACTTTCAGGATATCTTCTACCCTGGAGGTCCCAGGCGGTAGATATTGTTGTCATGTTTCCTGTCACGATTTTACCTTTCAATAGAGATAAAACATGGCACTGATAGCATTACCCATCAGACCCGATATTAAGTTAGAGGTGTTCGGCTGGCCTTACGCTGATGGGCGTGAATGAGCTACATTAATCTCTTTGCTACAATGCTGAAAATACATCTCCCATAAATATTGGATTGATACAAACCCCAATATTCCTCACTGACCACTGGCTCCAGAGTCTGAGATAATTCATTTGATCAGAGGAAGCCCAGGCCTCAGGAACTGTACTCTTCCACCTTTGAGCATATAAATCCTAGTCTTAGTGGCTGCCTCCCAACAGTTCCCTTGTCGTAATTACCTGTTCCCAGCAGGAGGTGATAATTCAATGGAGGTTGAAGTGTCAGTTCTTTCTCACTTCCCCAGTTATAATTAATCCCATATGTTCAGTGTGAGTGAAGGTGATAGGTCACCTCTCTGGAAATTTCTTTATGGATTTTTCATTTTTTCTCTACGACATGGTATATCACATAAAATAAATTTTAATTTCTGGGTGTAACGTGAAAAAAAGTGGAAAATTCTCAGTGTGTGAATACTTTTTCAAGTCACAATTGTACGAAAAGATAGTGCTGCCCCATTTACAAATAGTATTTACCTTCCTGTGCATTATGAAGTCACAGGTAATGTTGCTTGCTTGCCTTTCCGTATAAAGTATGTTGGCACAGATAGTGCTGCCTCCTACATATAATGTAGGGAAGGATAGTACTGCATCCCTGCAAAGCGATGAACAGACAGTGGAGCCTGTGAATAGTGCAGGCACAGATAGTACTGTCGTCCCGGCTCAGTGGAGTGATAAGGGCATAGACATAAAACAAAGGGGCAGTAGTGTAAGGACCCTCTATCTTCTAAAGAGATGCATGTTATGGCTGTCAGACACCGACTGTCAATTAAGACGACAAGATATTAAACTACTCATGACGATTGAGGCAATTTTAAAGTAAAAAAAAACAAAAAACCACAAGATCCATAAATAGAATTTACGTTTATTTACAAGAATCTGGACAAGCGCCTCACGGGGAAGAGCCGGGACCTCTGCAAAAGAAAAGAAAAGCGTCACAATACAAGGGCAGGTAAATCTAGAACTGCCCTATATCACATCCGCTCCGCCCCATTGTCAGTGTAGCGGAGGACAGCAATGACGTCTATTATGAAGCAATCAGCTCACCTGTCTGGGTGCACGACAAAATACTCCAGGAATAGCAACAGTCCAAACGATAGCTGGACCTCACATCTTCTAAAAAAATAATTAATACTATTGATCCAGTGATATAAAAAGGCAAAAACATGGTTGAAAAAAAACAATTAAAAAAGGCAGAAATCTCTATTGCGCTCCCAAGCGACATGTGTCAGGCCTGAACGGTCCTTTGTCAAGCCTTGGCCACGCAGGTCTGAAACATGTTGCCTGGATTTTTTTTTTCTTCCATTTTTTTGTGCCTTTTATACTACTAGATTAATAAAGCAATTATTTTAAGATAAGAGCGTTGGCTATCGTTTGGACTGTTCCCATTAGTGACGTCTAATAGATTTATGGGACGGAAAAACACGGCGTCCCCGGCTATACAATGGACTGATACCAGTTAGGGCTCCTGTCTGACCACAGCCCTCAGTGCGTGGACTATTCGCGGCTCTCCCGATACCAAGATGGACAGTTCGGGTCGGGAGACCTGCAGACAGCCCCCGCATTACGGTTCTTGCTCTGATCGAGGTGACAGATGTCTACGTGAGGCCCAAGATCCATGTTGTGATGGAAATCCTTCAATCTGTTCATTACCACAAGCCGTACAACTTACGACATGGGTGGAACCTTCCTGCGATCACTGTCAAACCTGGTGGAGAACCCATGTATGTCCCCCAAACTGGTGTTAAAAAGTCTATGCTCACTTGGGGCTGAAACAAGTGATCATTAAAGAGTTAAAGCGACCTACATAAGCCTTATGGATGTAATAGAGACTATTAGGCCGGCGTCACACATGCGCGTTTTACGGACGTAAGAGCGCATAAACTACGTCCGTAAAACTCGCATAACATACGGCACAATGATTCTCAATGGGTCTTGTCCTATCAGCCGTATATTACGGATCCGTAATATACGGCGTTCTACAGCCGTAAAAAATCGCAGCATGCTGCGTTTGTCAGCGTATTGCGCAAAAAAAAAAAATCGCCAATGAAAGTCTATGGGGGCGAGAAAAATACGGATTCCACACGGACCAGCAGTGTGACTTGCGAGAAATACGCAGCGGTGTTAGTGAAAAGTCGGTAATTCAATTGCCGGCTTTTCATTTCTCCTGCACAAACCCGACATGATATGAGACATGATTACATACAGTAAACCATCTCATATCCCCCTTTTTTTTTTGCATATTCCACACTACTGTTAGTAGTGTGTATGTGGAAAATTTCAGCGCTGTAGCTGCTAAAATAAAGGGTTAAATGGCGGAAAAAATTGGCGTGGGCTCCCGCGCAATTTTCTCCGCCAGAATGGTAAAGCCAGTGACTGATAATTGACGCCTCTCCATTATTAATCTGGCTTAATGTCACCTTACAATAGCAAGGTGGCATTAACCCTTCATTACCCCATATCCCACCACTACAGGGAGTGGGAAGAGAGTGGCCAAGTGCCAGAATAGGCGCATCTTCCAGATGTGCCTTTTCTGGGGTGGCTGGAGGCAGATGTTTTTAGCCACGGGGGGGCCAATAACCATGGACCCTCTCCTGGCTATTAATATCTGCCCTCAGTCACTGGCTTTACCATTCTGGCGGAGAAAATTGCGCGGGAGCCCACGCCAATTTTTTCCGCCATTTAACCCTTTATTTTAGCAGCTACAGCGCCCAAATTTTGCACATACACACTACTAACAGTAGTGTGGAATATGCAAAAAAAAAAAGGGGATATGAGATGGTTTACCGTATGTAATCATGTCTCATATCCTGTCGGGTTTGTGCAGGAGAAATGAAAAGCCGGCAATTGAATTACCGACTTTTCACAGATATCGCGCTGAAGTAAATATATTATATATATATATATATACATACACACTGTATATATGTTTTTACCGAACATTTGAGCACATAAATCCATTAGATGTCGGTTTTGCAAGCCTGCGCGAAAATCTCGCAGTACGGATGCCATACGGATTACATACGGAGGATGCCATGCGCAAAATACGCTGACACACCCTGACTACGGATCACTATTTTGGGAACATTTCTCCGTATTACGGCCGTAGTACGGACGTATAATACGTGGCGTATTGTCTTACGCCAAGTGTGACGCCGGCCTTAAAGTTAAGCGGTCAGCTAATTCAGGCTGCACAAACCTCGGACAGCATGAATCCCAAAAATGTAGCTAGATGATCCGGCCGGGGACCATAGGCAGAGACTAGTGCTCTTCCCAGCACCGCTCCAGGTTATCACCGTAACGCAGAGAATATAATATATATATATATATCCGCAAACATACTGCCGGGCTCGGCTTCATTCTTGATAAATTAAGTGACTGGTTCCCTTTAAACAGGGCAGAGAGCAGCTCCTCTCCTGCACTCCCCGGCCTACTGATTTTAGGGGCTGTTGTGTAACCCAGAGCGTCGCCCCTCGGTGCAGAGTATTCCTCAGCTTAGGGGGCCGTCACTGCAGGATGCTCTTACTGGAGAGAGCGTCACTCTTCATCTTCGGGGGGTATTCCCAGCTCCTCGTCAGTCCACTGTGAGGGGTCCGGATATGGAAAGTGACCCTATAAAAAAAAATAAAAAAATAAAGAGAAAATTTGTGACCTCCACGTGTGATCATTACGCCTCTCCTGGGCCTCAGCCCTGTATCTCTATCTCTCCGGCATCCCGCTCACAATTTGGAATCCTCTCTATGGCAAGGCATCATGGGATATGTAGTTTCAGGCTGCCAACAAGATGGCAGCTTAATAAAGCAAGTGATGGTTAGTAGGAGGGTGGATGTGGCCGAGGTTAGAGGGTGCTAGAAATGATTCCAGTGTCCACTCTAGTGTTATGTGCATGCTGAGGATCTGGTGCTTTGTATCAGAAAAAAACAACAACTCTGCACACTCTAAAGAGAGACCAGGAGAGGGAAAGAAAAACGCATCCTAAAGTCAGAAAATTATTCTCACCAACACTGCATCGGGATCGTGCCAAAAGTGCCAGAGAATCCAGAACCACATGAAGCCCCCGATCAGCTCGGCCTGAATGTTCTGGGACTTGGTCAGTTCCACCATTTCTCTGTATCGTGGCGCTATGTGAACCTCGCCCCCGGCACTAGGAGACAAGAGGAACAAAACACATGAAAAAAAGAGGGGGAAACAAGGAGGGGCAAGAGGAACAGGGGAAAAAAAGGAGAAGGGTAAAAGGGGGGTGTGGGGAGGATAAAAAAAGGGATGAAGGGTAAAAAGGGGGGGTGGGTAGGGTAAAAAGGGGGGTGGGTAGGGTAAAAAAAAAGGGGGAGGGTAAAAAAAAAAGGGGGGAGAAGGGTAAAAAGGAGGAGGGGAGGGTAAACGCATCTTAGAACAAAAGCAACTTTTGAGTATAGACCTTCTACCATTTTGTGTATGCAGTCCCCATGCACATCTCCACGGTAACAGACCACCGTTTGCTTTGGCTTGCGTTTTAGCTGGAAGGAACCATGGAAGTGCATAAGTCTACATAGGGGCTGTATACACAAAACGGCAACTACGGATGTCCCCCGGTAAGACCCCAAAATGAGCGTTTATGGTTTTACCCCACCCTCCTATGTCAGAAAAATATTCTCCCGCCATGATGTGCGTCCAGAAACCGTCGCCTTCCCTAGAAATACTGAAAAAAAATATTTCTGGCAGAAAAATGGCCAAAAATCAGCCAAAGTGCAGAAATCGTGAGGATTCCAGTCACTGACAGCGAGAGATCTTACACAGAGTCATAAATGTAAGAACAGGTTGGATTAAACGTGACCTGAAAATTCATGGAAACCCCCTTTAAATCCTCCATGACCCAGAATTCCCCGCGCCAGCCCTTTTTGAGCGTCCTCCCCCCTCGTCTTCTGCCCCCCGCGGCCTCACTCACTTGCGGACCCCGGTTCTCCTCCTCACGGCCCCGCAGAACAGGCGGCTCCCGGCTCTCAGCGCTCCCCCGAGCCGCACCAGCGACGCCATGACACCGCGAGCAGCAGCAGCAGCAATGTCACCTTCCGGCAGGACAGCGACAACGCCGCTGATTGGCTGCAGGAATTAACGAAATCTCGCGAGAATCCCGCATTTCCCGGACGCGACCATTACCAAAAAAAAAAGGGGGGTGTTTATAATTTACTTCGTTCTAAAATCGCTCTCCGATGATCCCTCTTTATACCTACAGTTTTCCGTTCCTGGATAATTGCGTTTAAATTCAGTTTTAACCCCTCAACGCACGTTATAACACTAGAACAAAAATAACCGGTATTGATACAAGTATTGATCTAATGACAGGAAATCTTAGTGCTGGCTGATTAGTAGATTTATATTATGGATTTTATGTAAGGATTCTGCTCCGAAATTGAATATTACACCGTGCTTTTTAGACTGTAGTGCTCCCCTGTAAATAAGAATGGTATATCCCGTTGTCATGGTGTCTGTGTAAACAGAGCGTAGTACACATAGCGCATGTCCGGGGTCCTAGCGCCCGACGGTCCGAGCTCTGAGCAGGTGAGTGTGACTGCTGCATACAGGTATACTATGCGGGGCGCTGTATATTGGGGTCTCAGGGGTCTTAGGGTCTAGTTTTGGCTGCCCATTGTGTCATATGACATGAGGGATTTAATAGAGAAGGGGGTCACTTTAAGCTATATGATAAATATGATGCCCAGGAGCGTCGCCCGCCGCGGGACCAGACAGGTCCATGTGTTTTATGGATGAACCGATCATTTTGGTACTTTTACGTTATCCGGACTGTCGCGCCTCTTGCGGGTTGTCACATAACTCCTCGGACCCCCCGGAATCAGTTCTGAACCTCACGGGAGATGGGTCTTCATAGGAGGTTGAACTTAACACTGGTAGGCTATCGATCAACATGGCTGGCATGGGTTGCAGCCCCCCGACCTGATGCACAGAGTCCTAGAAAGTGTAGGAGACCATTCAGTCGGAGAATCCAACACAGTTGACTATTCAGTGGGTCAAATCTTACAGTAAGTAGCAGAGATGGTTGCCATCAGGTCTGGTAGTCTTTATCCTGTTAAGCCACCAGACAGAGGTGACTAACCAGGAGGTCAGTTCTTCTAGTAGGTAGTTGAGATGGTTGCACCACAGGTCCAGTAGCCTTTATCCTGGTTAGCCACCAAACAGAGGTGACTAACCAGGGGGTCAGTTCTTCAAGTAGGAAGCTGAGATGGTTGACCACAGGTCCGGTAGTCCTTATCTTGGATAACCACTAAACACAAGTGGCTAACCAGGAGGTTGTGTCTTCCAGTAGGAAGCTGAGATGGTTGCTCCACAGGTCTAGTAGTCCTTATCCTGGTTAGCAGTTTGCCACCAAACACAGGTGACTAACCAGGAGGTTGTGTCTTCCAGTAGGAAGCTGAGATGGTTGACCACAGGTCCGGTAGTCCTTATCCTGGTTAGTAGTTTGCCACCAAACACAGGTGACTAACCAGGAGGTTGTCTCTTTCAGTAGGTAGCTGAGATGGTTGCCCCACAGGTCCAGTAGCCTTTATCCTGATTAGCCACCAAACAGAGGTGACTAACCATGAGGTCAGTTCTTCCAGTAGGTAGCTGAGATGGTTGACCACAGGTCCGGTAGTCCTTATCTTGGATAACCACTAAACACAAGTGGCTAACAAGAAGGTTATGTCTTCCAGTAGGAAGCTGAGATGGTTGCTCCACAGGTCTGGTAGTCCTTATCCTGGTTAGTAGTTAGCCATCAAACACAGGTGACTAACCAAGAGGTTGTGTCTTCCAGTAGGTAGCTGAGATGGCTGCCTACAGGTCTTGCAGTTCCTTTCCCACCTCTAGACTGTGACCTGTGACATGTGCAGACTTGCTTATCCTGTGTCGTGTATCCAGGAGACTGCATCCAAATATAAACATGGATGGGAGCATTGCTCCTCTCACTAAGTGCTGCTTATCTCTAGGAAGAAGGGAGACGGCTTGTTTGTACGTTGCTGTTTTCCTCACACTCTTAGAGACCGGTTTGGATTATCGGCGTTATGTGACGTGATCTTATGTGCTCACATCAGAAGACACACACGAGACATGTCCAGTCTCCACCATCCCAGCTGCTTCTGCTCCCGGTGTCCTGAGAACCTCACTGGAGCTGTGACATTCGCGGTGGGCACATTGGATGGAGACCCCGTGAAGTTGAATCTTCTGAAGGATTATGTCTCCAAGGCACTGTACAACTTGGTCACCGGCTGGAGAGCGCCATCATTCAATGTCATCTACTTCTCTGAGGAGGTACGAGACCATGTCCATCCATGATAAAAAAAAAAAATATCCTTAAAATGATATCCTCAGGTTTGGAAGTTATTCCCTATCCCAAGGGATAACATCCAGATCGCTGGGGGTTCGAACCGCACTGATGCTGAGAACTAGGTGAAAGGAGCCGTGATTGAACATGTGCACCTACGCCACATCCATACTTAATGGGAGTGCCCGAAGACCAGCAAAGTCCTTTGGCTATCTCCAGTGATTCCATTAAGAAGGAATTGATCAGCAAAGTGCATGGTCGACCACCAATCCATTCGCAGGAGCCTTGGTTCTGGGGATTAGTTGTTGGTCCTGCAGTCCTGTTGTGAACTGTATTTCTTGGCTCCCTCTTGTGATCACTAGCGGTATGACACTTGGATTGTCTTTCTCCAGGTTGGTACCCACCTGGTTCGTTAGGCCTTGGGTGTTCTTATTTAGACTTCCTGGAAACTCAGTCTAGTGCCTGGAATCGATGTAGTCAGTCTATGTCTGTTTGCTCCTGTCTCCTGGTCTCCTGCTTTTTGCAAGATAAGCTAAGTCCTGCTTTCCTATTTTTGTTTATTCGCATTACTGCTATTTTGTTCCAGCTTGTTACAATGTGATTCCTGATTTTTGCTGGAAGCTCTAGGGGGCTGATATTCTCCCCCCACACCGTTAGTCGGTGCGGGGGTTCTTGGATATCCAGCGTGGATATTTTTGTAGGGTTTTTGCTGACCGCATAAGTCCTCTTCCTATTTTCTGCTATTAATTAGTGAGCCTCACTTTGCTAAATCTAGTTCATACTTATGTTTGTCTTTTCTTCTTACCTCACCGTTATTATTTGTTGGGGGCTTGTATCATAACTTTGGGGTCCTTTCTCTTGAGGCAAGTGAGGTCTTATTTCCTCTGAAAGGGTTAGTTAGTTCTCCGGCTGGTGCGAGACGTCTAGAATCAACGTAGGTACGTTCCCCGGCTACTTTTAGTTGTTGTGCTAGGATCAGATATACGGTCAGCCAAGTTACCACCTTCCTATGAGCTAGATTTTGTGTTTGCGGACTTAGCTGGAACTTCTGCGATCCTCTACCACTAGGATCACAACACAGTCCCCAGTGATCGGGAAGTTGTACAGAACTTTCAAACTTGGGAATACCCCTTTTAAATTGATTGTCTTGTGATATCAATGGTCTATTCTTTGAATAGGTCATCAATACCAAATTGGTGGTGGTCCGACACCCCACACCCTAAGCTGATTAGTGGGGATGACAGGTGTCAGACTCCCACCTATCTAATATTGATGAACCATCTCAAGGTTAGGGTATCAATATGAAAGTCCTGGACAACCTCATAGTCATCTTTATTCTTGATCAGATCCATTGGATGATCAGAAATGCACACATGTGCAGCTTCTGAAATTGTTAAAGGAGTTGACAATTGTGTGATTTCTGGGCGACAGACCACTAGGACCCCCCACCAAGGATCAACAGAACAGAAGGAATCTTAAGTGAAAGAAGTACTAATGAGCATGTGCGACCACCACACCATTCAGGGTCTACAGATGTGGTGGTCGCACATGCTCACTACAGCTCCATTCAAATGGGAGATTCTCGACTTGGGTAAGTTTGGTAACGAATCTAAACTACTTTTTGTTAGATCCATAAGTGGTGTGATCGCATGGTGACGTGGACCCCAGAAACCGCCAATCAGGCCATTTCATGGATCCGGACTCTTACCTGTGATTCTGGTGCTGACCCTTCTGAAGCTTTGGCTGCAGCTTTCGAGGACCCATCATGTCAGTCGGTGTACCTAGTGATGGACATTCTACCACCCCGAGTTCTGCAGAACATCTACAACTTTCTCGCCAGAGATGAGAACCCCTGCTCTGTAAATGTGGTGTACCTGCGAGAGGAGCCGAATGACTGGACGAGAGAAGGAGCCTTCCGAACAATTAATCTGAAGCCTCTGAGATCTTCAGATATGGTAGGTAATAAAGAACGGCCACTGTGACCTGAGGATCTGATAGATCTTCTACATGCTACACCACACGGGAGAGCTGACAGACCCTTTATACTCTCCATTATAAAATATATAAATCCGTTGTTTTCAGACCAGAATTAATGGTCATCAGAGACCCCGTCATTATTGCCCATCATCATCATCTTCGTCTTCCTGCACTTTCTCAACCGTCGTTTCCTCTGAACCTCGGTAAGTATCACTCCCATGACATTTATACCCTGCTTATATCCATGTACTATTCTAGATTTATATGCATTTTATGACATATCTTTCTCAAGAAGTAGCAGCAGTGAATAGAGGTGAGCGACATCTTTGCCTATAATTTTCGAAATCCTACATTTGGCCATTTTGAGCCCTTGACCTCTAAAACTGTAGTACCTTTCCTTCCATGCTTTTGTACATGTTTAGTGCTGTATATAATACATAGATGTCTGTCCCTCTACATCTGCTCCTCACTCCCTCTCACAGCATGCTGTCTTATAGCGAGAAGCTGCAGCCGCATCCCCCTCCTCCCTCTCTATTTACTGTACTACCCTAAACTTATTTCTTAACTGCAGGCCGAGAAATGGGATCTGCATGTTAAGCTGAGGTAAAAAAGGTCTAAATTCACCAATGATAGTAACGTGTGTAAATCAATGCAATCCTATCATCTGGCACCATAATACCAAAAAATGAAGGAACTTGCGTTGGGTTCGGGTCCGATATTTCCCTTCGATTTAATGTTTCTCAGGTTGGAACCAATCGACTGCTGTGTCCTCCCCAAAGAACTTCCATCTCCCGTAAGCCCTGTGCAATTAGCACCGGAGGTATTGAGTTTGTTTAGAGGGGCCAGGGTATTGGCCCGCAGGGACGCTGATGGACTGTATTACATGGGGCACATTGCCCACGAGGTGGAGGTGAGTATTAGCAACGCCTTACTTCTCTGAACATGTCTCTGAAGTCCCAATCTCCATTGGATTGTCTACTAAGTCAACGATTGTGTCTCGCTTAATCACAACTTCAGGGCTCCAGTGACCGATTCCTTGTGGAGTTTGAGAAATGTCGCTCCTTAAAGGGTAAAAGTCAGTTCCGCATGCAGGAGACACCAGTTTGTGACATCATCCACTATGAAGATGCAAGGTGGAGACCCCTATCTCCAGGAGACCATGTTCTAGCACCGGCAGATGCTAAAATGGAGAACTATGGACCTGGTACTGTTCTGCAAGGAAAAGAAACCCGAGCGCGTGGATTAGGTATGACTGTGTGGGAGGATGTCGATCTAAAAGCAAAATAATTTAGTCTTCTAAATTCATTCCAATGAAATTTTCACATTTGAATACCTGTTTAACATCTAGAGTCGATTCATCATTTGCGTTTTTGAGTCACTTTTATTGTTTGACGTGTGGTTTTCGCCGTCTTTTTTGCACCAAATTTATCAAAATAGTTCCCTTCAAGAATTTTACGCAAAGGCCAAAATTGGCTTTTTTTGTCTGTCTTTATCTGGTTTTGCATCGGTTTAGTGGAAAAGGCACAGGTATCGAAAAATCTCGCTAAAATAACTGGCGTACATAAAATCTACCCAGGAGGGACCGTAGTAAAGTTGTACCATATTTTTGCAACTTTTTTAAAAAAGTCGCATTTCATGAATCTGTCTAAATCATATGGAAGAGCCAAATTGATGTACAAACCACAGAGACAACTTGAAAGAAAGCCGAGATCTTTGATGAATTTGTTGCAAATCAAAAAGTCACTAATTTAGAGGTATTCATGCCAAAAAAGGGCGGAAATGCAATGATGAATCAGATTCCTAATGTTTATGATGGTAGTACTTGTTTTTTGTTATTTTGTACTGATCCTAAGTTACATCCTGTATTATACCCCAGAGCTGCACTCACTATTCTGCTGGTGCAGTCACTGTGTACATACATTACATTACTGATCATGAGTTACATCCTGTATTATGCTCCAGAGCTGCACTCACTATTCTGCTGGTGCAGTCACTGTGTACATACATTACATTACTGATCCTGAGTTATATCCTGTATTATACTCCAGAGCTGCACTCACTATTCTGCTGGTGCAGTCACCGTGTACATACATTACATTACTGATCCTGAGTTACATCCTGTATTATACTCCAGAGCTGCGCTCACTATTCTGCTGGTGCAGTCACTGTGTACATACATTACATTACTGATCCTGAGTTATATCCTGTATTATACTCCAGAGCTGCACTCACTATTCTGCTGGTGCAGTCACTGTGTACATACATTACATTACTGATCCTGAGTTATATCCTGTATTATACTCCAGAGCTGCACTCACTATTCTGCTGGTGCAGTCACCGTGTACATACATTAAATTACTGATCCTGAGTTACATCCTGTATTATACTCCAGAGCTGCGCTCACTATTCTGCTGGTGCAGTCACTGTGTACATACATTACATTACTGATCCTGAGTTATATCCTGTATTATACTCCAGAGCTGCACTCAGTATTCTGCTGGTGCAGTCACTGTGTACATACATTACTGATCCTGAGTTACATCCTGTATTATATTCCAGAGCTGCACTCACTATTCTGCTGGTGCAGTCACTGTGTAGATACATTACATCACTGATCCTGAGTTATATCCTGTATTATACTCCAGAGCTGCACTCACTATTCTGCTGGTGCAGTCACTGTGTACATACATTACATTACTGATCCTGAGTTACATCCTGTATTATACTCCAGAGCTGCACTCACTATTCTGCTGATGCAGTCACTGTGTACATACATTACATTACTGATCCTGAGTTACATCCTGTATTATACTCCAGAGCTGCACTCACTATTCTGCTGGTGGAGTTAATTTACCATGTGTTGATATACATTCTTTGTTAGCTTTTGACAGCACTGGGGTCCTGGTGACTTTCTGGAATGGAAAGACTAAGCAAGTTCCTCCTGGCCTGGCCATATGGATCCCTCAGACTTTAGGTGACCGCATCACCTTGGAGCTCTATATTCCTCCAGAAACTCGAAAGAAGCTTATAGAGACTTGCACCAGTTTCCCCTTTATGGGCACGAGTGATTATCACCAAGAGTCTCAGGCAGAAGAGAAATTTGTTGGCTCTGGGTCTCATACTTGTCACTATTGTGGTCCCGATACTGGTGTTTGTCAAAAGTGTCATGTTCCCGAGGAGTTATGGGTGGCCCTCAGGAATTCACTGAACCACATCAACCGGATCACGGCAACTAAAGAAAAATCTACCCAAAAGGACAAAGCTCCCCCCAAAAATGAAGAACCTGACAAGGAAAAACCCAAACTCCAGAGGAAGAATGTACGGTACCAGGGATTCCACCAGATAAGTAGACATGTATGTTTAGGCTGTCAGTTGACCACAAGTCCCGTACTGTTTATCACATTGGTGTTTTTAGAAATCGAGAAATTCTTGCAGACGGAAGGTGGCTGACGCTTCTTCTTAGGTGATTCTTTGTGTTTCAGAAGGAACCTCTCATCCATAGTAGAGACACTCAAACGGAAAACCTCATCGACCCTCTGGAAACGTCTTATAATAGGAGAAGAGAAGGTAACTATAAAATGTACACCATCTGAATTCTAACTGGTCAAATCCTACTTTACCCGACATCATCTGTTGGAAGGTCCCCATACCTATTAGATACCAAAAATTCGGAAGTTTGTCTGATTTTAACTGTTTGGGGTGAGAAACGTCAAAAAGATTAGATTAGTTTGGAGGTGACCACTAGGACATTTCCCGTTTGAAAAGCAAAAGGACTAAAGCTGGTGTGACGACACAGCATCCAGACGTCTGTTTTCAGTAGGCCAAGAGACATAGGCTATTATTCATGAGTCTGAATGTTGACTCTAAAATTGATTTGTTTTTCTTCCGGTAGGTCAAGAATCATAGACTATTGTTTCAATTTTTGTTGTTTATGAATTGATGAATGGCTGCTGTTTACATCTTATATCAGCTCCTACGGGTTATTGTCTGCTATCTTTGCAAGACAGGGACATAGGGCAATATAAAAATAGATGTTTGCTAATATGTTGATTACCCATTGTATAAGTCCAAGTAGTTTGTTGACTTGAAAAACAGAGAAGGACGAACTAGGCAGATTGATTAAATACTCACACGATGAGAGTTAAAGTCATCCCACCTCTCTTCTGACATGAGAATGATGACCTGAATCACAAATGTGGGTATTTTGCTGGGATGTTGTATATGTTATTGTCTGTTGGTAGTTCAATAAAGTATTGTCACGCTGTGTTACGCTTTCACCCTGTGTTGAGTAGCATTTTGTCTATGGGAAAGGAGAGCGGGCATTCAGTGGGAGGAGCCCTGGTCTTTTCGATCTTAAGACAGCCAGGCCAATGGACGACAGCACCCACTGACCATCGTGTCTCCACATTTGGTGGCACCAGTGGGATGTGTCCTGGTCCATGCGGTATCTGACCATCGGACGAGAGCATCCACTGACCCCCACCCGTGTCTCCACAACTGGCAAATTCACATTACATGGGTGTTGAATGAACGATGTTTCAGCCGATTATTCAGTTGACGACCATCTCAGTCGACTCTCATACACAGGAGCGCTCTTTCGTCTGATCGTTCCTGTGTTCTCTCTGAGAAAGCCACCGAGTGACACAACGGCTGGTACCTTACCTCAGAGAGAACAATCCGAAATCAGACATGTCTCATCAACATCTCTCCAAATCATCAGTCAGCCGGTGCCACCACACACATCAGACTGTCGGCTAAACCAGTTGGCCATGTGTATGGGGGCATTAATGAGGTCTCTTTTCTTCCTAAGCAGCAGGTAGTAAGTGATTGATTGGGCACTTGTACTATAACTGAAGATGTTCAATATTCAATCTTTATCGTAAAAACATAAAATGTTAGCCCACGCGTTTCTGACGTTGAGAGCATCCTTAGTCTTAACCAATCACTATAGTCAGGAGAAAGAAAAAGACATGAAACCAATCGCATGGGAATACATATAATAAGACATAAAACAAGCCTTGAGCTGTCACCCTGTGGCCTGTACACTAAATATATAACATCATCTATATATGACCCAATAAAATAAAATAGTTTTTATTTTTATTTTTTCAAAAAAGTAAAAAAAAAAAGACGCCTAAAAACAAAGCCTCATACTTCTACATATAAAAAATAAAATAAAATTATGATCACCGGAACGAATGATGGAAAAATAAAAATATTATTTATGTAAAGCGCTGCTGAATAAGACAGCGCAATATAAAAATAAAGATTATTATTATTTACGTTCTCAAGGTCATAATTGTTTAGATTTAAATGTTAAAAATGGGTTCTCTGCATTTCGTTCAATATGGTTCTCTTAAAATAAGTTGATCTGACCTAAGATCGCTTGTGATCGTCTGTGGAGGAAATCAACAGCCAGTGTTCAGTTTTCCTGCAGCACCACCAGTGGGGAAATGAAGCATTACACGGTGCTTACTGAAATCAGTGGGTTGTCCATCTAATGCTTGGACGTGCTGGGTCCTCCAGGGTACGTCATGGAGGCATTGAATGAGGGAATCCTTTTTATGATATAATAGTACCCTAAATATGAAATATCAATTATATAAAGGTTTTTTTGTTATGTTTTTCTTTTTATTTTATCTCATAGACGTGGGTATAATGGGTTCATCACTTAGACCCTCCTCGTCAAAACTCGGCAACGTGACTCATCTACAGGAAACTTTGATGCGTATAGAAAGGGCAATGAAAGAGGATCGCAGAACTATGGAGTCTGTGATTCTTGATCGGAGACCACGTTCTACCCCTCTAAAACTAGTAAGTTAAGGTGACAGCTTTACCGAAGACCTATAGGACGATAAACATGGGTTCCGTCATCATCTTTTTTCTCCATCACCTTCATTTACAGCCATGTTCTTCTCTATACAGCTGTATGTGTCGTCACGGTTACAGACTACAAACAAACCCTCTGTAGTCAGATGCTGTCATAAACCCTTCATTCTGCTGTTCGTTGTGCTGCACAGCACAGCTCCGTCAATGGACTAGTGGCCGCGGCCGGGTACTGCACATCCATCACCTATTGATTTTTAAAAAGGGGGTGGATGATCAATAATACCATTGGCCACTATAGAGTTGACGTAGCTCCGCTGTGCACCTCTGTGACTTAGCAGTACCAGCTGCGGCCAACACCGGGAACAGCTGATCGGGGCATCGGGTGTCGAACCAATCAGACATTGATGACGTTTCCCAAGGATAAACCTTCAATGTAAAAGTAGTGGACAACCCCTCTAAATCCTAGGACAAACAATACAAATCTAAGCATGCTTTCACCCTTTTGGATAAGACGTATTGTCACGTGAGAGATATGGGGTTGAGCTTTGGGTTGGAATTCACCCCACACATTTAAATCTCAACACTGAACATGTTTTATCTCTCTAGAATTATGAAGCTAAAGTCAGGAAAAATCAGGAACTGAGAGAACAAAAGGAAGAGGAGACAGCAGAACTACAGAGGACGCGAGTGGAGGAAAGACAGAGGAAGAGAGAAGAGAGGATGCGGGAACTGGAACAGAGAGAACTGATGCTTCAGGATAACAGACGGTATAGAGTTGTAGATCAGTGATTATTACTAGCGATTCTCTCAATGTTATGGATTCTCAAATTGCTATAATACTGCCTTCCATATACGAAAATATAACTCCTATAATACTGCCCTCTATGTACAAGAATATAACTACTATAATACTGCCCCTATGTACAAGATTATAACTACTATAATACTGCCCCTATGTACAAGAATATAACTGCTATAATACTGCCCCTATGTACAAGAATATAACTACTATAATGCTGCCCCTATGTACAGGAATATAACTACTATAATACTGCTCCTATGTACAAGAATATAACTACTATAATACTGCTCCCTATGTACAAGAATATAACTACTATAATACTGCCCCTATGTACAAGAAAATTAATACTATAATACTGCACCTATGTACAAGAATATAACTACTATAATACTGCCCCCTAAGTACAAGAATATGACTACTATAACACTGCCCCTATGTACAAGAATAAAACTACTATAAAACTGCCCCTATGTACAAAAATATAACTACTATAATACTGCCACTATGTACAAGAATATAACTACTATAATACTGCCCCTATGTACAAGAATATAACTACTGTACAAAAATATAACTACTATAATACTGCCACTATGTACAAGAATATAACTACTATAATACTGCCCCTATGTACAAGAATATAACTACTATAATACTGCTCCTATGTACAAGAATATAACTACAGGTAGTCCTCGGTTTACGACGGTCTCGGGTTACGTCGTTTCGTGTTTACGACGCTTTATACGACGCCTCATTCCGACTTACGACGTTTTGCGTCGTAAGTCGAACTACGTGCAGGGGCGGAACTACTGTACACTGTACCCGGTTACAGAGGAAACTGAGCCTCCTGCACACCATAACACACTTCATTATGGCTCCCAAACGCAAAGTAGACTCATCTGACACCAGCAGTGAATCAAAGAAAAGGAAGGCCATCACCATGGAGGTGAAAGTGGATATCCTAAGGCGATCTGATAAGGGGGAAACACCAACAGAAATTGGCAGGTCATTAGGACTTAGTCGTTCGACTGTTGCTACAATTATCAAGGATAAAGATCGTATCCTTGAACATGTGAAAGGATCTGCTCCTATGAAAGCGACAGTGATAACAAAGCAGCGGAGTGGGCTTATTATTGAGATGGAAAGATTATTGGTGCTTTGGTTGGAAGACCAAAATCAACGCCGTATCCCTGTGAGCCTTATGGTTATTCAGGAGAAGGCTAGGCGACTGTTTGAGGCGTTGAAAAGAGATAAGGGGGAAGAAAGTGAAAGTGAAGAATTTGTGGCGAGTAGGGGTTGGTTTATGAGGTTTAAGGATCGTGCCAATTTCCATAACATTAAAGTGCAAGGTGAAGCTGCTAGTGCTGATGAGAAAGCAGCAACTGAGTTTCCTAAAGCATTGGCTGAGATAATTGAGGAGGGTGGTTACTGTGCTCAACAAGTGTTCAACGTGGATGAGACAGGCTTGTTTTGGAAACGTTTGCCTAACCGTACGTACATCGCCAAGGAGGAGAGGTCAGCACCAGGTCATAAAGTCGGCAAGGAGAGACTGACTTTGCTTCTTGGGGGCAATGCTGCTGGCGACTACAAACTGAAGCCCATGCTGGTGTATCAGGCTGAGAATCCAAGGGCACTCAAGGGCATTTCAAAGAGTCAACTACCAGTCATCTGGAAGTCTAATAGGAAGGCATGGGTGACACTCGCAGTGTTTGATGACTGGTTCACCCACCATTTTGTGCCAGGCGTGGAGCGGTATTGTACCTCCAAGGATATCCCCTTTAAGGTGTTGCTAATTCTGGACAATGCCCCTGGACACCCTGCCCGTCTGGATGACTTTAACCGTAATGTCAAGGTGGTTTACCTTCCACCTAATACCACTGCCCTAATACAGCCTATGGACCAAGGAGTCATTGCTACATTCAAGGCCTACTACCTCCGAAGGGTCATTGGTAATGCTTTAGCAGCAACTGAAAAGAATAAGGACTTGACTCTAAAGGCCTTTTGGAAAACATACAACATCCTTGATGCTGTGAATAACATTGCTGATTCCTGGGATGAGGTTAAGCAGACCAGTATGAATGGTGTGTGGAAAAAACTGTGCCCCCAGTTTGTGAATGATGTCACAGAGGTCCAAGAGTCAGTGACTAGTGTCATAAAGAACGTTGTTGATATGAGTAAAACAATGAATCTGGAGGTGGAGGAGGATGATGTCACAGAGCTACTGGCATCTCATGGAGAGGAGTTATCTGCTGAGGACCTTATGCAACTGGAGAAGCAGATGATAGAGGAAGAGGAAGACATACCAACCCCAGAACGTAAGAGATTTACAAGGCAGGGCTTGGCAGGAGGTTTTGCCCTGATACAGGAAGGATTGTCAAAGTTTGAGGCTGAGGATCCCAACATGGAAAGGTACACTAGGGTTGCCAGAGGAGTCATGGATTCCCTTAGGTGTTACAAGGAGATCTTGGAGGAGAAGAAGATGGTCTCCTTCCAAACTAACCTTCAGCAGTACTTCAAGAAGGCAGAGAGGCCTGCAACAGATCCTGTACCTGTACCCTCTACCTCTCCTGCCCCTCTTGACTCCCCTGCCCCTCTTGACTCACCTGCCCCAGTATCTCCAACACCTTCTGCTGATTCCTCCCAATAAGCCTGTTCTCTCTTTGGAATTGTTATCTTTGTTTATTACAGTACTGTACAGTACACTGTTTATTACCTGTTACAGCACGTACAGTACAGTAGTACTGTACTGTACTTCATTATTAAACGTACTGTACTGCACAATATTTTACTGTACCTATCTTTATTGCTAATTATATAGGGTACTGTGTTAGGATAGGTGTTTGGATAGGCAGCACTGTACTTTTATTATGGTACAGTACTGTATGAACGTATGGTTCGACTTACGTCGAAATTCGGTTTACGACGACGCGTAAGAACGGATCAACGTCGTAAGTCGAGGACTACCTGTACTATAATACTGCCCCTATGTACAAGAATATAACTACTATAATACTGCTCCTATGTACAAGAATATAACTACTATAATACTGCCTCCTATATACAAGAATATTACTATAATACTACCCCTATGTACAAGAATATAACTACTATAATACTGCTCCTATGTACAAGAATATAACTACTATAATACTGCCCCCTATGTACAAGAATATAACTACTATAATACTGCTATGTACAAGAATATAACTACTGTAATACTGCCACTATGTACAAGAATATAACTACTATAATACTGCCCCATGTACAAGAATATAACTACTATAATACTGCCTCTATATACAAGAATACAACAACTATAATACTGCTCTCTATGTACAAGAATATAACTACCATAATACTGCCACTATGTACAAGAATATAACTACTATAATACTGCCCCTATGTACAAGAATATAACTACTATAATACTGCCCCTATATGCCAGAATAAAACAACTATAATACTGCTCCTATATACAAGAATACAACAACTATAATACTGCTCTCTATGTACCTGAATATAACTTCTATAATACTGCCCCTATATACAACAATATAACTACTATAATACTGCCCTTATGTACAAGAATATAACTACTATAATACTGCTCCTATATACAAGAATATAGCTACTATAATACTGCCCCTATGTACAAGAATATAACTACTATCATACTGCCCCTATATACAAGAATATAACTACTATAATACTGCCCCATGTACAAGAATATAACTACTATCATACTGCCCACTATGTACAAGAATATAACTACTATAATACTGTCCCTATGTACAAGAGTATAACTACTATAATACTGCCCCTATGTACAAGAATATAACTAGTATAATACTGCTTCTATGTACAAGAATATAACTACTATAATACTGTCCCCTATGTACAAGAATATAACTACTATAATACTGCTCCTATATACAAGAATATAACTACTATAATACTGCCCCTATGTACAAGAATATAACTACTATAATACTGCTCCTATGTACCAGAATATAACTGCTGTAATACTGCTCCTATGTGCAAGATAATCGGTCACATTATTATTTCAGGATTCGTTCACAGCAAAGAATCTTGCTTGACTTGGAGAAGAGACAAGACCAGGAGGGATTGGAGGTTCAGCAAGCAGAATCCCGCAGAGCCACGGCTGAAGAGAGGAGCCACAAGAAAGATGAAGACGTGAGAAAGGAGTGGAAGAGGGAGGATCAGAAAGTCCAGTTCTGGAGGAACCTTCGGCAGCAGAGAGAGAATCTAGATCTTGAGATGATCCATAAACAGCAGGAGAAAGATGAGAAGTATAATGTGAGTACGGTATATATTACGAGTGTGGAATTATTTGTCATTAGATAGGCAATTTTCTAATACTAGATGGTGGCCCGATTCTAACGCATCGGGTATTCTAGAATATGTATGTAGTTTATTTATGAAGATTTAAGAATAATGCAATAAATACACAAGATTTTCCTGGTAAAATATATGAACTTGTCCAGTAAACGTGACTGAACTACATCACACTGTGACTGACAGAACTTGTTCTTTTTAATCAGATAAATTTTTATTAAGGAAAATCAATGATAACAAATGACATCAAGCTGTTATTCACAGATAATCATATATTTTATGAACATAACTCCCCCCCCTTTCCCTCCCTATCCCCCCCTTCGAGACCCCTTTAATGCTTTCCCAAATTCCCATCCGAAATTCCTTCCCCAATTCAAATACAGTTGTATAGTATGAACATCATCTATAACATTATGCATCCTCCCCACAATTCTAATTCCATTCTATCCATGGCTGCCAAATCTTTTGAAATACATCTAGTGACAGAACTTGTTCAGTAAACGTGACTGAACTACGTGGCACTGTGACTGACAGAAATTGTTCAGTAAACGTGACTGAACTACGTGGCACTGTGACTGACAACTTATTCAGTAAACGTGACTGAACTACGTGGCACTGTGACTGACAGAACTTATTCAGTAAACGCGACTGAACTACGTGGCACTGTGACTGACAGAAATTGTTCAGTAAACGTGACTGAACTACGTGGCACTGTGACTGACAAATTATTCAGTAAACGTGACTGAACTACGTGGCACTGTGACTGACAGAACTTATTCAGTAAACGTGACAACTACGTAACACTGTGACTGACAGAACTTGTTCAGTAAACGTGACTGAACTACGTGGCACTGTGACTGACAAATTATTCAGTAAACGTGACTGAACTACGTGGCACTGTGACTGACAGAACTTGTTCAGTAAACGTGACTGAACTACATGGCACTGTGACTGACAGAACTTGTTCAGTAAACGTGACTGAACTACGTGGCACTGTGACTGACAGAACTTGTTCAGTAAACGTGACAACTACGTGGCACTGTGACTGACAGAACTTGTTCAGTAAACGTGACTGAACTACGTGGCACTGTGACTGACAGAACTTGTTCAGTAAACGTGACAACTACGTGGCACTGTGACTGACAGAACTTGTTCAGTAAACGTGACAGAACTACGTAGCACTGTGACTGACAGAACTTGTTCAGTAAACGTGACTGAACTACGTGGCCCTGTGACTGACAGAACTTGTTCAGTAAACGTGACAGAACTACGTAGCACTGTGACTGACAGAACTTGTTCAGTAAACGTGACTGAACTACGTGGCACTGTGACTGACAAATTATTCAGTAAACGTGACTGAACTACGTGGCACTGTGACTGACAGAACTTGTTCAGTAAACGTGACTGAACTACATGGCACTGTGACTGACAGAACTTGTTCAGTAAACGTGACTGAACTACGTGGCACTGTGACTGACAGAACTTGTTCAGTAAACGTGACAACTACGTGGCACTGTGACTGACAGAACTTGTTCAGTAAACGTGACTGAACTACGTGGCACTGTGACTGACAGAACTTGTTCAGTAAACGTGACAACTACGTGGCACTGTGACTGACAGAACTTGTTCAGTAAACGTGACAGAACTACGTAGCACTGTGACTGACAGAACTTGTTCAGTAAACGTGACTGAACTACGTGGCCCTGTGACTGACAGAACTTGTTCAGTAAACGTGACAGAACTACGTAGCACTGTGACTGACAGAACTTGTTCAGTAAACGTGACTGAACTACATGGCACTGTGACTGACAGAACTTGTTCAGTAAACGTGACTGCACTATGTGGCACTGTGACTCACAGAACTTGTCCTGTCGCTGATTGGTCACGGGCGGCTGGCGCGACCAATCAGCGACGCAAAATTTCCATTACAGACAAACAGGCAGATTTAGACGATTATATAGTAGATGTTACTAAGATTTAGTAATTTCTTCTGCATTATTCTAAATTCATGTAATTTCATTTTAAGCAATTCTGTGATCTGTTTTCCCAATTTCATAGGAGCTGCTCCACAGTCAGATGATTACACGACAAACACAACAAGAGGCTGCTCTCCAGGACCGGAGAAGACACCAACAAAGGCAAGAAGGATCCAAGAGCAGAGTCTCCAAGAGACTGGAGGAATTCTACCAGCAGACTGAGCGGGAGTCCCAGAGGGACAAAGATTTACAGCAACGACTCAAGGAGCAGAATCTGCAGGCGCTTCGATCAGCCATGGTTCTTTGACAACATCTGCTTGTGTTTTGTTAAAGGGAAACAAGGTGGCTCAGTGGTTAGCACTGTTGATTTGCAGTGCTGGAGTCCTGGGTTCAAATCCAAGGACAACATCTACAAGGATTTTGTATGTTTTCCCCTTGTTTCTGTGGGTTTCCTCCGACACTGCAAAGACATACTGATTGGGAATCTACATTGTGAGTGATGATGATGTCTGTAAAGCGCTGCGGAATATGATGGCACTAGCATAATAATAAATACCCAAAATGCTACTGACAGCCATTCACACCATGAGCAGAGAGTGTCCTTAGTGTGATAACACGGTAAGCCTTAATAATAGGACCTGTTATTTTCCATAAAGGTGCAGTTTTTACTTGGAGTAAATTCCGCCGTTCTCCTGAATCCGACGATGTTTTTCATTTCTTCCTCCGCCTCTCTGTTCCTGAGATATTGCCTCTTCTTCCCTGCGGAGATTTTTAACCAAGTGGGTATGGTTTTTAATTTTTGAATATTGCGCCCATTTGGCTAAAAAAATACCTGTAGCTTTATATGTAGGTAAGAGAGGGTCATATCTCAGGAACGGAGAGGCGCAGGAAGAAAAGAAAAACATCGCCAGATTCGGGAGAACAGTGGCATTCACACCAGGTGAAAAAAAAACATGTTTATGGCAAGTGACAGGTCCTCTTTAAAGGGATTGTCTAAAATTTGAAGAAAAGGTTCTGCTTTTTTGAAAAAAATGACTCCTTTCTTGTCCAGTCGGGTTTTGCAGAATTGAAGTAATAGGGGTTGAGTGGTAATAGCAGTTTCTAGATTTTTGCATTATGGACAACTCCTTTAAATATTAGGATCAACTTAAACGATCTTCCTCATTACTTCCGGGGGCACCACAAAGACTATAACACAGTCCCGCTGTTTTCACGAGTCCCGTAGGCTTTTTAGTAGTGTCCACGCATTACACGTGACCTTCTCATTAGACATCCATATTAGTATTTTTTGGGTGGTCCCAGCAATTATAAATGTATCAGCTGTCATTAGGATGTCACTCATTATACCACTAACTCCACACTATTCAGCTTTTTAGTTGACAAAGAAATAATTTATCATCAAGGTATAAAGTGGCATATGCCCTAAAGGGGTATTCCCATCTCCAAGATCGTATCCCAATATTTAGTAGGTGTAATAATAACAATATTAGCAAATACTTCCCATTTGAAATATAGTATAGTTCACCTGATTAGCTATGTCACTTACCCCACGTGCAGGGCATTGCAGTAGCTTAAGTATCCATGGTTACGACCACTCATATAGTGACAGTTAGTTGCTAATCGTTATAACCATGGAAACTTAAGCTAAAGCAATGCACTGTACATGAGGTAAGGGACATAACTTATGAGGAGAACCATACCATATCTCTAAAAGTAGTCGAGTGGTCAACCAGCTTTTCCAAAATCAAATATTCAAGTGGGAAATGTACAAAAAAAAACAATATATTAATTTGATGTGAAACTCCACCAGTAACATTAATGTGTATATAGTTATATTGTGAATTATATAGCATTTTTTCTTATTTTTAGGTCTAAGGGGTATCGTTTCTCCTTATGGAGAGTGACATACCATCTCTGGCTTGTCTAGGTAAGGAGGCTTATTTGCCGTACAATGCTCCTCTGGGAAATTAAATATGCAAATTGTCTCTTCTGAGAAAAAGAGGACTTAACTCTATAGCGCCACCTGTTGGAAGCCTCTCACCTAGCCAAATCAGTTCTCATGCTTCGCCCTGACGAGGGCCAACAGCCCGAAACACCGTGTCTGCGAATTGAGATACTGATTTGGCTTTTATCCTAAGTCATATTGCACGACTCGTTAGAGGGTGGATTGTGACTTGTAGGATCGCTACTTCCAACAGGTGGCGCTATAGAGTTAAGTCCTCTTTTTCTCAGAAGAGGCAATTTGCATATTCTTATTTTTAGAAATTTTTTATTAAAGCAGGAACAATATCACCTATAAATGAACAAAATTAAATCAATCAGCAGAAATCAGTGTTATTATAATAGCAAATACTCATGTGCACTCTTTGGCCCTAGAAGACAACCCTTTTCTAAGAGAAAGTCAATGTAGCAATCAGTTGATCACCGTGGGAGTTATTACTTAAAGTGAATGTATAATTTTAGCCTATAATTTATAGCTAATTAAATCGAGATAATAATGCACATTAGATACAGGGAATTGTGGTCTGGAGGTGACGTATTGACTTTTATAGGAGCAATGTGATCGTGCTCTGTGACCTGTGCAGGGGTCATTGTGCAGAGAGGTCTACAGCTGTGTCCATCACCTATTGTCCACCATGAATCCTGAATCATCTGTTACCTTTATTGTAATCCTGTCTGTGATGGTTTAATGACTGCTGAAAAGGGATTTCTGCAGAACAGAAAGTCAGTCTCACTGAGGCTCCACTACCAAATCGTAAACTCAATTTTTTGCATTTAGACAATGCATAGAAAATCGTAAAAATGCTTACTATAAAAACTTCACTTTCTCAAGTCACATTTCTTTTAAGTTATTATCTTCAATGAGCTCTCTATGTAGCACCAATCAGTGTGTACCCGAACTACATATAAGACAGCATGAAGGGGCTCGGAGAAGGTGGCAGTGAAGGTGTGTAAGTGTCTGATGGGGTCACACAGCTCATAAAAGGACAACTGCCCGGCCTCATAATCCAGACATATCCTGACTCTACTGGAGATCTTGTCAGGTAACTGGATCACTTCACTGTTATGTGTCACTGAATACTGATTATTATATCTCCTCCCCAGACTCCAGGACTTGTTATTATCTCCAATCAGTGACTGACGCCCCCTCCTGTCTATACTGGGATAACACATCCCCACCCTCCACACTCCTGACCTACTGCCCTCCACATCCCAGTAATGTCGTCCTGAGGTAAATCCTCTCCTGCTCATCACTTGATTACCCTGGAATCTCTCTGCTGTTTCTGGACGTTTCTGGTTCTCTCGTGTCCAGGTTGCAGTTTTCAGGTCGTCTGATATAAGGACATTATTAGCAGCTGTGGTTACATCCAGTAATATGTCTGCAGGACCCTCCACATAGATCCCGCTCCTTATACCTGATATTACGTCACATAATCTGTGTGAGATCACAGCCACATCCAGGTCATCTCCATCATGGGGCTGTTTATCATGTCTCCCTGTGTCCTCATCACCTACCTCCTCCTCAGGATCAAACAAGTCACCGGTGTCTGGATCCTGTAAGACAGTCAGTGGATCCGTCATGTTACACAGCTCCTCAATGTGTCTCATCTTCCTGGACAGCTCGTCCTTCTTTATTTCCAGCCGATGGATCAGAGCAGACAGTGACAGTGACTCTTCCTTTTCCTGCCTGGAGATCTCACTCAGGACCTTCTTCTCCAGGTCGTCCACCCGTCTCCTGATGTCTGTACACAGGGCAGTGACTCTCTCGGCTTCTCCAGCTGCTTTTTCTTGAGCTTTTTTCCTCCGCTCCTCCAGACTCCCGACTCTTTCCTCAGTCTCCTCTCTCTTTATGATCAGTTTCTGGAGAACATTTCTCAGTTTCTCCCTCTTCTTCTTTGAGGCCTCATCCAGCATCTCCACTCGATGTCCCCGATGTTCTCCGGCCAAACTACAGAACACACAGATACAAGCCGCGTCCTCAGTGCAGTAATATTCCAGGATCTTCTCATGGACAGAACATTTCCTTTTCTCCAGAGAAGTGCTGGGATCAGATAAGACGTGTTCTGGTGATTTGCTGTGAACCCTCAGGTGTTTATCACACAGAGAAGCCTCACAGTGTAGACAGGATCTAACAGCAGGTACAGGAGAGTCCACACAGTAAGTGCAGCAGATCCCGGTGATCTTCTCTTGTTCTTGCTGAGTAATCAGGAAACGTTCTGCGACATTATGGAGATTTATGTTCCTCATCAGTTCCGGCCGCACCCAAAACTCTTCTCTGCAGTCAGGACAGGAATAAACTCCAGACCCGTCCTGTGTATCCAGCACACGACCAATACAGACCCGGCAGAAGTTGTGTCCACATCTCAGCATTACAGGGTCCTTAAATGTAGATAAACAAATGGAGCAGAGCAGCTCGTCTCTCAGATCAATAGACGCCATGGCTGATGGACGAAGGAAGAAATGAAACTGAAAGTGTCTATTACTCAATACTTAGCAATGTTGTAGTTACACCCATTCACTTAACTCCCTGAAGGCAATCTGGCACCAGATTTTTTATACCCCTTCTGAGAGAATGATGTAGGGGTGGAACGCCCGCCAGGGCGGTGGGGTACTCGGTACCGGGTCCAGTACTTAAAGGGCGATGTCACGTGGCGGCGACTCGGTCCGTGGCCCTGGGTGCCCATGTTAAAGGAAAAGTCTTTAAAGGGGTTTTGAAAGTTTCTGTTCGTGACGCCACCTGTGGTTCTCAGTCAGAGGTGACCGACTCAGCTTAACAGGGTCCTCTGGGTGATGTTATGGCAGCTAAGATGGTATAACTTCCCACAGGTGAAGTTGAGTACCCAGGGCTCCCGGTGTGTAGCTGGAGATGGTAGGTAGTGTATAAAGGAATGGAAAACACAAGTTTGCAGTCTCTTTACCTGGTTTACTTAAGACTTCAGGCAGCCACAGTCCAGGGCACCAGATCACAGTACAGGCAGGGTCCGGCCGGCTTGGAAGTGAGTTCAGAGTCCCCCTTACCAGATGGAGATGAAAGCCTTCCTACTAGCACGGTGGTGTAGTCCCTTGCTGCCTGTGGCTTCTGTCTACGTCCTCACTGTACTCTCTGTCCTCCTTAAAGGTGAGACACAAACCCGTATGACAGGTGGCTCGAGCCTTTTTACAGGGTCTCTCTATCATGACCCAGGCTCTATGCGCCACTGTGTCTCCTGGGTATTAGGGCGGACAGGTGACGTGTAGTCCAGCTCTCCTGCCGGTTTCTGCTGTGCCTCCTAGAGTCCGACACAACCTCGGTCTTCCGGCTACCGGGATCTGCGCCCTGCAGGAAGGTAGCCCAATCGCAGCTGTCCTCCCCAGTTGTCACTCTCCTGTGCTTCGCTCTCCTGCACGCTCACTACAAGCTGTTCTTCCTTCTGTGTTATCTCTGTCCAGAAGCTGCAGCACCGTCTTGGCTGCACGGCCCCTCTGCTTCCTTCTGACTCTCTCCCTCCTCTCTGTCTCTCTGACAGAAACTAACTAACTTTCCCTCCAGACCAGTATATATATATATAGGAGAGCCACCTACAGTATAAGCTGGATCAGAGCTCCCCCATGTGGCCTGGAGTGTGAACATGTTGTATGTTTGTGTTTACCTGATAAAGAAGATCTTCCCTGCTGCCAAGTATGACATCACTCTCCCCATGAGGAAAGCAATGCCACTGTAGCAACCAGGGCCCTGGGGTGTTACAGGGGCAAAGACCCTAATTACAGCAATTTATCACTTCACTTATTGGGTACTGTATTTTTTATTAACCCTTTCATTGCAATGCAATATACCAGAGATCAGACTAAGGAAAGTTAAAGTGCCATAGAGTAACTAAGTAAAAAAAATAAAATAAAATAAACAAAAAAAAAATCAAACCACTATTTTGTTTAGCACTATGTTATGTATAGTGCTGTACCGCTATCTCTGATGTTTTCCATGTTTGGATATGTACCAAACCACCTGCGTGTTACATGACCGATCACTTGTTTATCAAAAGGGATTATGTTACATGTCGTGTAATACATCGGGGTGGGGAGCTACGCATTCTAAACCCGAGGCCATGGCTATTCTTAATCTGCCCCTGATTGGCCAACATTTATCCTACTGTCTAAACTGAGCTCTGAGGGTTTACGTGTAAATCTCTGAAATATGTGATTCAGATGGAATCCCCAGCGGAAGATTCCCTATAATAAGGAGATGCTGTGGATGCCGTCTGACCCGTGATCTGGCGGTGTCCGTCTTTTTAAGAGTGCATTAAAGAGCGGTCCATCTGAAAAGAAGAACACAGCTGAACAGAGGCTGATGAAGTCCAGAGTATCTGGGGTTTAATCTGAATCCCATCATTTGGAGGTTTATATGGGAACCGAGATATAAGTGCTCAGCGTAGAGCACAGGATAAATGTGATCCAAAATGTAATGTAAAATGTTCCTAATAAAAGCTTCAACTCAATCCACAAAAAGCAAGTCCCCAATCGTGTCCGTCAATGCAAATATAGTGGCTTCCACATTACTGGTAGAACAAAGGTTCTGGAAAAGAGCTATGGCTCCTCGCCCCACAAATTAAATCCAGTGACGTCTGCTCTCCCAAATTCAAATTTACCTCTCCCTTTTGAACCCCTGTGTGCCTAAACCACATTTAGCATCCACATGTTTGGCGTTTTTGTAGCAACGAAAGCCTGCTTAATTTATGGGTGCATGTCTCCAGAAGCACGAGTTGGGCATAATGTATTGGTCACTACAACGTACTAGTATATACAAAGACAGCTTGCAATTTTCACTTGGAAACATCCCCTGCTGCTTGTTTCTGGCAAACACCTATGGAGGCAAAATCATCACTCACTACACCTGTAGAAAAATTCTCCAAAATGAGGTTACTTGAGGGGGGATTCTTCTTGTCTGGCACTTAGGGGCTCTGTACACCTTGTTCCAAATTATTATGCAAATTGGATTTAAGTGTCATAAAGATTTAATTGTTTTGTTTTTCAAATATACTCATGGATGGTATTATGACCTGGTGGTTAAGGAGCAACATAGATATGACCTGATGGTTAGGAGCAACACAGATATGACCTGGTGATTAGGAGCTACACAGATATGACCTGGTGGTTAGGAGCAACACAGATATGACCTGGTGGTTAAGTCAAAAACATGGGACTAGCTCTGAGTAGGTGGTAACTATACTGACCGCAACCCTAATCCTAACGCCAACACTAGAAATAGCCGTGGAGCGTTCCTGTCTCTCCCTAGACGCCTCTTCACAGCCTAAGAACTAACTACCCCTAAAGATGAAACAGAAAAACTATCTTGCCTCAGAGAAATTTCCCCAAAGGAAAGATAGCCCCCCACATATATTGACTGTTAGTAGAGATGGAAATTACATACACAGAGATGAAATACAGACTTTAGCAAAGGAGGCCAATTCTAGTCTAGATAGACAGAAATAGGAAAGATACTGTGCGGTCAGTATTAAAAACTAAAAATCCACGCAGATAATGCAAAAATGGACTCCACACTGACTCACGGTATGGAGGGGCAAATCTGCTTCCCAGAGCTTCCAGCTAGCCTGAATGAATCATAATGACAAGCTGGACAAAAGAAACATAACATAAGTTCAACAATTAAGTCCAAAGCAAATGGACGAAACCATAACTAGCAAGAACTTATGTTTTGCTGAAATGGACAGGCCATGAGAAATATCCAAGGAGAAAACCGGATCTAACCCTGAGACATTGACAGCTGGCATGCACTGAAGTCCAGAGCCAGATTAAATAGTAGAGTGAGCAGAGGCAATAAGTGAACGCAGCTGCTAAGGCTGAATCCAAGGAGAAGCAGTTCCACTTGCCACCATCAGAGGGAACCCAAGGGCAGAACTCACAAAAGTGCTATTCACAACAGGATGGTACGCCTCGAAAAACGAGAATCCAAAATCTTCTCCACCACATATTCCAACTCCCCCTCAACCAACACCAGAGCAGGAGGATCAACGGAGGGAACTATAGGCGCCACATATTTCCGCAACAAGGATCTATGGAACACATTATGAATGGAAAAAGAAGCTGGAAGGGCCAAACGAAAAGATACCGGATTGATAACTTCAGAAATCCTATAAGGACCAATAAAACGAGGCTTGAACTTAGGAGAAGAAACCTTCATAGGAATATGACGAGAAGATAACCAGACTAAGTCCCCAACACGAAGCCGGGGACCAACACACCGACGCCGGTTAGCAAAACGTTGAGCCTTTTCCTGAGACAACGTCAAATTGTCCACCACATGAGTCCAAATCTGCTGCAACCTGTCCACCACAGAATCCACACCAGGACAGTCAGAAGGCTCAACCTGCCCTGAAGAAAAACGAGGATGAAAACCAAAGTTACAAAAGAAAGGCGAAACCAAGGTAGCAGAACTAGCCCGATTATTAAGGGCAAACTCGGCCAATGGCAAGAAGGTCACCCAATCATCCTGATCAGCAGACACAAAGCATCTCAAATAGGTTTCCAAGGTCTGATTGGTTCGCTCCGTTTGGCCATTTGTCTGAGGGTGAAATGCTGAAGAGAACGACAAATCAATGCCCATTCTAGCACAAAAGGATCGCCAAAATCTAGAAACAAACTGGGAACCTCTGTCAGACACAATATTCTCCGGAATGCCATGCAAACGAACCACATGCTGAAAAAATAATGGAACCAAACCAGAGGAGGAAGGCAATTTAGGCAAAGGTACCAAATGGACCATATTAGAAAACCGGTCACACACCACCCAGATGACAGACATCTTCTGAGACACAGGAAGATCAGAAATAAAATCCATGGAAATATGCGTCCAGGGCCTCTCAGGGATGGGCAAGGGCAAAAGCAAGCCACTGGCACAGGAACAGCAAGGCTTGGCCCGAGCACAAGTCCCACAGGACTGCACAAAACGCACATCCCGCGACAAGGAAGGCCACCAGAAGGACCTAGCAACCAAATCTCTGGTACCAAAAATCCCAGGATGCCCAGCCAACACTGAGCAATGAACCTCAGAAATTACCTTTCTAGTCCATCTATCTGGAACAAACAGTTTCCCCACTGGACAGCGGTCAGGTCTATCCGCCTGAATCTTCTGAAGCACCCGCCGCAAATCAGGGGAGATGGCAGAGAGAATCACCCCCTCCTTGAGAATACCAGCCGGCTCAAGGACTCCCGGAGAATCAGGCAAAAAACTCCTTGAAAGGGCATCAGCCTTCACATTCTTAGATCCCGGAAGATACGAGACCACAAAATCAAAACGGGAGAAAAACAGAGACCATCGAGCCTGTCTAGGATTCAACCGCTTGGCAGACTCGAGGTAAATCAAATTCTTATGATCGGTCAAGACCACAACGCGATGCTTGGCTCCCTCAAGCCAATGTCGCCACTCCTCAAATGCCCACTTCATAGCCAACAATTCCCGATTGCCAACATCATAATTACGCTCAGCAGGCGAAAACTTTCTAGAGAAGAAAGCACATGGTTTCATCGCAGAGCCATCAGAAGCTCTCTGAGACAAAACAGCCCCTGCCCCAATCTCAGAAGCGTCAACCTCAACCTGAAAAGGGAGAGAAACATCTGGCTGACGCAACACAGGGGCAGAAGTAAAACGACGTTTAAGCTCCTGAAAGGCCTCAACAGCAGCAGAGGACCAATTCATCACATCAGCGCCTTTCTTCGTCAAATCGGTCAAAGGCTTAGCCACACTGGAAAAATTAGCAATGAAGCGGCGATAAAAATTAGCAAAGCCCAAAAATTTCTGAAGGCTCTTCACAGACGTGGGTTGAGTCCAATTATGAATGGCCTGAACCTTAACAGGGTCCATTTCAATAGACGAGGGAGAAAAAATGAAACCCAAAAAAGAAACCTTCTGAACTCCAAAGAGGCACTTAGACCCCTTAACAAATAAAGCATTATCACAAAGGATCTGAAACACCATCCTGACCTGTTTTACATGAGACTCCCAGTCATCGGAAAAAACCAAAATATCATCCAAATATACAATCATGAATTTATCTAGATAATTCCGGAAGATATCATGCATAAAGGACTGAAACACGGATGGAGCATTAGAGAGTCCGAATGGCATCACAAGGTATTCGAAATGGCCTTCGGGTGTATTAAATGCTGTCTTCCATTCATCACCCTGTTTAATGCGCACAAGATTATACGCCCCTCGAAGGTCAATTTTAGTAAACCAACTAGCCCCCTTAATCCGAGCAAACAAATCAGATAGCAACGGTAAAGGGTACTGAAATTTGACCGTGATCTTATTGAGAAGGCGATAATCTATACAAGGTCTCAGGGAGCCATCCTTCTTGGCAACAAAAAAGAACCCCGCTCCCAACGGCGACGAAGACGGGCGAATATGCCCCTTCTCCAAAGACTCCTTTACATAACTCCGCATAGCGGCATGCTCTGGCACAGACAGATTGAAAAGTCGGCCCTTAGGGAACTTACAGCCAGGAATCAAATTAATAGCACAATCACAGTCCCTATGAGGAGGAAGGGAACTGGACTTGGGCTCATCAAATATATCCTGGAAATCCGACAAAAACTCAGGAACTTCAGAAGAAGGGGAAGAGGAAATCGACATTAAAGGAACATCGCTATGTATTCCTTGACAACCCCAACTAGTCACCGACATAGATTTCCAATCCAGCACTGGATTGTGTACCTGTAACCATGGAAAACCCAGTACAACAACATCATGCAAATTATGCAACACCAAAAAGCGAATATTTTCCTGATGTGCTGGAGCCATGTTCATGGTCAACTGTGTCCAGTACTGAGGTTTATTCTTGGCCAATGGTGTAGCATCAATCCACCTCAAGGGAATAGGGCTCTGCAAAGGCTCCAAGGAAAAACCACAGCGTTTGGCAAATTCTAAGTCCATTAAGTTCAGGGCAGCTCCTGAATCCACAAATGCCATAACAGAAAAGGACGACAATGAGCAAATCAGAGTAAAGACAGGAGAAATTTAGGCTGTACAGTACTAATGGTAACAGACCTAGCGAACCTCTCAGTACGCTTAGGACAGTCAGAGATAGTATGAGTAGAGTCACCACAGTAAAAACACAGCGCATTCTGACGTCTGAATTTCTGCTGTTCTGCTCTAGTCAAAATCCTATCACATTGCATAGGTTCAGGACTCGGCCCAGAGGACACTGCCATATGGTGCACCACCTTGCGCTCGCGCAAGCGTCGATCAATCTGAATGGCCAAAGACATTGACTCGTTCAAACCAGCAGGCGTGGGAAACCCCGCCATAACATCTTTAAGGGCTTCAGAAAGACCCTTTCTAAAAATTGCTGCCAGAGCATCCTCATTCCAGTTTGTGAGCACAGACCACTTTCTAAATTTCTGGCAATAGACTTCTGCTGCTTCCTGACCCTGGCACAGAGCCAGCAAGGTCTTTTCTGCCTGGTCTACAGAATTAGGTTCGTCATACAGCAATCCGAGGGCCTGAAAAAATGCGTCTACATTAAGTAATGCAGGATTACCTGACTCAAGGGAGAATGCCCAGTCCTGCGGGTCGCCACGTAGCAGAGAAATGACACTCTTCACCTGCTGAATAGGGTCACCAGAGGAACGGGGTCTCAGAGCAAAAAACAACCTGCAATTATTTTTGAAGTTCAAAAATTTAGATTTATCTCCGGAAAACAAATCAGGAATAGGAATTCTAGGCTCCAAAACAGGAGTTTGGACAACATAATCTTGAATACTCTGTACCCTTGCAGCGAGCTGATCCACTCGCAGGGACAGGCCCTGAACCTCCATGTCAGCACCAGAATCCTGAACCACCCAGAGATTAAGGGGAAAAAAAAGACAAACAAACTGCAAAGAAAAAAAAAATGACTCAGAACTTTCTTTTCCCTCTTTTGAGATGCATTTAACACATTATGGGCCAGCTGTACTGTTATGACCTGGTGGTTAAAGAGCAACATAGATATGACCTGATGGTTAGGAGCAACACAGATATGACCTGGTGATTAGGAGCTACACAGATATGACCTGGTGGTTAGGAGCAACACAGATATGACCTGGTGGTTAAGTCAAAAACATGGGACTAGCTCTAAATAGGTGGTAACTATACTGACCGCAACCCTAATCCTAACGCCAACACTAGAAATAGCCGTGGAGCGTTCCTGTCTCTCCCTAGACGCCTCTTCACAGCCTAAGAACTAACTACCCCTAAAGATGAAACAGAAAAACTATCTTGCCTCAGAGAAATTTCCCCAAAGGAAAGATAGCCCCCCACATATATTGACTGTTAGTAGAGATGGAAATTACATACACAGAGATGAAATACAGACTTTAGCAAAGGAGGCCAATTCTAGTCTAGATAGACAGAAATAGGAAAGATACTGTGCGGTCAGTATTAAAAACTAAAAATCCACGCAGATAATGCAAAAATGGACTCCACACCGACTCACGGTATGGAGGGGCAAATCTGCTTCCCAGAGCTTCCAGCTAGCCTGAATGAATCATAATGACAAGCTGGACAAAAGAAACATAACATAAGTTTAACAATTAAGTCCAAAGCAAATGGACGAAACCATAACTAGCAAGAACTTATCTTTTGCTGAAATGGACAGGCCATGAGAAATATCCAAGGAGAAAACTGGATCTAACCCTGAGACATTGACAGCTGGCATGCACTGAAGTCCAAAGCCAGATTAAATAGTAGAGTGAGCAGAGGCGATAAGTGAACGCAGCTGCTAAGGCTGAATCCAAGGAGAAGCAGTTCCACTTGCCACCATCAGAGGGAACCCAAGGGCAGAACTCACAAAAGTGCTATTCACAACAGGATGGTATTGTGTCTCAGGGCTCAATGGATCACTGAAATCAATCTTAAACACATGTGATAATTAGCTTTCCAGGTGATTTTAATGAAAGAAAAACTACTTAAAAATGATGTTCCACATTATTAAGCAGGTCACAGGTTTCAGCAATATGGAAAAGAAAAAGGATTTCTCTGCTGCTGAAAAGCGTTAAATAGTGCAATGCCTTGGACAAGGTGTGAAAACATTAGATATTTCACGAAAACTTAAGAGTGATCATCATACTGTAAAGAGATTTGTGACTGAAACAGAGCACAGACAGAGTTCATGCAGATAAAGGCATAATGAGGAAGGATTCTGCCAGACAAATTCATTGGATTAAGAGAGCAGCTGCCAAAATACCATTACAAAGCAGCAAAAAGTTATTTGAAGCTGCTGGTGCCTCTGGAGTCCCTCAAACCTCAAGGTGTAGGATCCTTCAAAGGCTTGCTGTGGTGCATAAACCTACTATTCGGGAACCCCTAAACAGTGATCACAAGCAGAAATGGTTGCAGTGGGCCCAGACATACATGAAGACTAATTTCCAAACAGACTTGTTTACTGATGAGTGTCGAGCAACCCTTGACGGTCCAGATGGATGGAGTAGTGGATGGTTGGTGGATGACCACCATGTCCCAACAAGGCTGTGACGTCAGCAAGGAGGTGGAGGAGTCATGTTTTGGGCCGTATTCTGACTCATGGGTATGTAGAACGCAGTGGTGCCTGGATAGACCTATTCTTTTGGGCACTTCCGTATTGACCTGTACTCACGTTCATACCGATTTATCAGATAGCTTAACTCAGCCACGATCTCATGTAAGAAGACTCCAGGAAAAGAGGATTGCTTTAACCGAAATTCTTGTATTATGATGAAAGTAGCAGGTAAAAAGGAATATTCAACAGAGGACATGTAATAGGATGCATACAGATATGGGGATGATGACAAAATGGAGAATAAGGGCGTGAACAAACATACATCACAGGACTACAGTGAGAGAGTTGGGACAAAATACAGGGAAAAGCAAACTTCTGTCTAGAAAGAAGGATAGAACACAAGCAATGCAAACATTGAATGATTTCCCAAGTCGTGGGACATGACACTCCCCGTCTGAAATCCTTGGATTTCACGATGTCCGAAATTCTTCGAAGCCATTCGAACCTGAAAAACCAAGAGGAAGAAAACATGCATGCAATAATAAACATCAAAGATTTTAAAGTCCAAACTCGTTGTTGTCGACCCGTAGATCAAACCGAAAGATAAGTCCAAATATATTAAACCCATCTTCAGATTGGGGAAGCCGCAAACATGCCAACTCTTCCACCAACCCAGAATCCAATGGGAATGTAACAGTTCAATAAACTGGAGAATGAAGAGGAATGCTCCCCGCCGTGAGCAACGTCCAGGAGCATGTTCAGTTCATGTGATGTCCTCCTTTCGTAGAAGCAGCACGAGTTCAGTGACCGGGCGGAAGAAGGTTCGGGTAGAGCCCCCTTTAGTCACCTTAACTTCTACCTTACGAGTTTTTCCGTCCTCACCGGGTAGGACCTTGGTGATAAGTCCCATTGGCCAGTCATTACGATGAGCCTCTTTGTCCTTTAAGAGAACAAGGTCTCCTTCTTGGAGATTGGGACTGGGCGTCTGCCATTTGTGACGATTTTGAAGCAAGTGTAAATATTTGGTCTTCCATCGATGCCAAAACACGTTAGCCAGGTGTTGTACTTGCCTCCACTGACGTCTGTAAATGTCCTTGTTATCGAAGTTCCCAGGCGGAACTGTAGCAGCTCCAATCTTCTGTGTGAGAAGTGTTGCTGGAGAAACATCAGAACCCAAGTTGAGGTCCTTTAGGTTTGTGGCGTGGTCCTCAGATGGAAACGCGTTCATTACCTCTTGACTGTTAGAGATAATCTTGTGGAGTCTGAGGTTTGATGTGGATAGCATTTCCTGTGTCCTGGAGAGTAGGTCAATTGCATCTTCGCTTGTGGGCAAGGACTTGAGCCCATCGTCCACGTTGAAGTTCTTCTCTACAAATTGTCGAGCATCGGATCCGTACTCTCTCTCACCTTCCTGGGCTGTCCGTCTCAGTCCATAGATCGCCACAGCAGGTGAGGGACTGTTGCCGAAGACATGGACCTTCATCCGGTAGTCTATGACCTGATTGTTGACATTGTTGTCTTTGTGCCATAGGAACCTAAGATAGTTTCTGTTGTCTTCTTTCACGATGAAGCAATGAAACATCTGCTGAATGTGTGCCATTATGGCAACGGGTTCTTGTCTGAAGGGAATCAATACTCCAAGGAGGCTGTTGTTCAGGTTGGGCCCAGTTAGGAGCAAGTTATTGAGAGAGAGACCTTCAAACTGAGCACTGGAGTCAAACACGACTCTGATCTGATTAGGCTTGCGAGGGTGATAGACACCAAAGGATGGAAGATACCAACATTCTTCTCCCTCCCTCAGTGGTGGCGCAGGTTCAGCATGATCTCTGTCAAAGATGTTCTGCATAAAGTCAATGAAATGCTTCTTCATCTCTGGTTTCCTCTTTAGGGTACGCTTTAAGGATGAGAACCTTGCAGTTGCTTGCTGCAGGTTGTTCGGCAACCTCACTCTTGGGAAACGAAAGGGTAAAGGAGCTACCCAACTGTTGGAGTCGTCTTGAACAAATTCTTTATCCATAACGTTTATAAATTCTTTATCTTCCCTTGTGGGTGCCAACTTGTTTTCATTACTTGTGGAGTCGAACACTGATGACCCGAGGTTTTCATCCCAGGGCTGGTGCGTGTTCATGTTGTTGAAGGATTCCTGTTGCCACTTGGTGTTGCTCACTTTCTCTTTCACCAAGTAGTGATGTGGGCATGGTTGGAAATGGGTGCTGTGACCATTTGACAAGATGTGTGTCTTGTAAGAGGAGATGTTGTTAGGTTTCTTCATCTTGTGTATGCAAACATTGCCTATGATTACCCAGCCTAGATCTAAGCGTTGGGCAAATGGTGCATCGTGTGGTCCATTAATTTGCTGACGCACCTTGTGCAGCCGGAGGATGTCTCTGCCTAGCAGAATCAGGATATCTGCACTGTTGTTGAGGGCTGGTATCTTGTTTGCTATCCCCTTGAGATGTTGGTGATGAAGAGCAGCCTCTGGCGTTGGGATCTCTTCTCGATTGGATGGAATCTGGTTGCACTCGACCAGTGTAGGTAACGGTATCTCGACGGTGTTCTCGAGAGATGTCGCTGTAAGACCACTGGCCCTTCTCCCATAAACCTCTGTAACACCACTGCAGGTACCTAAGGTGTAAGGGTAGGCATTTCCCTTTAAGTTAAACATATCAAAGAGTTCTGACCTTGCAAGTGATCGGTTGCTCTGATCATCCAGAAGGACGTACACCTTCACGGCTTTCTCTGGGTGACCGTTGGGATATACGTTCACCAGGCAAATCTTCGCACAGGACTTGTCCCAGAGGTCTTCTCCGCAGACTTCTGTGCATGAAGAAGATATTGTGGTATGGCTTGCAGTTTGAGCTGCGTCCTCCCCGCCATGGCTCGTGGTGGGGGAAGGAGTAAGTGTAGAGTCAGGACGGAATGGGTGGAGTGCTTGTACGTGGTCCTCACTGTCACACTCCATGCACTTAATTGTAGTTTTACAGTCTTTAGCAAGGTGTTCAGTAGAAGCACAACATCTGTAGCATACCCCGAACTTCTTTAGAAGCTCCTTGCGTTCTAGGAGCGGTTTCTTCCTGAAGCCGATGCACTTTTTTAAGGGATGTGGCTTCTTGTGGATGGGACACTCACGATTTGGGTTCTCTATCTTTTCACCTTTGTTACTCTTGTCTGGAGGTGATGTTGGTAAGGGAAGAATATCCGTCTTCTTCACTGACACTGGACCCCTGCGGTTTCTATCATTCGAGCGTGCGCTCACGTATTTAGAAGGAGGTGAAGCTGGGCCACTGTATTCTTCATAGGAAAAGCTTGGGTCGTTCTTGCGCTCTGCCACATCTTTTATAAACTCACAGAAGTAGGAGAACGGAGGAAACGACACTTGATGGTCTTTCTTGTATTTTGACCCTAGTGTAGTCCACCTTTCTTGCACGTTGTACGGTAGCTTGGAGATAATGGGATTTACTCCACGAGCAGTGTCCAGGTAGCTGAGGCCAGGTAGGTGGGTGTCTGCCTTGGCCAGCTGGAGCTCTAACAGCAAGTCACTGAGCTCTAGGAACTTTGAACTGTCCTTGCTTGATATCTTTGGAAAACTCTGTAGACGCTTGAACAGTGCATCCTCTATGGCTTCTGGACTGCCAAAGTTTTTCTCTAGTCTTTCCCATGCAGCCATGAGACCAGCCATTGGATTACTGATATGTACAGACCTGAGTCTCTTGACACGCTCTGTGGATTGTGGTCCTAGCCATCTGATTAGCAGGTCCAGCTCTTCGGCAGCAGTGATGCCGAGGTCACTAGTTACGGTTCTAAAGGCATTTTTCCAACCTCTGTAATTTTCAGGTTGGTCGTCAAACCTTGTGAGACCGGTTTTAGTAAGTTCGCGGCGAATCATGTACCTTGCGAAGTCGGACATGTCTGTTCTTTCTGACTTAGGATGCACGAATGTGGGCTGAGCGGTGTTGTACATAGGAGTGGAGACGTCTTGGCCTTGAAACGTGGGTAAGTATGGAGTGGCATATGCATTTAGTCCAGCAACCGGTTTGGTGGGTATAGTCTCTGCTACATGCGGAGCTGGCACTATGCGGTTGTCGAGAGTATAATGACCTGCCGGTATATTGGGTTGCGTGTAGATAATAGCCTGTGGAGTTTGATGAGATGCAGGGTCTTGGCGCATACCGGAATACGAAGGAAGTTCAAGTTTGGGAGCATTGTACTGACCTTGAGTGTAGGGTTCTGTAAGTGGATCGGCATCCTGGTGCCCTGGAGAAGCATGAACGCCATCAGGAGTGTTAGTGATGATCTGCGGTTCGCCATTTTGGCTTAGCACGTAGTCTCTTGTGCGTTCAATAGGGTCCTCTGCCTCCACTTCACACAAACTGATGCTGTCTCTTTGACTCCCACTGATAGCTCGCTCCAGGATCCTTAACTCCGCCATGGCTGTTGCGTGCTCACATTCCTTCTCCAGAGCTTCCTTGCGTGCTGCATCCGCATCCATGTCTGCTCTCCTTTGTGCTGCATCCATTTCTGCTCTCTTTTGTGCTGTGGCTGCGTCCATATCTGCTCTCCTTTGCGCAAAGGCTGCTTGTATCTTAGACGTTTCTGCCTTAGCACGTGCCCTTATAAGCTGCTGGCTGAGAGTGGAATATTTTGATGAACTTGACCTAGATGAGCGTTTTGAGTGCTTAGACGATTTGGATGAGCGAGATGATGCATCTGGTGTCCGTGCAATTTTAGCCTCTATCTTGGTTTTAATGTCACGTACGGTGCAGTCCCTTTCAGAATTAAGTTGCTGGAAACTTTGCAATTCGTTTAAAGTCTCTGGCAGATTCAGTTTTTTCAGGAGAGTAATGTATTGGTCAGTCTTCTCCATATACATTTGGTATGCTGTGCATAATTGTTCTAGGACTCCCTCTAGTGGTAACTCATGAGAAGCAGGCCTTGATACAGTGTCTATGTGACTCAGCACTTTCTCCCATAGTGAAGACACATCACTATATACAACACATTTTTCAGTCTCTAAATTCTCCATGACTTTCCATGTAGGTTTGACTGTACGTTTTCCCCTTTCACTAGCTGGTGGATGGGGATCTGGGTCTCTTTCCTGTGTTTGTAAGTCTGGTAGGGACATTGTATACCTCGCTTCAGACATGATTTGCTTGCAGGCAGGAAGAGTGGATGATGAGGGTTATACTTCTCACTGTTTATCTGCAGTGTGTGCTTCTATGCACGCTGGGGCCTGGCTGGGAACTGGGTTACTGTGTATCTGGGAAATGTCCTTTTCCACTGAGGTTCAGCACAGACCTTGAGTTACTGTCTCTGAAGGCAGGATATTCCTTTTTACTATTCTGACACATGGGTATGTAGAACGCAGTGGTGCCTGGATAGACCTATTCTTTTGGGCACTTCCGTATTGACCTGTACTCACGTTCATACCGATTTATCAGATAGCTTAACTCAGCCACGATCTCATGTAAGAAGACTCCAGGAAAAGAGGATTGCTTTAACCGAAATTCTTGTATTATGATGAAAGTAGCAGGTAAAAAGGAATATTCAACAGAGGACATGTAGTAGGATGCATACAGATATGGGGATGATGACAAAATGGAGAATAAGGGCGTGAACAAACATACATCACAGGACTACAGTGAGAGAGTTGGGACAAAATACAGGGAAAAGCAAACTTCTGTCTAGAAAGAAGGATAGAACACAAGCAATGCAAACATTGAATGATTTCCCAAGTCGTGGGACATGACAGGCCGTAATCATGAGGAAATAGCTGATAGGGCCCTTTAAGGTTCCTGAAGGTGTGAAAATGACCTCTGCAAAGTATATAGAGTTTCTGACTGACAACTTTCTTCCATGGTATAAAAAGCAGAAACGTGCCTTCAGGACCATTTCATGCTGCAAAGAATCCCTCTGAGTCATTGGCTGCTATGGGCATAAAAGTAGATAAACTCATGGTGTGGCCACCATCTTCTCCTGACCTCAACCCTATAGAGAACCTTTGGAGGATCATCAAGCAAAAGATCTATGAGGGTGGGAGGCCGTTCACATCAAAACAGCAGCTCTGGGAGGCTATTCTGACTTCATGAAAAGAAATACAAGCAGAAACTCTCTGAAAACTCACAAGTTCAATGGATGCAAGAATTGTGAAGGTGACATCAAAGAAGGGTCCTATGTTAACATGTAACTTGGCCTGTTAGGATGTTTTTGAGTTAAATAGCTTTTTTGTTCAATGAATGTGACCTCCTAATGCTGCAAATTCCACAAATGAGCATTTTAATTTTTTCTAAAACATATCAAATGTTTAGAAATTCTGCTGTGCCTAATAATTTGGAACAGTGCATTGTGAGGTTTTATTCATTTTGGAGATTATACTGTTATCATTGGGAGGTTTCTTCAATAAAATTTGATGTATACTCTAACGTCTGATGACTTTTATTAGACTCACTATCATTTGCACCGACCATTTAGAAAAAGCCGAGAAAAATACAATTTGCATAATAATTTGGAACATGGTGTATATGGAATCCGCAAACTGTTCTAAGATAATTTGTCAAATAGTCAAATAGAGCTCCGTCCCTCCCGAGTCTCGCCTTGTGGCTAAGCAGTACTGTACAGACACATATGGAGTATTTCCACTTTCAGCAGAACATTTGTGACAAATTTTGGTGCCATTTTTATCCATGTCTCTTGTGAAATTGTAAAATTTGGGGAAAAAACAACATTGTTATGGTAAAAATGTAATTATTTTTTCTTCACTGCCCAATGGTATAAAATTCTGTGACCCACCTGTAGTGTCAATATGATCACTGCACCCCTAGATGGATTCATTGAGAGGTGTACTTTGTGAAAAGGGGTCACTTACCGAGGGTTCTGCTGTGCTACTACTCCAGGGGTCTCCCAGTGGGTCCCGGCACCCGCAAACCATAACAGTAAAATCAGCATTATAATATGGTGCTTCTTCCCTTCTGAGCTTTGCACTCTGCCCGAAAATTGTTTCTCGATTACATGTAGGGTATTGGCACAATCAGAAGAAATCGCACAACAAACTGAGAAGTCCATTTTTTCTGTTTAACCGTTATAAAATATTTATAATGTGTGGCTAAAACAACATTTTAGTGGTAAAAATGTAATTATTCTTTCTTCACCACCCAATGGTATAAAGTTATGTGAGGCGCATGTGGTGTCAATATTATCACCACACCCTTAGATTAATTAATTGGGGGTGTAGTTTGTAAAATGCAGTCACATATACAGGGGTTCTGCTGTACTGGAATCTCAGGGGCTCTGCCAATGTGACACAGTATCCTCAAACCAGTGTAGCAGAAGGTACTCCAATGTGGCGCTCCTTCCCTTCTGAGCTGTGCACTAAGCAGATTACCTAGCGGCTCAGCCCAGCAGCGCTGACACACCTCACGGTGAGAGCCAGCACAGGATTTTCTGCCGCCGGCCGGGGCAGTGCCTGTAGCTCTCACCTCTGAAGGTAACAAGCGACACCCACCGGATTTCACCTCTCCTGGGCAATACAAGTGGACGGAACGACGGAAAACTACACTGCACACGGCATCTCCACAAGGTACATTTTACTATTGCAGTCTCAAGAGACTCATCGTATTTACAGATTCTCTTTTTAACATTTTAAAACGGCGGTTGCATTATCTCTAGCTTTTTCAGTTCACCACAAGTACTGAACACCACCTGGCTACCATACAAGTGCAACACCCAGTTGTCGCCCTAATTATTATTTATTTCATATTATTGGTCTCAGCAGTCACCTTTTTTGACAGCAGTTTTAGTCCTCATTAAGGGGTTAGAATTTAGATTCCAGCGCAGGTTTTTTTCTTTTTTAAAACCACATTGAGTTACATTGTTACAGACCATTATCTTCTGCCGGATCCTAAGTTACTGAAGCGCTACTGGTATTTTATATTGAGTTTAAGTTTAAATTAATACCACCCTACCAGCAAGCAGCATCATATTACCCCCCAATATGAGGGACCTTTCCTCTGACAGAAATAGAAGAATCCATACTATACAGAAGTTCTTTAATTGTACCCATATAGAGACCTCTAAAACCAAATAATGAGGATGCCACAGAAGCGATAGAAACTTTAAAAAGTCTTGAACAACATCTTATTAAGGAAATGCGAGACCTCTGCGAAATTGCTACTTTGGAAAGATATTTGTCATTCAACTGTACACCCAGGGGTCTAATAGTACATAAACCAATCTCTGGTGATATTGGAGACCCAGAAACAGTTAAAGAATGGGAGGCTATGTTCAAAGAATTCTCAGTTAGGACAGTCTCCTTTATAATTGAAAAAAGAAAACAACACTTAACAGGACTAAAAAGGAATATCTCTAAATTATTCGACGAGATACGACCATTCGAACAACACCCTGATATCATCAAATTATCTAAGAGTATCAGGATGAGAATTCTGGCAAAGGAAAGAGAGATCCTGGATAAAAAACAGTCCAAATTTGGTAGAGACATGGTTCCTAATTGGACTACGCAGCTTCCACCTGGATCACCCCCCCCCAGGATTACAGTATCCTTATCTCAAATAAAAATCTGACGCATAGAGAGGAACACCAAAATCATACCACGGTTAATCAATTTATAACATTGGATGAAACATCAATGAGCTCTATAGTGGATGATCAATTTTCCGTACACCCTACTGATGATGTTGAAGACATTGAACATCAAATTACTTCTAATATACCAGAAACAAGTACTATTTCGGCGGAATCTTGGCCTTCCACTCATGATATCTCTGTATACACACCTATATCAACACATGCGTTTCAAAATAGATTCCAAGTTTTGGACAATGGAGAAGACCTTCCATCCACCAGTGGGTTAGATACTGTACATCAAACAAGTGTTACTAATTCTTCTACTACACAAGGTTCCAAAAAATCTTTAAAAAAACCCGCAAAGAGAACATCCAAATCCATTGGGCACACTCATCCCAACAAACAATCTCTACAAAAGAACAAACATAGACATCACCCTTTTTTTCAAGTGGTTTCAAAAAGACTAGAAAAAGGGGCTGTAGGGGCGGGAAATTTGCCCAAAAAAAGAGGAAACAAAACAATCAAAAAGAATTAGATATGGGGGATAACCAGCAAAAAATATTTAATTTAAGTAGACATATATTAGACAAAAAGGAAATTTCTCTATTAAATAAAGGACTAAAGTATGCACCCAGCACTAAATTTGACAAGTTTCAGGCCTTCATTGGCATCAAACTATTTATGAAACAATTAGCTGTTAAAAAACATTTTTTAAAGAACAAAGACATAACCGCTACAACAACTAGTCCTTCCCTTCATACCGATCCTTTCATACATACCACACTGAGGACTAAATCAAATTTCAATCCAGTTCAGGAGTATTCAGAGGCGTTTGAAGCTTTTCAAAATAATGTTATACGGGACATCCGAAAAATTTCTGATAAGATGTGTTCCAAATTCAAGAATAATTTGACATATGAAGAACAGAAAGCTATCAAACAAATTCAAGCTAATAAAGCTATAACAATTAGACCAGCTGATAAAGGGGGAGGTATAGTCATCCTCAATTCTGAAGACTATACCAAGGGATGCTTACGTCTATTGGGAGATCAACATACTTATAGCCTCCTACCAAAAGACCCATCAGATACATGTATTAAAGAAATGAAGGATCTGATCAAGAAAGGGTTTGACCAAGGAATTCTCACCAAACGGGAGTTGGATTTTATTAATATAAATCATCCAAAGACAGCGTACTTCTATTACCTCCCCAAAATTCACAAAAATCTGGTCAACCCCCCTGGAAGACCTATTATATCAGGTGTGGGCTGTCTAACAGCTAATATGTCTAAATATGTAGACTGTCATCTACAAAAATTGGTCCCTGAACTTCCATCACACCTAAAAGACAGTACACACATCCTTAGAATCCTGGAAGAAGTTGAATGGAAACAACATTATATTATGGGTACATTGGACATCACTTCACTATACACTGTCATACAGCACGAAAAAGGATGTGAAGCGGCAGAATTCTTCTTGGAAAAACAGGGAATACTTCCAAAAAGTCAAATTACGTTTATTTTAGACTGTATGCGTTTTATTTTGACTCATAACTATTTTAAACACGGGGCGCACTACTACTCCCAGCAATGGGGTACTGCTATGGGTACCAGGTTCGCACCAAGTTATGCCAATCTTTATGTTGGCAAATGGGAGCATGAGGCCATTTACAATGGCGCCCCCTGGGGTGCGAACCTGGTACTCTGGCATGGATTTATAGATGACATTGTTTTTATTTGGTCTGGTGGTCCCGACTCGTTGTCCGATTTTATTAATAATTTAAATAAAAACTCATATTTTTTAAAATTCACGAGAACCACCAGCAACATATCAATTAATTTTTTAGACCTCAATATTTTTATTGACGAAGGCAGAATCCAGACTAGAACATTTCACAAACCTACGGACGGAAACAACTATATTGCTCTAAATAGTTGCCACCTTCCCAACTGGCTACTTAACGTCCCCAAAAGCCAGTTGATTCAGGCACATAGGAATTGTTCCCGAGCACAGGATTTCACCCAGGAAGCGGAAGTTCTTACCAACAAATTTGTCCGCAAGGGATACTCTTATAGTTCTCTGTCTTTGGCTAAAAATCAAGTTGAAATGTTACCCAGATCACGTCTCCTCCAAACCAAAGAAAAAACTAACAAACAGTTATCATTGGAAACAGTTCCCATTATCACCAGATACAATGCCAATACTCACCTTTTTAAAAAAAATAGTAAATAGACACTGGAACATTCTGAAAGAGGATAAGGTTATTGGCGAAAAACTCCCCGAACGTCCACTATTTATTTATAAGAAGGCCCGTAATTTGGGGAATAAAATAGCCCCTACAGTTCCGCGCCCCTTTTTCTCTTCAATAAAATACCCTTTTTGGCAGAAACATCCAGGCTTCTATCCCTGTTTAAAATGCAAACCATGCAAGTTATTAAAAACTAAAAAACAACTTTCACTTTTAAAGGGGACCATTGAACGGAAAATTGAGGATTTGATATCTTGTGATACGAAAGGGGTTATCTATTCAATTCGATGCCCCTGCGATAAAATTTATATAGGAAGAACTAAGCGGGCCCTTCAAATTAGGATTAACGAACATATCAGGAATATCAACAATAAATTTGAAGGTCACCCGCTTTCCAAGCATTTCCTGATTCATCATGAAGGGTCAATTCGTGGCACCATCATTACGGGCCTAAAAGTGGTACAGAAATGTTGGAGGGGAGGTGATTTCATCAAACAAATGTCTAGGGAGGAAACTAAAATGATTTTTGAACTTGATACTTTAGTCCCTAGAGGTTTGAATAGTGAAATTGAACTATTTGCCTTCAGTGCTTAATATTGTCATGTGACTGCTGCGGGCTATATAGGTATACACTACCGAGTATGGACCATCCCTGATGAAGGAGCACGTTTGTCTCCGAAACGCGTAGGATTTGGTCCATTGCGCCTTCCTTAGCCTAGTCACGTGATTTATCACGTGACCGTGACGTCACGTAAGGTCCTGCTAAGCAGATTACCTAGCGGCTCAGCCCAGCAGCGCTGACACATCTCACGGTGAGAGCCAGCACAGGATTTTCTGCCGCCAGCCGGGGCAGTGCCTGTAGCTCTCACCTCTGAAGGTAACAAGCGACACCCACCGGATTTCACCTCTCCTAGGCAATACAAGTGGACGGAACGACGGAAAACTACACTGCACACGGCATCTCCACAAGGTACATTTTACTATTGCAGTCTCAAGAGACTCATCGTATTTACAGATTCTCTTTTTAACATTTTAAAACGGCGGTTGCATTATCTCTAGCTTTTTCAGTTCACCACAAGTACTGAACACCACCTGGCTACCATACAAGTGCAACACCCAGTTGTCGCCCTAATTATTATTTATTTCATATTATTGGTCTCAGCAGTCACCTTTTTTGACAGCAGTTTTAGTCCTCATTAAGGGGTTAGAATTTAGATTCCAGCGCAGGTTTTTTTCTTTTTTAAAACCACATTGAGTTACATTGTTACAGACGGGTGGTACTGTACCATTATCTGCTGCAGGATCCTAAGTTACTGAAGCGCTACTGGTATTTTATATTGAGTTTAATTTTCCATTTACTCAGCCTAATGTTATACAATTTTGTAGATTAAAAATGCTTATTACAACCCTAGATGAATTCATTGAGAGGTGTAGTTTCCAAATTGGGGTCACTTGTGGAAGTTTCTGCTGTTTGGGCATGTCAGGGTCTCTTCAAATGTAACACAGCATTCACAATCTATTCCAGCCAAAACTAGGCTCCAGAATTCAATTGGTGCTCCTTCCCTTTCCGAGCCCCGCTGTGTGTCCATACAGCAATTTTCCCCCATATACAGTTAAGTCCATATATATTTGGACAGAGACAACATTTTTCTAACTTTGGTTATAGACATTACCACAATGAATTTTAAACAAAACAATTCAGACGCAGTTGAAGTTCAGACTTTCAGCTTTCATTTGAGGGTATCCACATTAAAATTGGATGAAGGGTTTAGGAGTTTCAGCTCCTTAACATGTGCCACCCTGTTTTTAAAGGGACCAAAAGTAATTGGACAGATTAAATAATTGTAAATAAAATGTTCATTTTTAGTACTTGGTTGAAGACCCTTTGTTGGCAATGACTGCCTGAAGTCTTGAACTCATGGACATCACCAGACGCTGTGTTTCCTCCTTTTTGATGCTCAGCCAGGCCTTCACTGCGGTGGTTTTCAGTTGTTGTTTGTTTGTGGGCCTTTCTGTCTTAAGTTTAGTCTTTAACAAGTGAAATGCTGCTCAGTTGGGCTGAGATCAGGTGACTGACTTGGCCATTCAAGAATATTCCACTTCTTTGCTTTAATAAACTCCTGGGTTGCTTTGGCTTTATGTTTTGGGTCATTGTCCATCTGTAGTATGAAACGATGACCAATCAGTTTGGCTGCATTTGGCTGGATCTGAGCACACAGTATGGCGGCTCTGAATACCTCAGAATTCATTCGGCTGCTTCTGTCCTGTGTCACATCATCAATAAACACTAGTGACCCAGTGCCACTGGCAGCCATGCATGCCCAAGCCATCACACTGCCTCCGCCGTGGTTTACAGATGATGTGGTATGCTTTGGATCGTGACCTGTACCACGCCTTCGCCATACTTTTCTCTTTCCATCATTCTGGTAGAGGTTGATCTTGGTTTCATCTGTCCAAAGAATGTTCTTCCAGAACTGTGCTGGCTTTTTTAGATGTTTTTTAGCCTTTTTATTCTTGATGCTTATGAGTGGCTTGCACCGTGCAGCGAACCCTCTGTATTTACTTTCATGCATTCTTCTCTTTATGGTAGATTTGGATATTGATACGCCGACCTCCTGGAGAGTGTTGGTCACTTGGTTGGCTGTTGTGAAGGGGTTTCTCTTCACCATGGAGATTATTCTGCGATCATCCACCACTGTTGTCTTCCGTGGACGCCCAGGTCTTTTTGCATTGATGAGTTCACCAGTGCTTTCTTTCTTTCTCAGGATGTACCAAACTGTAGATTTTGCCACTCCTAATATTGTAGCAATTTCTCAGATGGGTTTTTTCTGTTTTCGCAGCTTAAGGATGGCTTGTTTCACCTGCATGGAGAGCTCCTTTACCGCATGTTTACTTCACAGCAAAACCTTCCAAATGCAAGCACCATGTGGCACATGTTAAGGAGCTGAAACTCCTAAACTCTTCATCCAATTTTAATGTGGATACCCTCAAAAGAAAGCTGAAAGTCAACTGCATCTGAATTGTTTTGTGTAAACTTCACTGTGGCAATGTCTATAACCAAAATTAAAAAAATGTTGTCTCTGTCCAAATATATATGGACTGAACTGTATAGGGTTTCGGCGTACTCAGGAGAAATTGCAAAATAAATTGTATGATTCCATTTTCTCCTGTTACTATTGTGAAAATAAAATTTCTTGGATAAAATCATCATTTTTGTGGGAAATTTTTTTTTTAACCCCTTCATGACCCAGCCTATTTTGACCTTAACCCCTTCACCCCCAAGGGTGGTTTGCACATTAATGACCGGGCCAATTTTTACAATTCTGACCACTGTCCCTTTATGAGGTTATAACTCTGGAACGGTTCAACGGATCTTGGCGATTCTGACTGTTTTCTCATGACATATTGTACTTCATGACAGTGGTAAAATTTATTCGATATAACTTGCGTTTATTTGTGAAAAAAAACGGAAATTTGGCGAAAAGTTTGAAAATTTCGCAATTTTCCAACTTTGAATTGTTATGCCCTTAAATCACAGACATATGTCATGCAAAATACTTAATAAGTAACATTTCCCACATGTCTAATTTACATCAGCACAATTTTGGAAACAAAATTTTTTTTTGTTAGGGAGTTATAAGGGTTAAAAGTTGACCAGAAATTTCTCATTTTTACAACACCATTTTTTTTTAGGGACCACATCTCATTTGAAGTCATTTTGAGGGGTCTATATGATAGAAAATACCCAAGTGTGACACCATTCTAAAAACTGCACCCCTCAAGGTGCTCAAAACCACATTCAAGAAGTTTATTAACCCTTCAGGTGTTTCACAGGAATTTTTGGAATGTTTAAATAAAAATGAACATTTAACTTTTTTTCACACAAAATTTATTTCAGCTCCAATTTGTTTTATTTTACCAAGGGTAACAGGAGAAAATGGACCCCCAAAGTTGTTGTACAATTTGTCCTGAGTACACTGATACCCTATATGTGGGGGTAAACCACTGTTTGGGCACATGGCAGAGCTTGGAAGGGAAGGAGCGCCATTTGACTTTTTAATGCAAAATTGACTGGAATTGAGATGGGACGCCATGTTGCGTTTGGAGAGCCCCTGATGTGCCTAAACATTGAAACCCCCCACAAGTGACACCATTTTGGAAATTAGACCCCCTAAGGAACTTATCTAGATGTGTTTTGAGAGCTTTGAACCCCCAAGTGTTTCACTACAGATTATAACGCAGAGCCGTGAAAATAAAAATTCTTTTTTTTTTTCACAAAAATGAATTTTTAGCCCCCAGCTTTGTATTTTTACAAGGGTAACAGAATAAACTGGACCCCAAAAGTTGTTGTCCAATTTGTCCTGAGTATGCTGATACCCCATATATGGGGGGAACCACTGTTTGGGCGCATGACAGAGCTCGGAAGGGAAGGAGCACCATTTGGAATGCAGACTTAAATGGATTGGTCTGCAGGCGTCACGTTGCATTTGCAGAGCCCCTGATGTACCCAAACAGTACAAAACCCCCACAAGTGACCCCATATTGGAAACTAGACCTCCCAAGGAACTTATCTAGATGTGTTGTGAGAACTTTGAACCCCCAAGTGTTTCACTACAGTTTATAACGCAAAGCCGTGAAAATAAAAATTCCTTTTTTTTTTCACAAAAATGATTTTTTAGCCCCCAGTTTTGTATTTTCACAAGGGTAACAGGATAAAATAGACCCCAAAAGTTGTTGTCCAATTTGTCCTGAGTACGCTGATACCCCATATGTGGGGGGAACCACTGTTTGGGCGCATGACAGAGCTCGGAAGGGAAGGAGCGCCATTTGGAATGCAGACTTAAATGGATTGGTCTGCAGGCGTCACGTTGCATTTGCAGAGCCCCTGATGTACCCAAACAGTACAAACTCCCCACAAGTGACCCCATATTGGAAACTAGACCTCCCAAGGAACTTATATAGATGTGTTGTGAGAACTTTGAACCCCCAAGTGTTTCACTACAGTTTACAACGCAGAGCCGTGAAAATAAAACATATTTTTTTTCCCACAAAAATGATTTTTAGCCCCCCCAAATTTTTATTTTCCCAAGGATAACAAGAGAACTTGGACCCCAGAAGTTGTTGTTCAATTTGTCCCGAGTACGCTGATAACCCATATGTTGGGGTAAACCCCTTTTTGGACGCACGGGAGAGCTCGGAAGGGAAGGAACACTGTTTTACTTTTTCAACGCAGAATTGGCTGGAATTGAGATTGGACGCCATGTCGCGTTTGGAGAGCCCCTGATGTGCCTAAACAGTGGAAACTCCCCAATTCTACCTGAAACCCTAACCCAAACACACCCCTAACCCTAATCCCAACGGTAACCCTAACCACACCCCTAACCCTGACACACCCATAATTCTAATCCCAACCCTAATCCCAACCGTAAATGTAATCCAAACCCTAACCCTAACTTTACCTCCAACCCTAACCCTAACCCTAACTTTAGCCCAAACCCTAGCCCTAACCCTAGCCCTAACCCTAACCCTAGCCCTAATGGGAAAATGGAAATAAATACATTTTTTTAATTTTATTATTTTTCCCTAAGGCTAGGTTCACATTGCGTTAATGTGTGCACGCTAACGGACAGCGTTGCACGGCGAAAATGTCGCAATTAACGCCGTGCAACGGGTCCGTTAGCGTACCCATTGACAGCAATGTGAAGTTTCCCTGTAGCGCATCGCTAGCGCATGCCTTTTTCGGCTCGCGCTAGCGATGTGCCGTTCTTCTGTGGCGCGCGAGGTCCATTCCCCGCTCTCGCAGATCAGGGATCTGCGAGAGCGGGGACGTTATTGCGGCCCCTAAATAAACATTGCGTTAGCGCAATCCGCTAGCGCTAAACGGATTGCCCTAACGCAATGTGAACCTAGCCTAACTAAGGGGGTGATGAAGGGGGGTTTGATTTACTTTTATAGTGTTTTTTATATCGGATTTTTATGATTGGCAGCTGTCACACACTAAAAGACGCTTTTTATAGCAAAAAAGTTTTTGCGTCTCCACATTTTGAGACCTATAATTTTTCCACATTTTGGTCCACAGAGTCATGTGAGGTCTTGTTTTTTGCGGGACGAGTTGACGTTTTTATTGGTAACATTTTCGGACACGTGACCATTTTTGATCACTTTTTATTCCGATTTTTGTGAGGCAGAATGACCAAAAACCAGCTATTCATGAATTTCTTTTGGGAGAGGCGTTTATACCGTTCTGCGTTTGGTAAAATTGATAAAGCAGTTTTATTGTTCGGGTCAGTACGATTACAGCGATACCTCATTTATATCATTTTTTTATGTTTTGGCGCTTTTATACGATAAAAACTATTTTATAGAAAAAATAATTATTTTGGTATCGCTATATTCTCAGGACTATAACTTTTTTATTTTTTTGCTGATGATGCTGTATGGCGGCTCGTTTTTTGTGGGAGAAGATGACGTTTTCAGCGGTACCATGGTTATTTATATCTGTCTTTTTGATCGCGTGTTATTCCACTTTTTGTTCGGCGGTATGGTAATGAAGCGTTGTTTTTTGCCTCGTTTTGTTTTTTCTTTTCTTACGGTGTTTACTGAAGGGATTAACTAGTGGGGCAGTTTTATAGGTTGGGTCGTTACGGACGCGGCGATACTAATTATGTGTACTTTTATTGTTTTGTTTTTTTTATTTAGATAAAGAAATGTATTTATGGGAATAATATTTTTTTTTTTATTATTATTTATTTAGGATTTTTTTTTATTTTTTTTTACACATGTGGAAAATGTTTTTTTTACTTTTTTACTTTGTCCCGGGGGGGACATCACAGATCGATGATCTGACAGTGTGCACAGCACTCTGTCAGATCACCGGTCTCACATCGGTGCTGGATTACCAGGGCCTGCTCTGAGCAGGCACTCGGTAAGCCACCTTTCTCCCTGCAGGACCCGGATGCCGCGGCCATCTTGGATCCGGGACCTGCAGCGAGGAAGGAGGTAGGAGACCCTCGGAGCAACGCGATCACATCGCGATGCTCCGGTGGTCTCAGGGAAGCCTGCAGGGAGCCCCCTCCCTGCGCGATGCTTCCATATACCGCCGGTACACTGCGATCATGTTTGATCGCGGTGTGCCGGGGGTTAATGTGCCGGGGGCGGTCCGTGACCGCTCCTGGCACATAGTGCCGGATGTCAGCTGCGATATGCAGCCGACACCCGGCCGCGCTCCCCCCGTGAGCGCGGCCGATCGCTATGACGTACTATCCCGTCGGTGGTCATACGGGCCCACCCCACCTCGACGGGATAGTACGTCAAATGTCGGGAAGGAGTTAATGACCTGGCCGTTTTTTGCAATTCTGACCAGTATCCCTTCATGAGGTAATAACTCAGGAACGCTTCAACGGATCCTTGCGGTTCTGACATTGTTTTTTCGTGACATATTAGCTTCATGTTAGTGGTAAATTTAGGTCGATAATTTTTACGTTTATTTGTGAAAAAAATGGAAATTTGGCTAAAATTTTGAAAAATCGCAATTTTCAAATTTTTAATTTTTATTCTAGTAAACTAGAGAGTTATGTGACACAAAATAGTTAATAAATAACATTATCCACATGTCTACTTTACATCAGCACAATTTTGGAAATAAACATTTTTTTTGCTAGGAAGTTCTAAGGGTTAAAATTTGACCAGCGATTTCCCATTTTTACAACGAAATTTACAAAACCATTTTTTAGGGACCATCTCACATTTGAAGTCAGTTTGAGGGGTCTATATGGCTGAAAATACCCAAAAGTGACACCATTCCAAAAACTGCACCCCTCAAGGTGCTCAAACTTAAACCTGGCCCAAACACATGTTTTATTTTTTCCCACCTCATGCTGTCTTTTTGCGCAGAACCACATTCAAGAAGTTTATTAACCCTTCAGGTGCTTCACAGCAGCAGAAGCAACATGGAAGGAAAAAATGAACATTTAACTTTTTAGTCACAAAAATGATATTTTAGCAACAATGTTTTTATTTCCCCAAGGATAAAAAGAGAAACTGGACCCCAAAAGTTATTGTACAATTTGTCCTGAGTATGCCGATACCCCATATGTGGGGGGGAACTACTGTTTGGGCGCACAACAGGGCTCGGAAGGGAAGGAGCCCAATTTGACTATTTCAATGAAAAATTGGTTCCAATCTTTAGCGGACACCATGTCGCGTTTGGAGAGCCCCTGTGTGCCTAAACATTGGAGCACCCCCATAAGTGACCCCATTTTGGAAACTAGACCCCCCAAGGAACTTATCTGGATGCATAGTGAGCACTTTGAACCCCCAGGTGCTTCACAAATTGATCCGTAAAAATGAAAAAATACTTTTTTTTCACATAAAAATTCTTTTAGGCTCAATTTTTTCATTTTCACATGGGCAACAGGATAAAATGGATCCTAAAATTTGTTGGTCAATTACTCTTGAGTACATCGATACCTCACATGTAGGGGTAAACCACTGTTTGGGCACACGGCAGGGCTCGGAAGGGAAGGAGCGCCATTTGACTTTTTGAATGAAAAATTAGCTCCAATCGTTAGCGGACACCATGTCGCATTTGGAGAGCCCCTGTGTGCCTAAACATTGGAGCTACCCCACATGTGACCCCATTTTGGAAACTAAACCTCACATGGAACTAATCTAGATGTGTGGTGACCACTTTAAACCTCCAAGTGCTTCACAGAAGTTTATAACGCAGAGCCATGAAAATAAAAAATCATTTTTCTTTCCTCAAAAATTATTTTTTAGCCCGTAATTTTTTATTTTCACAAGAGTAACAGGAGAAATTGGACCCGAAAAGTTGTTGTCCAGTTTGTCCTGAGTATGCTGATACCCCATATGTGGGGGGGAACCACTGTTTGGGCACACGTCGAGGCTCGGAAGGGAAGTAGTGACTAGGGTTGAGTGACCTTTAGTTTTTTAGGGTCGAGTCGGGTTTTGTGAAACCCGACTGTCTTAAAAGTCGAGTCGAGTGAAATCGGCCGACCACCGTTCAAATTCGGGGATCGGTCGAAACAAGAAACCCAATGAAGAAATTATTATTTTTTTTGTATTATTTTTTTTCTCTCTCTCTCTCCCCTGAACGCCAGAACGCTGATTTTGCACATCGCTCCCAGAACGCTCATTTTACACTTTGCACATCGCTGTAATGCACGCGCAAAAAATGCCGTTAGTTGTGTACGCCCCCTAACACCTATGTCATCAATCTACCGCTCCTTCATTGGCTGCAAAAATGGCGCTAAACACGTCATACGAAACGCGACTTTCGCGCCAAGTTCGCGTACCGCGTGGCCGACCCCACACAGGGATCGGGTCGGGTTTCATGAGATGCCGACTTTGCCAAAAGTCGGCGACTTATGAAAATGAACGATCCATTTCGCTCAACCCTAGTAGTGACGTTTTGGAATGCAGACTTTGATGGAATGGTCTGCGGGCATCATGTTACGTTTGCAGAGCCCCTGATGTGCCTAAACAGTAGAAACCCCCCACAAGTGACCCCATTTTGAAAACTAGACCCCCCAAGGAACTTACCTAGATATGTGGTGAGCACTTTGAACCCCCAAGTACTTCACAGAAGTTTACAACGCAGAGCCGTGAAAATAAAAAATCATTTTTCTTTCCTCAAAAATGATGTTTTAGGAAGCAATTTTTTATTTTCACAAGGGTAACAGGAAAAATTGGACCCCAACAGTTGTTGCCCAGTTTGTCCTGAGTACACTGATACCCCATATGTGGGGGTAAACCACTGTTTGGGCACACGTCAGGGCTCGGAAGGGAAGTAGTGACGTTTTGAAATGCAGACTTTGATGGAGTGGTCTGCGGGCGTCACGTTGCGTTTGCAGAGCCCCTGATGTGCCTAAACAGTAGAAACCCCCCCCAAGTGACCCCATTTTGGAAACTAAACCCCCGAAGGAACTTATCTAGATGTGTGGTGAGCACTTTGAACCCCCAAGTGCTTCACAGAAGTTTATAGCGCAGAGCCGTGAAAATAAAAAATAATTTTTCATTCCTCAAAAATTATGTTTTAGCAAGCAATTTTTTATTTTCGCAAGGGTAACAGGAGAAATTGGACCCCAATAATTGTTGCCCAGTTTGTCTTGAGTATGTTGGTACCCAATACATGGGGGTAAACCACTGTTTGGGCGCACGTCGGGGCTCGGAAGGGAGGAAGCACCATTTGACTTTTTGAACGCAAGATTGGCTGGAATCAATGGTGGCGCCATGTTGCGTTTGGAGACCCCTGATGTGCCTAAACAGTGGAAACCCCTCAATTCTAACTCCAACACTAACCCAACACACCCCTAACCCTAATCCCAACTCTAGATTTAACCCTAATCATAACCCTAACCCCAACACACCCCTAACCACAACCCTAACCCCAACACACCCCTAACCCTAATCCCATCCCTAAACCTAATCCTAACCCTAATCCCAACCCTAACCACAATCCTAGCCCCAACACACCCCTAACCCTAACCACAAGCCTAATCTTAACCCTATTTCCAACCCTAGCCCTAATTCCAACCCTAACTCTAATTCCAACCCTAACCCTAAGGCTATGTGCCCACATTGCGGATTCGTGTGAGATTTTTCTGCACCATTTTTGAAAAATCCGCAGGTAAAAGGCACTGCGTTTTACTTACGGATTTACCGCGGATTTCCAGTGTTTTTTGTGCGAATTTCATCTGCGGATTCCTATTGAGGAACAGGTATAAAACGGAATCTGCACAAAGAATTGACATGCTGCGTAAAATACAACACAGCGTTTCCGCGTGGTATTTTCCGCACCATGGGCACAGCGGATTTGGTTTTCCATAGGTTTACATGGTACTGTAAACCTGATGGAAAACTGCTATGAATCCGCAGCAGTATGGGGGATCAGCGTACTCAGGAGCAACTGCATAACAAATTTTATGGTCCATTTTCTTCTTTGACCCTTACTTGTGAAATTGCAAAATTTGGAGCTAAATTAACATTTTTGTGGGACATGTTCCACATTGCTTTAATTCCTGTGAATCACCTGAAGGGTTAATAAACTTCTTAAATGTGGTTCTGCGCAAAAAGACAGCATGAGGTGGAAAAAAATAAAACGTGTTTGGGCCAGGTTTAAAAATTAGGCAAAGATGTGTATGAAAAAAAAGATTGATGTAAAGTGATCTTCAGAACAGAATTTGGATGGCACAGTCTGTCTGGGGACAGTTGATAAGTTGGTCTTGTTGTTATGGTAACTGGTCAGTTAACGGTCAATGTGGTATATCTCAGAGGCTGGCCAACTAATAGTTGGTGAGGAAATGGCTATAGTTATAATGCTGCACCACTATTTTGAGTACCATTTTTGGCTGCAGTTGCATAGTCAGCACCTAACAATTACATTGCACACCAGTGAAGTACAGTCCAAGGTCACTAGTTGGCGAACAGATCTCTGTAAGCCCCCAGTAGAATACGGTAGATCAGCCAGCCATGCTGCATAATGCCGAGACCCCTATTTGGTGCCAATCTGTCCCTTATTATGAGGTCTTCTACCTTCTACAAAGATTGTAATGGAAATTAGGCCTCAGAACATTTAACATTAAATCAGGGTTGGGCTGTGAGTAATCCTAGGCTGAAACGAGATTCCATCTCCTCTAAACTGGTAATGAGGTAACACTTCACTGTTCACCTCAGGCATCAGAAAGTCTAGGGGCACCAATATTTTCAGTAGTGCAAGTAGCCCAAAGTCTAGATTCTTAGCAGCAGACTTCCCTTTTAAGGAGCCATGTAGACGGTCCTACAATGGCCATTAAATGCCCTCCAATCTGCAAAATGCAAGCCAATACACAGTTGTTTGTTGATCATGTTTAATGTCAACCACACTACTATATGCATAGAACGATGGTTCTGTCTGCATAGAACATCATGTTATCAGCAGCACATTTCCTCTTGACTCAGTACTAGTGTTGAGCGATACCGTCCGATACTTGAAAGTATCGGTATCGGAAAGTATCGGCCGATATCGGCAAAGTATCGGATCTAATCCGATACCGATACCCGATACCAATACAAGTCAATGGGACTCAAGTATCGGACGGTATCCCTGATGGTTCCCAGGGTCTGAAGGAGAGGAAACTCTCTTTCAGGCCCTGGGATCCATATTAATGTGTAAAAGAAAGAATTAAAATATACAATATTGCTATACTCACCTCTCCGACGCAGCCTGGACCTCACGGAGGGAACCGGCAGCGTTCTTTGCTTAAAATGCGCGCGTTTACTTCCTTCCGTGACATCACGGCTTGTGATTGGTCGCGTGCCGCCCATGTGGCCGCGACGCGACCAATCACAGCAAGCCGTGACGTAATTTTCAGGTCCTGAATGCCTAATTCTAGGCATTCAGGATTTTAAAATTACGTTCCGGCTTGTGATTGGTCGCGTCGCGGTCACATGGGCGACGCGACCAATCACAAGCCGTGACGTCACGGGAGGCAGGAAACGTGCGCATTTTAAAATTACGTCCCGGCTTGTAATTGGTTGCGTGCCGCCCATGTGACCGCGACGCGACCAATCACAGCAAGCCGTGACGTAATTTCAGGTCCTGAATGCAGAATTCTGCATTCAGGACCTGAAATTACGTCACGGCTTGCTGTGATTGGTCGCGTCGCGGCCACATGGGCGGCACGCGACCAATCACAAGCCGTGACGTCACGGAAGGAAGTAAACGCGCGCATTTTAAGCAAAGAATGCTGCCGGTTCCCTCGGTGAGGTCCAGGCTGCGTCGGAGAGGTGAGTATAGCAATATTTTTTATTTTAATTCTTTCTTTTACACATTAATGTTGTTTCGATACCGATACCCGATACCACAAAAGTATCGGATCTCGGTATCGGAATTCCGATACCCGCAAGTATCGGCCGATACCCGATACTTGCGGTATCGGAATGCTCAACACTACTCAGTACGATATGCTGCCGAGCATGATAATTTGTAAGCTTGCTGAAAAGTCATCTCACCTGACGAACGAGTGTTTTGCTCATTAGTCAGATGACTGCTGTTACGGAACCCCCCAGCCCCCAGAATATGTGGTGCAGTTATATGTATGTATAATAGGTTCCATGTGAGATGCATGTCCCTAATGCATCAGCCCACAGGCTGCACCCCTGGGCAGAGGGGACAAGATATCCCCCTTCTGACCTCCCCCACCTTTGTAATTCCCACAGTAAATATTGGCAGGCTCCGGCCACCTGCGGCTATTGTAATGTATGTCTGGCCTGCCGCTTTTCAATTGGCCTGCCCTCTGTATCTGTGTGATATATATTCTGTGTCCTATGAGTAAAGTGGGTACACACTGGAAATACGTGGAGAAGCAGTGATCTTTTATATGCGCCCATGTAACCAAGCAATTCCAGCCAGCGTCCTTTCATTCAGACTCCAGCCAAATCAGAGTGGACCTCCTGAAACATGGGGTGGTACTGAAAGAGGTACTCCAGCACGGTAGACCCCGTTACACTGGTGACAGACAGCGGGATGTGATACCCCGTCTACAAGAGGAAAGGAATGAGTGGAAAACAACTACCAGAAGTTAAAGAGCACTACATTAAAAGATCTTGTGGAAGCCCGAGGGTTAATCGCCATCAACAAAAAAAAGCGGATTTGATAGCAGACATCATGGAACACGACAGTGCAGCACCCCCCAATGTGAACGTGGAGGAGACTGAATTCCAGAGAGAGGTAAAGAACAGACTGGCATTCTATGGCCCCAACCCTGCAGTAGAGATCATACGAGAGGTGATGGCTGATGTGCGTACTGATCTGAAGGAAAAGATGGCCGAGCGGACCAAAGTGGAGTTGGCCAAGATGGAGATGGCAGAGCGGAGAGAGAAGAGTCAGCGAGCAGGGGGAACTCTGGCCTCCGCCCAGGTACCTTCAACAGTAAACCACAAAAAGATCCAGTATAATGCCTTCCGACAGTTGGAGGAAGACATTGATGGCTTTCTGCAGGACTTTGAGCGGCAGTGTGCCCTTCATCAAGTGATGCCGGAGGAACGGGTTCGGATTCTGGCCAGCAAGCTGACAGGCCGGGCAGCGGACGCCTATCGCACGGTACCTGATGAGGACTGTATGGACTATGAGCGGATCAAAGAAGTGATCTTGGCCCGGTAGCCAAACCCAGTCCATCAGGGAAAAGGTATATATTGACAGTTGTAGATTATGCCACACGGTATCCAGAGGCGGTTGTGTTACCTAACATACTGGCAGAGACGGTGGCGGCTGCCCTGCTCCAGGTTTTCTCACGGGTTGGATTTCCCCGGGAGATTATCTCAGACCAGGGTAACCAGTTTACAGCAGAGGCGACCAACCAACTTTGGAAGCTGTGCGGCGTAAAGTCCATTAGAAGCTCCCCGTACCACCCGCAAACCAATGGGTTGTGTGAATGCGTTAATGGGACGTTAAAACAACTCATTGGGACTTTTACCAGTACCTACAGGGACTGGGAGAAATTCTTGCCACACCTCCTGTTTGCCTATCGGGAGGTGCCCCAAGAATCCACGGGGTTCTCCCCGTTCAAACTGGTATACAGAAGGCGGGTAAGGGGACCCCTAGACTTAGTGCTAGAACACTGGGAAGGGGTGGGCATCATAGAAGGGGTACCTATTTTACCCTATGTGCTGGAATTCCGGGACCGCCTACAGGAGCTGACCCAGGCTGTACGTGGGAACATGCAGGTGGCCCAGCAGCGCCAGTGCATATGGTACGATCGGAGGGCCAGAGAGCGCACCTTGGAAATAGGACAGAAGGTCCTAATGTTAGAGCCCACTAGGCAGAACAAGTTCCAAGCTGCATAGCAGGGGCCCTACCAGGTAATGGGGTAAATAGCTGACACCACCTATAATGTCACCGATTGTGACGACCCCAGGGTTATCCGCATGTTCCACGTGAATATGCTGAAGCCCTACCGGGATCGCCCTGAAGAGGTAGTGGCCATCTGTGTACGTGAAGCAGAGGATTTAGCTGGACTTCCCTTGCCTGATGTCTTAGGGGAAATGTCTGTCTAAAACATGGGATCAGGTACACTTGGGTGAAGACCTAGGTCCCCGGGAGAGACAGCAGGCAGAGGCGTTGTTGAGGCAGCGACAGAGGATGTTTTCGGGGAGACCAGGGTACACTCACCTGGCACAACACAAGGTTGAGACCCAGGATCAGACCCCCCTGCGACAACCCCCTTTCTGCGTCCCTGAGTCTGTACGAGAAGGGATGCGACAAGAGATACAAGAGATATTGCATTTAGGAGTCAATGAAGAGTCAGATAGTCCCTGGGCATCCCCCGTAGTGTTAGTGCCCAAGAAGGATGGGACTACACGGTTTTGTGTAGACTATCATAAGCTCAATGAGAAAACGGTGACGGATGCATATCCCATGCCACGTGTGGATGAGTTGTTAGACCGGCTGGCGGGGGCAAAGTATTTGACCACCATCGATCCATGCAAAGGCTACTGGCAGATTCCCCTTAGTCCTGACGCTATTCCCAAGTCGGCATTTGTCACCCCGTTCAGCTTATTCCAGTTTCGAGTTATGCCATTCGGGATGAAGAATGCCCCGGCGACCTTCCAGAGGCTGGCTGACCGGCTTCTGGATGGTCTCCAGGACTATGCTTGTGCCTACCTGGATGACATCGCCATCTACAGCGCGACATGGGAAGAGCATCTAAATCACCTAGAGACAGTATTGGACAGGATCCACAAGGCCGGAATCACCCTGAACCCAAACAAGTGTCACGTGGGCAAAGCAGAGGTTCAGTATTTAGGGCATTGGGTGGGAAGTGGGAACCAGTGACCAGAACCAGCCAAGATTGAGGCCATAGTCAAATGGCCCACCCCACGCACTAAAACCCAGGTCATGGCGTTTTTAGGGACAGCGGGGTATTACAGGAAATTTGTTCCCAATTACAGCAGCGTAGCCAAGCCCTTCACTGATCTGACCCGTAAGAACCAACCCCGCCAGGTAACCTGGACCCCAGAGTGTGAGGAAGCCTTCCGCCAGCTAAAGGATGCCCTCACCAATACCCCTGTATTGGCCGCACCCGATCCAACTAAACGTTTCCTTGTTCACACAGACGCTTCTATGTTTGGATTGGGGGCAGTACTGAGCCAAGTCGGGCCGGACGGCCAAGAACACCTGGTAGCTTACCTGATTCGGAAACTACTGCCCCGTGAACTAAGCTATGCGGCCATCAAGAAGGAGTGCCTGGCGGTAGTATGGGCACTCAAAAAGTGGCAACCATATTTGTATGGACGACTGTTTTCCCTCGTAACGGACCATAATCCCCTAGTCTGGCTTAATCGGGTCTCTGGAGACAATGCCAGATTACTGCGGTGGAGTTTAGCCCTACAACCTCTGGACTTCACCATCCACTACAGACCCGCCAAACAAAACGGTAACGCCGATGGACTAAGTCAACAAACGGAACTTGTACCAACCCCATAAACTTCGATCATCCCCAAACCGATCCGTTAAGGATCAGACTGTGTATGCCGATCGCGTCGCTGAAAAGGGGAGCCGTGTTACGGAACCCCCCAGCCCCCAGAATATGTGGTGCAGTTATATGTATGTATAATAGGTTCCATGTGAGGTGCATGTCCCTAATGCATCAGCCCACAGGCTGCGCCCCTGGGCAGAGGGGACAAGATATCCCCTTTCTGACATCCCCCACCTTTGTAATTCCCACAGTAAATATTGGCAGGCTCCTGCCACCTGCGGCTATTGTAATGTATGTCTGGCCTGCCGCTTTTCAATTGGCCTGCCCTCTGTATCTGCGTGATATATATTCTGTGTCCTGTGAGTAAAGTGGGTACACACTGGAAATACGTGGAGAAGCAGTGATCTTTTATATGCCCCCATGTAACCAAGCAATTCCAGCCAGCGTCCTTTCATTCAGACTCCAGCCACAGCAGAGTGGACCTCCTGAAACACGGAATGGTACTGAAAGCGGTACTCCAGCATGGTAGACCCCGTTACAACTGCCGACCTGTTTAATAATCATGAAACGAGCATCGATTAGCACACATGTTCGCAATTATCAACCTATATAAAAAGACCCTAAGGACACTTTGCCACTATCTTTCCATCTTCCTGAAGAAGTCAGCTCAAGAAACGTGCATTGGGGTGGCGGGAGATCCCACATCATACCCTGCTCAGCACATGTAAGCTCTTACTTTGTTTCCTTTATTGTAATGCACACTTTTTTGCAGCACCTTAAACTTTATGAAGGATCATTCATATTAATTACCTACATCTATATTAACTTTCCTTTGCTGTACTGTGGTCTAATATTAAGCAGGATCTCCTGCATTTTTTCTGTGGTATTGCAACCTCTGACTATTTCTGTGTGACTTTCCTGGCAACAGATCTAATATTCATATTCTCCAGGACATCATGTACTTGTAATCGTAATTTGACATCCTGATTGTGTACACAATACTAGGTTGTGATACGGATCATTAAAAAATACACCCCTCTGCTTAATCAGGATGGCAAATTACAATATTCTTATATTTCGTCATCTGTTCAGGGACTTTTGCATATTTGCGTCTTGAAACTGTGTAGAAATTTATGTCCATTTGTTTAGAAATTTGTAAATTATTATTGTATATACAATTTGTCTTATTCACTCACTATTGTTATTAATGAATGTGTCTTGACTCTTTATCTTTCCGTGTGTCATGGGTTATCATTCCAACAGGTGATTTCACTTTGAATTTAGAATTAACAAACCCACGTGGTGAGTGATGTGTCAGTGCGGTTTGGCAGTGATATATACACTCACCGGCCACTTTATTAGGTACACCATGCTAGTAACGGGTTGGACCCCTTTTGCCTTCAGAACTGCCTCAATTCTTCGTGGCATAGATTCAACAAGGTGCTGGAAGCATTCCTCAGAGATTTTGGTCCATATTGACATGATGGCATCACACAGTTGCCGCAGATTTGTCGGCTGCACATCCCAAAGATGCTCCATACAAGGCAGGATGGATCCATGCTTTCATGTTGTTTACGCCAAATTCTGACCCTACCATCCGAATGTCGCAGCAGAAATCGAGACTCATCAGACCAAGCAACGTTTTTCCAATCTTCTACTGTCCAATTTCGATGAGCTTGTACAAATTGTAGCCTCAGTTTCCTGTTCTTAGCTGAAAGGAGTGGTACCCGGTGTGGTCTTCTGCTGCTGTAGCCCATCTGCCTCAAAGTTCGATGCACTGTGCGTTCAGAGATGCTCTTAGGCCTACCTTGGTTGTAACGGGTGGCGATTTGAGTCACTGTTGCCTTTCTATCAGCTCGAACCAGTCTGCCCATTCTCCTCTGACCTCTGGCATCAACAAGGCATTTCCGCCCACAGAACTGCCGCTCACTGGATTTTTTTTCTTTTTCGGACCATTCTCTGTAAACCCTAGAGATGGTTGTGCGTGAAAATCCCAGTAGATCAGCAGTTTCTGAAATACTCAGACCAGCCCTTCTGGCACCAACCAGCATGCCACGTTCAAAGGCACTCAAATCACCTTTCTTCCCCATACTGATGCTCGGTTTGAACTGCAGGAGATTGTCTTGACCATGTCTACATGCCTAAATGCACTGAGTTGCCGCCATGTGATTGGCTGATTAGAAATTAAGTGTTAACAAGAAGTTGGACAGGTGTACCTAATAAAGTGGCCAGTGAGTGTATATCTAATATATAAAGCTGAATGTGTGTGTGTATGTATGTACAGTATGTGTGTGTATGTCCGGGATTGGCATCTGCACCGTCACACCTACAGCCACAAAATTTTGCACAGTCACACGTCTGGACCCCGAGAGCGTCATAGGCTATGTTGTGAGGCGAAATTTTAACCCCGCGCGTTCCAATTCACCAAACAATTTTGCCCCTATCTACATAATGGGGAAAAAGTGAAAGGAAAAGTGTTGGAGGCGAATTGACAGCTGCCAGATGTGAACAAGGGGGACTTAAAGAGTGAGAGCGATGGCGCCAAAGAGTATATACCGTACAGCTGCTAAGGTGGGGCTCCGACATGGGATACTCACCACACACGGGGATATGAACACACACACAAAATGCACCACACACTACCACATGCTTGAACACATATACCACCCTCAGCACACACTTCACCACACATACACCAACCTCGCCACATAAAGTCAAAACACAAAAGTCGCCGCGCAAAACTCACCACATGCAAAACTAGGCTCACGCAAAACTCGCCACACGTGCAAAACTCACCTCATGGAAAACTCGCCACATGCAAAACTTGCACACGCGGAAAAATTGCCACATGCCCAAAAGTTGCAACACATGCAAAAGTTGACTCACACAAAACTTGCACATACTCAAAACGCACCACACATAAAACTCGCCACGAGCAAAACTCGCCATGCGCAAAACTTGCTGCACACAACTTGCTACACTAACCTGTCACATGCAACTCGACACACAAAAAGTTGCTACACGCATGTCGCCACACAAAACTCATCTCACAAAAGTCGCTACATGCATGTCGCCACACGCAACTCAACACACACAACTTGACACATGAAACTCGCCCTAAAACACACACAAGTCTGGTATTATCCTTCAAAAATAAAAATCTGATTAATTAGCAGACAAACTACAAGAGCAACAAATGTACCATATAGGAAACACGGCAGCTGTCAGTCACATGACCTGTCTATTATGTGTATGTGTGAGCTAATATATACTGCCAGGGGGTGGGCTTACTGTTGGCTGGGGATTTATCAGGCTGCCAATTTAGCTTACAAATACTGAGGTAAAAATACTGAGCAAATAACGTGTGAACGAGGTCTAATACAGGAGGAGATGACACACAGATATATACTATATACAGGGGAGATGACACACAGATATATACTATATACAGGAGAGATGACACACAGGTATATACCATATACAGGAGGAGATGACACACAGGTATACACTATATACAGGAGGAGATGACACACTGGTATATAATACAGGAGCAGATGACACACAGGTATATACTATATACAAGAGGAGATGGCACACAGGTATATACTATATACAGGAGGAGATGACACACAGGTATATACTATATACAGGAGGAGATGACACACTGGTATATACTATATACAAGAGGAGATGACACACAGGTATATACTATATACAAGAGGAGATGACACACAGGTATTGTGATAGAAATATATATATCATGTAGATCTCACTTGCATGTATACTCCTCTATAATCAAATATATACTTATATGCTCACAGCTAATATATATATTATAATCAATGGTTTAAAATGGCTGACACAAACTGAACTGATATAAGCCTGATATAACCCAGACAGATCATATGGTGTTTTTCCATCTTAAAAACAGGAAATCGGGTCAGATGTCTGAGATAATGCCTAGAATCTAGCTGAATCTTGCTGAAACGGCAGACCAACAGTGTCAGGTGTCTCCACTTTGTCCTAGACAGAGAACTCGAGTTTAGTTGCTTGATCAGCAGTCATATGAGCATTGATCACAATATTCCATATATGTTTAGATAACCAATGACAGAGGAGCTAGACAATATGGTAATTAACTAACCACCCCTGACAACCCCTAACCACTCCTTTCTATGTGAAAATATAAAACTATGTATGTACAATAAAGTATCAGTATTGATGGAATGTTGTTCTGTCACAGTTGTGTACAGTCCATTCTTGATGAGCGCTCAAAATACTCAGTCTAATTGGGAGCGGCCACAGCACACACAGGGATATATTTATCCAACCCTAATATTTCCATAACAGAATGGCGCCCAACGGCTCGGATGAAACGCACACGTGGACCCACTACTGACCGGAACCGAAGTTATGGCCGTGGCTTTGGCACAGGGGCAGGAGACTGCGCAGCTCCATAAGTAAGGTAAGAAAATGTTATCATCTTACCTGAAAGTCCCCTGTGCCCAGTCCTTGTCTATGCTTCTTGCCGGTAAGATGTGGTCACAAATTCCCAGGTAGTGTAAAAAATCCGTAGCCACGAATCCACCCTGGGAGGTGTCTGCTGTGGACCGTGTATGTGTTTGTGTAAAATCCGAGAGAGGAAGGAAAAAGTGACTTTTGTTTGTGGTTGCTGAGAAACAGACCGCAGGAGTTCAAATCGCTCGATAAGTTATTGCAGGATTCCCGTGCATAGGAGGAACACGCAGAGTTCCGGGGCAGGTGGTCCCATGATCCAGGCACGGGTAGTGATAACTTAGAGGGGCTACTGCAGATTCCCGTAGTGCCGGCGATCCAGTCAGGACGTCCGGACCGGGGTGGTAGAACCCGGGCGCAGGTGCGTCCAGTGCGATTGGCAGTAGTCTGTTCCCAGCTCAACCTGCATGTGTCACAGAATTTAAAAGGGCATCTCTCGGATTGTCTATCTGTCTGTTTGTGTCATGTACTATTGCCGCTTTAAGAAGCAGAAATAGTTCTCTTGTCCGAACTTCCTCTTTCTCCGTGCTGTTTAGCAGAGAGATATGCATTGTAAATCAAACTGTCACATTTTTTTTTCCGGACTGTTTTCAGCTGCAGTGCTGGGTATGTGTAGTTTTTTTTGTGAAGAAGTGAAATTTAAATTGTATCTATAATTTTTTGATGTGACCTAAAGAGATTCTAAAGGAAAAAAAAAAAAAAAAAAGAGAAAAGCCGTTTTCATTTTTAATTTTTTTTACTCTCTTAAAGGGTCTTTTTCTTTTTGCGGCATTTTAAAGTTTTTTAATTAAGTTTTCCTCAATCTTCAATCTCTTTACCTTTTTATTTTTTATTTATTTATTTATTTTTGAAAAAAGTTTTTTTTTTTACTCTTGTATCAAAGTTTTGAGTTTTTGGTTGTGAACTAAGTTTTTGAAGGTTTTTTTTATCGTTTTGAGTTTTACTTAGTGTTTTATATACTCATTTTTAGAAGTTTTTTTTAGTACTGTTTTCTTTTCTCATTTTTGTGTGTTTTTCATTTTCATTTTTTTGCTTTTGCTATGGGGAATAAAGTGGCCGAGCAACAGGAAAGTCTTTTTACTTCCTGATGAGAAAACAGCCCCTAGATAGAGGCAGGACACGAAGGTGTTAAGTATGTGAAGATTCTGGAAGGTATAAAGTACGTGAAATTCATTAGAATGGCAGACTTCAAGCTGCGGAGTGGCATGACGTAGAAAGGATAATTAGGGAAGTTACAGTAGCTGATGTTAGATTGCTGAATACTAATACATGGTATGAAGTGGCAGCAGAGCTTACATCGTTTAGGTGGAACAGAAAGTTATATGAGCAAATCAGGAAGTGATTTTTGTGGGTATGAGACAGGAGAATCTGCGCAGTCTGCTTTTAGCAGAATCCATGGTATAGGTAGTTATTTTTGCACAGTATGTGGTGCGCCCCGTCTCTCCCTACAGGGAGAAGGCATAATTGCTCCTCTCTATTATTCTTGTTGTTCTAATCTATCCTCTTTTTCCTCTGAGTCTTTTCTCTCCGCACTCTCTCTCTCTCTCTCTCTCTCTCTCCTTTCCTCTTCCTCCACATTTTTTCTCTTCTCTCTCTTCCCCTCTTTCTCCACTCCTCTCTTCTCCTCTCCTCCCATCTTCTCCTCCCTCCTTATCCACTCCCCCACCACACCTTTCTTCTCTCTCTCTCCACATTCTCTCTCCCCTCCTACTATTCCTTTGTCTCACTCCTCAACCCCTCCTCCTTCTTCTTCCTCTTTTTTTTTTTTTTCCTCCGTGTTGCCGGCTGGGCCAACGCCCAATTCAAACAATATGATGCTTACAGCACAAGGTTCCCTTTCCATGTCCCTAGCACAGTCCAGCCATTGCCAGTTGTGATATCGGGGAGAGAAGGTGAAAGCCCCCCCTACAGTGGGCAGCCCCAGACACATCAGGCAGCAGGCAGCTCAGCCCTGGGTGCAGAGGGGGGAGGAGTGATATCAGAACGAGCTCACTGACAGATCCTCCGTTACCTCATTTCACAGTCAACAATATTGTAACCCTTAAGGTTTTACATGAACTTTGATATCACCATGTATTGATAATGTACAGCTTCAGCACCGGTCAGAGCTGCCTACATCCACATTCACACCAACATGAAACTATAATCCTAATCCATCATAGCTTCAGCAAGGGGGGAGACATCCTCACATAAAAAAGCAACTTCTAAGTCCAAAATCAGTCAGTGTATGACCCCAGTACAAGCTGTCACAACTATTCTTCTGATGAAGATGAAGAGGGAACATCATACATGCTGTCCAGTACTAGAAAAGAAGCCCACAGGCACCAAGAATGCAGGGGCAGATAGAGGCACCACCATTACACTATGTGCACTGCACTTCAAGTCAGGTGACAATAGTCCAGACCCAGGGATGCATCCCATGCCATTTTACCGAAGAATGTAGCAGAAGCAGTAAACATATGCAGCCAGCTGGAATGATCTCTGGGCCATGAATGAAAATAGAAGCAGGTGATGCACTCTGGCCAATCATGAAGGAACAATTCAAACTTCCAGCAGAATTAGATGTACACGCTTGGGAGTCAGGGCCACAGCTAATTGAACAGCTCAGAGAGTGGGCCAAAGGCAGATTGGCAAGACAAGCCATGACATGAGCCAAGATAAGACAGTCTGTAAAGAAGTTTCATTGCAGAGTAATGCAAGTATTCCAAGACTTGGGCTTCACCATTCATGACCAGATACACAGGCCTTTGGGCATGGACTGAGACAGCCAATCAGGAAACCACTGATAGTGGCTAGGCCTAGGAACAGGTCAATAGCAGTGGACTGACCCAGAAAAAATGTTTTATGTGCGCCTAGGAGACTGTTTATTGCCGATTGTCACCAAAATTGCACCATTTTAGCACCACAAAAGAGCACAAAGAAGGAAAAGGGTGCCGTGCTGCTGAGAACACCAGAAGGGGAGCCAGAGGTGAAGACGCTGCAAAGTGCCGACCAACACACCACCAGAAGAACCGCTGCAGACTCCAGAGAGGAGACACCGACCTCAATAAGGTTAGCAAAGGGGAGAAGCTATGTCGGAGCAGGAGGAAGAAGTGATGGCAGATGCAGCCACAGCCCCTGTAACGCCCCAAGACCTTGGGTTGGATGCAGCCGCCGGTCTCATGGCACCCCGGGCCTCGCCACGAATGCACCTGCAGGCCCCGTCTTACCACCGCAGCTTCAATCAGCAGGCCGGACCCCGCTGCCGCTACAGTACCCATCATGCCGTTGTCCACAGTAGCCAAAGGGATTGAGTCCCAACCAGGGGTGCAGAAGACAGCCCCTCTCATGGTGACCACTGACCTGAAAGCGCAACCACCCTACAAAGACAGAAAAAGTGTCAAGTGTTACATCTGTGGCAAGTTTGGCCATTTCCAGAACCAGTGCAAAGCACTCACGCCCCCGAAGAGACTGGACCCATGCAATCCAAGAGTTGGTCCAGAGAAACAGGTCAAGGAGGAAGTGCAGAAAGCAGTGAAGTACCCCGTCCATAGGACAGAGGCAAGCAAGCCAGGTCTGCAAGACACTACGCTCCTGACATGTAAAACTTCATCTGCAAGACCAGTACCTCAAATTACCCTTAAAATGGATGGCGTTGTCAGATCCAAAGTGGTGCAGCCAGAAGTGTGATGACACCTGTGGAACTCGCTGATCCCACCTGCCTATCAGAATCCTCTGTGTCTCGCATGGGCATTGGTGGTCAAGTCAGACATTCTCAGCTTACAAAGCCACTGAGCGTGTGCACTCAGCCAGGACACTCTATCCTGTCCCAGTTTGTGGTGTAAAGGACCTGCCACTCAACCTGCTGGGAGCGAACCTACTGCAGAAGCTGAAGGCAACCACAGTGTTCCAGGAAGATGGGACAGTGACATTTTCTTCATCCCTGACCCGAGAAGAGTCATGCTGGCAGCGCTACAAGAACATTAAACAATCGATGAGGCCTACCCAAGGAGGTACTGGATGTAGTACCAGAAAGTCTATGGTCTAAGGGACCCCAGCACGTGAGAAAAACCTCAAGTTGCCCCAGTACGGGTGTCACTCAAGCCATGTACCCCGTACCCTCGTAAGGCCCAGGCCAGGCCTAGAGTCAAGCTGCCTCTGACCAACTGAAGGTCTACCTGGAAATAGGAATCATTGTTCCTCGCAAATCGCCTTGCAATACCCCGCTTTTCCCCGTCAAGAAAAAGACTGTAAAAGGAGCGCCAGCCAAGTTCAGAATGGTATATAACCTGAGAGCTGTGAATGACGCCACAGTGTTTGAAACTGCAATTATGCCGAATCCGCACACTCTGCTCTCAAATGTGCCTGCCACAGCAAAAGTGTTCACAGTGAACAACCTGGCTAATGTTTTCTTCAGTGTTCCCCCTCATCCGGAAGACCAGTTCCTGTTTGCCTTAATGCACCAGGGGGGACACCACACATGGACAGTGATGCCACAGTGGGCCCAGAACAGCCCTTCACAGTTCACCAAAGCAATGTCCACAGTTCTCACCAACTGAGTCACAGAACAAGCAGAAGTAACCCTGCTACAATACATGGACAATCTACTCCTTTGTGCAATTGACTTTGACATGTGTAAAGCCCATTCCTTGTATCTCCTACTCTACCTGGCGGAGCAGCACTGCAAGATCTCAAAGAACGAAGTCCAGTGGTGTCTGAAGCAAGTTACATTCCAGAGACACTGTATTGCTCGCCAGGCGAAACACCTGACAGATGACCGGAAGACCACAGTGGAGAAGATGGTCCTACAGGTCTTCCTTGGCCCCGTTCCTCCTGACTGATGCAGTCTTCAGCTCGTTCAATAAGTTAAAAGGCACAGTAGTCTCAGCACCAGCACTAGGCCCATCTGACTACGAGAAGCCATTCCGTCTCTACTTGATGAGAAAAGAAGGCCTTGCTACTGGAGTCCTGACACAGCTTCAGGGGGGAAAGCAGAGACTTTCGGACTACTTTTCAGCTTGCCTGGATCCAGTTGCAAGGGAAGCCTCTTCCTCCCGCATGAAGGCAGCAGTTGCAGCACACGCCCTCCTGGACAGGACTACTGACATCTAGGGTTGAGCGACTTTCATTTTTTTAAGATCGAGTAGGGTTTTGGGAAACCCGATTTTGTCCAGAGTCGAGTCGAGTGCAGTCGGCCGATTATCGCTAAAAGTCGGGGATCGACCGAAACACGAAACCCAATGCAAGTCAATGGGGAAGCATAGTCGGCAGTGAGTGGAGGCCAGGAAAACACCTACAGTGCCCATTTTAATGCCAAAAACATCCATTCTTGTTTCTGAAGCTTGCCAATCTTAATTAACTGTATAATAATAGTTGGGCATAGGGAATTGGGGGAAAGTTGTGGGGGGAGTAGGGCTGGCTCAAGTTTTTCGTGGGCCCAGGAAATGCGGACTACGTCACGGCGGTGTTGCAGGGAAAGGTAAGTATTTAAAAGTTGCAAGTGCTGTGATCCTGAGCAAGCAGGGGGGGGGCCCACTCGTTCGCATTGCCACTGGCACAGGGCCCCTCAAAGTACGGCGGTGTGTTTGCATGGCGGGGGCGCCTCCCACCAGCAGCGACACTTTTGCGTACTCTGAGGGGCCCTGTGCCAGTGACGTCGCCAACGAGTATGCCCCCCCACCTGATGAAGGAACCTGCACTTTCATCTGCACCTTCCTCTTTGTCCCTGTGTAAGGTGGTATAACATGCGGGAAGGGGAACCTTACTTTCAGCAGGGACAGATTCTGGCTGTGTAGAGTACAAGGGGAATGTAGTGGTCTAGGTCAATGTACCAGCAGACTCATTTAGCAGTGGCTGGGCAATGGGCAGGATGAGGAGGAAACAGATATAGGGCCAAAGAATAAAGTAGGCTACATGCAGTTCAAAATTGGTAACAGGACTAAACAGGCGGCATTGCTTTGTTCAGTGGAGTAGCAAACCCAAGAGCAGCAGACACTGTTTCAAGGGCCTAACCACACTAGTAGGCCAAATGCAGTTTAATATCTGATAGTATAGGGCGAAAGCCAGAATGTGGAAGCTCAGCTTTGTTCAGTTGAGGACAACACCAGGGAGGGGCAGACACCTTTAGTAGGCCGGAAAAGCCTATTGCATTTTTTAAAATGGTAATTTGGAGCAGAAGGTTGAAGCTCAGCTTTATTTAGTTGAGGGCAACACCAGGGAGGGGCAGAAGCCGTTAGTAGGCCCTAACCACCATTTTTTTTTTAAAACCACTTAATGAGAGCCGGAAGGTTGAAGCTCAGCTTTATTTAGTTGAGGGCAACACCAGGGAGGGGCAGAAGCCGTTAGTAGGCCCTAACCACCATTTTTTTTTTTAAAACCACATAATGAGAGCCGGAAGGTTGAAGCTCAGCTTTATTTAGTTGAGGACAACACCAGGGAGGGGCAGAAGCCGTTAGTAGGCCCTAACCACCATTTTTTTTTTTAAAACCACATAATGAGAGCCGGAAGGTTGAAGCTCAGCTTTATTTAGTTGAGGACAACACCAGGGAGGGGCAGAAGCCGTTAGTAGGCCCTAACCACCATTTTTTTTTTTAAAACCACATAATGAGAGCCGGAAGGTTGAAGCTCAGCTTTATTTAGTTGAGGACAACACCAGGGAGGGGCAGAAGCCGTTAGTAGGCCCTAACCACCATTTTTTTTTTTAAAACCACATAATGAGAGCCGGAAGGTTGAAGCTCAGCTTTATTTAGTTGAGGACAACACCAGGGAGGGGCACACAGACAGACACCTTTTGTAGGCCTGAAAAGCCTATTGCATTTTTCAAAATGGTAATTTGGAGCAGAAGGTTGAAGCTCAGCTTTATTTAGTTGAGGGCAACACCAGGGAGGGGCAGAAGCCGTTAGTAGGCCCTAACCACCATTTTTTTTTTTTAAAACCACTTAATGAGAGCCGGAAGGTTGAAGCTCAGCTTTATTTAGTTGAGGACAACACCAGGGAGGGGCACACAGACAGACACCTTTAGTAGGCCTGAAAAGCCTATTGCATTTTTCAAAATGGTAATTTGGAGCAGAAGGTTGAAGCTCAGCTTTATTTAGTTGAGGGCAACACCAGGGAGGGGCAGAAGCCGTTAGTAGGCCCTAACCACCATTTTTTTTTTAAAACCACTTAATGAGAGCCGGAAGGTTGAAGCTCAGCTTTATTTAGTTGAGGACAACACCAGGCAGGGGCACACAGACAGACTCCTTTAGTAGGCCTGAAAAGCCTATTGCATTTTTCAAAATGGTAATTTGGAGCAGAAGGTTGAAGCTCAGCTTTATTTAGTTGAGGGCAACACCAGGGAGGGGCAGAAGCCGTTAGTAGGCCCTAACCAAAGTTGAAGGCCAAATGCAGTTTAATTTCTGATACTATAGGCCGAAAGCCAGAAGGTGGAAGTTCCGATTTAGACAGTGGAGGACAATTTGAATTAGGGACTGCAGACAGACTTAGTAGGCTGTCCCCTGTGGACCATGCATCCACCACATTAACCCATTGCGCCGTAATGGACACGTAATCTTCCGTGGCCATGCCTACAGGTCCATGCGTCTGTTGTCAGGTGCACCTTTGTACTCACAGATTGCCAGAGTGCATGGACAATGCGGTCTTCTACATGCTGGTGGAGGGTTGGGATGGCTTTTCTCGCAAAAGAAGTGTCGACTGGTTAGCTTGTAGCGTGGTACAGCGTAGTCCATCATGGCCTTATTAATAGTAAATAAAATATATAACTAGGCTCTATGAACTTTTAAATAGGTTCCAGGGGTACACGGGCAGCATTGGTGTGGTCAGTGGAGGAGTATTGCAAGTAGGGGCTGCAGACAGGCTATCAAAGGCCTAAAATAACAAACAGTAGGCAGTCATGGCAGTTTTACATCGGTTACATGGATACACAGGCAGGCACTCCAGGCAGCATTGTGGTCAGTGGAGGAGTATTGCAAGTAGGGGCCGCAGACAGGCTATCAAAGGCCTAAAATAACAAACAATAGGCTCATGGCAGTTTTACAGCGGTTACATGGATACACGGGCAGGCAGCTTGGTGGTGGTGAGTGGAGGAGTATTTAAAGTAGGGACCGCAGACAGGCTATCAAAGGCCTAACATAACAAACAATAGGCTCATGGCAGTTTCACAGCGGTTACATGGATACACGGGCAGGCAGCTTGGTGGTCAGTGGAGGAGTATTTAAAGTAGGGACCGCAGACAGGCTATCAAAGGCCTAAAATAACAAACAATAGGCTCATGGCAGTTTCACAGCGGTTACATGGATACACGGGCAGGCAGCTTGGTGGTGGTGAGTGGAGGAGTATTTAAAGTAGGGACCGCAGACAGGCTTCAAAGGCCTAACATAAGAAAATGGGCTGGCTGTAGGCACTTTATAATTGGTTCCAGGGGTACACGGGCAGCAGTGGTCTGGTCAGTGGAGGAGTATTTAAAGTAGGGACCGCAGACAGGCTATCAAAGGCCTAACATAACAAACAATAGGCTCATGGCAGTTTCACAGCGGTTACATGGATACACGGGCAGGCAGCTTGGTGGTGGTGAGTGGAGGAGTATTTAAAGTAGGGACCGCAGACAGGCTTCAAAGGCCTAACATAAGAAAATGGGCTGGCTGTAGGCACTTTATAATTGGTTCCAGGGGTACACGGGCAGCAGTGGTCTGGTCAGTGGAGGAGTATTTAAAGTAGGGACCGCAGACAGGCTTCAAAGGCCTAACATAAGAAAATGGGCTGGCTGTAGGCACTTTATAATTGGTTCCAGGGGTACACGGGCAGCAGTGGTCTGGTCAGTGGAGGAGTATTTAAAGTAGGGACCGCAGACAGGCTATCAAAGGCCTAACATAACAAACAATAGGCTCATGGCAGTTTCACAGCGGTTACATGGATACACGGGCAGGCAGCTTGGTGGTCAGTGGAGGAGTATTTAAAGTAGGGACCGCAGACAGGCTATCAAAGGCCTAAAATAACAAACAATAGGCTCATGGCAGTTTTACAGCGGTTACATGGATACACAGGCAGCTTGGTGGTGAGTGGAGGAGTAGTGCAAGGAGTGTCTGTCCCAGTACTCCCAAAATATAAATAGATGTTAATGTCTCGCAAAACAACCAAAACAAAAAAAAAAGGTGGCATACTTAGGTACAGGGGTGGGCTCATCTACTGAGTTTCTGACATAGTAATTTGGCAGTAACTATTTAATGGTGCCAATATAGGACACAGACACAGACTACTTTAAGTTGCATCATAGATGTCTACAAATTTGTATTGTCAGTGCCAGACATTGAATGATGTCAGCGAATAGACTAAAGATTGGTGGAGCTGTGCGACATAATTTTGCACGTGGTAGAGCACATTTTGAGCTGGGGTAGGGGGGAACTCTCTTGAGGCCGGCGGGACCGCCCCAGGGCCCCTCATGTTACAACGGTGTGTCTGACGTTGGGTGCGCACCACCACCGCCAGAGACACTACATTGTACTATGAGGGACCCAGTAGCAATGCCGTCAACCAAAAGCGAGCACACCCACCTCTTCAGACAAACAGCAGTCTCACGGGTGCTTGCGCCAAGTCGCGATACCACGGCCCCGTGTGGGGAGTTTTGCCATTTAGGGAGGTGTAAACATGTCGTATGCTGTACAATCAGCTGCAGCAAATTAGACATTAGAAAAGTAATTCACAGGCAAGAGCTTTTCATAGGAAAGCTAGGTGTCGGCCGGGCAAGGTGGGGCAAAAGATTTCGAAATCCAGTTGTGGTTCATTTTAATGAATGTTAGATCGTCAACATTTTGGGTAGCCAGACGAGTCCTTTTTTCGGTTAATATTGAACCTGCAGCACTGAATACTCTTTCTGATAGGACACTTGCTGCCGGGCAAGCAAGCTCCTGCAATGCATATTCTGCCAATTCTGGCCAGGTGTCTAATTTGGAGGCCCAGTAATCAAATGGGAATGACGGTTGAGGGAGAACATCGATAAGGGATGAAAAATAGTTAGTAACCATACTGGACAAATGTTGTCTCCTGTCACTTTCAATTGATGCAGCAGTACCTGTCCTGTCTGCGGTCATAGCAAAATCACTCCACAACCTGGTCAGAAAACCCCTCTGTCCAACGCCACTTCTGATGTGTGCACCCCTAACACTCCTAGTCTGCTGCCCCCTGGAGCTCGTGTGAGAACGATCACGTGCGCTGTGTGCTGGGAATGCCTGAAGCAAACGGTCAACAAGAGTTGATTGTTTGGTTGCTAATATTAGTTCCAAGTTCTCATGTGGCATAATATTTTGCAATTTGCCTTTATAGCGTGGATCAAGGAGGCAGGCCAACCAGTAATCATCATCGTTCATCATTTTCGTAATGCGTGTGTCCCTTTGTAGGATACGTAAGGCATAATCCGCCATGTGGGCCAAAGTTCCACTTGTCAAATCTCCGGTTGTGATTGGTTGAGGGGCAGTTGCAGGCAAATCTACGTCACTTGTGTCCCTCAAAAAACCAGAACCCGGCCGTGACACGCAACCAATTTCCTGTGCCCCCGTGAAAGTTTCCGCATTAAAAATATACTCATCCCCATCATCCTCCTCATCCTCCACCTCCTCTTCGCCCGCTACCTCGTCCTGTACACTGCCCTGACCAGACAATGGCTGACTGTCATCAAGGCTTCCCTCTTCCTCTGGTGCAGACGCCTGCTCCTTTATGTGCGTCAAACTTTGCATCAGCAGACGCATTAGGGGGATGCTCATGCTTATTACGGCGTTGTCTGCACTAACCAGCCGTGTGCATTCCTCAAAACACTGAAGGACTTGACACATGTCTTGTATCTTCGACCACTGCACACCTGACAACTCCATGTCTGCCATCCTACTGCCTGCCCGTGTATCCTCCCACAAATAAATAACAGCACGCCTCTGTTCGCACAGTCTCTGAAGCATGTGCAGTGTTGAGTTCCACCTTGTTGCAACGTCTATGATTAGGCGATGCTGGGGAAGGTTCAAAGACCGCTGATAGGTCTGCATACGGCTGGCGTGTACAGGCGAACGTCGGATATGTGAGCAAAGTGCACGCACTTTGAGGAGCAGGTCGGAGAACCCAGGATAAGTTTTCAATAAGCACTGCACCACCAGGTTTAAGGTGTGAGCCAGGCAAGGAATGTGTTTCAGTTGGGAAAGGGAGATGGCAGCCATGAAATTCCTTCCGTTATCACTCACTACCTTGCCTGCCTCAAGATCTACTGTGCCCAGCCACGACTGCGTTTCTTGTTGCAAGAACTCGGACAGAACTTCCGCGGTGTGTCTGTTGTCGCCCAAACACTTCATAGCCAATACAGCCTGCTGACGCTTGGCAGTAGCTGGCCCATAATGGGACAACTGGTGTGCAACAGTGTCATCTGCCGATGGAGTGGTTGGCCGACTGCGTTCTGTGGAAGAGCTGTAGCTTCTGCAGGAGGACGAGGAGGAGGAGGAGGGGGTGCGAACGCCTACAGCCAACTGTTTCCTAGACCGTGGGCTAGGCACAACTGTCCCTAAATTGATGTCGCCTGTGGACCCTGCATCCACCACATTCACCCAGTGTGCCGTGATGGACACATAACGTCCCTGGCCATGCCTACTGGTCCATGCATCTGTAGTCAGGTGCACCTTTGTACTCACAGATTGCCTGAGTGCATGGACGATGCGCTGTTTAACATGCTGGTGCAGGGCTGGGATGGCTTTTCTGGAAAAAAAGTGTCGACTGGGTAGCTCGTATCGTGGTTCAGCGTACTCCATCAGGGCTTTGAAAGCTTCGCTTTCAACTAACCGGTAGGGCATCATCTCTAACGAGATTAGTCTAGCTATGTGGGCGTTAAAACCCTGTGTACGCGGATGCGAGGATAAGTACTTCCTTTTTCTAACCAGAGTCTCATGTAGGGTGAGCTGGACTGGAGAGCTGTAGATCGTGGAACTTTCGGGTGTGCCGGTGTACATGGCAGACTGAGAGACGGTTGGAGACGGTATTGTTTCCGCCGGTGCCCTAGATGCAATATTTCCTCCTACAAAACTGGTGATTCCCTGACCCTGACTGCTTTTGGCTGGCAAAGAAACCTGCACAGATACTGCCGGTGGTGCGGAAAATGGTGGCCTTACAGTGACGGAAGGGATGTTGCGTTGCTGACTAGCTTCATTGGCCGAGGGTGCTACAACCTTGAGGGACGTTTGGTAGTTAGTCCAGGCTTGAAAATGCATGGTGGTTAAGTGTCTATGCATGCAACTAGTATTTAGACTTTTCAGATTCTGACCTCTGCTTAAGCTAGTTGAACATTTTTGACAGATGACTTTGCGCTGATCAGTTGGATGTTGTTTAAAAAAATGCCAGACTGCACTCTTCCTAGACTCTGATCCCTTTTCAGGGATTGCAGACTGAGCTTTAACCGGATGGCAACGCTGTGCTCCAACAGGTTTTGGCTTTGACACGCGTTTTGGTCCAGATACGGGCCCGGCAGATGGAACCTGTTGCGATGTTGATGCCTGCTGCGGCCCCTCCTCCACCTCCGCTTCTGAACTACTGCCGCCTGCACCCTGTTCCCCCAATGGCTGCCAATCGGGGTCAATAACTGGGTCATCTATTACCTCCTCTTCGAGCTCGTGTGCAACTTCGTCTGTGTCACTGTGTCGGTCGGTGGTATAGCGTTCGTGGCGGGGCAACATAGTCTCATCAGGGTCTGATTGTGGATCTGTACCCTGAGAGGGCAATGTGGTGGTCTGAGTCAAAGGAGCAGCATAGTACTCTGGCTGTGGCTGTGCATCAGTGCACTCCATGTCAGAATATACTTGTAATGGGCATGGCCTGTTAAATGTTTCACTTTCTAAGCCAGGGACGGTATGTGTAAAGAGCTCCATGGAGTGACCCGTTGTGTCGCCTGCTGCATCCTTCTCTCTTGTTGTAGTTTTTGCTGAGGAGGACAAGGAAGCGACTTGTCCCTGACCGTGAACATCCACAAGCGACGCGCTGCTTTTACATTTACCAGTTTCGGAAGAGGAGGCAAAAGAGCTAGAGGCTGAGTCTGCAATGTAAGCCAAAACTTGCTGTTGCTGCTCCGCCTTTAAAAGCGGTTTTCCTACTCCCAGAAAAGAGAGCGTTCGAGGCCTTGTGTAGCCTGACGACGAAACTGGCTCCACAGCTCCAGACTTAGGTGGAATATTTTTATCCCCACGACCACCTGATGCTCCACTACCACTACCATCATTACCAGCTGACAATGAACGCCCACGACGACCTCTTGCACCAGACTTCCTCATTGTTTTAAAATCTTAACCAAAGTAACTTTATTTGTTGCTGTCAAACAACTTACACGGTGAGCTATAACTTCAGTATGATTTCAATATCCCTTAACAGGTTGGTGAGACCACAAGGAAAATCAGGCACAATGTTACACACTCTGTTTTCTGTGGCACAAAATCACAGAGATGACACACACGCAGGACTGTCACTCAAGCACTAATGTCAATATTAATCTCCCACCTAATTTATTTATTTTTTTTTCTCAGGGAGACTTTAGAAACCAAATAATATTAAAAAAAAAAAAAAAAAAAAGGCTTTCTATGGCCCACAATTAGAGAGAGAGAGGTGGCACAACCAGGAGTCAAGACTGGCGCACAAGCTGAAAGGGCAATATTACTCTCCCACTGTTTTTTATGTTTTTTTTGTTTTTTTCAGGGAGACTTTAGAAACCAAATAATATTAAAAAAACCAAAAAATAAATAGGCTTTCTATGGCCCACTGAATGAAAGGGAGAGAGGTGGCACACCCAGGAGTCAAGACTGGCACACAAGCTGAAAGGGCAATATTACTCTCCCACTGTTTTTTTATGTATTTTTTGTTTTTTCAGGGAGACTTTAGAAACCCAATAATATTTAAAAAAAAAAATAAATAGGCTTTCTATGGCCCACTGAATGAGAGGGAGAGAGGTGGCACACCCAGGAGTCAAGACTGGCACACAAGCTGAAAGGGCAATATTATTCTCCCACTGTTTTTTTAGGTTTTTTTTTTTTTTTTCAGGGAGAATTAGAAACCAAATAATATTAAAAAAAAAAAAATAAATAGGCTTTCTATGGCCCACTGAATGAGAGGGAGAGAGGTGGCACACCCAGGAGTCAAGACTGGCACACAAGCTGAAAGGGCAATATTATTCTCCCACTGTTTTTTTAGTTTTTTTTTTTTTTTTTCAGGGAGAATTAGAAACCAAATAATATTAAAAAAAAAAAATAAATAGGCTTTCTATGGCCCACTGAATGAAAGGGAGAGAGGTGGCACACCCAGGAGTCAAGACTGGCACACAAGCTGAAAGGGCAATATTACTCTCCCACTGTTTTTTTAGGTTTTTTTTTTTTTTTCAGGGAGAATTAGAAACCAAATAATATTAAAAAAAAAAAAAAATAGGCTTTCTATGGCCCACTGAATGAGAGGGAGAGAGGTGGCACACCCAGGAGTCAAGACTGGCACACAAGCTGAAAGGGCAATATTACTCTCCCACTGTTTTTTTAGGTTTTTTTTTTTTTTCAGGGAGAATTAGAAACCAAATAATATTAAAAAAAAAAAAAAAATAGGCTTTCTATGGCCCACTGAATGAGAGGGAGAGAGGTGGCACACCCAGGAGTCAAGACTGGCACACAAGCTGAAAGGGCAATATTACTCTCCCACTGTTTTTTTAGGTTTTTTTTTTTTTTCAGGGAGACTTTAGAAACCAAATAATATTAAAAAAAAAAAAAAAAAAAAAAAAAAATAGGCTTGCTATAGCCCACTGAATGAGAGATAGCACACACAGCAGTGGCACACAAGCCCTGACTGAGGCCAATATTTTTCTCCCACTGATTGATGTAGTGTTTTTGTGTTGAGGTAGAATTTAGAACACAAATCACGGAAAAAATAAATAGGCTTTCTATGGCCCACTGAATGAAAGGGAGAGAGGTGGCACACCCAGGAGTCAAGACTGGCACACAAGCTGAAAGGGCAATATTACTCTCCCACTGTTTTTTTATGTATTTTTTGTTTTTTCAGGGAGACTTTAGAAACCCAATAATATTTAAAAAAAAAAATAAATAGGCTTTCTATGGCCCACTGAATGAGAGGGAGAGAGGTGGCACACCCAGGAGTCAAGACTGGCACACAAGCTGAAAGGGCAATATTATTCTCCCACTGTTTTTTTAGGTTTTTTTTTTTTTTTTCAGGGAGAATTAGAAACCAAATAATATTAAAAAAAAAAAATAAATAGGCTTTCTATGGCCCACTGAATGAAAGGGAGAGAGGTGGCACACCCAGGAGTCAAGACTGGCACACAAGCTGAAAGGGCAATATTACTCTCCCACTGTTTTTTTATGTATTTTTTGTTTTTTCAGGGAGACTTTAGAAACCCAATAATATTTAAAAAAAAAAATAAATAGGCTTTCTATGGCCCACTGAATGAGAGGGAGAGAGGTGGCACACCCAGGAGTCAAGACTGGCACACAAGCTGAAAGGGCAATATTACTCTCCCACTGTTTTTTTAGGTTTTGTTTTTTTTTCAGGGAGACTTTAGAAACCAAATAATATTAAAAAAAAAAAAAAAAAAAAAAAATAGGCTTGCTATAGCCCACTGAATGAGAGATAGCACACACAGCAGTGGCACACAAGCCCTGACTGAGGCCAATATTTTTCTCCCACTGATTGATGTAGTGTTTTTGTGTTGAGGTAGATTTTAGAACACAAATCACGGAAAAAATAAATAGGCTTTCTATGGCCCACTCAGTGAGAGATGGCACACACAGGGATGGCACTGTAGCAGAAATGCCAATCTTAATCTCCCACAAAAAAAAAACAAAAAAAAAAAAAAAACTGTCCTACAATTACTATCTCCCTGCAGTAATGTAAGCCAGGTATGGCAGGCAGCAATAGGAGTGGACTGATGCACAAATTAAATAAAAAGTGTGGACAAACAAAAAAGATAGCTGTGCAGAAAGGAAGGAACAAGAGGATATGTGCTTTGAAAAAAGCAGTTGGTTTCCACAGTGGCGTACACACAGCAATACAGCTATCACAGAGCCTTCTAGGGCAGCCCAATGAGCTACAGCGCTGAGGAAAAAAAAAAAAAAATAGCTTCCACAGTCCCTGCACACCGAAGGTGGTGTTGGACAGTGGAAATCGCTGCAGCACAAGCGGTTTGGTGGTTAGTGGACCCTGCCTAACGCTCTCCCTGCTTCTGACGAAGCGGCAGCAACCTGTCCCTAAGCTCAGATCAGCAGCAGTAAGATGGCGGTCGGCGGGAACGCCCCTTTATAGCCCCTGTGACGCCGCAGACAGCAAGCCAATCACTGCAATGCCCTTCTCTAAGATGGTGGGGACCAGGATCTATGTCATCACGCTGCCCACACTCTGCGTTCACCTTCATTGGCTGAGAAATGGCGCTTTTCGCGTCATTGAAACGCGACTTTGGCGCGAAAGTCGCGTACCGCATGGCCGACAAGCACAGGGGTCGGATCGGGTTTCATGAGACGCCGACTTAGCCAAAAGTCGGCGACTTTTGAAAATGATCGACCCGTTTCGCTCAACCCTACTGACATCAGTGGAAAAACCATTGGAAATCCTGGCTCTGCATGACATCTCAGCAATCCTCAACCAAACCCAGCTAAAACATCTCTCCACCGCCAGGCATCTTCGCCTCCAGTGCTCTCTACTCCTGCCCAACAATGTCACCATCTCCAAATGCACAGTCCTCAATTCGCCCACTCTACTCCCACTCCCAAGGGGGGATACAGATACGGATCCTCAGATAAAAAGTCTGATCAAAATCTGCATGATACCTTCTGCAGGGATCTGAATTTGCTCCGGACGGATGACCATGATTGCTTCAGCATCATGCAACAGGAAACAGCAGGACTACCCAAGATGGCAGAAGAGCCACTGACCAACCCAGAGTTGATCCTCTATGTGGATGGCTCCAGATTTGCAGATGATGAAGGAAGATTCCACACGGGAGGTGCAGCGACCAGCAATCAAGAGATCCTGTGGTCCAGAAGTCTGCCGCCCAGTCTGTCAGCCCAGGAAGCAGAACTGATAGCGCTGATGAAGGCCTACCAGATGGCAGAAGACAAGACTGAGAAAATGTATACCGATTCAAGGTACTTGCATGGCATAGCACACGACTTCGGACCCATCTGGGCTGCAAGGGACTTCCTCACAGCAAGCGGAACAACCGTGAAGCATCAATGGAGCCATTAAGGACCTGCTGAACACACTTCAACTTCCAAAAGTGGTGACAATGCTAAAAGTCAAAGCACATGGAAAACTGAACACAGTAGGGGCACGAGGCAACAACATGGCGGATATGGCAGCCAAAGAAACAGTCAAGGGAAGACAATATGGACAAGTGGAAGAGGTCGTAGAGCCGGACGGCTACTACAGGACGGCTGAAGACAGGAAACCTGACAAGATGACATCCTGTGATCTGCTCAAAAAAGCTGCAAGAGCAAGCCCCAAAGGACAAGAAGGAATGCTGGATGCAGAAGTGAGCAACACATGAAGAAGGAAGGGTATACTAAATGGACTACAAACCCTGTTTACCCCGAAGCATGTACCCTATGGTGGTCCAGTGGGCACATGGGCCCACACACAGATTAAAGACACAGATGAATGATCCGATTGGTGCTTACTGGTTCGCTCCAGAAATCTCCACCCTAACAGCCAAATTCATAAACAGCTGTCTAACCTGTGGCAAATGCAACCCTGGAAGAATGAAGAAAGTTCCCACACATCAACTTGCCAGACCACTGTACCCCCTTCCAGAGGATCCAGATAGACCACATCCAGACGCCGCCAAGTGGAGGATTCGAATATGCCCTTGTGGTCGCGGACGTGTTCTTAGGATGGCCAGAAGCTTTCCCAGTGAGGAACCAGTCAGCAAAGACTACTGCAAAGAAGCTACTCTCAGAGACGAGATATGCAGCTATGGGGTCCCAGAAGTGATAGAGAGTGACCAGGGACCTGCATTCACAGCAAACCTCACATGAGAGATCTAGTCAGCAGTAGGGTCAGACTTAGGCCTACACACTCCCAATCACACTACTCAGTGTTCAGGCACACTCCCAGAGGCCCAGAAAAGCTGTCACCATATGAAATTTTGTTTGTGTCTAGTCCCAGGTTAGGGGTATCCTTTCCCTTAGCAGCTGATTATGCAATATGATACTTTGTCTGCTTATGTAATTGAACTCACCAAGAAACTTGCTAACATCCATTCTCGAGTTTTTTTCTTCATTGCCAGATCCAGATTCAGTGTCCGGTATGCACTCCTAGAAGCCAGGAGACTGGGTGTTGGTGAAAAAGCTTGTAAGGAGAACACCACTCGATCCCAGATTTGATGGTCCTGCTCAAGTGCTGCTGATGACACCAAACTCTGTGAAACTGGAGGGAAGACTCGCTTGGATCCACTCATCGCATGGCAAGAAAGCTCCCCTACCAGAAGATGACACCCAAGCCAGAATGATGTCGTGGATGCCCTGCCTGACCGAACAGATGACCTACCTGATAAAGACTGCACATCGCTCACTACACCTGCTATTGACTAAGAGACTGATTGCAACGAACCCCCGTTAGGGACAGATCTCCTGACCGCCCATTTGCGAAAAGTCTGTATGGAGTGGGGCACAGGCGTTAGGCTTGTGTCAGTTCGCCAACAGCACAAAAGAGTTGCAGCGCTTTGGGACAGGAGGCTAGGATTAGGGCAAGTGATATCTAAGGGGGGCTTGTGATAGAAATATATATATCATGTAGATCTCACTTGCATGTATACTCCTCTATAATCAAATATATACTTATATGCTCACAGCTAATATATATATTATAATCAATGGTTTAAAATGGCTGACACAAACTGAACTGATATAAGCCTGATATAACCCAGACAGATCATATGGTGTTTTTCCATCTTAAAAACAGGAAATCGGGTCAGATGTCTGAGATAATGCCTAGAATCTAGCTGAATCTTGCTGAAACGGCAGACCAACAGTGTCAGGTGTCTCCACTTTGTCCTAGACAGAGAACTCGAGTTTAGTTGCTTGATCAGCAGTCATATGAGCATTAATCACAATATTCCATATATGTTTAGATAACCAATGACAGAGGAGCTAGACAATATGGTAATTAACTAACCACCCCTGACAACCCCTAACCACTCCTTTCTATGTGAAAATATAAAACTATGTATGTACAATAAAGTATCAGTATTGATGGAATGTTGTTCTGTCACAGTTGTGTACAGTCCATTCTTGATGAGCGCTCAAAATACTCAGTCTAATTGGGAGCGGCCACAGCACACACAGGGATATATTTATCCAACCCTAATATTTCCATAACAGTATATACTATATACAGGAGGAGATGACACACTGGTATATACTATATACAGGGGAGATGACATACAGGTACATACTATATACAGGGGAAATGACACACAGGTATATACTATATACAGGAGGAGATTACACAGGTATATACTATATACAGGAGGAGATGACACACAGGTATATACTATATACAGGAGGAGATTACACAGGTATATACTATATACAGGAGGAGATGGCACACAGGTATATACTATATACAGGGGAGATGACACACATATATACTATATACAGGGGAGATTACACAGGTATATCCTATATACAGGGGAGATGACACAGGTGTATCCTATATACAGGGGAGATGACACACAAGTATATACTATATACAGGGGAGATGATACACAGGTACCGTATATACTATATACAGAGGAGATGACACACAGGTATATACTATATACAGGAGGAGATGACATACAGGTACATATTATATACAGGGGAGATGACATACAGGTATATACTATATACAGGAGATGACATACAGATATATACTATATATAGGAGGAGATGACATACAGGTATATAGTATATACAGAAGAGATGACATACAGGTATATACTATATACAGGAGGAGATGACACATAGGTATATACAATATACAGGAGGAGATGACATACAGCAGGTATATACTATATACAGGGGAGATGACATACAGGTATATCTATATATATAATTGTCTAAGGGTTTTTCCGTCTGTCTGTCTGTCTGTCTGTCTGTCTGTCTGTCTGTCTGTCCTGGAAATCCCGCGTCTCTGATTGGTCGAGACAGCCAGGCCTCGACCAATCAGCGACGGGCACAGCATGGCGACGATGATGTCATAATGGAAATCCCACGTCTCTGATTGGTCGAGGCCGCCAGGCCTCGACCAATCAGCGAAGGGCACAGTATCGACGTAGATGTCATAATGGTTGCCATGGCGACGATTATGTCATAAAGGTTGCCTCGACCAATCAGCGACGGGCACAGTCTGCCGCGAATTCTGGAATCATCATTGTCTATATACTACGGGGACATGCATATTCTAGAATACCCGATGCGTTAGAATCGGGCCACAATCTAGTATACTATATACAGGAGATGACATACAGGTGTATACTATATATAAGGGAGATGACAAATATATATATACTGAGGGGAAAATGAGAGGTGTGAGGTGAAAACGAGGGGTGTGAGGTGAAAATGAAAAGGTGTGAGTGCAAATTGAGGAGTGAGGGAAAATAGTGGAGTGATCGGAAAATGACAGATGTGAGGTCAAAATGACAAGTGTTAGGGGGGAATGAGAGGAGTGAGGGGGAAAATGAGAGGTGTAAGGGAGAAAATGAGAGATGTGAGGGGGAAAATAAGAGGCGTGATGGGAAAATAAGAGAAGTGAGGTGCTATAACTAACCACAGATATTTACTATGCCCAGGCAACGCCGGGCTCTTCAGCTAGTATATATGTGTTTATATATATATATATATATATATATATATATATATATATATAAGTAACGCCAATGCACACTGATCCACAACCATGAATAAGACTCTTCTGAGCTGAAACGCGTCGGTGTATTCACGCAGAGCAGAGCCGGATATCACCATCATTTTATTCATTTCATTCTTCAATAAATACTGGACTTTTTATTCACTTTCCTGCCATCACACTGGATTCTTTTCTTTGTGCATTTTGAATACTTTGGGTCATAAAAAACGTCAGCGAATACGACAAGGCAAAAAAAGAATAGTGACTTCAATAAATCAGAAATGATGACTCTAGTCTATATTTTTCTTAGATGATGGTACATTGTGGAGTGGAAGAGGGAGGATCAGAAAGATCAGTTCTGGAGGGACCTTCGGCAGCAGAGAGAGAATCTAGATCTGGAGATGATCCATAAACAGCAGGAGAAAGATGAGAAGTATAAGGTGAGTACGGTATATATTACAAGTGCGGAATTATTTGTGATTAGATAATTGCCTATCTAATATGTTACTAAGAATTTGTAATTTCTTCTGCATTATTCGTAATTCATGTAATTTCATTTTAAGCAATTCTGTGATCTGTTTTCCCAATCTCATAGGAGCTGCTCCACAGCCAGATGATTACACGACAAGAGGCTGCTATCCAGGACCGGAGAAGACACCAACAAAGGCAAGAAGGATCCTAGAGCAGAGTCTCCAAGAGACTGGAGCAATTCTACCAGCTGACTGAGTGGGTGTTCCAGAGGGACAAGGATTTAGAGCAACGTCTCAAGGAGCAGAATCTGCAGGTGCTTCGATCAGCCATGGTTCTTTGACAACATCTGCTTGTGTTTTCTTAAAGAGGAACAAAGTGGCTCAGGGGTTAACACTGAACCCTTGTAACACTGGGGTCCTGGGTTCAAATCCCACCAAGGACATCATCTACAAGCAGTTTGTACATTCTCCCCGTGTTTCTGTGGGTTTCCTATGGGTTCTCTGGTTTCCTCCCACACTCAAAAGACATGATGATTATGAGTGATGATGATGTCTGCAAAGCGCTGCAGAATATGATGGCACTGGCATAATAAATAATACATAAAATTCTCCTGACAGCCATTCACACCATGAGCAGAGAGTGTCCTTAGTGCGATAACATGGCAAGCCTTAATAATAAGACCTGTTCTTTTCCATAAAGGTGTAATTTTGCCGCAGTTCTTCTGAGTCTGACAATGTTTTTCTTTTGTTCTTGCGCCTCTCCGTTCCTGAGATATGACCTCTTCTTCCCTGCATATATTTTTATACAAGTGGGTGTGGTTTAAAATTTTTGAATTCTTGAATATTGCGCCTATTTGGCTAAAAAAAATTAGATTTATATTTAAGTAAGAGAGGGTCATATCTCATGAACGGAGAGGCGCAGGAAGAAAAGAAAAACATTGCCGGATTAAGGAGAACAACGGCATTCACACCAAGTGAAAAAGATCGGCACGTTTATGGCAAGTGAGAGCTCCTCTTTACAGGGATTGTCTAAAATTTAAAGAAAGGATTCTGCTTTTCTTGAAAAAAAAATGACTCCTTTCTCGTCCACTCAGGTTTTGCAGAATTGAAGTAACAGGGGTTGAGTGGTAATAGCAGTTTCTAGATTTTAGCATTATGGACAACTCCTTTAAAGATTAGGATCAAACAATCTTCCTCATTACCTCCGGGGGCACCACGAAGACTATAACACAGTCCCACTGTTTTCACGAGTCCTGTAGGCTTTTTAGTAGTGTCCACGCATTACACCTCCTCATTAGACATCCATACTAGTATTGTTTTGGGTGGTCCCAGCAATCATACATGTATCAGTTGTCATTAGGATGTCACACATTATACCACTAACTCCACACTATTCAGCTTTTTATCACCTTTATTAGCATGATTGTATGCAAAAATTTGACAAAGGGATAATCTAACATCAAGATATATTCTGGCATATGCCCTAAAGGGGTATTCCCATCTTCAAGACCCTATCCCAATATGCAGTAGGTGTAATAATAACAATATTAGCAAATACTTCCCATTTGAAATATAGTATAGTTCACCTGATAACCTATGTCGCTTACACCACGTGCAGGGCATTGCAGTAGCTTAGGTATCCACAGTTACTACCACTCATATAGTGACAGATAGTTGCTAGTTGTCATAACCATGGATACCTAAGCTAAAGCAATGCCCTGTATATGAGGTAAGGGACATAGCTTATCAGGAGAACCACAAAATCTTTTTAAAAGCAGTCGATTGGTCAACCAGCTTTTTCAAAATCAATATTCAAGTGGCAAATGTACAAAAAAAAGCAAAAAACGCCAATATATTAATTTGATGTGAAACTCCACCAGTAGCATCAATGTATATATATTTATATTGTGAATTATGTAGCGTTTTTTCTTATTTTTAAACTTTTTTTAATAAAGCAGAAACAATATCATCGATAAACCATCAAAATTAAATCAATCAACAGAAATCAGTGTTATTATAGTGGCAAATACTCATGTGCACTCTTCGGCCTAAGACAACCCTTTTCTAAAAGAAAGTCAATGTAGCAATCAGTTGATCACCGTGGGTGTTATTACTTAAAGTAAATGTATAATTTTAGCCTATAATTTATAGCTAATTAAATCGAGATGTTAATGCACATTGGATACAGGAAATTGTGGTCTGGAGGTGACGTATTGACTTTTATAGGAGCAATGTGATCGTGCTCTGTGACCTGTGCAGGGGTCATTGTGCAGAGAGGTCAACAGCTGTGTCCATCACCTATTGTCAACCATGAATCCTGTATGATCTGTTACCTTTATTGTAATCCTGTCTGTGATGGTTTAATGACTGCTGAAAAGGGATTTCTACAGAACAGTAAGTCAGTCTCACTGAGGCTCAGCGGCCAAAGCATAAACTTTTTTTTGTATTTAGACAATGCATAGAAAATCGTAAAAATGCTTACTATAAAACTTAACTTTCACATGTTTTATTTCTTGTAAGTTCTTATCTTCAATGAGCTATCTATGTAGCACCCACCAATGTGTACCCCAAATACACATAATGCAGCATGAAGGGGCTCGGAGAAGGTGGCAGTGAAGGTGTGTAAGTGTCTGATGGGGTCACACAGCTCATAAAAGGACAACTGCCCGGCCTCATAATCCAGACATATCCTGACTCTATCACTGGAGATCTTGTCAGGTAACAGGATCACTTTACTGTCATGTCTTACGGAATACTCATTATTATATCTCCTCAAACTCCAGGACTTGTTATTATCTCCAATGTATGACTGCAGCCTCCTCCCGTCTATACTGGGATAACACATCCCCACCCTCCAATACCCTGATCTACTGCCCTCCACATCCCAGTAATGTCGTCCTGAGGTAAATCCTCTCCTGCTCATCACCTGATAACCCTGGAACCTCTCTACTGTTTCTGGACGATTCTGATTCTCTTCTGTCCAGGTCGCAGATTTCAGGTCGTCTGATATAAGGAGATTATTAGCAGCGGTGGTTACATCCAGTAATATGTCTGCAGGACCCTCCACATAGATCCCGCTCCTTATACCTGATATTACGTCACATAATGTGTGTAATGTGTGTGAGATCTCAGCCACATCCAGGTCATCTCCATCATGGGGCTGTTTATCATGTCCTCCTGTGTCCTCATCACCTCCCTCCTCCTCAGGATCACACAAGTCACCGGTGTCTGGTTCCTGTAAGACAGTCAGTGGATCCGTCATGTTACACAGCTCCTCAATGTGTCTCATCTTCCTGGACAGCTCGTCCTTCTTTATTTCCAGCTGATGGATCAGAGCAGACAGTGACAGTGACTCTTCCTTTTCCTGCCTGGAGATCTCACTCAGGACCTTCTTCTCCAGGTCGTCCACCCGTCTCCTGATGTCTGTACACAGGGCAGTGACTCTCTCGGCTTCTCCAGCTGCTTTTCCTTGAGCTTTTCTCCTGCGCTTCTCCAGACTCCGGACTCTTTCCTCAGTCTTCTCTCTCTTTATGATCAGTTTCTGGAGAACATTTCTCCATTTTTTCTTTTTCTTCCCAGAGGCCTCATCCAGTGACTCCATTTTATGTCCATTATGTTTCCCAATCAAACTGCAGGACACACAGATACAGATGGCATCCCTAGTACAATAATACTTTAAAAGTTCCTTATGGACAGAACATTTCCTTTTCTCCAGAGAAGTGCTGGGATCAGATAAGACGTGTTCTGGTGATTTGTTGTGAGATCTCAGGTGTTTATCACACAGAGAAGCCTCACAGTGTAGACAGGATCTAACAGCAGGTACAGGAGAGTCCACACAGTAAGTGCAGCAGATCCCGGTGATCTCCTCTCGTTCTTGCTGAGTAATCAGGAAACGTTCTGCGACATTATGGAGATTTATGTTCCTCATCAGTGCCGGCCGCTCCTGAAACTCTTCTCTGCAGTCAGGACAGGAATAAACTCCAGACTCGTCCTGTGTATCCAGCACACGACCAATACAGACCCGGCAGAAGTTGTGTCCACATCTCAGTGTTACAGGGTTCTTAAATGTAGATAAACAGATGGAGCAGAGCAGCTCGTCTCTCAGATCAGCAGACGCCATGGCTGACGGAAGAAGGAAGAAATGAAACTGAAAGTGTCTGTTACTCAATACTTAGCAATGTTGAAGTTACATCCATTCACTTAAAGGGAACCTGTCACCCCCAAAATGGCTGGTGAGGTAAGCTCACTGGCATCAGGGGCTTATCTACAGCATTCTGTAATGCTGTAGATAAGCCGCCGATGTTACCTGAAAGAGGAGAAAAAGACGTTACATTATACTCACCCAGGGGCGGTCCTGCTGCGGTCAGGTCGGATGGGTGTCTCCAGTCCGCTCCGGCGCCTCCCATCTTCATTCCATGATGTTCTCTTCGGGTCTTTACGCCGCGACTCCGACGCAGGCGTACTTTGTCTGCCCTGTTGAGGGCAGAGCAAAGTACTGCAGTACGCAGGCGCCGGGCCTCTCTGACCTTTCCGGCAGCTGCGCACTGCAGTACTTTGCTCTGCCCTCAACAGGGCAGACAAAGTATGCCTGCGCCGGAGACGCGGCGTAAAGACCCGAAGAGGACGTCATGGAATGAAGATGGGAGGCGCCGGAGGAGACCGGAGACACCCATCTGACCAGACCGCAGCGGGACCGCCCCTGGATGAGTATAATCTAACCTCTTTTTCTCCTCTTTCAGGTAACATCGGTGGCTTATCTACAGCATTACAGAATGCTGTAGATAAGCCCCTGATGCCAGTGAGCTTACCTCACCAGCCATTTTGGGAGTGACAGGTTCCCTTTAACTTCTCGAAGAATCTGGCACCAGATTTTTTATACCCCTCCTGAGAGAATCATGATGTAGGGGCAAAGACCCTAATTACAGCAATTTATCACTTCCTTTATTGGGTCCTGTATTTTTTTTTATTAGCCCCTTCACGACATTTGACATAAATATACGTCATGGTGGGGAAAGGGTTCACGCAAAATTACATAAATTGATTACAAAACTATGACATAATCTCATAGCTGACCTTCCACCATCATGGCCAGGTGAGAGGCCCTCACAACCATTTAAAGCCTCTAAATGCTGTGATCGATATCAATCACAACATTTACGACGCTGGGAGAGGGAGGGGTGCTCCTTGTTCCATCAGATTGGCACCCCTGTAAAGTTATCGCAAGGACCCTATAGCTGCCATGGCAATGAGGGGTCGTCCTGACCACATCCTGTTCACCCAGCTTAGAGCATTGTGTAAGAAGCTTGTGGCAATGCAGCACTGACAGGTATAATGCATTCTATTGCATTAAAACAGGGATCAGACTAATGAAAGTTAAAGTCCCATAGAGGGACTAAGTAAAAAAAAATAATAAAAATATAAAAAAATAAAACTATTTTGTAAAGTGCTATGTTATGTATAGTGCTGCATATAAGGGAAAAATGTGCACGGTGCGCATAGCGTGCCGCTATCGCTGACGTTTTCCATGTACAGATATGTACCAAAGCACCTGTGTGTTACTTACATGACCTATCACAGGTTTTATCAAAATGGATTATGTCACATGTCGCGTGATACATCGGGGTGGGGAGCTACACATTCTAAATCCGAGGCCATGGCTATTCTTAATCTGCCCCTGATTGGCTAACATTTATCCTGCTGTCTACACTGAGCTCTGACACTGGGGTTTACGTGTAAATCTCTGAAATATGTGATTCAGGCGGAATCCATGGCTGATGATTCCTATAATAAGGCAGAAGGAGACACTATAGATGCCGTCTGACCCTTAATCCGGCGGTGTCCATCTTTTAAGCGTACATGAAAGAAGGACACAGCGGAACAGAGGCTGATGAATTTCAGAGTATGGAATCGTCCAGGGTTTAATCTGAATCCCATAATTCGGACGTTTAGATGGGAACCGAGATGTAAGTGCTCAGCGTAGAGCACAGGATAAATGTGATCCAAAATATTATGTAAAATGTTCCCAATAAAAGCTTTAACTCAATCCACAAAAAAGCAAGTCCCCAATCGGTTCCATCATGTGTCAATGGAAATATAGGAGCTTCCACACAAAGGTTCTGGAAAAGAGCTATGGCTCCTCGCCCCGCAAATGAAATCCAGTGAAGTCTGCTCTACCAAATTCAAATGTACCTCTCCCTTCTGAACCCCAGTGTGCCTAAACCACATTTTTGCCATGTCTGTAGCAACGAAAGCCTGCTTAATTTATGGGTGCATGTCTCCAGAAGCACGAGTTGGGCATAATGAATTAGTCACTATAACGTACCAGTCAATACAACAGCAGCTTGCAATTTTCACTTGGAAACATCCCCTGCTGCTTGCTTCTGGAAAACACCAATGGAGTCAAAATCGTCACTCACTACACCTGTAGGAAAATTCTCCAAAATGAGGTCACTTAAGGGGGGATTCTGCTCTTCTGGCACTTAGGGGCTCTGTATATGGAGTCCGCAATCTGTTCTACGATAATTTGTCAAACATTCAAATAGGGCTCCGTCCCTCCTGAATCTCGCTGTGTGGCTAAGCAGTACTGTACAGACACATGGAGTATTTCCACTTTCAGCAGAACACTTGTGACAAATTTTGGTGCCATTTTTATCCATGTCTCCTTGTGAAATTGTAAAATTTGGTGCTAAAACAACAATTTTAGTGGTAAAAATGTAATTATTCTTTCCTCACCACCCAATCGTATAAAGTTATGTGAGGCGCATGTGGTGTCAATATGATCACCGCACCCATAGATTAATTCATTGGGGGCGTAGATTGTAAAATGTCATAACATATACAGGGGTTCTGCTGTACTGGAATCTCAGGGTCTCTGCCAATGTGACATGGTACCCTCAAACCAGTGCAGCAGAAGGTACTCCAATTTGGCGCTCCTTCCCTTCTGAGCTGTGCACTGTGCCTCAAATATAGCTTTCGAACACATATGGGGTATCGGTGTACTCAACAGAAATTGGGTAACAAATTGTACCATTCATTTTCTCCTATTACCCCTTTTAAAAATTAAAAACTTGGGGCCAAAATAATATTTCAGTGGAAAAAATGGTAATTTTCCATTTACTCAGCCTAATGTTATACAATTTTGTAGATTAAAAATGCTTATTACAACGCTAGATGAATTCTATGAAAGTTGCAGTTTCTAAATTGGGGTCACTTGTGGGGGTTTCTGCTGTTTTGGCATGTCAGGGTCTCTTCAAATGTAACACGGCATTCACAATCTATTCCAGCCAAAATTGAGCTCCAGAATTCAATTGGTGCTCCCTCCCTTTCCGAGCCTTGCCGTGTGTCCATACAGTAGTTTTCCACCATATATGGGGTCTCGGTCTACTCAGGAGAAATTGCAAAAGAAATTGTATGATCCATTTTTTCCTGTTACCAATGTGAAAACACATTTTTATGGACAAAATCAAATTTTTTGTGGGAAAAATGTATTTTTTAATTTTTACGGCTTAACTTTATAACATTCTGTGAAGCACCTGTGGGTTCAAGGTGCTCACCACACATCTAGATAAGTTCCTTGAAAGTGTAGTTTCCAAAATTTAGTCACTTGCGGGGTTCAATTTATCCTTATGAAAATGCAAAATTTGGAGCTAAAAACCATTTTTGTGGAAAAAAAGTAATTTTTTTATTTTCACGGCTCAACGTTATAAACTTCTGTGAAGTACCTGGGGTTTCAAGGTTCTCAATACACATCTAGATAAGTTCCCTGAGGGGTCTAGTTTCCAAAATGGTGTCACTTGTGTGGGTTTCCACTGTTTAGACACATCAGGGTCTCTTCAAACTCATGGTGTCTCCAATCTATTCCAACTAATTTTGCGTTCTGAAAGTCAAATGGTGCTCCTTCCCTTCCGAGCCCTGCCATACGCCCAAACAGTAGTTTTCCCCCACATATGGTTTATCGGCGAACTCAGAAGCAATTGCATAATAAATATTATGGTCCATTTTCTCCTGTTACCCTTGTGAAAATGCAAAACTTTCAGCCAAATTAACATTTTTGTTTATTAACCCCTGAAGGGTTAATAAACTTCTTGGATGTGGTTTTGACCTCTTTGAGATGTGCAGTTTTTAAAATGGTGTCACTTTTGGGTATTTTTGTCATATAGGCCTCTCAAAGTGACTTTAAATGTGATGTGGTCCCTAAAAAAATTGCTCTTTTAAAAAATTTTGTTGGAAAATTGAGATATTGCTAATCAACTTTTAACCCTTCTAACTTCCTAATAAAATAATATTGTTTCAAAACTGATGAAGATGTAAAGTAGATAAGTGGTAAATGCTATTTATTAACTATTTTTGTGGGACATAACTCTTTGGTTTAAGGGCATAAAAATTAAGTTTGAAAATTGTGAAATTTTTGCCAAAATTTTCACACATAAAGGGAAAAAACATCGGCCTAAATTTACCACTAACATGAAGTACAATGTTTCGCAAGAAAATATTCTCAGAATCAATGGGATCTGTTGAAAAGTTCCAGAGTTATTACCACGTAAAGTGACACTGGTCAGAATTTAAAGTAGGCTGGGGGGTGAAGGGGTTAAAAACTGTAGCAGCTCTCTGAATGCTGAGCTTTTTATAACCCCGCCCACACCACTGATTGGCAGCTTTCTGTCTACACTTCATGGTTTCACGTGAATTCAAACATTTTGAGATTCTATTTGCTGTTCGAAAAAAAAATGACCAGCACCATTTCTTACACTAGCGAAGCATCAGAATGCAGGAAAAGGTCACTTTGCGTTGCCGTGCGGGCCATCCCATAATGCCCTGCAGGTGTTACATCTTCTGGATTATCATACTTTGCACAGTGGTGGTCAGAACCTCGGTCATTAGAGTTTACCGGTTCCCAGTGGGACACAGTTTGTACGGCAAAGTTGTTTCCATCCCTAGAGTCACTGGTAAGTCTCCGTACACACATTGCTGTTTTATTGCGTTTTTTTTTCTGCTCAGATTTGTCACACAAGCTGAAGGATTATCTAGTGCCAGCAAAGTGAATGAGATTCCTGAAGTCTCACGCACACCTTGCTTATTTTTTCCTTGCAAATTTGCAGCAGATTTAAATCTGTAGCATGTTAATTCGTTCAGTGTTTTTGATGCAGATTTTACCCAGGAATGAGAAAACATATGAAAAACTCATACGAAAAAACGGATCAAAAATGCATCAAAATAGGTAAAAAACTATGCATAAAAAAACCATGTTTTTTTATGCTGCACTTTTCCAGCCAACACATCAGTACTTGGAGCAAATTTGTGGCAGAATCTTATGCTGCAAATACTGAACGTGTGCACATATCCTAGATCTCCTGTAGAGTGTAAGCTCTTATGGACAGCGAGGTCCTCTCTCCTGTAGAGTGTAAGCTCTTATGGACAGCGAGGTCCTCTCTCTCTCCTGTAGAGTGTAAGCTCTTATGGTCAGTGGGGCCCTCTCTCTCCTGTAGAGTGTAAGCTCTTATGGTCAGCGGGGTCCTCTCTCTCCTGTAGAGTGTAAGCTCTTATGGTCAGTGGGATCCTCTCTCTCCTGTAGAGTGTAAGTTCTTATGGTCAGCGAGGTCCTCTCTCTCTCCTGTAGAGTGTAAGCTCTTATGGTCAGTGGGATCCTCTCTCTCCTGTAGAGTGTAAGCTCTTATGGTCAGTGGGGTCTTCTCTCTCCTGTAGAGTGTAAGCTCTTATGGTCAGCGAGGTCCTCTCTCCTGTAGAGTGTAAGCTCTTATGGACAGCGAGGTCCTCTCTCTCTCCTGTAGAGTGTAAGCTCTTATGGTCAGTGGGATCCTCTCTCTCCTGTAGAGTGTAAGCTCTTATGGTCAGTGGGGTCTTCTCTCTCCTGTAGAGTGTAAGCTCTTATGGTCAGCGAGGTCCTCTCTCCTGTAGAGTGTAAGCTCTTATGGACAGCGAGGTCCTCTCTCTCTCCTGTAGAGTGTAAGCTCTTATGGTCAGTGGGATCCTCTCTCTCCTGTAGAGTGTAAGCTCTTATGGTCAGTGGGGTCTTCTCTCTCCTGTAGAGTGTAAGCTCTTATGGTCAGCGGGGTCCTCTCTCATCTGTAGAGTGTAAGCTCTTACGGTCTGTGGGGTCCTCTCTCTCCTGTAGAGTGTAAGCTCTTACGGTCTGTGGGGTCCTCTCTCTCCTGTAGAGTGTAAGCTCTTATGGTCAGTGGGGTCCTCTCTCATCTGTAGAGTGTAAGCTCTTATGGTCAGTGGGATCCTCTCTCTCCTGTAGAGTGTAAGCTCTTATGGTCTGTGGGGTCCTCTCTCTCCTGTAGAGTGTAAGCTCTTATGGTCAGTGGGGTCCTCTCTCATCTGTAGAGTGTAAGCTCTAATGGTCAGTTGGGTCCTCTCTCTTCTGTAGAGTGTAAGCTCTTATGGTCAGCGGGGTCCTCTCTCTTCTGTAGAGTGTAAGCTCTTATGTTCAGCGGGGTCCTCTCTCTCCTGTAGAGTGTAAGCTCTTATGGTCAGTGGGGCCCTCTCTCTCCTGTAGAGTGTAAGCTCTTATGGACAGCAAGGTCCTCTCTCTCCTGTAGAGTGTAAGCTCTTATGGTCAGTGGGGTCCTCTCTCTCCTGTAGAGTGTAAGCTCTTATGGTCAGCGAGGTGCTCTCTCTCTTCTGTAGAGTGTAAGCTCTTATGGTCAGTGGGGTCCTCTCTCTCCTGTAGAGTGTAAGCTCTTATGGTCAGTGGGTCCTCTCTCTCTCCTGTAGAGTGTAAGCTCTTATGGTCAGTTGGGTCCTCTCTCTCCTGTAGAGTGTAAGCTCTTATGGTCAGTGGGGTCCTCTCTCTCCTGTAGAGTGTAAGCTCTTATGGTCAGTGGGGTCCTCTCTCTCTCCTGTAAAGTGTAGGCTCTTATGGTCAGTGGGGTCCTCTCTCTCCTGTAGAGTGTAAGCTCTTATGGTCAGTGGGGTCCTCTCTCTCCTGTAGAGTGTAAGCTCTTATGGTCAGCGAGGTCCTCTCTCTCCTGTAGAGTGTAAGCTCTTATGGTCAGTGGGGTCCTCTCTCTTCTGTAGAGTGTAAGCTCTTATGGTCAGCGAGGTGCTCTCTCTCTTCTGTAGAGTGTAAGCTCTTATGGTCAGTGGGGTCCTCTCTCTCCTGTAGAGTGTAAGCTCTTATGGTCAGTGGGTCCTCTCTCTCTCCTGTAGAGTATAAGCTCTTATGGTCAGTGGGGTCCTCTCTCTCCTGTAGAGTGTAAGCTCTTATGGTCAGTGGGGTCCTCTCTCTCCTGTAGAGTGTAAGCTCTTATGGTCAGTGGGGTCCTCTCTCTCTCCTGTAAAGTGTAGGCTCTTATGGTCAGTGGGGTCCTCTCTCTCCTGTAGAGTGTAAGCTCTTATGGTCAGTGGGGTCCTCTCTCTCCTGTAGAGTGTAAGCTCTTATGGTCAGCGAGGTCCTCTCTCTCCTGTAGAGTGTAAGCTCTTATGGTCAGTGGGGTCCTCTCTCTTCTGTAGAGTGTAAGGTCTTATTTTTCTCTCTTCTCTCTCCATGTGTATTTTATAAGCAATTAAAAGCTTTCAAGTATTAAAATTTGTGTAAATTTATTGACCCCAAATTGAATTTTTTGGGAAATTTAGGCAAAATATTTTTAAAGATTTGCTCATCTCTGTGCAGCAAGATTTTTTTTCATTTCCGAAAACCATATTTTTTTCGTTTATTTTTTCTATAAATTTAGCCAAATGAAGGCTTGTTTTTTATGGCATGAGTCTATCTGTTAACATCATTATTTTGGAAATTAAGGTAGGGAATACATTTTTTAAATTAAGTTTTGGACAACAATAGAAATACAACAGCAATACCAATTCCTCATCTTCAGGGGGATTTCTTTTTCATCCATTCCCTTTGTGATAAATATAAATGACTTTATATATTTATGATGCAATTTGTTACAATTACAGCAATGTTCCCATTATAAAGAGTTTCTATGATTTATCACATCACTACATTACTAGTAACATAAGATTTTTATTTTTCAATTGATGGAGCCTTATAAAGTATTATTTGTATGACGACTTGTTGATATCATTGGTAAATTTTTGAACACAGATTACTTATATTAACTAAATGATTATTTCCAGGTCCAATTTTTCAGCCTTATTTCTTTCTGTTTTAAGAGAACCTTCCACAAAATGTTTCATGTTGAACTGAACACACAATGTAATGGTGGATGCAGAGCAGAACAAAATGTTGTTTTGTGTTGCTTTTTTAATCTTGCCTCTCTGTGGCTGAGCTATTAGCAACCAAAGTATCTGCCACCTAATGAGCTAATTATTTGTAAGTCCAAGTGAGTGTTATCAGTTAGTATTCATTGGGGGCGTGTACTTCTTCTCCCTCTACAATGCTGACCAATCATAAGAAGGCAGTCACACTCCTCTACCATAGCTTAGAGCAGGTTTCTCAGTTTGTTACATGTAATGATCTCCTGGTCTAACCTCCTGCATGCTTAGAAAATGCTGGGAGAATAGAACAGGTGACTAACACCTTTTATATAAGGTCTCAATAGTCATTTTGGAAGATGGAGAAACACAGCTGAGTTTAGCTATAGTCAACTATTTTCTCCATACAGGAGGCGTCTTGAAGCTGACATCACCAAAAAAGTCTGTTGTATGAAGTATCACCCTCATATTGAACATATGGGATTGATTATAACTGGGGAAGTGAGAAAGAACTGATACTTCCACCTCCATTGAAGTAGGACTTCACAATGAACCTATGGGATTAGAATCATAGAATCATAGAATGTTAGAGTTGGAAGGGACCTCCAGAGTGATCGTATCCAACCCCCTGCTCAATGCAGGATTCACTAAACCATCCCAGACAGATGTCTGTCCAGCCTCTGTTTGAAATCTTCCATTGAAGGAGAACTCACCAACTCTCGTGGCAGCCTGTTCCACTCATTGAACACCCTCACCGTCAAAACGTTTTTTCTAATATCTAATCAGTTTCATTCCATTGCTTCTAGTCTTTCCATGTGCAAATGAGAATGATGATCCCTCTACACTGTGACATCCCTTCAGATATTTGTAGACAGCTATTAAGTCCCCTTTTAGCCTTCTTCTTTGCAAGCTAAACATTCCCAGATCCCTTAACCAGTCCTTAGTAGGACATACATTGCAGTCTGCTCACCACCACCATTATGATTAATTATAACTGGGAAAGTGATGCAGAAAAAAGGAGATCTGGAGGCGCTTCCGTACACGGGAGGATCCCAACAGGAAATCCAGGTATAGACAAATTATCCGGCTACGGTATTTGCTTTGCTATATTTATTATCCAGCACTCAGGCTGAAATAAGCATGTCCGCATGTAAATGGACCATATTATATATGATAAGTAAATAAAAAAACATTGCATAGGCGTTTCAGCTGTAAAATCCTGATGAAGGTTTTTCCTCGGTTCTTTTATCTAAAATATCTGTTTGACTGTACTGAGACGCCTTAATGAGGACTTCATTCAACAAGCGGTTCAGATATCCTCTCCTGTGGAATCTATTAATTCTGTTGTCTTGATCTTAAAATCTCCTTCCTTACTATTAATTTTACATAAGCACAAAAATTGGCTATAAGGGAGTGACTTTTCTACATAGTGAGGATGAGCGCTATTGTAATGCAAAAGAGAGGTTGTCGCTGTAGCCTTCCTAAAGATCTTGTCATGGATCATTCCTGCTGAGATTTCCACATGGACATCTAAAAAATTCAGACTGAGAAGTCAGATGGATCATTAATAGATATACAGTAAGTGAACAACAGAAATTTTCAGCATTCGCACCGGACAGTCACTGTTGGGACTTGGGAGCTGAACGCCGACTTTCTGCTAAAGTCTGGAGTAGTCTTCAAGGTCAGGATATATAGAGAAAGACAGAGAGACAATAGACTCGTGTGACACAGCATTCAGATCCATGGAAGTGTCTTCATACACGAAACCGCCGTCGCCTGACAAATTACAACTGCTCCCTTTCCCTGACCGCATATTTTTAGGACTTCAATAAAGGAATAATTTTGAGTGCTGCTCTTGCCTGTTATTTGTTTTTAAATCCTATGACCAGCCCCATATGAGCTCACCAAAGGCGTAACCTTGACCTAATATAAAGCAGAAATTGCGGTTTTGTATTTTGTCAGTCCTGGAAAGTACAGCTTGCTGTGGATTTTGTCCGATTTCCTAAGGAGTACCACCTTCCGCTATACTCGTTGCCATTTGTGAAACATCAGGCTTAGTAATTCTCTTTAATTATCTCTTTTCTTTTATGTAATTGTATGTATTGTATCATTTTGTCCCATTTTGTAACATCTTTGTATATTTTTTTTAAACACTGCCTATCTTTCCGGATTAAATATATAAAATGTAATTGTTTCCTGATCCTTTTGCTCTGTAAACCGCACCCCTGAAGCCATACACTACCTGTAATGGATGGTCAGTTAGCCTTTATAAACAATTGGTGGTGGCAGCTGGTAGTTCTTTTGTTATTGTGGAGTTGGCAGTAACTGTACCCGGCGTACATATATACTGTATCTACATATATATTCATTGCATTGGAATCAGAGGTATATATACTATAGACTCACTGTGGGTTCCCCAATAATGGGCCTAGTAGTGGAAACAGCTGTGGACTCATCCATCACTTATCAGTCAATTGCGTAATTGTCCTGACGATTGGAGGAGCGGAGGTGCATCTCCCTGGCAAGATGGTGGCCGCAGTTGGATCTGTGTGAAGTCTCAGGTGTTATCCTTTACAATATGCATATCGCTATTATCAAAAGGGTTAAATATCTTGGGTCAGAGTTATTTATGATCCCAGTCATGACACTGGGATATTGGCTGTCAAATACAGCTGGATCCTACTAGTGATGCTTTGGGCACATCTCCTTTGTTCTCTTCATTACTGAGCCATAATACTATGGAGATTGACAGGAATGTCCCACTTACAGCAGTCAACTTTTGTAACACAAAGCATGGAAGTGAATGAAAATAAAAAATTAAGATGATAACCACCACCTCTCATGCAAGTAGTGTGTGCTGGAAACACCAAAGTATAAAAATACAAAGATCATCTCTAAACTGAAACTATCTAAGAGTAGACCCTCAACAGCCACCAACAGATGAATAAGCCGTTAACAGGAACTGTTGAAAAAATTCTTTACACTGTCACACCCTAAACATTGGCATCCAAGTAACCTTACACCGATAGAAGAGCCAACTACAAATATCTCCTTCTAGGTCGTCTATTGCATTCGGTTTCTCTGTTACAGCTTCTAAGCTGATAGATACAAATAATCTTCATATCAATGGCTCACAATTCTTGAAATGTTCCGGGGGTCAGAATATTTTTGTCTTCTCTACATCCAGCTTTGTTGATATAATCATGCGTCACATGTTCAGCAAGAAAAAAGGATTATTCTGTCTCTTTTGTTTCATGGTGCTGATTTAGCCGACCGGCTCAGCCAGTCTGTCCAATATAAAGAGCAATGAAGACCAGGATCTTGGAGCGAGGAACCAGTGCGACCGAGTGTGTTTAGGAGTGAACATGGAGTGGAGACCTGGAAGGTTTGAGATGGATTAGGAGAGAGTAAAGGCCCCGTCTCACTAAGCGATTTACCAACGATCACGACCAGCGATATGACCTGGCCGTGATCGTTGGTAAGTCGCTGTGTGGTCGCTGGGGAGCTGTCACACAGACCGCTCTCCCCAGCGACCAACGATCAGGGGAACGACTTCGGCATCGTTGAAACTGTCTTCAACGATGCCGAAGTCCCCCTGCAGCACCCGGGTAACCAGGGTAAACATCGGGTTACTAAGCGCAGGGCCGCGCTTAGTAACCCGATGTTTACCCTGGTTACCAAAAAAAACAAACACTACATACTCGCCTTTCGGTGTCCAGGTCCCTTGCCGTCTGCTTCCTGCTCTGACTGAGCCGCCGTACACTGAGAGCAGAGCGCAGCGGTGACGTCACTGCTGTGCTCTCACTTCTCACTGTACGGCCGGGACTCGGTGAGAGCAGGAAGCAGACGGCAAGGGACCTGGACACCGAAAGGCGAGTATGTACTGTTTGTTTTTTTTTACATTTACGCTGGTAACCAGGGTAAACATCGGGTTACTAAGCGCGGCCCTGCGCTTAGTAACCCGATGTTTACCCTGGTTACCAGTGAAGACATCGCTGGATCGGTGTCACACACACCGATTCAGCAATGTCAGCGGGGCCTCAACGACCAAAAAAAGGTCCAGGCCATTCCGACACGACCAGCGATCTCGCAGCAGGGGCCTGATCGCTGGTACGTGTCACACATAGCGAGATCGCTATGGAGGTCGCTGTTGCGTCACAAAACTTGTGACTCAGCAGCGATCTCGCTAGCGATCTCGCTATGTGAGACGGGGCCTTAAGATGGTGCTGTGGACAGAGGGTGAGGGCCTACATTTTAGCAGGCAATTTTTCCTAGAGACAAAAGACAACATAAGGTGGGAAAAAAGAAAATATGGGTTTGGGCAGGGGGAAAAAATTAGACAAAGATATGTGTATGAAAAAAAAGATTGATGTGAAGTGATCTTCACAACAGAATTTGGATGGCACAGTCTCTCTGGGGACAGTTGATAAGTTGGTCTTGTTGTTATGGTAGTTGGTCAGTTAACGGCCAATGTGTTATTTCTCAGAGGCTGGCCAACTATTAGTTGGTGAGGACATGGTTGTAGTCATAATGCTACACCACTATTTTGAGTGGAAACTCAACCATTATTGGCTGCAGTTGCATAGTCTGTACCTAACAATTAAATTGCACACCAGTGAAGTACAGTCCAAGGTCACTAGTTGGCGAACAGTTCTCTGTAAAGATCCCCAGTAGAAGACCGTAGAGCAGTCAGCCATGCTGCATAATGCAGAGTCTCCTATTTGATGCCAATCTGTCTCTTATTATGAGGTCTTCTACCTTCTCCAAACATTGTAATGAAAATTAGGCCTCAGAACATTTGACAGTAAATCAGTGTTGGGTTGTGAGTAACCCTAGGCCGAAGCTAGATTCCATCTCCTCTAAACTGGTAATGAGGTAATACTTCACTGTTCACCTCAGGCACCAGAAAGGCTAGGGGCACCAATGTCTTCAGTAGTGCAAGTAGCCCCGAGTCTAGATTCTTAGCAGCAGACTTCCCTTTTAAGGGGCCATGTAGATATGCTGACAACGGCCATTAAATGCCCTCCAATCTGCAACATGCAAGCCAATACTCAGTTGTTTGTGGATCGTGTTTAATGCCAGCAGCCAACCACACTACTATATGCATAGAACGATGGTTCTGTGTGCATAGAACATCATGGTATCAGCAGCAAGCAGCCACACACCTTGCAGGGTGCGGGAGCGCCACTTAACAGCCTCAGCCACAACGCCACGAGCAGCTTCTAGATTCTAGACACCAAGGGTCCCTCTTTATATTCTTCACCCTCTACTCTTGCACCAGAAACCAAGTAACCTCATGACTAAGACCCAGGAGGGTCGAAATGTTGGGTTTTGAATTAGATTATACTATTTCACTGCTTGTGGCTTGCAATTTTTTGAAATTATCTTTGGAATAAATTTTGTAAACACTCTTGCAAACTATCAAAGAGAGTGTGCAGTGATTCTCTACTATTACTTTTGGGGCTATCACAGTCCGTTCCACCTGCACCTCATACTCTAGACCAGAGTGCACACCATTTTCTCCTTATTTTGCTCATTAGTCTGATGACTGCTGACCTGTTTAATAATCATGAAACGAGCATCGATTGGCATGCACATTCCCAATTATTACCCTGTATAAATAGACCCTAAGGGCCCTTTGCCACTATCTTTCCATCTTCCTGAAGAAGTTAACTCAAGAAACGTGCGTTGGGGTGGAGGGAGATCCCACATCATACTCTGCTCAGCACATGTAAGTTCTTACTACTACTTTGTTTCCTTTATTGTGATGCACACTTTTTTGCAGCACCTTACACCTTTATTAAGGATCATTCATTTTAATTACCTACATCTATATTAACTTTCCTCTGCTCTACTGTGGTCTAATATTAAGCAGGATCTCCTGCATTTTCTCTGTAGTATTGCAACCTCTGACTATTTCTGTGTGACTTTCCTGGCAACATATCTAATATCCATATTTTCCAGGATATCATGTAATTTGTCATCCTGATTGTGTACACAATACTAGGTTGTGATACGGATCATCAAAAAATACACCCCTATGGTTAATCAGGATGACAAATTACAATATTCTTACATTTCGTCATCTGTTCAGGGACTTTTGCATATTTGCGACTTGAAACTGTGAAGGAATTTATGTCCATTTGTTTAGCAGTTTGTAAATTATTATTGTATATACAACTTGTCTTATTCACTCACTATTGTTTTTAATGAACTTGTCTTTATCTTTCCGTGTGTCATGGGTTATCATTCCAACAGGTAATTTCACTTTGAATTTGGAATTAACAAACCCACGTGGTGAGTGATGTGTCAGTGTGGCCTGGCAGTGATATATATACATAAGTAAGGCCAATACACACTGATCCACAACTATGAATAAGACTCTTCTGAGCTGAAACGCGTCGGTTGTATTCACACAGGCCAGAGCCACATATCACCATCATTTTATTCATTTGATTCTTCAATAACTACTGGACTTTGTATCCACTTTCCTGCCATCACGCTGGATTCTTTTCTTTGTGCATTTTGAAGACTTTGGGTCATAAAAAACGTCAGCGAATACGACAAGACAAAAAAAGAACAGTGACTTCAATAAATCAGAAATGATGACTCTAGTCTATCTTTTTCTTAGATGATGGTACATTGTGGAGTGGAAGAGGGAGGATCAGAAAGTCCAGTTCTGGAGGAACCTTCGGCAGCAGAGAGAGAATCTAGATCTGGAGATGATCCATAAACAGCAGGAGAAAGATGAGAAGTATAATGTGAGTACGGTATATATTACGAGTGCGGAATTATTTGTCATTAGATAATTGCCTATCTAATATGTTACTAAGAATTTGTCATTTCTTCTGCATTATTCGTAATTCTTGTAATTTCATTGTAAGCAATTCTGTGATCTGTTTTCCCAATCTCATAGGAGCTGCTCCACAGCCAGATGATTACACGACGAAAACAACATGAAGCTGCTCTCCAGGACCGGAGAAGACACCAACAAAGGCAAGAAGGATCCAAGAGCAGAACCTTCAAGAGACTGGAGAAATTCTACCAGCTGACTGAGCGGGAATCCCAGAGGGACAAGGATTTACAGCAACGTCTCAAGGAGCAGAATCTGCAGGCGCTTCGATCAGCCATGGTTCTTTGACAACATCTGCTTGTGTTTTGTTAAAGAGGAACAAAGTGGCTCAGTGGTTAGCACTGAAGCCTTGTAACACTGGGATCCTGGGTTCAAATTCGACCAAGGACAACATCTGCAAGGAGTTTGTATGTTCTCCCCGTGTTTCTGTGGGTTTCCCATGGGTTCTCTGGTTTCCTCCCACAGTTCAAAGACATGATGATTATGAGTGATGATGATGTCTGTAAAGCGCTGCGGAATATGTTGGCGCTAGCAGAATAATAAATACACAAAATGCTACGGAAAGCCATTCACACCATGAGCACAGAGTGTCCTTAGTGTGATAACATGGGAAGCTTTATTAGGACCTGTTATTTTTCATAAAGATGTCATTTTAACCTAGTGTAAATGCCGCTGTTCTCCTGAATCCGGCAATGTTTTTCTTTTGTTCTTGTGCCTCTCCGTTCCTGAGATATTGCCTCTTCTTCCTTGCATAGATTTTTATCCAAGTGGGTGTGATTTTACATTTTTGAATTCTTGAATATTGCGCCAATTTGGCTAAAAAAAAAAATACCATAGATTTATATTTAGGTAAGAGAGGGTCATATCTCAGGAACGGAGAGGCGCAGGAAGAAAAGAAAAACATAGCCGGATTCAGGAGAACAGAGGCATTCACACCAGGTGAAAAAAAAGAACACTTTTATGGCAAGTGACAGGTCCTCTTTAAAGGGATTGTCTAAGATTTGAAGAAAAGGTTCTGCTTGTCTTGAAAAAAATGACTCCTTTCTTGTCCAGTCGGGTTTTCCAGAATTGAAGTAACGGGTTGAGTGGTAATAGCAGTTTCTAGATTTTCGCATTATGGACAACTCCTTTAAAGATTAGGATCAACTTAAACGATCTTCGTCATTACTTCCGGGGGCACCACGAAGACTATAACACAGTCCCGCTGTTTTCACGAGTCCTGTAGGCTTTTTAGTAGTGTCCACGCATTACACCTTCTCATTAGACATCCATACTAGTATTTTTTGGGTGGTCCCAGCAATCATACATGTATCAGCTCTCATTAGGATGTCACTCATTATACCACTAACTCCACACTATTCAGCTTTTTATCACCTTTATTAGCATGATTGTATGCAAACATTTGACAAAGGTATAATTTAACATCAAGGTATAAAGCAGCATATGCCCTAAAGGGGTATTCCCATCTCCAAGACCCTATCCCTGTACGTAGTAGATGCAATAATAACAATATTAGCAAATACTTCCCATTTGAAATATAGTATAGTTCACCTGATAACCTATGTCGCTTACCCCACGTGCAGGGCATTGCAGTAGCTTAGGTATCCACAGTTACTACCACTCATATAGTGATAGTTAGTTGCTAGTTGTCATAACCATGGATATCTAAGCTAAAGCAATGCCCTGTACATGAGGTACATCAGGAGAACTACACCATATTTCTAAAAGCACTCAAGTGGTCAACCAGCTTTTCCAAAATCAAATATTCAAGTGGGAAATGTACAAAAAAATGCAAAAAAACCCAATATATTAACCCCTTCCCGACCTGTGACACAGCGTATGCGTCATGAAAGTCGGTGCCAATCCGACCTGTGACGCATATGCTGTGTCACAGAATGATCGCGTCCCTGCAGATCGGGTGAAAGGGTTAACTCCTATTTCGCCCGATCTGCAGGGACAGGGGGAGTGGTACTTTAGCCCAGGGGGGGTGGCTTTGCCCCCACGTGGCTACGATCACTCTGATTGGCTGTTGAAAGTGCAACAGCCAATCAGAGCAATTTGCAATATTTCACCTATGAAAATGGTGAAATATTGCAATCCAGCCATGGCCGATGCTGCAATATCATCGGCCATGGCTGGAAAACCTGATCTGCCCCCCCCCACCGCCACCGATCGCCTCCCCAGTCGTCCGTTATGTGGCCCGGTCCCCTCCATCCTCCTGTCCGCTCCCCCGTCCTCCTGCCCGCTCCTTCCTTGCTCCGATCCACCTCCCCTGTGCTCCGATCCACCCCCCGTGCTCCCCCCTTTACCCCCTCACACTTACCAAGCCTCCCGGTGTCGGTCCGTCTCCTCCCTTGGGCGCCGCCATCTTCCAAAATGGCGGGCGCATGCACAGTACGCCCGCCGAATCTGCCGGCCGGCAGATTCGTTCAATGTACATTTTGATCACTGTGAAAACCTATCACAGTGATCAAAATAAAAAAAAATGTAAATGACCCCCCCCTTTATCACCCTTATAGCTAGGGACAACAATAAAATAAAGAAAATATATATATTTTTTTTTTTCCCCCACTATGTTCAGAACCAGGGTTAGGGTTAGGGTTTTCTGGTCCTCTGTGGATTTTTCCTTAGGGTTAGGGTATTCTGGTCCTCTGTGGATTTTTCCACAGCGCATTTGATAAATTCGCAGCGTAAAACCGCTGCAGACTTATTGCGGACTCAACGTGGTTTTTCTGCGGATTTCACTGCGGTTTTACAACTGCGGTTTTTTATTGGAGCAGTTGTAAAACCGCTGCGGAATCCGCAGAAAGATGTGACATGCTGCGGAATGTAAACCGCTGCGTTTCCGCACAGTTTTTTCTGCAGCATGTGCACAGCGTTTTTTGTTTCCCATAGGTTTACATTGAACTATAATCTCAAGGGAAACTGCTGCGGACCCGCAGCTGCGGAAATGCTGCGGATCCGCAGCGTTTTCCGCAGTGTGTGCACATAGCCTTAGAATTAGGCTATGTGCACACGGTGTGGATTTGGCTGCGGATCCGTAGCTGATTGGCTGCTGCGGATTCGTAGCAGTTTTCCAACAGGTTTACAGTTCCATGTAAATCTTTGGAAAACCAAATCCGCTGTGCCCATGGTGCGGAAAATACCACGCAGAAACGCTGCGTTGTATTTTACGCAGCATATCAATTCTTTGTGCGGATTCCGCAGCGTTTTACACCTGTTCATCAATAGGAATCCGCAGGTGAAATCCACACAAAAACCACTGGAAATCTGTGGTAAATCCGCAGGTAAAACGCAGTGCCTTTTACCTGCGGATTTTTCAAAAATGGTGCGGAAAAATCTCACACGAATCCACAACGTGGGCACATAGCCTTAGGGTTAGGGATGGAATTAGGGCTAGGGTTGGAAATGGGTTTAAGATTAGGCTTGTGGTTAGGGTTATGGGTGTGTTGGGGTTAGGGTTGTGGTTAGGGTTGAAATTAGGGTTGGGATTAGGGTTAGGGGTGTGTTGGGTTAGGGTTGTGGTTAAGGGTGTGTTGGGGTTAGGGTTATGGCTAGAGTTGGGATTAGGGTTAGGGGTGTGTTGGGGTTAGTGTTGGAGTTAGAATTGAGAGGTTTCCACTGTGTAGGCACATCAGGGGTCTCCAAACGCAACATGGCGCCACCATTGATTCCAGCCAATCTTGCGTTCCAAAAGTCAAATGGTGCACCCTCCCTTCCGAGCCCCAACGTGCAACCAAACAGTGGTTTACCCCCACGTACGGAGTACCAGCATACTCGGGACAAATTGGGCAACAACTATTGGGGTCCAATTTCATCTGTTACCCTTGTGAATATAAAAAATTGCTTGCTAAAACATCATTTTTGAGGAAATAAAAATTATTTTTTATTTTCACGGCTCTGCGTTGTAAACTTCTGTGAAGCACTTGGGGGTTCAAAGTGCTCACCACATATCTAGATAAGTTCCTTTGGGGGTCTAGTTTCCAAAATGGGGTCACTTGTGGGGGGTTTCTACTGTTTAGACACATCAGGGTCTCTGCAAATGCAACGTGATGCCCGCAGACCATTCCATCAAAGTCTGCATTTCAAAACGTCACTACTTCCCTTCCGAGCCCCGGCGTGTGCCCAAATAGTGGTTTACCCCCACATATGGGATACCAGCATACTCGAGACAAACTGGGCAACAACTATTGGGGTCCAATTTCTCCTTTTAGCCTTGTGAAAATAAATAATTGCTTGCTAAAACATCATTTTTGAGGAAAGAAAAATGATTTTTTTATTTTCACAGCTCTGCGTTGTAAACTTCTGTGAAGCACTTGGGGGTTCAAAGTGCTCAACACACATCTAGATAAGTTCCTTTGGGGGTCTAGTTTCCAAAATGGGGTCACTTGTGGGGGGGGTTACTGTTTAGGGACATCAGGGGCTCTGCAAACGCAACGTGACGCCCGCAGAGCATTCCATCAAAGTCTGCATTTCAAAACGTCACTACTTCACTTCCGAGCCCCGACATGTGCCCAAACAGTGGTTTACCCCCACATATGGGGTATTAGCGTACTCAGGAGAAACTGTACAATAACTTTTGGGGTCAAATTTCTCCTGTTACCCTTGGGAAAATAAAAAATTCAGGGCTAAAAAATCATTTTTGAGAAAAGAAAAATTATTTTTTATTTTCATGGCTCTGCGTTATAAACTTCTGTGAAGCACTTTGGGGTTCAAAGTGCTCACCACACATCTAGATTAGTTCCTTGGGAGGTCTAGTTTCCAAAAGGGGGTCACTTGTGGGGGAGCTCCAATGTTTAGGCACACAGGGGCTCTCCAAACACAACATGGTGTCCGCTAATGATTGGAGCTAATTTTCCATTCAAAAAGCCAAATGGCGTGCCTTCCCTTCCGAACCCTGCCGTGTGCCCAAACAGTGGTTTACCCCCACATATGTGGTATCAGCGTACTCAGGAGAAACTGGACAATAACTATTGGGGTCCAATTTCCCCTGTTACCCTTGGGAAAATAAAAAAGTCTGGGCTAAAAAATCATTTTTGAGGAAAGAAAAATTATTTTTTACTTTCACGGCTCTGCGTTATAAACTTCTGTGAAGCACCTGGTGGTTTAAAGTGCTCACTATGCATCTAGATAAGTTCCTTGGGGGGTCTAGTTTCCAAAATGGGGTCACTTGTGTGGGAGCTCCAATGTTTAGGCACACAGGGGCTCTCCAAACGCGACATGGTGTCCGCTAACGATGGAGATCATTTTTCATTCAAAAAGTCAAATGGCGCTCCTTCCCTTCCGAGCCTTACCATATGCCCAAACAGTGGTTTACCCCCACATATGAGGTATCGGTGTACTCAGGAGAAATTTCCCAACAAATTTTAGGGTCCATTTTATCCTGTTGCCCATGTGAAAATGAAGAAATTGAGGCTAAAAGAATTTTTTTGTGAAAAAAAAGTACATTTTCATTTTTACGGATCAATTTGTGAAGCACCTGGGGGTTTAAAGTGCTCACTATGCATCTAGATAAGTTCATTGGGGTGTCTAGTTTCCAAATTGGGGTCACTTGTGGGGGAGCTCCAATGTTTAGGCACACGGGGGCTCTCCAAACGTGACATGCTATCCGCTGAAGATTGAAGCCAAATTTTCATTCAAAAAGTCAAATGGCGCTCCTTCCCTTCCGAGCCCTGCCGTGCGCCCAATCAGTGGTTTACCCCCACATATAAGGTATCAGCGTACTCAGGAAAAATTGGACAACAACGTACATGGTCCAGTTTCTCCTTTTACCCTTGGGAAAATAACAAAATTGTTGCTAAAAGATCATTTTTGTGACTAAAAAGTTAAATGTTCATATTTTCCTTCCATGTTGCTTCTGCTGCTGTGAAACACCTGAAGGGTTAACAAACTTCTTGAATGTGGTTTTGAGCACCTTGAGGGGTGCAGTTTTTAGAATGGTGTCACTTTTGGGTATTTTCGCCATATAGACCCCTCAAACTGACTTCAAATGTGAGGTGGTCCCTAAAAAAAATGATTTTGTAAATTTTGTTGTAAAAATGAGAAATCACTGGTCAAATTTTAACCTTTATAACTTCCTAGCAAAAAAAAACTTTGTTTCCAAAATTGTGCTGATGTAAAGTAGACATGGGGGAAATGTTATTTATTAACTATTTTGTGTCACATAACTCTCTGATTTAACAGAATAAAAATTCAAAATTTGAAAATTGAGAAATTTTCAAAATTTTCACCAAATTTCTATTTTTTTCACAAATAAACGCAGAAATTATCGACCTAAATTTACCACTAACATGAAGCCCAATATGTCACGAAAAAACAATCTCAGAATCGCTAGGATCCGTTGAAGCGTTCCTGAGTTATTACCTCATAAAGGGACACTGGTCAGAATTGCAAAAAATGGCCAGGTCATTAAGGTCAAAATAGGCTGGGTCATGAAGGGGTTAATTTGATGTGAAACTCCACCAGTAGCCTTAATGTGTATATAGTTATATTGTGAATTATATAGCAATTTTTCTTATTTTTAGACTTTTTTTTAATAAAGCAGAAACAATATCATCGATAAACCATCAAAATTAAATCAATCAGCAGAAATCAGTGTTATTATAATAGGAAATACTCATGTACACTCTTCGGCCCAAGAAGACAACCCTTTTCTAAGAGAAAGTCAGTTGACCACCGTGGGTGTTATTACTTAAAGTGAATGTATAATTTTAGCCTATAATTTATAGCTAATTAAATCGAGATATTAATGCACATTGAATACAGGAAATTGTGGTCTGGAGGTGACGTATTCACTTTTATAGGAGCAATGTGATCGTGCTCTGTGACCTGTGCAGGGGACATTGTGCAGAGAGGTCTACAGCTGTGTCCATCACCTATTGTCAACCATGAATCCTGTATCATCTGTTACCTTTATTGTAATCCTGTCTGTGATGGTTTAATGACTGCTGAAAAGGGATTTCTACAGAACTGTAAGTCAGTCTCACTGAGGCTCCGCGGCCAAAGCGTAAACTCAATTTTTTGTATTTATTTAGACAATGCATAGAAAATGGTAAAAATGTTTACTATAGAAACTTCACTTTCTCATGTTATATTTCTTGTAAGTTCTTATCTTCAATGAGCTTTCTATGTAGCACCCATCAATCTTTACCCAAAATACACATAATACAGCATGGAGGGGCTCGGAGAAGGCGGCAGTGAAGGTGTGTAAGTGTCTGATGGGGTCACACAGCTCATAAAAGGACAACTGCCCGGCCTCATAATCCAGACATATCCTGACTCTATAAGTGGAGATCTTATCAGGTAACAGGATCACTTTACTGTCATGTCTCACTGAATACTGATTATTATAATATCTCCCCAAACTCCAGGACTTGTTATTATCTCCAATCAGTGACTGCTCTCCCCTCCTGTCTATACTGGGATAACACATCCCCACCATCCAACCCCCTGATCTACTGATCTCCAGATCCCAGTAATGTCGTCCTGAGGTAAATCCCCTCGTGCTCATCACCTGACTATAACCCAGGAATCTCTCTGCTGTTTCTGGACGTTTCTGCTTCTCTTCTGTCCAGGTTGCAGTTTTCAGGTCGTCTGATATAAGGAGATTATTATGAGCTGTGTTTACATCCAGTAATATGTCTGCAGGACCCTCCACATAGATCCCGCTCCTTATACCTGATATTACGTCACATAATGTGTGTAATGTGTGTGAGATCACAGCCACATCCAGGTCATCTCCATCATGGAGCTGTTCATCATGTCCCCCTGTGTCCCCATCACCTCCCTCCTCCTCAGGATCACACAAGTCACCGGTGTCTGGTTCCTGTAAGACAGTCAGTGGATCCGTCATGTTACACAGCTCCTCAATGTGTCTCATCTTCCTGGACAGCTCGTCCTTCTTTATTTCCAGCTGATGGATCCGAGCAGACAGTGACAGTGACTCTTCCTTTTCCTGCCTGGAGATCTCACTCAGGACCTTATTCTCCAGGTCGTCCACCCGTCTCCTGATGTCTGTGCACAGGGCAGTGACTCTCTCGGCTTCTCCAGCTGCTTTTTCCTGAGCTTTTCTCCTCTGCTCCTCCAGACTCTGAACTCTTTCCTCAGTCTCTTCTCTCTTTGTGATCAGTTCCTGCAGAACATTTCTCCATTTTTTCTTTTTCTTCCCAGAGGCCTCATCCAGTGACTCCATTTTATGTCCATTATGTTTCCCAATCAAACTGCAGGACACACAGATACAAGCCTCGTCCTCGGTGCAGTAATATTCCAGGATCTTCTTATGGACAGAACATTTCCTTTTCTCCAGAGAAGTGCTGGGATCAGATAAGACGTGTTCTGGTGATTTGCTGTGAGAACTCAGATGTATATCACACAGAGAAGCCTCACAGAGTAGACAGGATCTAACAGCAGGTACCGGAGAGTCCACACAGTAAGTGCAGCAGATCCCGGTGATCTCCTCTTGTTCTTGCTGAGTAATCAGGAAACGTTCTGCGACATTATGGAGATTTATGTTCCTCGTCATTGCCGGACGCACCTGAAACTCTTCTCTGCAGTCAGGACAGGAATAAACTCCAGACCCGTCCTGTGTATCCAGCACACGACCAATACAGACCCGGCAGAAGTTGTGTCCACATCTCAGCATTACAGGGTCCTTAAATACAGATAAACAGATGGAGCAGAGCAGCTCCTCTCTCAGAATAACAGACGCCATGGCTGACAGAAGAAGGAAGAAATTAAACTGAAAGTGTCTATTACTCAATACTTAGCAACGTTGTAGTTACACCCATTCACTTAACTCATTAAAGGGAACCTGGCACCTGCTTATGCTACTCCATTGTGAGAGTATCATGACATGCTGTAGCAGCAAAGACTCTGATTCCAGCAATTTATCACTTCGTTTATTGGATCCTGCATTTTTCATTAAAACTGTTTTAATCCCTTAAAACACTAGTCCTGTGTATCCAGCACACGATCAATACAGACCCGGCAGAAGTTGTGTCCACATCTCAGCATTACAGGATCTTTAAAAATAGATAAACAGATGGAGCAGAGCAGCTCGTCTCTCAGATCAGCAGACGCCATGGCAGAAGTGCAGCGCCCCAGAGTCCTGGTCGTTGCAGTGCTGTGGCTTCGCCGCTAAGGGGAGCCATGGTACGTTCGATGGCACCGAAGGAGTTCCTCCAATCAGGTATCACAGACACCAATATGTTTCACAGCTGGGCCTCCGGGGGGAGCTAAGGGTGCTATTCATTAGGCCACTCCCCACCATAGTGGGTAAACTGGGGGTCAGGCAGGAAGTTAGAAGAGAACGCTGACGGGATTGAACGGAGCAACACCCTGTGGCAGGGGGTGTTGTGAAGGGAGAGACTGTAGGGTCTCTGCCAGGGGTGGGATCCTGGCAGAGGCTTGGCATTGAAAGAACGTAACGGGTCCGCGCAGGCTCCTGGAAGCGGCGGGACTCAAGAAAGGACTAGAAGCGAGATAGATTGTGCTGAGTGAGAAACGAGATCAAGCAGAAGGAGAATACCAGCAGGGGTTTTGTTGAAAGAGGCAGCACCCTGCTGAGGCGCAATACCGGTGGCCGGAACGCCGAGGGAGTGGATTAGAATACAGCTTCAAGCCATACTCCAAACAGCGGCAGGACAGTCGGTCTCAGGCGGGCTGTCTACCACATATCACCTATGAAGTCTTGGGGGGCAATTGCGGGAGAGGGGCGACTCTAGGGTCCCGGAAGAACTCCAGGCCTACCTGACAAACGGGTGCCATTCCAACCTGAATACAGGGAAGGGGTGGATTACAGAGGAACATCAAATCGAGTTGTGAGGGAACTTAAGAAACAGACACAACCGTTGTGGGGTTACTTTCCGTGAGCACAGCAGGGAAGGACTACAACACATAGCGCTAGAAGGAAGGCACAGATTTCCACCTGAGAGGAGAACTCTGGAGGTGCCATTGGACCGGCCGGACTTGCGTAGCCTGGTGAACCGTGTTCTGGACTGAGGACTCAGAGATCTCCAGTAAAGAGGTAAAGAGACTGCAACCTGGTGTCCTCGTTATTTACCGCGACTTACACCCCACAACCGCACCGCTCCATCGCTACCATTACTACCACCTATTACACCGGACGTCCCCCACTGACGGACAGGGCCACGGACCGGGTCTAGCCACCGTGACAACCCTGAGACTGAGAACTAGAGGCCCGGCTCCGGGTACCCCTCGGCCCTGCGGCGGTGCGGGGGCGTCGCAGACTTGGCGTCACGAACAGGATCTACTTAAGCCTGAAGAATCAGGTCATGTGTGCCTAGAGACTGTGATTTGTTGTGCTTGGACTGTACTTTATTGTAAGACTGTGCTGCGCCATTAGCCGCCAAAAGTTCCCGCCAAAAGGCGCCGCCATTGCTACACCCAAGGGGAAGGAGGGCGTGTTATGGGCGGAGACTCCCAGCGTGGCGCGAGAAATGGCTACCGCCCCCTGCACTTCTGGTTGCAGAGGAATGACCTGCCCCAAAACGGAAGAGAAACACCCCTTGATATGCAACAGCGAGGGGCTGGGGACGGAGAAGCCCGACCTCGGAGAAATGGCGGAGTCAGGTGCATGCACTGCCACCGACTATCAGGCAGCGATGATGAGCAGCGAGTGCCTGAGCAAGGAAGGAGCGATCCCGGCCTGCTCTCCTTCACCAGAGACGGACCAGGAGCCTGCGGACCTGACAGCGGAGCTACGTCCACCAATCCCGACCTCGGAGTTAGAGGAGGAGGAACCACAGCGAGCGGAGCAGCGTTCGGGGGCCGCATCGGAAGAGCCGCGGTCCGAGCAGCAGCCGACTCCAGCGTTCTTGTCAGCGGACCGGATCGACATCGGTGGAACCACATCAGGCGTAGGTACGGAAGACGCCCCTGTTCCCCCTCACGAGTCCGCTTCCACGACCCACCTCCATCTCAGTAAAGGGCGACCCTTCTCGGCAGGGTTAATGGTGTTATCCCCTGGTGACCTGGGGAGGATGGTGCCACCGCTGTCGACTAGAGTGGGAGAGCCCGTGGATGTGAGTCTAGATGGAGTAGTTCTTCGGTGGGACAGCCCCTGGGTTGGGACAGATGGATCCCAGGAGAACGGGACCACTCTTGCGGTGCTTACGTGGGAACAATATAGACAGTGCATGATTCTACAGTGGAAAGGCCGGAAAGAGGCCGAGCCGATGGGTCCATCGAGAATACAACAATTCCCTCCGGCATGGGATGACAGAGACGTGACAAGGCGGGGCACTGTGTTGGCCTACCATGCAAGAAGAGGTTGGGGCCTCATACACGAGCCAGGATTGGATACTGACGTTTTTGTTGCGCACTGTAACGTGAGGGCTCCCTGCTGTGGCCGAAGTGGAGAACCATTGCAAAAGGGGGATTCAGTGACCTACAGCCGCCACCAGAACCCGCTCGGGTGGTATGCACGGAATGTTCGGCGGTGTATGTCTGGAGCCGCGACCCTTACCGCCTCGGACCTGGTCCCAGGAGCACCCGATCTTGTCACCATTGCAACGGTGCGCCTGGTTGCGGCCACCGAGTTGGCCAGTCGAGTTCATCTTCATGTTCGAACCGCGGACGCTGGCACCACGGTGGCTGGGGGGCAGGAGCCCGAGCCGCCTGAAAAAGAGTAAACCTCGGAAACCTGAAAAATGTAAATAGTTTTCCTTTAACTGTTCCTGTTTGCTGCTAAAACCCGTCCAGGGTTAATGGATCCCTTTGTTGACCCGGGATCCCTGTGTTTGTTCTGAGTTTTCCTAAAATTTTTGCACAAGTTTAAAGAACTGCAGAAATCATGGACTGTGCATGATTCGAACTTCCTTGTAAATAGTTGCACCTTCTTAAAGGTGCTCCCTACTGGTTTTAGCCAAAGACACTTTGCGAAGATATTTGCCCTATTGGTTTGAGCCAAAGACACTTTGTGAAGATACCTTTCCTACCGGTTCTAGTTAAAGACACTTTGCGAAGATACCATACCGGAACCTTTGCGTGGGCTGGTAGGCTGAGAAGACGAGCTACCTCAGAAAGACTTGGTCCCCTCTTAAAGGGGATGTGTGAAATTGAACTTGAGAAAGATACTGTTGCAGAACAGTAATGTGATAATGATGCTTTGAAAAGAAATGTAACTGTTTTACATGAAAAGTTATATGTGTTTAAATTGTTTGAATTGTGAAATCTGAAAATAATGTTTTGCAGAAAGAAAAGATGCAGAGAGCCCGTAGGGGTAGAGATAGAGATCTGCATAGCTGAAAGTAAGGAAGTAATGATGAAGGTGAGGATAGAAGGTCAACCCTGCGTCCCCATAGAAAGTTACTTTGTTACTAAGGACAGAAGGCGAACCCGTAGGGGTTAGAGAGTGAGTCCTTAAAGGAGCCGAGTAGAGCTGGCTCAGAGTTCTTTAAACGAAAGGAATGTTATGTCTATACTATGTATAGTAGCGAAAGGCAGTAGGCCCTGGCTGAACGGGGCGGTCCTGTAAAAGAAAGGAGAGGCAGTAGGTCTGGTGCCATAGGGACAGGCGGTCCTGCAGGTTCAAAGTAGGAGAATGTGAAGTTACCTTACCCTGTAATGTGATTATAGGAAGGCCTTTGGTAAACTAAGAGTGTATGTTTCTTAAAGGCAATGTTAATTTATTGTTCCAGAATTTGCACTAAGTAGAATACCCGGTTGGGTAACAGGAGTTATGCATAGCCTGTAATTTATAATGTTGACCATGTTTGTAACGTTAAAAGTGTCCTCACCTCCCATAAAGGGAAGCCTGTTCAAGTATACTTATCGTTTTGCACTCAACAAAATTGTATGTCTTTTTGCTAATCTGTATTGTTGTTTTTCTTCCCAGTCCCGGAGTACTGTGTTTAACCAGGGGGGAGTGCAGCGCCCCAGAGTCCTGGTCGTTGCAGTGCTGTGGCTTCGCCGCTAAGGGGAGCCATGGTACGTTCGATGGCACCGAAGGAGTTCCTCCAATCAGGTATCACAGACACCAATATGTTTCACAGCTGGGCCTCCGGGGGGAGCTAAGGGTGCTATTCATTAGGCCACTCCCCACCATAGTGGGTAAACTGGGGGTCAGGCAGGAAGTTAGAAGAGAACGCTGACGGGATTGAACGGAGCAACACCCTGTGGCAGGGGGTGTTGTGAAGGGAGAGACTGTAGGGTCTCTGCCAGGGGTGGGATCCTGGCAGAGGCTTGGCATTGAAAGAACGTAACGGGTCCGCGCAGGCTCCTGGAAGCGGCGGGACTCAAGAAAGGACTAGAAGCGAGATAGATTGTGCTGAGTGAGAAACGAGATCAAGCAGAAGGAGAATACCAGCAGGGGTTTTGTTGAAAGAGGCAGCACCCTGCTGAGGCGCAATACCGGTGGCCGGAACGCCGAGGGAGTGGATTAGAATACAGCTTCAAGCCATACTCCAAACAGCGGCAGGACAGTCGGTCTCAGGCGGGCTGTCTACCACATATCACCTATGAAGTCTTGGGGGGCAATTGCGGGAGAGGGGCGACTCTAGGGTCCCGGAAGAACTCCAGGCCTACCTGACAAACGGGTGCCATTCCAACCTGAATACAGGGAAGGGGTGGATTACAGAGGAACATCAAATCGAGTTGTGAGGGAACTTAAGAAACAGACACAACCGTTGTGGGGTTACTTTCCGTGAGCACAGCAGGGAAGGACTACAACACATAGCGCTAGAAGGAAGGCACAGATTTCCACCTGAGAGGAGAACTCTGGAGGTGCCATTGGACCGGCCGGACTTGCGTAGCCTGGTGAACCGTGTTCTGGACTGAGGACTCAGAGATCTCCAGTAAAGAGGTAAAGAGACTGCAACCTGGTGTCCTCGTTATTTACCGCGACTTACACCCCACAACCGCACCGCTCCATCGCTACCATTACTACCACCTATTACACCGGACGTCCCCCACTGACGGACGGGGCCACGGACCGGGTCTAGCCACCGTGACAACCCCGAGACTGAGAACTAGAGGCCCGGCTCCGGGTACCCCTCGGCCCTGCGGCGGTGCGGGGGCGTCGCAGAAGCAAGAAATGAAACTGAAAGTGTCTATTACTCAATACTTAGCAATGTGAAGTTACATCCATTCACTTAACTTCTTGAAGGGAATCTCAATCTGGCACCAGATTTTTTCTACCCCTCCTGAGAGAATCATGATGTACGGGCAAAGACCCTAATTACAGCAATTTATCATTTCCTTTATTGGGTCCTGTATTTTTTTTTTATTAGCCCCTTCACGACATTTGACATAAATATACGTCATGGTGGGGAAAGGGTTCACTTAAAATGACATAAATTAATTGAAAAACTATGACATAAACACGTAGCTGACCTTCCACTGTCATTGCCAGGTGCAGGGTCCGCACAATCTCCGGGCCATTTAACCCTCTAAATGCTGTGATCGATATCAATCGCAGCATTTAGGAGGCTGAAATAGGGAGGGGTGTTCCTTGTCCCTTCAGACTGGCGCCCCTGCAAAGTTATCGCAAGGACCCTATCATTGCCATGGCAATGAGGGGTCGTCCTGACCACATCCTGTTCACCCAGCTACCGCAAGCCTCTTAGACCATGCTTAGAGCATGGTGTAAAAGGCTTTGGGCAATGCAGCACTGACAGGTATAATGCATTGCAATGTATTATACCAGGGATCAGACTAATGAAAGTTAAAGTCCCATAGAGGGACTAAGTAAAAAAAAAAATTGGAAAAATATTTTTAAAAAATAATAAAATAAACAAAAAATAAATGAAAAATGAAACTATTTTGCAGAGTTGATCGCCCCCATGGGGCCGTGGGGTACTCGGGACCGGGGCCTGCGGTTCACAGGGGGATGTCACGGTGGCTGACCCGGTCCGTGGCCCTGGGACGTCTGTGTAAAAGGGGGAAAAGGTCTTTAAAGGGATATAGAGTTTATGTTTGTGACGCCACCTGTGATATTCGGTCAGGATGACCGACGCTGCTTTAAGGGGTCTGCTGGGGTGATGTTATGGCAGCCAGATGGTATACCTTCCCACAGGTGAAGTATGTCCCCAGGGCTTTCCGGTGTGTAGATGGTGAATGATGAGAGGTGCAGAGAAGAACGAGGACACAAGGTTGCAGTCTCTTTACCTTTACTGAAGACTTCAGCATCCACAGTCCAGAGCACCAGATCACAAGGCAGGCAGAGTCCGGCTGGTTTGGAGGCAAGTCCAGTGTCCCCTTGTCCAGGTGGAAATAAAAGCCTTCCTCTAGCGCCGTGGTGTTGTAGTCCCTTACTGTTATGCTTCTCATAAGGTCCTCACAACTGTTGTAGATGTTCTGTCTTTCTCTGTCCCCCAGATAGGATAGGACAATACCCGTATGACTGGTGGCTTGAGCTTGTTTATAGGATCTCTTAGATAACCCGGATCTGTAGGTGTCACCGTGCCTCCTGGGTGCCGGTCTCTGAAGCAAAGCATAAAGGTCCTTACTCCCTCGGTGTTCCGGCTACCGAGTTTCTGCGCCTCAGATTGAGGCAGGCTGTGTAGGGGTGTCCCCTTCTGGTATCCTCTCCTTTGCTACAACTTCCTTCACCCTCGCTGCAATACAGTTCTGCCTTTCAATGTCTCTTTCTGGCAGCTGCAGCTCTGAGGGCATGCACAGCTACTTGGACCCTCTGTCCACCTCAGATTCTGGTCTGGAACGTTCTAACTTTCCCTACAGACTACCAGTTATATATATATGGGGAGTGACCTAATAAATAGGGTCAGGAGCTTCCCCTGGTGATCTGGAGTGTGAAATGTGTTGCATGTTTGTGGTACCTCGATTCAGTTATCCTTCTTTGCCTCCAAACGTAGCATCACTTACCCCGAGAGGAAAGCAATACCACTGCGACGACCAGGACCATGGGGCGCTGCACTATGTTATGTATAATGCTATACATACTGGAAAAATTTCCACGGTGTGCGTAGCATGCCGCTATCTCTGATATTTTCCATGTTTGGATATCTACCAAAGCACCTGTGCGTTACTCACATGACCTATCACATGTTTTATCAAAGGCGATTATGTCACATGTCGCGTGATACATTGGGATGGGGAGCTACGCATTCTAAACCCAAGGCCATGGCTATTATTAATCTGTCCCTGATCGGCTAACATTTATCCTGCTGTCTACACTGGGCTCTGACACTGGGGTTTACGTGTAAATCTGTGAAATATGTGATTCAGGCAGAATCCACAGCCAAAGAATCCCTATTATAAGGCAGATGGAGACGCTGTGGACGCCGTCTGACCTTTGATCCGGTGGTGTCCGTCTTTTTAAGCGTGCATGAAAGAGCGGTCCATCTGAAAAGGACACAGCTGAGCAGAGGCTGATGAAGTCCATAGTATGGAAACGTCCAGGGTTTAATCTGAATCCCATCATTCGCAGGTTTGGATGGGAACAGAGATGTAAGTGCTCAGCGTAGAGCACAGGATAAATGTAATCCGAAATGTTTTGTAAAATGTTCCTAATAAATGCTTCAACTCAAACCACAAAAAAACAAGTCCCCAATCAGGTCCGTCATGAGTCAATGGAAATATAGGGGCTTCCACACAAAGGTTCTGGAAAAGAGCTATGGCTCCTCGCCCCGCAAATGAAATCCAGTGAAGTCTGCTCTTCCAAATTCAAATGTACCTCTCCCTTCTGAACCCCAGTGTGCCTAAACCACATTTAACATCCACATGTTTGCCATTTCTGTAGCAGCAAAAGCCTGCTTAATTTATGGGTGCATGTCTCCAGAAGCACAAGTTGGGCATAATGTATTGGTCACTACAATGTACTTATCTATGCAATGGCAGCTTGCCATTTTCATTTTGCAACATCCACTGCTGTTTGTTTCTGAAAAATACCTATGGAGTCAAGATCGTCACTCACTACACCTGTAGAAAAATTCTCCAAAATGAGTTCACTTGAGGGGGATTTTGCTTTTCTGGCACTTAGGGGCTCTGTATATGGAGTCCGCAAACTGTTCTACGATAATTTGTCAAATAGTCAAATAGAGCTCCGTCCCTCCTGAGTCTCGCCGTGTGGCTAAGCAGTACTGTACAGACACATATGGAGTATTTCCACTTTCAGCAGAACTTTTGTGATGAATTTTGGTGCCATTGTTACCCACGTCTCCTTGTGAAATTGTAAAATTTGGGGCTAAAACAACAATTTTAGTGGTAAAAATGTAATTATTCTTTCCTCACCACCCAATCGTATAAAGTTATGTGAGGCGCATGTGGTGTCAATATGATCACCGCACCCTTAGATTAATTCATTGGGGCTGTAGTTTGTAAAATGCAGTCACATATACAGGGGTTCTGCTGTACTGGAATTTCAGGGGCTCTGCCAATGTGACATGGTACCCTCCAATCAGGGCAGCAGAAGGTACTCCAATATGGCGCTCCTTCCCTTCTGAGCTGTGCACTGTGCCTCAAATAAAGCTTTCGAGCACATATGGGGTATCGGTGTACTTAAAAGAACTTGAGTAACAAATTGTACCATTCATTTTCTCCTATTACCCCTTTTCAAAATTAAAAACTTGGGGCCAAAATAATACAGGTCCTTCTCAAAAAATTAGCATATAGTGTTAAATTTCATTATTTACCATAATGTAATGATTACAATTAAACTTTCATATATTATAGATTCATTATCCACCAACTGAAATTTGTCAGGTCTTTTATTGTTTTAATACTGATGATTTTGGCCTACAACTCCTGATAACCCAAAAAACCTGTCTCAATAAATTAGCATATCAAGAAAAGGTTCTCTAAACGACCTATTACCCTAATCTTCTGAATCAACTAATTAACTCTAAACACATGCAAAAGATACCTGAGGCTTTTAAAAACTTCCTGCCTGGTTCATTACTCAAAACCCCCATCATGGGTAAGACTAGCGACCTGACAGATGTCAAGAAGGCCATCATTGACACCCTCAAGCAAGAGGGTAAGACCCAGAAAGAAATTTCTCAACAAATAGGCTGTTCCCAGAGTGCTGTATCAAGGCACCTCAATGGTAAGTCTGTTGGAAGGAAACAATGTGGCAGAAAACGCTGTACAACGAGAAGAGGTGACCGGACCCTGAGGAAGATTGTGGAGAAGGACCGATTCCAGACCTTGGGGAACCTGAGGAAGCAGTGGACTGAGTCTGGTGTGGAAACATCCAGAGCCACCGTGCACAGGCGTGTGCAGGAAATGGGCTACAGGTGCCGCATTCCCCAGGTAAAGCCACTTTTGAACCATAAACAGCGGCAGAAGCGCCTGACCTGGGCTACAGAGAAGCAGCACTGGACTGTTGCTAAGTGGTCCCAAGTACTTTTTTCTGATGAAAGCAAATTTTGCATGTCATTCGGAAATCAAGGTGCCAGAGTCTGGAGGAAGACTGGGGAGAAGGAAATGCCAAAATGCCTGAAGTCCAGTGTCAAGTACCCAGTCAGTGATGGTGTGGGGTGCCATGTCAGCTGCTGGTGTTGGTCCACTGTGTTTCATCAAGGGCAGGGTCAATGCAGCTAGCTATCAGGAGATTTTGGAGCACTTCATGCTTCCTGGCACCTGCTCACAGTGCCAAAACCACTGGTAAATGGTTTACTGACCATGGTATTACTGTGCTCAATTGGCCTGCCAACTCTCCTGACCTGAACCCCATAGAGAATCTGTGGGATATTGTGAAGAGAAAGTTGAGAGACGCAAGACCCAACACTCTGGATGAGCTTAAGGCCGCTATTGAAGCATCCTGGGCCTCCATAACATCTCAGCAGTGTCACAGGCTGATTGCCTCCATGCCACGCCGCATTGAAGCAGTCATTTCTGCCAAAGGATTCCCGACCAAGTATTGAGTGCATAAATGAACATTATTATTTGATGGTTTTTTTGTTTGTTATTAAAAAACACTTTTATTTGATTGGACGGTTGAAATATGCTAATTTATTGAGACAGGTTTTTTGGGTTATCAGGAGTTGTAGGCCAAAATCATCAGTATTAAAACAATAAAAGACCTGACAAATTTCAGTTGGTGGATAATGAATCTATAATATATGAAAGTTTAATTGTAATCATTACATTATGGTAAATAATGAAATTTAACACTATATGCTAATTTTTTGAGAAGGACCTGTATTTCAGTGGAAAAAACGGTAATTTTCCTTTTACTCAGCCTAATGTTATACAATTTTGTAGATTAAAAATGCTTATTACAATGCTAGATGAATTCCTTGAGAGGTGTAGTTTCCAAATTGGGGTCACTTGTGGGGGTTTCTGCTGTTTTGGCATGTCAGGGTCTCTTCAAATGTAACACGGCATTCACAATCTATTCCAGCCAAAATTGAGCTCCAGAATTCAATTGGTGCTCCTCCCCTTTCCGAGCCTTGCCGTGTGTCCATACAGTAATTTTCCACCTTATATGGGGTCTCGGTCTACTCAGGAGAAATTGCAAAAGAAATTGTATGATCCATTTTCTCCTGTTACCAATGTGAAAATACATTTTTTTGACAAAATCAAAATTTTTGTGGGAAAAATGTATTTTTTAATTTTTACGGCTTAACTTTATAACATTCTGTGAAGCACCTGTGGATTCTAGGTGCTCACCACACATCTAGATATGTTCCTTGAAAGTGTAGTTTCTAAAAATTGGTCACTTGTGGGGTGCAATTTATCCTTATGAAAATGCAAAATTTGGAGCTAAAAACCATTTTTTGTGGAAAAAAAGTAGTTTTTTTATTTTCACGGCTCAATGTTATAAACTTCTGTGAAGTACCTGGGGTTTCAAGGTGCTCAACACACATCTAGATAAGTTCCCTGAGGGGTATAGTTTAAAAATGGTGTCACTTGTGGGGGTTTCCACTGTATAGACACATCAGGGGCTCTTCAAACTCATGGTGTCTCCAATCTATTCCAACCAATTTTGCGTTCCGCAAGTCAAATGGTGCTCCTTCCCTTTCAAGCCCTGTCATACGCCCAAACAGTAGTTTTCCCCCACATATGGGGTATCGGCGAACTCAGAAGCAATTGCATAAGAAATATTATGGTCCATTTTCTCCTGTAACCCTTGTGAATATGCAAAACTTTGAGCCAAATTAACATTTTTGTGGGAAAAGTAAAATTTGTATTTTATATTGTATTGTATACATTACAGAGTTATTACCACACTGATCAGAATTGAAAACAGACTGGGGGGTGAAGGGGTTAAAAACTGTAGCAGCTCTCTGAATGCTGAGCTTCTATGGCATGGCATCTTCAGGTAGGGCTTGTTGAGGTTGCGGGGCCGGATGATCTGGTACTACCATTGTTTCTGGTGGGTCCGGCTGTTGGAACGTTAGAATAGGTACCACGATGGCGTGATTTATCTGAGTCCAGGACTGGGGAAAGTCTCCAAGGACGGTGTGGATCATCTTCTCCTTTTCCACCGGTGGGGAGATTTCTGGGGCCGCGTCCCTCTCTCTCAACTTATCGGGGCAGACCTTAAGGTGATCCCTGGATATCGCTGTCGAGGTCTCCCCTCCGTCCTTGCTGATGAGACAGACCTTCATGTTGTCAAAATCGGATGGCAGGATGGTATACGGTTCTGCTTCCCATTGGTCATCGAGCTTGTGTAGCCTCCTCTTTCGCTTGAGTACTTGCTCACCAGGTGACAGGGGAATCGCAGGAGCATGCTGGTTGTAGTCCCTTTCTTGTTTTTGCCTAGCCTGGGCGAGACTTCTTTCCACGCACTCCTGTACTTGGCGGTACCTTCGCTGCCTTTCTGCATCCCAATCTGCATCCGACGAGGTATCTTCGGGGACTAGGACCCCCATGTCCAGATCAACATGTAACTGGCTAGACCTTCCTCGCATCAGGTACGCTGGAGTGCAGTTGGTGGAGTTTACTGGGATGTGGTTGTACATATCCACCAAGTCAGGCAACTTGGTCGGCCACATGTTCTGTTCCTCTACGGGTAAGGTCTTCAATAAGTCGATCACCACTTGGTTCATCTTTTCGCACATCCCATTGGTTTGAGGATGGTACGGGGTGGTTCTGATCTTCTTACACCCGTACAGTTGGCAGAACTCTTGGAACACTTCTGCTTCGAATGCTGGTCCCTGATCGGTCAGTACCTTCTCTGGGTAGCCGTGGGGCCGACAAAAGTACTGCTGGAAGGCTTTGGCGGCAGTCCTAGCCGTTAGATCCTTAACGGGTACGACCACCAAAAATCTGGAGTAGTGATCTACGATGGTAAGGGCGTAGATATAGCCTGACCGGCTAGGTGTCAGTTTCACATGATCCAGTGCGACCAGTTCGAGCGGCCGTTTGGTGATGATAGGCCGCAGGGGAGCCCGTTGACTACCACGGTCCTTCCTGTGTAGACTACATGGACCACACTCCCGACACCACTTATCAATGGCTCTCTTCATGCCAATCCAATAGAACCTCCCTCGGAGTAGCCTCTCTAGCTTCCTCCATCCGAAGTATCCGGCTCCATCGTGGTAGGCTCCCAGAACCATGGGCGCATCTCGCCTTGGCACCACTATCTGCCACACCAATTCATGAGTACGTGGGTCGATGCTCCTCCGGCACAGCTTGCCATCATGGATAAACAATTTGCTTCTCCCCTTCCACAGCGGTTGGGTCTCCTGTGGATCATCTGGGCCGGGGTGCAACCCTGCCTGCGTCAAGAGCTCTTTCACCCGACGGACCGCGGGGTCACCATCCTGGGTTTCTGCCCATCCGTGATGGGGCAGGGGATTCAGCGTGGCATCCGGTTGGTTCTTGTGCCTGTTCTTCACATGATGAGAGTTCTGAGTGGCTTTGGGGCGATGGAATGCAGGCAGCTCCACCTCTTCAAGTGCCTCCGGGTCTTCTCCCGTTTCTGGCAAATTGGGCATTCAGGACAAGGCATCGGCATTAGCATTCTTGTGTCCTGCCCGGTACTTGATGGTGAAATCATAGTTGGACAGCCGGGCCATCTACCGCTGTTCCAAGGCCCCAAGTTTGCCAGTATCCAGATGCATTAGCGGATTGTTGTCCGTGAAGACGGTGAATTTCGCGGAGGCCAGGTAGTGTTTAAACCTCTCTGTCACTGCCCAGACGATGGCAAGGAATTCCAACTTAAAGGAACTGTAGTTGTCAGGGTTTCTTTCCGTGGGACGGAGTTTCCTGCTGGCGTAAGCGATCACCCTCTCTTTGCCTTTCTGGACCTGGGACAGCACGGCTCCCAATCCCACATTGCTGGCATCCGTGTACAGCACAAACGGCTGGTCGTATTCGGGGTAGGCCAGTACCTCTTCGCCCGTCAGCGCCGACTTTAAACAAGTAAAGGATCCCTCCAGCTCCTCATTCCAATCAAATGGGGTGTTCCTCCCCTTGGTCTTCTTTGGTTGTCCCACCAACAGGTTTTGCAAGGGCGCGGCCTTCTTGGTGAAGTCCTTAATGAACCTCCGGTAATAGCCTACCAGCCCGAGGAACTGCCGGACTTCGTGGAGGTCACTGGGCTTTGGCCAGTCCTTGATCACCGTGACCTTGTCTGGGTCTGGGGCCACTCCTTCAGCGCTCACCACATGGCCCAGGTACTGCACTTTAGGCTTCAGCAGATGACACTTGGACGGTTTCACCTTTAAGCCAAAGTTGGACAGAGCTTCAAACACCTCGGCCAGGTGCTTCAGATGGTCTTCGTAGGTCTTAGAGAAGATAATGACATCATCCAAATACAGCAGCACGGTTTCAAAGTTCATGTGCCCCAGGCAGCACTCCATCATCCTCTGGAACGTCCCGGGAGCATTGCACAATACGAAGGGCATGTAATTGAATTCGCAGAGACCTATTGGCGTCGTGAAGGCCGTCTTCTCTTTGTCCGCCTCCGCCACAGGAACCTGCCAGTACCCACTGGTGAGATCTAAGGTAGAGAAGTAGTTAGCAGATTTTAAAGCAGCCAGAGACTCCTCTATCCTGGGCAGTGGGTATGCGTCCTTATGTGTAATGCGATTCAACTGCCTGTAATCAACACACATCCTCATTGTACCATCTTTCTTTTTAACAAGGACCAACGGAGCTGCCCAGGGACTACAGCTGTCTCTCACCACCCCAGCCTCCTTCATTTCCCGCAACATGTCTTTGGCACACTGGTAATGAGCTGGGGGTACAGGACGATATCTCTCTTTTATGGGTCGGTGATCTCCCGTGGGGATATGATGTTGGATCCCTTTCACCTGCCCAAAATCTAAGGGGTGTTTGCTGAATGCCTGCTCGTACTCGTGTACCACCCTGTAGGCCCCCTGTTTCTGATGGGATGGGGTGGAGTCAGTGCCCACATGCAATTCTCGACACCAATCTTTCGAGTGCCCTGCAGAACCATTGCCCTCCGCCACGTCTGACGGGACCAAGGGTTCAGGTGTCCGTATCACACTATTATTGACAGTGTACAGTTTGGCGAGTGTGGCATATTTGGTGAGATGAACCTCTTCCTCCCCACAATTGAGGACACGTACGGGCACTCTCCCCTGGCGGACGTCGACCACCCCCCGGGCTGTCAGAACAGTAGGCCTATTGTCTGAATATACGGGTTCTACCAAGGCCTGGTAGTCCTTACCCCTGAGGCCTATGGCTGCCCGACACCATATTAACATCTCACTCCTGGGGGGTATCGCGATGGGGTTTGAATCACTCACAGTGACACGACCAATCTCACCACCAGTCAGCTCTACCTGCTGTCTCTGCATCAGAGCTCTGATTTCCTTCTGCAGGGCACGTTGCTCACTGTGGCCAGCAGTTTCTGCCACCTGTTGCAACAAAACAATAACTTCTGCAAGACAATTTTCTATAACATTAGTACCAAGAGTCATCATGGGATTACATTCTCGACGATCAATATCAACAATCACAATCCCTTGGGCTTTCAATTCCACCCGCCCCACTTTGATGGTGACCTCCTTATACCCTACTTGTGGTAACGGCTGACCATTACTGGCTATTATGGTGAAATCATCATCAGGGCCACGAGTAATATCGGTGTCCTCCCAATACCGTTTATAAAGCACGTAAGGTATAGTCGTCACCTGAGAACCGGTGTCCAGCAAAGCGTTCAAGGGGATTCCATCAACCACTACAGGGAGAACTGGTCGTCCTCCAATGTATTTGGTTCTCCAATGCTGCGGGCCTGACCGTCCTACTCCTGGGGGTTGGCCCTTTGCCCCAGGGGTTGCTCGTTTAAAGGACAGTACCTTGCAAGGTGGCCCACCTGGTGACAGCGGCGGCAGATGGGTCGTCCATCCTGATGGAAGCGATCGCTGTCCCGGCCTCTGGTCGGTGGGGCCCTCTTCGGTCGCGTCCAGGGGACATCTTCTGGTCTGGAGGCTAGCTGGATCTTTTCCTTGGGGGCCTCCTGTAGGGACTGCACCGTCCGGGCTAGGGCAGCAACGCTCTTGGTCAGCTCCTGCATCTGAAGACGGAGTCCTGCAGGGGAGTCGTCCTCGAAGCTCTGGGCGTCGGCCTCCGCGGCAACTGGGGTATCCGATGCCACCTCCTGGTGGTATGTGAGAGCGGGGCGCCTGGGTGGTATTGCGCGGCTGGGCTGTCGCTCCTGCAATGCCTGGATAGCTTTATCTTTGAATTGCGCAAAAGTCAAGTCTGGATTTTGCATGGCCAGGAAGTGCAATTGGCCCCGCTGGTGACTGCACAGGAGCCCCTCAATGAACCGCTCTTTCAGGAGTTTATCCTCATCCTGCATGCTGCCGGGGTCACTCTGCTTAATGGCCCGCATCGCCTCCTGGAGATTAAGGGCATAGTCCCGTAAGCTATCCTGCGGTCTCTGTTTGCATCCATAGAAAGTCAGTTTAATTTCTGTAGCAGTGCGAGTATCAAAGGTGGCTTTAAGCTTTGCAAAAATCTGCTGTGCAGTTCCCTTATCCTCGGCGGGCCAGGACTTTCTCTCAGAGCCGCCCCAAAGAGTTGGCCGGTTATCATCTGGACCTTCTGAGGCTCTGTCAGGGGATAGAACTCGAGCAGGCTGCAGAGCCCTTCCTTAAAGTCAGTGAATGTATGCGACTCCCCAGAGTATCGTGGGAGCCAGGCCGCTCCGGGCAGGTACGGCATAGAGAAGGGCATTATGGCTTTTGTGTTAGCGGCAGCGTCCGACTGGCTGAGGGGAACAGCGGGTTCTCCTCTCCTCCCGACTCGGACATGGCTGTCCCTTCCTCCCACTAACCTGCTGGAGGTCGGAGTTCCTCTTCCGGGATTGGGGCCTTACCGCACTTTCCGTTCCGTGCTTCTTTTGGCCGGTTCCGCCCACGAAGCTAAGGCTCCTCCCTCCGTGCGCGGCAATGGCGAATTTTTGGCGTTAAATGGCAATACACAGTCTAAGCACAATAAATCACAGTTCCAAGGCACACATGACCTGATTCTTCAGGCTTAAGTAGATCCTGTTCGTGACACCAAATTGTAGCGCCCCCACTGCCGCAGCGCCGAGGGGTACCCGGTACTGGGCTTCTGAGTCTCTGCTCTGGGGTTGTCACGGTGGCTAGGCCCGGTCCGTGACCCTGCTGAGGGGCGTACAGTAAATAATGGATGTAAATGGTGGTGATGTTGCGGTGCCGCGTAGGTCGTAGTAATAACAAGGACACCAGGTTGCAGTTTCTTTACCTCTTTACTGAAGGTTTTAGAATCCTCAGTCCAGAGCGCTGTCAACAGGGCTGTCTGAGACCGGCCGGTCCAAAGGCACATCAGGAGTTCTCTTTACAGGTGGGAATCAGTGTCTACCTTCTAGCGCTGTGTATTGTAGTCCTTCCCTGCTGAGCTCCTGGGACAGTCCTCACAACTGATTCTGTTTGTCTCAAATGTTCGTTCTCTCCGTCCCCCCAGGTGATATGGTAGGACGCACCCGTATGACGGGGTAGGCCTGGAGCTCTTCCGGGACCCTAGAGTCGCCCCTCTCCCACAGCTGCCTCCGGTGTCTGCTTAGGTGATTTGTGTGGGACAGCCAACCTAGAATTGGCTGTCCGGCCGTGGTTTACAGTAGTACTTAAAGTCTCTTACTTGCTCGGCGTTCCGGCCACCGACTGTTTGCGCCTCAGAAGGATGTTGCCTCAGTCTAACAGCACGACTCCTTCTGGTCCTAATTCCTCTTTACTGTATTCCCGTAGTTCACTGGTTAGTTCTGCTCTTAGGAGTCTGCCAGGATCCCATCCCTGACAGGTCCTCTCGCTCGCTCTTCCCAGTTACTTCTCCCTGTCTTCCTGTCCAACCCCCAGTTTTACCAGAGTGTGAGGAGTGGCCTATTAGATAGAACCACCCCCCCCTGGTGGCCGGAGTGTGAAGTGTAGTGCGAGTGTTACCTGGTCAGAGAAACTCCTTGAGTGCAATCAGACGTAACATCACTCCCCTTAGTGGCAGAGCGACGTTACTGCAACGACCAGGACTCTGGGGCGCTGCACCAGCAAAGTGAATGAGATTCCTGAAGTCTCACGCACATCTTGCTTATTTTTAACTTCCAAAATTGCAACAGCTTGTTCATTCGTTCAGTGTTTTTGCTGCAGATTTCACCCAGGAATGAAATATGAAAAACTTATGCAAAAAATGGGTAAAAATGCATCAAAATAGGTAAAATATTATGCATAAAAAAAGCTCTTATGGTCAGTGGGATCCTCTCTCCTGTAGAGTGTAAGCTCTTATGGTCAGGTGGTCCTCTCTGTCTCCTGTAGAGTGTAAGGTCTTATGGTCAGAGGGGTCCTCTCTCTCCTGTAGAGTATAAGCTCTTATGGTCAGGTGGTCCTCTCTGTCTCCTGTAGAGTGTAAGCTCTTATGGTTAGCGGGGTCCTCTGTCTCCTGTAGAGTGTAAGCTCTCATGGTCAGGTGGTCCTCTCTGTCTCCTGTAGAGTGTAAGCTGTTAAGATCAGCGGTGTCCTCTCTCTCTCCTGTAGAGTGTAAGAGCAGTGCCCCAGGGTCCTGGTTGTTGCAGTAATGTCGTTCTTCCACCAGGGGGAATGATGTTACATCTGAAGGCAATAAAGGAGATCTCTTTACCAGGTATCACATACCACACAACACACTTCACACTCCAGTTAGGTAAAACTGGTGGCTTGGACAGGAAGTAGGGAGAAGCGAGCTGGGTTTCACCCAGGCAGCACCAGTCTGGCGGACCCTGGCTGGGCTACACTCAGTAAGCTGCTATCTGAGCTCCGCTCGGGTAGTGGGTCCCTGACAGGGGTGGGATCCTGTCAGAGGCCTGGACGGGGGGGGGACATGGAGCTGCGCCTGCTTACCAGTGCAGCGGCATCCAAAGAGGGAGACATTGAAGGGAATTGCATTGCTGAGAGTGAGAGGCGAGGTCATGCCAGAGGGAGAGGAAATCAGAAGGAGTTCTGCCCTGTAAAAGGCTGCCTCCTTTCTGGGGCACGGAAGCCGGTGGCCGGAACACCGAGGCAGTCATCGTCTCCGTGCCTGGCTCCAGAGACCGGCAGGACAGCTGGTTCCATATTGGTTGCCCGACCTTATGCCCAGGAGGCACGGTGGCAACTGTGGGGGCCGGGGCATGATAGTGTCCCTGTGAAAAGCCTCAGGCCATCAGTCATACGGGTTTGTCCTATCCTATCCATCAGAGGTGCTACAACACTCAGGCGCTGGAGGAGGGCTGCTGATTTCCACCTGGATGGGGGGACTCTGGATTTGCCTTCAGACCGGCCGGACTCTGCCTGCCCTGTGATCTGGTGCTCTGAACTGTGGATGCTGAAGCCTTCAGTAAAAAGGTAAAGAGACTGCACCCTTGTGTCCTCGTTCTTAACTGCGCCTCATACCATCCACCATCTACACTCTGGGAAGCCCTGGGGACATACTTCACCTGTGGGAAGGTATACCATCCGGCTGCCATAACATCACCCCAGGGGACCCCAAAGCAGCTGGAGCGCCCCCAGGCGCAGGGCAGTGTGGCACTCGGTCCCAGGTCCCTCTGTCTCGGTTCTGGGGATGACACGGTGGCCCGACCCGGTCCGTGGCCCTGCTAAGGGGCGCCCAATCAAAAGGTGATGGAAGTTTGTCAAGTGTTCGTGACGCCACCTGTGGTGTTCGGTCAGGGTGACCGACGCTGCTAGGGGTCCGCTGGGGTGATGGAATGGCAGCTAGATGATATACCTTCCCACAGGTGAAGTATGTCCCCAGGGCTTCCCTTGATGAGTGGATGGTAATGGTGTAGGTCGCAGTAAATAACGAGGACACAGGGTTGCAGTCTCTTTACCTTTTACTGTAGACTTCAGCATCCACAATCCAGAGCACTGCTAACAGGGCTGGCTGAATCCGGCCAGTCCGAAGGCACATCCAGAGTTCCCTTTGCAGGTGGAAATCAGTAGCCTTCCTACTAGTGCCTGTGTGTTGTAGTACCTCCCTGCTGATTACCACGGGATAGTCCTCACAACTGTCGTGTATGTTTCTGTTTCTCTCCGTCCCCCAGATGGTATGGATAGGACGCACCCGTCTGACGGGGTAGGCCTGGAGCTATTTTATAGGGACCCTAGCGACGCCCCTCTCCCACAATTGCCTCCGTTGTCTTCATTAGGTGTAAAGGTTGGACAGCCAACTTGGAATTAACTGCCCTGCCGTAGTTCAGAGAAATGCGTAGAGCCAATCACTCCCTCGGCGTTCCGGCTGCCGGCTACGCGCCTCAGAAGGATGTTGCCGATCTTAAGGCAGGACTCCTCCTGATGTTATCTCCTAGTGCTGTGATCTCGTTTCTCACTTCTCCACAATATACTTCGCTTCTTGTCCTTTCTTAGGATGCTGCCGCAATGAAGTGCAGGCGCAGCTCCGTAACGCTCTATCTCATGCTAGGCCGCTGTCAGGATCCCACCCCTGACAAGTCCTCCCTGGGTCTCCCCAGTCAGCTTTCTGTCCTAACTTCCTATCCGACCCCCAGTTTTACCCGAGTGTGAGGAGTGGCCTAATAGATAGAACCCTTTGCTCCCCTGGTGGCCGGAGTGGGAAGTGTAGTGTGTGACTGTGATACCTGGTCAGGTGAACTCCTTTAGTACAATCAGACGTACCATCATTCCCCCTGGTGGGAGAGTGACAATACTGCACGACCAGGACTCTGGGGCGCTGCACAGCATCAGTCACACTGACCGAAAACCACAGGTGGCGTCACGAACATTATCCCTTTAAAGACCTTTCCCCATTCTCAACGGACGTGCCTAGGGCCACGGACCGGGTCAGCCACCATGACATCCCCCTTGAGAACCGAAGGGCCGGGCTCCGAGTACCCCTAGCCCTGCTGGGGGCGCTCCATAAGCTCTTATGGTCAGTGGGATCCTCTCTCTCCTATAGAGTGTAAGCTCTTATGGTCAGATGGTCCTCTCTCTCTCTGGTAGAGTGTAAGATCTCATGGTCAGCGGGATCCTCTCTCTCCTGTACAGTGTAAGCTCTTAAGATCAGCTGGGTCCTCTCTCTCCTGTAGAGTGTAAGCTCTTACGGTCAGAGGAGTCCTCTCTCTCCTGTAGAGTGTAAGCTCTTATGGTCATTGGAGTCCTCTCTCTCCTGTAGAGTGTAAGCTCTTATGGTCAGCGGGGTCCTCTCTCTCTCCTGTGGAGTGTAAGCTCTTATGGTCAGTGGGGTCCTCTTTCTCCTGTAGATTGTAAGCTCTTATGGTCAGTGGGGTCTTCTCTCTCCTGTAGAGTGTACGCTCTTATGGTCAGTGGGGTCCTCTCTCTCCTGTAGAGTGTAAGCTCCTATGGTCAGAGGGGTCCTCTCTCTCTCCTGTAGAGTGTAAGCTCTTATGGTCAGCGGGGTCCTCTTTCTCCTGTAGAGTGTAAGCTCTTATGGTCACTCGGGTCTTCTCACTCCTGTAGAGTGTAAGCTGTTATGGGCAGTGGGGTCTTCTCTCTCCTGTAGAGTGTAAGTGTAACACCCCAGGTAACCGGTTCTTACAGTGATGTTCCCTTCCTTTCGGGGAGGGCGATATCATGCTTGGAGGCAAGGGGGATTCCCTTTATCAGGTAAGCACCTACATTCAACACGTTCTGAATCCAGGCCAAAAGGAGGAGATTTGAACCTGGATTCAGGGGAGCTTCCCTGGCTTTAAGTGTTCTGGTCTGGAGGAGGAGTGAATTTAGTCTGGAGCAGACAGTGAGGAGGGAGGAAGGGAGCAGAGAGCGGAGCCGTGCAGCCAGGACTGTGCTGCAGCTCCAGGAAAGAATGATAACCCGAAGGGTTGAATGTCAGTGAGCATCAGAGGAAAGAAGCACAGGAGAAGGAAAGAGGCTCAGAGGGGAACTGTGACCGGGCATCCTCAGAGCCGAAGCGTAGGAATCGAGTACCGGGAGCCCGAGGTTGTGTTGCACTCTAGGTCACAGCAGAACTGAAGGGCATAGGACTTTATGTAATTTGCCTGCACCCACACCTGGAGGTGAAGCAGTATACTAGGAGCCCGGGTCGTGATAGAGACCCTATAAAAAGGCTCACACTGCCCACCATTCGGGTAACTGTCCCAGGACAGGAGAGAGAGGACTTTGCCAGTGAGCTACAGGCAGCAGGAACCTCGCATATGAGCGCGAGTAGGAGGGCTTACGGACCTCACCTGGCAGAGGGATCTACCTTTGCCTCCAGGCTGGCCGGACCATATCATCACCTGTTCCTGGTACCCTGGACTGCTACCATCAGTAAACCAGGTAAAGACGTGACAACTCTGTGTCCTCCATTTATTTGCCAGCATACACCATCCTTGCCCAGCACACCAGGAGCCCTGGGGACTCCGTTTTACCTGTAGGAAGCGTCACCATCTATGCTGCAGTAACATCACCCCAGAGGACCCTTTTAAGCAGCATCAGTCCCTACTGACCGAGAACCACAGGTGTCGTCATGAACAGAAACTTTATTACAAACTCCCTTAAAAGACCTTTCCCCTTTTACTTGAGCGCCCAAGGCCACGGACTGGATCACTGCCACCGTGACCACTCCTTTAATTGCGACCAGACCCGGTACCGAGTTTCCCCACTGCCCTGGCGGGCGACTCATAAGCTCTTATGGTCAGCTGGGTCCTCTCTCTCCTGTAGAATGTAAGTTCTTATGGTCAGTGAAGTCCTCTCTCTCCTGTAGAGGATAAGCTCTTATGGTCAGAGGCATCCTCTCTCTGTCTCCTGTAGAGTGTAAGCTATTATGGTCAGTGGGGTCCTCTCTCTACTGTAGAGTTTAAGCTCTTATGGTCAGAGGGGTCCGCTATCTCTCTCTTGTGGAGTGTAAGCTCTTATGGTGAGCGGGGTCTTTCCTCTCCTGTAGATTGTAAGATCTCATGGTCAGCGGGGTCTTCTCTCTCCTGTAGAGTGTAAGCTCTTATGGTCAGTGGGGTCCTCTCTCCTGTAGAGTGTAAGCTCTTATGGTCAGAGGGGTCCTCTCTCTCCTGTACAGTGTAAGCTCTTATGATCAGTGGGGTCTTCTCTCTCCTGTAGAGTGTAAGGTCTTATGGTCAGCGGGGTCCTCTCCTGTAGAATGTAAGCTCTTATGGTCAGTGGGGTCCTCTCTCTCTCCTGTGGAGTGTTAGCTCTTATGGTCAGCAGGGTCCACTCTCTCTCCTGTAGAGTGTAAGCTCTTATGGTCAGAGGGGTCCTCTCTCCTGTAGAGTGTAGGCTCTTATGGTCAGCGGGGTCCTCTCTCTCCTGTAGAGTGTAAGCTCTTATGGTCAGCGGGGTCCTGTCTCTCCTGTAGAGTGTAAGCTCTTATGGTCAGCGGGGTCCTGTCTCTCCTGTAGAGTGTAAGCTCTTATGGTCAGTGGGGTCCTTTCTCTCCTGTAGAGTGTAAGCTCTTATGGTCAGTGGGGTCCTCTCTCTCCTGTAGAGTGTAAGCTCTTATGGTCAGTGGGGTCCTCTCTCTCCTGTAGAGTGTAAGCTCTTATGGTCAGTGGGGTCCTCTCTCTCCTGTAGAGTGTAAGCTCTTATAGTCAGTGGGTGTCATGTCGGACACTGTTCAGACCAGGTCGTCTGACAGACAGCGATAATTCCGCGTTTGACCACTGTTTGCTCATTGGCGTCGGCTAGTTTTCGTCTGGCTGCTCCGGGGTTAATTTATCTGATCCTCGGATTGGAAGCTGGGCCATGCCCATTTCCTTTAAATGGTTCTCCTGATCTTTGGGCGTCGCCGATTATAGCTTCTGTCTTATCCGTAGTTATCTCGGTCCGGAGTGGAGAGCTGGTTGTTGGAGAATCGTTGCTGGTGGTGTATTTTCCTTTGTCTTATTTACTCCTTCCTATATTTGTATTTATTTTGCCCTGCACCTTTATAGTGTATTCCTGATTGACTGCGGCGTGGTGTATATTTTTCTTTTATCCTTGTTTGTTATAACTGTGGGTATTGGTCTATTGCATTCACTGGGTGGTGGGTGGTGGTGTTCAGTCTAGGGCTGAATCAGGAGTCAGGGTGAGGGTGGAGGCCTGAACATGCACACCTTCAGTGTAAACTTCAGGTAGAGGGTCAGACAGGGTTTCCCTAGTCTGAGGGAAATTGCAGGGGCCCGGGTTATTAGCTCTCGCCCTCCTTGTATCCCCGTGACATTATAATCGGCCAAACAAAACAAAAAAAAAAAGGGGGTTCCTTTTTTTTTTCTTCTCTGTGTTTTGTCATGGATCCCATGACTTCCATAACCCGCCAGTTGGAGGCGCTGTCCCTACAGGTCACTGAGTTGAGGGAAGCAGTGCAGCAACAGGGACTAGCAGTATCTAATATACAGGCTGGAGCGACAGGAGTTAATGAGCCCAAGTTTCCTTTGCCTGAAAAATTTCCTGGGGAACGCAGTAAATTTGTTTCTTTTCGTGAAGTTTGCAAACTGTATTTCCGTATGCGCCCGATCTCCTCTGGTAATGAGGCTCAACGTGTGGGCCTGGTGTTGTCTTTATTAAGCGGGGATCCCCAAGCATGGGCATTTTCGTTGCCGTCTGATTCTTCTGTACTTAACTCAGTGGAGAGTTTCTTTTCTGCTCTAGGACACATTTACGACGATCCAGACAGAATGGCTCTAGCAGAATCTAAGTTACGCACTATTTGCCAGGGGGAGCGTGTTGCAGAGGATTACTGCTCTGAATTTCGCCGCTGGGCGGTTGACACTCAGTGGAATGAGCCAGCATTGCGGAGTCACTTTATTCATGGAGTTTCTAATAGGGTTAAAAAAGCCCTCCTGATGTACGAGACTCCTGCTTCACTAGATTCCGCTATGAGTCTTGTTGTCCGCATTGATCGCCGTTTGCGTAAAGGGAATCATGAGATGCCGCCTGTGGGTGAAGGTTTAGGTTCACGTGAGGTTGCTGCAGGTGAGCCCACGGAATCTATGCAAATCGCAGGGGTGTCACATGTTAAGAATCATACCCCTGTACTCAGGAAGCAGGGAGCCTGTTTTTTCTGCGGTAAAACTGGTCATTTTATTAATATCTGTCCTCTGCTGTTAAAGAAAAACGCAACGGCGGAAAACTTCTGAGCTCAGAGGGTGTGGAGGAGTCCAATCTGAGCTTATGTATATCCTCCATGATGATTTCTCAGTGCATGCTCCCTGCCAAAGTTGTTGTCGCTGGCAGAGAGATACCAGTCACTATTTTTGTGGATAGTGGTTCCGCCACAAATCTCATTGATGAGGAGTTTGTGCGCACTGCTGGTCTTAAGATTGAAAAACTGCCTCATCCTATCCGTGTGGTCACCATCAATTCTGCTCCTCTTCCACAGGGGGAGATTACTGAGTTCGTGGCTGAGGTTAAACTCCACATTGGGGTTCTTCATTTCGAGCAGGTCACATGTAAGGTGCTCAAGAGTCTTCCGGCACAATTGGTTCTGGGTTTTCCATGGTTGTCTACACACAACCCGGTGATTGACTGGAAAACTCAGGACATAATCCAGTGGAGTGATTTCTGTCAGGAGAATTGCCTGGCCACATGTGTGTCCGCTGTGACTTCAAGCGTTCCTGAGTCACTTCAGGATTATGCGGATGTGTTCCCTGAGAAGGGTTATTCAGAGTTGCCGCCACACCGCTCCTATGACTGTTCTATCAGGTTTAAACCAGGGGCCAAGTTGCCTAAAGCAAGGATGTTCAACATCTCCGGTCCGGAGAGACAAGCGCTCAAGGAGTACATTTCTGAAAGTTTGAGCAAAGGGCACATCAGGCCATCATCCTCGCCGGTGGCAGCAGGGTTCTTCTTCGTGAAGAAGAAAGATGGCGGATTACGCCCGTGTTTGGATTTCAGGGAGTTGAACCAGATTACGGTTCGTGATCCATACCCTATGCCACTGATACCTGACTTGTTCAACCAGGTGGCAGGTGCTAAGTGGTTTACCAAGCTTGACCTCAGGGGGCGTACAACCTCATAAGAGTCCATCAAGGTGATGAGTGGAAGATGGCTTTTAATACCCCTGAGGGTCATTTTGAAAATTTGGTGATGCCTTTTGGGTTAACTAACGCACCTGCAGTGTTCCAACATTTCATCAATGATGTGTTCTCGCATGTTTTGGGGAAATTCGTTATCGTGTACCTATATGACATCCTCATATATTCTTGCGACCGTGATGCTCATTTAGATCATGTCAGGCAGGTGTTACAGCTTCTCAGAGAGAATAAGCTGTATGCTAAACTTGAGAAAAGTGTATTTTTTGCTCAAGAGTTGCCGTTCTTGGGTTATATTGTGTCTGCTTCTGGTTTTAAAATGGACGCCGCTAAGGTGCAAGCGGTGCTGCATTGGGAACATCCTGATAACCTGAAAGCACTTCAGCGGTTCCTTGGGTTTTCTAACTACTATAGTAAATTTATCAAGGATTTTTCCATCATTGCTAAACCGCTAACTGACATGACTAAAAAGGGTACCAATTTCTCCGTTTGGCCTGAGGCTGCTGTTCGCACATTTGAATTTCTCAAGAACAGTTTTGTTTCAGCCCCCATTCTTGTGCAGCCAGACGTATCTAAACCCTTTGTCGTGGAAGTCAATGCGTCTGAGGTTGGTGTGGGGGCGGTACTATCTCAAGGCTCATCCTTGAGTGGTTTGCGTCTGTGCGACTATTTCTACAAAAAACTGTTGTCCGCTGAACGTAACTACGATATCGGCAACAGGGAGTTGTTGGCTATTAAGTTGGCCTTTGAGGAATGGCGACACTTCTTGGAGGGGTCGGTACATCAGGTCACTGTTATTACCGAAGAATCTGCTGTATTTGGAGTCTGCCAAGCGTCTGTCTCCCAGGCAGGCTCGCTGGGCATTGTTTTTCACGCGGTTCAACTTTGTTGTCACTTACAGATCAAGGGTCTAAAAACACTAAGGCGGATGCTCTGTCCAGGTGTTTTCCGGGGGGAGAACCTCGGGAAGACCCAGTACCCATTCTCCAAAAGGGTGTTGTGGTTTCAGCCCTCACTACCGAGGTTGAGGCTGAGATTGCCGAGGCTCAGGAGGAGGTACCATCTGAGCTTCCCATCAACAAATCTTTAGATACTGTCCTGGCTGGCCACCCAGGGGTTAGAGGTACTTTGGAGTTGGTGTCACGTCGGTTTTGGTGGCCCAAAATCCGACCGGACATGGTCTCATATGTGTCAGCTTGCACCACGTGCGCTAGGGCGAAGACGCCCCGCTCCCGTCCTGTTGGCACACTACTTCCTCTAGAGGTACCTATTAAGCCATGGATGGAAATCTCCATGGATTTCATCACTGATTTGCCTCCCTCAGCTGGGAACATGGTCATTTTGGTGATTGTGGATCGGTTTTCAAAAATGTCGCACTTTGTGTCTTTTCCTTCTTTACCTAACGCTAAGACTCTTGCTCAGGTGTTTGTGCAGGAGGTGGTCAGGCTTCATGGAGTTCCGTCTGACATCGTGTCAGATAGGGGTACTCAGTTTGTAGCAAAATTTTGGAAAGCATTTTGCTCACGGCTGGGGATCAAGTTGTCTCATTCGTCTGCGTTTCATCCCCAGTCAAATGGTCAGACCGAGCGTATGAACCAAAATTTGGAGCAGTACTTGCGCTGCTTTGTCTGATAACCAGGAGGAGTGGTCTACCTTTCTTCCTTTGGCTGAGTTTGCCATCAATAATCACTGCCAGGAGTCGTCTGGGGAGTCTCCGTTTTTTTGTGTTTACGGGCTACATCATCCTCAGTTTTGTACGTTGAGTCAGAGAGGCTCTTCCTGCGTTCCGGAGGAAGACTAGGTAGGAACACAATTGTCATCAGTCTGGAGGAGAGTGAAACAGCGCCTGTTGAGTGTGGGTGCTAGGTACAAACGTGTGGCTGACAGTAGGCGTGTGCCAGGTCCGGACCTGAGTATGGATGACTGGGTGTGGTTATCCACAAAAAACATAAGACTCAAGATACCATCCCTTAAATTGGGTCCACGGTTTATTGGTCCATTTAGGGTCACCGCCGTCATTAACCCAGTAGCGTACCGACTAGAGCTCCCTACGGTGTATAAAATACACAACGTGTTCCACAGGTCTCTTCTTAAGAAGGTGGTGGGTTCTGTGGACGCGGCGCCTATGCTACCTCCAGTCTTGGTGGATGGTAACCTAGAATTTGAAGTCTCCAGGGTGGTTGACTCTCGTGTGGTGCGCCGCACTTTACAATATTTGGTACACTGGCGTGGTTATGGGCCTGAGGAGAGGTCCTGAGTACCAGCCTCGGACATTCATGCGGATCGGCTGGTCAGGTGTTTTCATCGTCGCCATCCAGACAAGCCGGGTCCTATAAGCCGTGAGGGCCCTGGGGTCCCTCGTAGAAGGCGGGGTACTGTCATGTCGGACGCTGTTCAGACCAGGTCGTCTGACAGACAGCGGTAATTCCGCGTTTGACCACTGTTTGCTCATTGGCAAGTTTTCGTCTGGCTGCTCCGGGGTTAATTTATCTGATCCTCGGATTGGAAGCTGGGCCATGCCCATTTCCTTTAAATGGTTCTCCTGATCTTTGGGCGTCGTCGATTATAGCTTCTGTCTTATCCATAGTTATGTTGGTCCGGAGTGGAGAGCTGGTTGTTGGAGAATCATTGCTGGTGGTGTATTTTCCTTTGTCTTATTTACTCCTTCCTATATTTGTATTTATTTTGACCTGCACCTTTATAGTGTATTCCTGATTGACTGCGGCGTGGTGTATATTTTCCTTTATCCTTGTTTGTTATAACTGTGGGTATTGGTCTATTGCATTCACTGGGTGGTGGGTGTTCAGTCTAGGGCTGAATCAGGAGTCAGGGTGAGGGTGGAGGCCTGAACATGCACACCTTCAGTGTAAACTTCAGGTAGAGGGTCAGACAGGGTTTCCCTAGTCTGAGGGAAATTGCAGGGGCCCGGGTTATTAGCTCTCGCCCTCCTTGTATCCCCGTGACAGTGGGGTCCTCTCTCTCCTGTAGAGTGTAAGCTCTTATGGTCAGCGGGGTCCTCTTTCTCCTGTAGAGTGTAAGCTCTTATGGTCAGCGGGGTCCTCTGTCTCCCGTAGAGTGTAAGCTCTTATAATCAGTGGGTCCTCTCTCTCCTGTAGAGTGTAAGCTCTTATGGTCAGTGGGGTCCTCTGTTGTGAATTCCGTTCTCGGACTCCCTCCTGTGGTCATGAATGGTACTTTGGTTAATTCTGCTCTTGGACTCCCTCTGGTGGCTTTGAGTGGAACTGCTGGTCACTGAGGTTGGCTTTCTCAGCTGCCCTCGTTTATTGCTATGCTGGCTTCCCTATTTAACTCCACTCAGATCGTTACTTCATGCCAGCTGTCAATGTCTCAGTATTGATTCAGATCTCTCTTGGACTTCTCTGAGGACCTGTCTACTCCAGCAGAAGCTAAGTCCTTGCTAATTAATTTGTTGTTACTGCTTCCTGAATATATTTCTTAGTACTGCTAAATTCTAGTCCAGCTTGCTGTCATGATATTCCCTTGCTAGCTGGAAGCTCTGGGGGTGCAGAGTTGCACCTCCACACCGTGAGTCGGTGTGGGGGTCTTTTTGCATACTATGCGTGGTTTTTGTAGTTTTTTGTGCTGACTGCATAGTTCCCTTTTCTATCCTCTGACTATTTAGTGAAGTCTGGCCTCCTTTGCTAAAACCTGTTTCATTCCTGTGTTTGTGACTTTCCTCTTAACTCACAGTCAATATATGTGGGGGGCTGCCTTTTCCTTTGGGGAATTTCTCTGAGGCAAGGTAAGGCTTTTATTTCTATCTTTAGGGGTAGTTAGCTCTTAGGCTGTGAAGAGGCGTCTAGGGAGAGTTAGGTACGCTCCACGGCTATTTCTAGTGTGTATGATAGGAGCAGGGTTTGTGGTCAGCAGAGTTCCCACTTCCCTAGAGCTTGTCCCGATTTCTAGTTTACTCATCAGGTCATTCCGGGTGCTCCTAACCACCAGGTCCATAACAGTACAGCTGGCCCACAAAGTGTTAATGCATCTCAAAAGAGGGATAAGAGAAGTTCTGAACCCATTTTTTTTTCTTTTGCAGTGTGTTTTGTCTCTCTTTTCCCCTTAACCTCTGGGTGGTTCAGGACTCAGGTGTAGATATGGATATTCAAGGTCTGTCCTCTTGTGTGGATCAACTCACTGCAAGGGTACAAAGCATTCAAGATTATGTAGTTCAGAATCCAATGTTAGAGCCTAGAATTCCAATTCCTGACTTGTTTTCTGGGGATAGATCTAAGTTTCTGAATTTCAAAAATAATTGTAGACTGTTTCTTGCTTTGAAACCCCGCTCCTCTGGTGACCCCATTCAGCAAGTAAAAATTATTATTTCTTTGTTGCGGGGCGACCCTCAAGACTGGGCATTCTCCCTTGCGCCAGGAGATCCTGCATTGCTAAATGTACATGCGTTTTTTCTGGCACTTGGATTGCTTTATGACGAACCGAATTCAGTGGATCAGGCAGAGAAAATCTTGCTGGCTTTGTGTCAGGGTCAGGATGAAGCGGAGGTATATTGTCAGAAGTTTAGAAAATGGTCTGTGCTTACTCAATGGAATGAGTGTGCCCTTGCAGCAATTTTTAGAAAGGGTCTTTCTGAAGCCCTTAAGGATGTTATGGTGGTTCCCCACGCCTGCTGGTCTGAATGAATCAATGTCCTTGGCCATTCAAATTGATCGGCGTTTGTGCGAGCGCAAGGTTGTGCACCATTTGGCGGTGTCCTCTGAGCAGAGGCCTAAGCTTATGCAATGTGATAGAACTTTGACCAGAACTGAACGGCAAGAACACAGACGTCAGAATGGGCTGTGTTTTTACTGTGGTGACCCCACTCATGCTATCTCTGATTGTCCTAAGCGCACTAAGCGGTTCGCTAGGTCTGTCACCATTGGTACTGTACAGTCTAAATTTCTTTTGTCTGTTACTCTGATTTGCTCTTTGTCGTCCTACTCGGTTATGGCATTTGTGGATTCGGGCGCTGCCCTGAATTTGATGGACTTGGAGTTTGCCAGGCGCTGTGGTTTTTTCTTGGAGCCTTTGCAGTATCCTATTCCACTAAGGGGAATTGATGCTACGGCTTTGGCCAAGAATAAACCTCAGTACTGGACTCAGTTGACCATGTGCATGGCTCCTGCACATCAGGAGGATATTCGCTTTTTGGTGTTGCATAATTTGCATGATGTGGTCGTGTTGGGTTTGCCATGGCTACAGGTTCATAATCCAGTATTGGATTGGAAATCAATGTCAGTGTCTAGTTGGGGTTGTCAAGGGGTACATGGCGATGTTCCGTTGGTGTATCGGTATTATTGCACCTGTGCATCTGTCATCCACCATCTTAACTTGGGTCTGCTGCACTTTGGTTAGTGTAATTAGTTGGAGGCCTCAGACAGGTAAACATCTCTGCCTGTGCATTGGTTTTTTTGTCTTGAATAGTGGAGTTTTTTTGTCCTCTTATGGTTTTTATTCTTGTTGTTAGCGTTAGGACCGGCAATATGTGAGGACCCTTGACGCGGGTTGCCGGCTTACAGTATTGTGGCCATAATACCAACTAATACCTTACATACATTGTTATGTTTTTGGACACGTCATTTTTTCAGGGTGCAGCTGGACCCTAGATGGCTCTGTATACTGTGGCCTCTGTTCACACAGGATGCATGATAGCAATGGCTGGCCCGCTATATGGCGTTAATAATAGGCCAGAGCCATATGCTTTGTATTTCTGTGTGAACATGCCACATACAGATCATTTTTGCACAGGTGTGCCAGGCGGCCAAATCCTGATTGTAGGCTGGCTGCAGTATCGGTATTATTGCACCTGTGCATCTGTCATCCACCATCTTAACTTGGGTCTGCTGCACTTTGGTTAGTGTAATTAGTTGGAGGCCTCAGACAGGTAAACATCTCTGCCTGTGCATTGTTTTTTTTTGTCTTGAATAGTGGAGTTTTTTTGTCCTCTTATGGTTTTTTTTCTCGATGTTCCGTTGGTGTCAATTTCTTCTTCCACTCCTTCTGAAGTCCCTGAGTTTCTGTCGGATTACCAGGATGTATTTGATGAGCCCAAATCCAGTGTCCTACCCCCTCATAGGGATTGTGATTGTGCTATAAATTTGATTCCTGGTAGTAAGTTTCCTAAGGGCCGACTTTTCAATTTATCTGTGCCAGAACACGCCGCTATGCGGAGTTATATAAAGGAGTCCTTGGAGAAAGGGCATATTCGCCCGTCTTCATCACCGTTGGGAGCAGGGTTCTTTTTTGTGGCCAAGAAGGATGGTTCTCTGAGACCCTGTATAGATTACCGCCTTCTCAATAAAATCACGGTCAAATTTCAGTACCCTTTGCCTCTGCTGTCTGATTTGTTTGCTCGGATTAAGGGGGCTAGTTGGTTCACCAAGATAGATCTTCAAGGGGCGTATAACCTTGTGCGTATTAAACAGGGCGATGAATGGAAAACAGCATTTAATACGCCTGAGGGCCATTTTGAGTACCTGGTGATGCCATTCGGGCTTTCTAATGCTCCATCTGTGTTTCAGTCCTTTATGCATGACATCTTCCGAAAGTATCTGGATAGATTCATGATTGTATATTTGGATGATATTTTGGTCTTTTCGGTTGATTGGGAGTCTCATGTGAAGCAGGTCAGAATGGTATTCCAGGCCCTTCGTGCTAATTCCTTGTTTGTGAAGGGGTCTAAATGTCTCTTCGGAGTTCAGAAGGTTTCCTTTTTGGGCTTCATTTTTTCCCCTTCTACTATCGAGATGGATCCTGTTAAAGTTCAGGCCATTTATGATTGGACTCAACCTACATCTGTGAAGAGTCTTCAGAAATTCCTGGGCTTTGCTAATTTTTACCGTCGCTTCATCGCTAATTTTTCTAGTGTGGTTAAACCTTTGACTGATTTGACAAAGAAAGGTGCTGATGTGGTGAATTGGTCCTCTGTGGCCGTTGAGGCTTTTCAGGAGCTGAAACGTCATTTTTCTTCGGCACCTGTGTTGCGTCAGCCAGATGTTTCGCTCCCTTTTCAGGTCGAGGTTGATGCTTCTGAGATTGGAGCAGGGGCTGTTTTGTCTCAAAGAAGTTCTGATGGCTCTGTGATGAAGCCTTGTGCCTTCTTTTCTAGAAAGTTTTCGCCTGCTGAGTGTAATTATGATGTTGGCAATCGGGAGCTGCTGGCTATGAAGTGGGCATTCGAGGAGTGGCGACATTGGCTTGAGGGAGCCAAGCACCGCGTGGTGGTCTTGACGGATCACAAGAATCTGACTTATCTCGAGTCTGCCAAGCGATTGAATCCTAGACAGGCTAGATGGTCGCTGTTTTTCTCCCGTTTCGATTTTGTGGTCTCATACCTTCCAGGTTCTAAGAATGTGAAGGCAGATGCCTTTTCTAGGAGTTTTGTGCCTGATTCTCCGGGTGTCCCTGAGCCGGTTGGTATTCTCAAAGAGGGGGTAATTCTGTCTGCCATCTCCCCTGATTTGCGGTGGGTGCTGCAGGAGTTTCAGGCTGATAGACCTGACCGTTGTCCAGCGGAGAAACTGTTTGTCCCTGATAGATGGACTAGCAGAGTTATTTCTGAGGTTCATTGTTCGGTGTTGGCTGGTCATCCTGGGATTTTTGGTACCAGAGATTTGGTGGCTAGGTCCTTTTGGTGGCCTTCCTTGTCACGGGATGTGCGTTCTTTTGTGCAGTCCTGTGGGACTTGTGCTCGGGCTAAGCCCTGCTGTTCTCGTGCCAGTGGGTTGCTTTTGCCCTTGCCGGTCCCGAAAAGGCCTTGGACGCATATTTCCATGGATTTTATTTCAGATCTTCCTGTCTCTCAAAGGATGTCTGTCATCTGGGTGGTTTGTGATCGCTTTTCTAAGATGGTCCATTTGGTACCCTTGCCTAAATTACCTTCCTCCTCTGATTTGGTGCCATTATTTTTTCAGCATGTGGTTCGTTTGCATGGCATTCCGGAGAACATTGTGTCGGACAGAGGTTCCCAGTTTGTCTCTAGGTTTTGGCGGTCCATTTATGCTAAGATGGGCATTGATTTGTCTTTTTCTTCGGCTTTCCATCCTCAGACAAATGGCCAAACCGAACGAACCAACCAGACTTTGGAAAAATATCTGAGATGCTTTGTTTCTGCTGATCAGGATGATTGGGTGACCTTCTTGCCATTGGCTGAGTTCGCCCTTAATAATCGGGCTAGTTCGGCTACTTTGGTTTCGCCTTTTTTTTGCAATTCTGGTTTTCATCCTCGTTTTTCTTCAGGGCAGGTTGAGCCTTCTGACTGTCCTGGTGTGGATTCTGTGGTGGACAGGTTGCAGCAAATTTGGACTCACGTAGTGGACAATCTGACATTGTCCCAGGAGAAGGCTCAACGTTTCGCTAACCGCCGTCGTTGTGTTGGTCCCCGACTTCGTGTTGGGGATTTGGTTTGGTTGTCTTCTCGTTATGTTCCTATGAAGGTTTCTTCTTCTAAGTTTAAGCCTCGTTTCATTGGTCCTTATAAGATTTCTGAAATTCTCAACCCTGTGTCATTTCGTTTGGTCCTTCCAGCTTCTTTTGCCATCCATAATGTGTTCCATAGGTCGTTGTTGCGGAGGTACGTGGCGCCTATGATTCCCTCCGTTGATCCTCCTGCTCCGGTGTTGGTTGAGGGGGAGTTGGAGTATGTGGTGGAAAAAATTTTGGATTCTCGTATTTCGAGACGGAAGCTTCAGTACCTGGTTAAGTGGAAGGGCTATGGTCAGGAGGATAATTCCTGGGTTGTTGCCTCCGATGTCCATGCTGACGATTTAGTTCGTGCCTTTCATTTGGCTCGTCCTGATTGGCCTGGGGGCCCTGGTGAGGGTTCGGTGACCCCTCCTCAAGGGGGGGTACTGTTGTGAATTCCGTTCTCGGACTCCCTCCTGTGGTCATGAATGGTACTTTGGTTAATTCTGCTCTTGGACTCCCTCTGGTGGCTTTGAGCGGAACTGCTGGTCACTGAGGTTGGTTTGTTGTTACTGCTTCCTGAATATATTTCTTAGTACTGCTAAATTCTAGTCCAGCTTGCTGTCATGATATTCCCTTGCTAGCTGGAAGCTCTGGGGGTGCAGAGTTGCACCTCCACACCGTGAGTCGGTGTGGGGGTCTTCTTGCATACTCTGCGTGGTTTTTGTAGTTTTTTGTGCTGACCGCATAGTTCCCTTTTCTATCCTCTGACTATTTAGTGAAGTCTGGCCTCCTTTTCTAAAACCTGTTTCATTCCTGTGTTTGTGACTTTCCTCTTAACTCACAGTCAATATATGTGGGGGGCTGCCTTTTCCTTTGGGGAATTTCTCTGAGGCAAGGTAAGGCTTTTATTTCTATCTTTAGGGGTAGTTAGCTCTTAGGCTGTGAAGAGGCGTCTAGGGAGAGTTAGGTACGCTCCACGGCTATTTCTTGCGTGTATGATAGGAGTAGGGTTTGCGGTCAGCAGAGTTCCCACTTCCCCAGAGCTTGTCCCGATTTCTAGTTTACTCATCAGGTCATTCCGGGTGCTTCTAACCACCAGGTCCATAACAGTCCTCTGTCTCCTGTAGAGTGTAAGCTCTTATGGTCAGTGGGGTCCTCTCTCTCCTGTACAGTGTAAACTCTTATGATCAGCGGGGTCCTCTCTCTCCTGTAGAGTGTAAGCTCTTATGGTCAGTGGGGTCCTCTCTCTCCTGTAGAGTGTAAGCTCTTATGGTCAGTGGGGTCCTCTTTCTCCTGTAGAGTGTAAGCTCTAATGGTCAGTGGGGTCCTCTCTCTCCTGTACAGTGTAAACTCTTATGATCAGCGGGGTCCTCTCTCTCCTGTAGAGTGTAAGCTCTTATGGTCAGTGGGGTCCTCTCTCTCCTGTAGAGTGTAAACTCTTATGGTAAGTGGGGTCCTCTCTCTCCTGTAGAGTGTAAGCTCTTATGGTCAGTGGGGTCCTCTCTCTCCTGTAGAGTGTGAGCTCTTATCTTTCTCTCTTCTTTCTCCATGTGTGTTTTATAAGCAATTAAAGGCTTTCAAGTATGGAAATTTGTGTGAATTTATTGACCCCAAATCGAATTTTTTGTTAAATTCAAAGTCAAATTTTAAAAGATTCGCTTATCTCTGTGCAGGAAGACTTTTTTAAATTTCTGAAAACCATATTTTTTTCGTTTTTTTTTTTTAATCAATTTAGCCAAATAAAAGTTTGTTTTTATGGCATGAGTCTATTTTTTAACATCATTATTTTGGAGATTAGGTTAAGTAATACATTTTTTAAATTAATTTTTTGGACAACAATAGAAATACAACAGCAAATACCAATTCCTCATCTTCAGGGGGATTTGTTTTTCAGCCATTCCCTTTGTGATAAATATAAATTACTTTATATATTTATGATGCAATTACATAGTTACATAGTTACATAGCTAGTAAGGCCGAAAAAAGACATTTGTCCATCCAGTTCAGCCTATATTCCATCATAATAAATCCCCAGATCTATGTCCTTCTACAGAACCTAATAATTGTATGATACAATATTGTTCTGCTCCAGGAAGACATCCAGGCCTCTCTTGAACCCCTCAACTGAGTTCGCCATCACCACCTCCTCAGGCAAGCAATTCCAGATTCTCACTGCCCTAACAGTAAAGAATCCTCTTCTATTTTGGTGGAAAAACCTTCTCTCCTCCAGACGCAAAGAATGCCCCCTTGTGCCCGTCACCTTCCTTGGTATAAACAGATCCTCAGCGAGATATTTGTATTGTCCCCTTATATACTTATACATGGTTATTTGATCGCCCCTCAGTCGTCTTTTTTCTAGACTAAATAATCCTAATTTCGCTAATCTATCTGGGTATTGTAGTTCTCCCATCCCCTTTATTAATTTTGTTGCCCTCCTTTGTACTCTCTCTAGTTCCATTATATCCTTCTTGAGCACCGGTGCCCAAAACTGGACACAGTACTCCATGTGCGGTCTAACTAGGGATTTGTACAGAGGCAGTATAATGCTCTCATCATGTGTATCCAGACCTCTTTTAATGCACCCCATGATCCTGTTTGCCTTGGCAGCTGCTGCCTGGCACTGGCTGCTCCAGGTAAGTTTATCATTAACTAGGATCCCCAAGTCCTTCTCCCTGTCAGATTTACCCAGTGGTTTCCCATTCAGTGTGTAATGGTGATAATGATTCCTTCTTCCCATGTGTATAACCTTACATTTATCATTGTTAAACCTCATCTGCCACCTTTCAGCCCAAGTTTCCAACTTATCCAGATCCATCTGTAGCAGAATACTATCTTCTCTTGTATTAACTGCTTTACATAGTTTTGTATCATCTGCAAATATCAATATTTTACTGTGTAAACCTTCTACCAGATCATTAATGAATATGTTGAAGAGAACAGGTCCCAATACCGACCCCTGCGGTACCCCACTGGTCACAGCGACCCAGTTAGAGACTATACCATTTATAACCACCCTCTGCTTTCTATCACTAAGCCAGTTACTAACCCATTTACACACATTTTCCCCCAGACCAAGCATTCTCATTTTGTGTACCAACCTCTTGTGCGGCACGGTATCAAATGCTTTGGAAAAATCGAGATATACCACGTCCAATGACTCACCGTGGTCCAGCCTATAGCTTACCTCTTCATAAAAACTGATTAGATTGGTTTGACAGGAGCGATTTCTCATAAACCCATGCTGATATGGAGTTAAACAGTTATTCTCATTGAGATAATCCAGAATAACATCCTTCAGAAACCCTTCAAATATTTTACCAACAGTAGAGGTTAGACTTACTGGCCTATAATTTCCAGGTTCACTTTTAGAGCCCTTTTTGAATATTGGCACCACATTTGCTATGCGCCAGTCCTTACTACTACTTTGCTATGCGCCAGTCCTTACTACTACTTTGTTTCCTTTATTGTGATGCACACTTTTTTGCAGCACCTTAGACTTTATTAAAGAGAACCTGTCACCCCCAAAATCGATGGTGAGGTAAGCTCACCATCATCAGGGGCTTATCTACAGCATTCTGTAATGCTGTAGATAAGCCCCCGATGTTACCTGAAAGAGGAGAAAAAGAGGTTAGAATATACTCATCCAGGGGCGGTCCCGCTGCGGTCCGGGTCCGATGGGTGTTTCAGATCCGGGTCCGGCTCCTCCTATCTTCTTAAGACCTCTTCTGGTCTTCACGCCGCGGCTCCGGCGCAGGGGTACTTTATCTGCTCTGTTGAGGGCAGAGCAAAGTACTGCAATGCGCAGGCGCTGGGCCTCTCTGACCTTTCCCGGCACCTGCACACTGCAGTACTTTGCTCTGCCCTCAACAGGTATGCCTGCGCCAGAGCCACGGTGTGAAGACCAGAAGAGGACGTCATGGAAAGAAGATAGGAGGCGGCGGCCGGACCTGAGACACCCATCGGACCCGGACCGCAGCGGGACCGCCCGTGGCTGAGTATAATCTAACCTCTTTTTCTCATCTTTTAGGATACATCGGGGTTATCTATAGCATTACAGAATGCTGTAGATAAGCCCCTGATGACGGTGAGCTTACCTCACCATCGATTTTGGGGGTGACAGGTTCCCTTTAAGGATCATTCCTGTACACAATACTAGGTTGTGATATGGATCATCAAAAAATACATCCCTATGCTTATTCAGGATGACAAATTACAATATTCTTAAATTTCGTCGTCTGTTCAGGGACTTTTCCTTATTTGCGAACTGAAACTGTGTAGGAATTTATGTCCATTTGTTTAGAAATGTGTAAATTATTATTGTATATACAACTTGTCTTATTCACTCTCTATTGTTTTTAATGAACTTGTCCTTATCTTTCCGTGTGTCATGGGTTATTATCATTCCAACAGGTGATTTCACTTTGAATTTGGAAATAACAAACCCACGTGGTGAGTGATGTGTCAGTGTGGTTTGGCAGTGATATACAGTGCCTTGCGAAAGTATTCGGCCCCCTGGAACTTTTCAACCTTTTCCCACATTTCATGCTTCAAACATAAAGATACCAAATGAAAATTTTTGGTGAAGAATCAACAACAAGTGGAACACAAGTGTGATGTTGAACGAAATTTATTGGTTATTTTAAATTCCTGTGGAAATTCAAAAACTGAAAAGTGGGGCGTGCAATATTCTTCGGCTCCATTACTTTCAGAGCAACAAACTCACTCCAGAAGTTCATTGTGGATCTCTGAATGATCCAATGTTGTCTTAAATGCCTAATGATGATAAATAGTGATGAGCGAATATACTCGGGTTTTCCAGAGCACGCTCGGGTGATCTCCGAGTATTTATGACTACTCGGAGATTTAGTTTTCCTTGCCGCAGCTGGATGATTTGCGGCTACTAGACAGCTTGATTACATGTGGGGATTCCCTAGCAACCAGGCAACCCCCACATGTACTCAGGCAGGCTAACAGCAGTAAATCATCCAGCTGAGGCAAAGAAAACGAAATCTCCAAGCAGTCATAAATACTCGGAGAACCCCCGAGCGTGCTTGGGAAATCTCGAGTAACGAGTATATTCGCTCATCACTAATGATAAATAGAATCCACCTGTGTGTAATCAAGTCTCCGTATAAATGCACCTGCTCTGTGATAGTCTCAGGGTTCTGTTTGAAGCACAGAGAGCATCATGAAGACCAAGGAACACAACAGGCAGGTGCGTGATACTGTTGTGGAGAAGTTTAAAGCCAGATTTGGAAACAAAATTATTTCCAAAACGTTAAACATCCCAAGGAGCACTGTGCAAGCGATCATATTGAAATGGAAGGAGTATCATACCACTGCAAATCTACCAAGACCCAGCCATCCCTCTAAATTTTCATCTCAAACCAGGAGAAGACTGTTCAGAGATGCAGCCAAGAGGCCCATGATCACTCTGGATCAACTGCAGAGATCTACAGCTGAGTTGGGACAGTCATAGGACAACAATCAGTCGTACACTGCACAAATCTGGCCTTTATGGAAGAGTGGCAAGAAGAAAGCCATTTCTCAAAGATAGCCATAAAAAGTGTTGTTTAAGGTTTGTAACAAGCCACCTGATCTAACAACAAAAAACACCATAAGAGGAAAAACCTCCACTAACTATAGACAAAAAACACCAGTACACAGGCAAAGGTGCTTACCTGTCACGGCCTCTGAACAATTGCACTATCAAGGTGCAGCGGACCCAAGTTAAGATGGCAACTACACAGGTGCAGTATTATTATTATTATTTATTTATATAGCACCATTAATTCCATGGTGCTGTACATGAGAAAGGGGTTACATACAGAGTTATAGATATCGTAATACAGTATTTGCCGCCTCATCGGTATTACTGCACCTGTGTAGTTGTCATCTTAACTTGGGTCCGCTGCACCTTCATAGTGCAATTGTTCAGAGGCCGTGACAGGTAAGCACTTTTGCCTGTGTACTAGTGTTTTTTTGTGTTTTTTTTTGTCAACAAGCCACCTGGGAGACACACCAAACATGTGGAAGAAGGTGCTCTGGTCAAATGAACCCAAAATCGAACTTTTCGGCAACAATGCCAAACGATATGTTTGGCGAAAAGGCAACACAGCTCATCACCCTGAACAAACCATCCCCACTGTCAAACATGGTGGTGGCAGCATCATGGTTTGGGCCTGCTTTTCTTCAGCAGGGACAGGGAAGATGGTTAAAATTGATGGGAAGATGGATAGAGCCAAATACAGGACCATTCTTGAAGAAAACCTGTTGGGAGTCTGCAAAAGACCCGAGACTGGGACGGAGATTTGTCTTCCAACAAGACAATGATCCCTAACATAAAGCAAAATCCACACTGGAATGGTTCACAAATAAACGTATCCAGGTGTTAGAATGGCCAAGTCAAAGTCCAGACCTCAATCCAATCGAGAATCTGTGGAAAGAGCTGAAAACTGCTGTTCACAAACGATCTCCATCAAACCTCACTGAGCTCGAGCTGTTTGCCAAGGAAGAATGGGCAAGAATTTCAGTCTCGATGTACAAAACTGATAGAGACATACCCCAAGAGACTGCATCTGTAATCGCAGCAAAAGGTGGCGCAACAAAATATTAAGTTAAAGGGAAAAAAAGCCAACATGTTTATGGCAAGTGACAGGTCTTCTTTACAAGGAATGTCTAAAATTTGAAGAAAAGGTTCTGCTTTTCTTGGAAAGATTGACTTCTCTCTTGTCCTGTCGTGTTTTGCAGAATTGAAGTAATAGGGGTTGAGTGGTAATAGCAGTTTCTAGATTTTTGCATTATGGACAACTCCTTTAAAGATTAGGATCAATTTAAACAATCTTCCTTATTACTTCTGGGGGCACCACGAACACTATAACACAGTCCCGCGGTTTTCACGAGTCCTGTAGGCTTTTTAGTAGTGTCCACACATTACACCTTCTCACTAGACATCCATACTAGTATTTTTTAGGGTGGTCCCAGCAATCATAAATGTATCAGCTGTCATTAGGCTGTCACTCATTATACCACTAACTCCAACTATTCAGCTTTTTATTACCTTTATGAGCATAATTGTATGCAAACATTTGACAAAGGGATAATCTAACATCGAGATATAATCTGGCATATGCCTTAAAGGGGTATTCCCATCTCCAAGACGCTATACCAATATGTAGTAGGTGTAATAATAACAATATTAACAAATACTTTCCATTTGAAATGTAGTATAATTCACCTGATTAGCTATGTCGCTTACACCACGTGCAGGGCATTGCAGTAGCTTAGGTATCCATAGTTACTACCACTCATATAGTGACAGTCAGTTGCTAGTCGTCATAACCATGGATACCTAAGCTAAAGCAATGCCCTGTACATGAGGTGAGGGATATAGCTTATCAGGAGTACTACACCATATTTCTAAAAGCAGTTGAGTGGTCAACCAGCTTTTCCAAAATCAAATATTCAAGTGGGAAATGTACAAAAAAAGCAAAAAAAACCCCAATATATTAATATATTAATAATCAATGCGTATATAGTTATATTGTGAATTATATAGCGGTTTCTTTTATTTTTAGACATTTTTTTTAATAAAGCAGAAATAATATCATTGATAAACCATCAAACTCAATCAGCAGAAATCAGTGTTATTATAACGGCAAATACTCATGTACACTCTTCGGCCCAAGAAGACAACCCTTTTCTAAGAGAAAGTCAATGTAGCAATCAGTTGATCACCGTGGGAGTTATGACTTAGAGAATGTATAATTTTAGCCTATAATTTATAGCTAATTAAATCGAGATATTAATGTACATTGGATACAGGAAATTGTGGTCTGGAGGTCACGTATTGACTTTTATAGGAGCAATGTGATCGTGCTCTGTGACCTGTGCAGGGGTCATTGTGCAGAGAGGTCTACAGCTGTGTCCATCACCTATTATCAACCATGAATCCTGTATCATCTGTTACCTTTATTGTAATCCTGTCTGTGATGGTTTATTGACTGCTGAAAAGGAGAACAGTAAGTCAGTCTCACTGAGGCTCCGCGGCCAAAGCATAAACTCAATTTTTTGTATTCAGACAATACATTGAAAATCGTAAAAATGCTTACTATAAAAAAGTCACTTTCTCGTGTTATATTTCTCGTATGCTATTATCTTCAATGAGCTATCTATGTAGCACCTACCAAGTTGTACCTCAAATACACGTAATGCAGCATGAAGGGGCTCGGAGAAGGTGGCAGTGAAGGTGTGTAAGTGTCTGATGGGGTCACACAGCTCATAAAAGGACAACTGCCCGACCTCATAATCCAGACATATCCTGACTCTATCACTGGAGATCTTGTCAGGTAACCGGATCTCTTTACTGTCATGTCTCACTGAATACTGATTATTATAATATCTCCCCAAACTCCAGGACTTGTTATTATATCCAATCAGTGACTGATCTCCCCTCCTGTCTATACTGGGATAACACATCCCCACCCTCCAATCCCCTGATCTACTGCCCTCCACATCCCAGTAATGTCGTCCTGAGGTAAATCCTCTCCTGCTCATCACCTGATAATACTGGAATCTCTCTGCTGTTTCTGGACGTTTCTGCTCCTTTCTTGTCCAGGTTGCAGTTTTCAGGTCGTCTGATATAAGGACATTATTAGCAGCTGTGGTTACATCCAGTAATATGTCTGCAGGACCCTCCACATAGATCCCGCTCCTTATACCTGATATTACGTCACATAATGTGTGTAATGTGTGTGAGACCACAGCCACATCCAGGTCATCTCCATCATGGGGCTGTTTATCATGTCCTCCTGTGTCCTCATCACCTCCCTCCTCCTCAGGATCACACAAGTCACCGGTGTCTGGTTCCTGTAAGACAGTCAGTGGATCCGTCATGTTACACAGCTCCTCAATGTGTCTCATCTTCCTGGACAGCTCGTCCTTCTTTATTTCCAGCTGATGGATCAGAGCAGACAGTGACAGTGACTCTTCCTTTTCCTGCCTGGAGATCTCACTCAGGACCTTCTTCTCCAGGTCGTCCACCCGTCTCCTGATGTCTGTACACAGGGCAGTGACTCTCTCGGCTTCTCCAGCTGCTTTTTCTTGAGCTTTTCTCCTGCGCTCCTCCAGACTCCGGACTCTTTCCTCAGTCTCCCCTTTCTTTGTGATCAGTTTCTGGAGAACATTTCTCCATTTTTTCTTTTTCTTGCCTGAGGCCTCATCCAGTGACTCCATTTTATGTCCATTATGTTCCCCAATCAAACTGCAGGACACACAGATACAAGCAGCGTCCTCAGTGCAGTAATATTCCAGGATCTTCTTGTGGACAGAACATTTCCTTTTCTCCAGAGAAGTGCTGGGATCAGATAAGACGTGTTCTGGTGATTTGCTGTGAGCTCTCAGGTGTTTATCACACAGAGAAGCCTCACAGTGTAGACAGGACCTAACAGCAGGTACAGGAGAGTCCACACAGTAAGTGCAGTAGATCCCGGAGATCTCCTCTTGTTCTTGCTGAGTAATCAGGAAACGTTCTGCGACATTATGAAGATATAAGTTCCTCATCAGTACCGGCCGCTCCTGAAACTCTTCTCTGCATTCAGGACAGGAATAAACTCCAGACCCGTCCTGTGTATCCAGCACACGACCAATACAGACCCGGCAGAAGTTGTGTCCACATCTCAGCATTACAGGATCTTTAAAAATAGATAAACAGATGGAGCAGAGCAGCTCATCTCTCAGATCAGCAGACGCCATGGCTGATGGAAGAAGGAAGAAATGAAACTGAAAGTGTCTATTACTCAATACTTAGCAATGTTGTAGTTACACCCATTAACTTAACTTCTTGAAGGGAATCTGGCACCAGATTTTTTCTACCCCTGCTGAGAGAATCATGATGTAGGGACAAAGACCCTAATTACAGCAATTTATCACTTCCTTTAATGGGTCCTGTATGTTTTTATTAACCCTTTCACGTAATTTTAGATAAATATACGTCATGTTGGGGAAAGGGTTCACGCAAAATGACATACAGTACAGACCAAAAGTTTGGACACACCTCATTTAAAGATTTTTCTGTATTTTCATGGCTATGAAAATTGTACATCCACACTGAAGGCATCAAAACTATTAACACATGTGGAATTATATACTTAACAAAAAAGTGTGAAACAACTGAAATTATTTCTTATATTCTAGGTTCTTCAAAGTAGCCACCTTTTGCTTTGATGACTGCTTTGCACACTCTTGGCATTCTCTTGATGAGCTTCAAGAGGTAGTCACCGGGAATGGTTTTCACTTCACAGGTGTGCCCTGTCAGGTTTAATAAGTGGCATTTCTTGCCTTATAAATGGTGTTGGGACCATCAGTTGTGTTGTGCAGAAGTCTGGTGGATACACAGCTGATAGTCCTACTAAATAGACTGTTAGAATATGTATTATGGCAATAAAAAAGCAGCAAAGTAAATGAAAACGAGTGGCCATCATTATTTTAAGAAATGAAGGTCAGTCAGTCCGAAAAATTGGGAAATCATTGAAAGTGTCCCCAAGGGCAGTGGCAAAAACCATCAAGCGCTACAAAGAAACTGGCTCACATGAGGACCGCCCCAGGAAAGGAAGACCAAGAGTCACCTCTGCTCCTGAGGATAAGTGTATCTGAGTCACCAGCCTCAGAAATCGCAGGTTAACAGCAGCTCAGATTACAGACCAGGTCAATACCACACAGAGTTCAAGCAGCAGACACATCTCTACAACAACTGTTAAGAGGAGACTTGTGCAGCAGGCCTTCATGGTAAAATAGCTGCTAGGAAACCACTGCTAAGGACAGGCAACAAGCAGAAGAGACTTGTTTGGGCTAAAGAACACAAGGAATGGACATTAAACCAGTGGAAATCTGTGCTTTGGTCTGATGAGTCCAAATTTGAGATCTTTGGTTCCAGCCACCGTGTCTTTGTGCGACACAGAAAAGGTGAACGGATGGACTCTACATGGTTCCCACCATGAAGCATGGAGGAGGAGGTGTGATGGTGTGAGGGTGCTTTGCTGGTGACACTGTTGGGAATTTATTCAAAATTGAAGGCATACTGAACCAGCATGGCTACCACAGCATCTTGCAGCAGCATGCTATTCAATCCGGTTTGCGTTTAGTTGGACCATCATTTATTATACAACAGTACAATGACCCCAAACACACCTCCAGGCTGTGTAAGGGCTATTTGACCAAGAAGGAGAGTGATCGGGTGCTACGCCAGATGACCTGGCCTCCACAGTCACCAGACCTGAACCCAATCGAGATGGTTTGGGGTGAGCTGGACTGCAGAGTGAAGGCAAAAGGGCCAAAAAGTGCTAAGCATCTCTGGGAACTCCTTCAAGATTGTTGGAAGACCATTCCTGGTGACTACCTCTTGAAGCTCATCAAGAGAATGCCAAAAGTGTGCAATTTAAATATGCAAATTGCCTCTGCTGAAAAAAAGAGGACTTAACTATAGCGCCACCTATTGGAAGTAGCAATCCTACAAGTCACAATCAACCCTTTAACGAGTCGTGCAATATGACTTAGGATAAAAGCCAAATCAGTATCTCAATTCGCAGACACGGTGTTTAGGGCTGTTGGCCCTCGTCAGTGCGAAGCATGAGAACTGATTTGGCTAGGTGAGAGGCTCTGGACTGGGGTCTAAGGGGTAACGTTTCTCCTTATGGAGAGTGACATACCAGCTGGCTTGTCAAGGTAAAGAGGCTTATTCGCCGTGCAATGCTCCTCTGGGAATTTAAATATGCAAATTGCCTCTGCTGAAAAAAAGAGGACTTAACTCTATAGCGCCACCTATTGGAAGTAGCGATCCTACAAGTCACAATCAACCCTTTAACGAGTCGTGCAATATGACTTAGGATAAAAGCCAAATCAGTATCTCAATTCGCAGACACGGTGTTTTGGGCTGTTGGCCCTCGTCAGTGCGAAGCATGAGAACTGATTTGGCTAGGTGAGAAGTGTAAAGTGTGCAAAGTAGTCATCAAAGCAAAAGGTGGCTACTTTGAAGAACCCAGAATATTGTTATGATCCTTAGTGGTTGAGGATCACAAATTACTCAGCTAAGTAACAAAACATAGGACAAGCTCTAGGGAGGTGGTAAACTGGACTGACCGCAAATCTGAACCTATCCAAACACACTAGAGGTAGCCGGTGAACGTGCCTAAAATCCTAGACGTCTCGAGCCAGCCTGAGGAACTAACTACCCCTAGAGAGAAAGAAAGACCTCACTTGCCTCCAGAGAAATAATCCCCAAAGATATAGAAGCCCCCAACAAATAATAACGGTGAGGTAAGAGGAGGGCACATACATAGGGGTGAAAGCAGATTCAGCAAATGAGGCCCACTAATACTAGATAGCAGAAAATAGAAAAGGGATCTATGCGGTCAGTAAAAAACCCTTACAAAATATCCACGCTGAGATTTCAAGAACCCCCACACCAACTAACGGTGTGGGGGGAGAAACTCAGTCCCCTAGAGCAACCAGCAAGTGAGGAAATCACATTTTAGCAAAGCTGGACAAAAACATGATGAAAACTGATGATCAAAAAATGAACAACAAAAACTTAGCTTGTCTTGGAGAGACTGGGAGCAAGGTAGTCACAAGGAATCTGAAGAGCACTGAATACATCGATAGCAGGCAAGGAACTGAGTATCCAGGTGAGCTAAATAGGAAACTAACCCAGGATAACGAGACAGCTGATGCCAGCCAACCTGCAGAAAGACAGCACTACACAGTACCGCTCGTGACCACTAGAGGGAGCCCAAAAACAGAGTTCACAACAGTACCCCCCCCCTTGAGGAGGGGTCACCGAACCCTCACCAAGACCCCCAGGGCGATCAGGATGAGCCGCGTGGAAGGCACGAACCAAATCGGCCGCATGAACATCAGAGGCGACAACCCAGGAATTATCCTCCTGACCATAGCCCTTCCACTTAACCAAATACTGAAGCCTCCGTCTAGAGATGCGAGAATCCAAAATCTTCTCCACCACATACTCCAATTCGCCCTCGACCAGCACCGGAGCAGGAGGCTCAACAGACGGAACCACAGGTACCACATACCTCCGCAACAAAGACCTATGGAACACATTGTGAATGGCAAACGATGCTGGGAGGTCCAAACGAAAAGACACGGGTTAAGGATTTCCAAGATCTTATAAGGACCGATGAAGCGAGGCTTGAATTTAGGAGAGGAGACCTTCATAGGAACATACCGAGAAGACAGCCACACCAAATCCCCAACACGAAGTCGGGGACCCACACCTCGGCGGCGTTTGTCAAAGCGCTGAGCCTTCTCCTGTGACAACTTCAAATTGTCCACCACATGGTTCCAAATCTGCTGCAACCTATCCACCACAGAATCCACCCCAGGACAGTCAGAAGGCTCAACCTGACCCGAGGAAAAACGAGGATGGAAACCAGAATTGCAGAAAAAAGGCGAAACCAAAGTAGCAGAACTAGCCCGATTATTAAGGGCAAACTCGGCCAATGGCAAAAAAGTCACCCAATCATCCTGATCAGCAGAAACAAAACATCTTAAGGGCTTGTTCACACGATCCTTTTTTCACTGCGTATTTTTCAGGTCCTTTTTTGGGAAAATCCGCAGTGAAAACCGCGGTGCTTTTCACCGCGGATTTGTGTCCTTTTTCTACTGCGGATTCCACTGCGGGTTTCCAACTGCAGTTTCCTATTAGTGCTGTTGGAAACCCGCAGCGGAATCCGCAGAAAGAATTGACATGGTACTTCTTTTTTTCTGCAGGCAAATCCACGCGGATTTGACTGCGAAAAAAAGGATCGTCGGCACAGCGGTTTTTGTTTTCCATAGGGTAACATTGTACTGTACCCTGCATGGAAAACTGCTGCGGATCCGCAGCTGCAATTCCGCTGCGGATCCGCAGCAAAAACCGCATCGTGTGAACATAGCCTAAATAAGTTTCCAACGTCTGATTAGTTCGCTCGGTTTGGCCATTAGTCTGAGGATGGAAGGCCGACGAAAAAGACAAATCAATGCCCATCTTAGCACAAAAAATCCGCCAAAACCTGGACACAAACTGGGATCCTCTATCAGACACAATATTTTCAGGAATGCCGTGCAAGCGAACCACATTCTGAAAAAATAGAGGAACCAAATCGGAGGAGGAAGGCAACTTAGGCAAGGGCACCAAATGGACCATTTTGGAAAAACGGTCACACACCACCCAGATGACAGACATTTTCTGAGATACTGGAAGATCCGAAATAAAATCCATGGAAATGTGCGTCCAAGGCCTTTTCGGGACAGGCAAAGGCAAAACCAAACCGCTGGCACGAGAATAGCAAGGCTTAGCCCGAGCACAAATCCCACAAGACTGCACAAAGGAACGCACATCCCGCGACAAGGAAGTCCACCAGAAGGACCTAGCCACCAAATCTCTGGTACCAAAAATCCCAGGATGACCCGCCAACACCGAAGAATGAACCTCGGAAATAACTCTGCTGGTCCATCTATGCGGGACAAACAGTCTCTCTGGTGGACAACGGTCAGGTCTATCCGCCTGAAATTTCTGCAGCACTTGTCGCAAATCTGGGGAAATGGCAGACAAAATCATTCACTCTCTGAGAATACCAGCCCGCTCAGAAACTCCCGGAGAGTCAGGCACAAAACTCCTAGAAAGTGCATCAGCTTTCCCGTTCTTCGAACCAGGGAGGTATGAGACCACGAAGTTGAAACGGGAGAAAAACAACAACCAACGAGCCTGTCTAGGATTCAGGCGCTTGGCAGATTCGAGGTAAATCAGATTTTTGTGATCAGTCAAGACCACCACACGATGTTTAGCTCCTTCGAGCCAATGTCGCCACTCCTCAAATGCCCACTTCATAGCCAAAAACTCCCGATTACCAACATCATAATTCCGCTCGGCAGGCGAAAATTTTCTTGAAAAGAAAGCACATGGCTTCATCACAGAGCCATCAGAGCTTCTCTGCGACAAAACAGCCCCTGCTCCAATCTCAGAAGCATCAACCTCGACCTGGAAGGGAAGAGAGACATCTGGCTGACATAAGACTGGAGCTGAAGAAAACCGGTGCTTCAGCTCCCGAAAGGCCTCCACGGCCGCAGGAGACCAATTAGTCACATCAGAACCCTTCTTGGTCAAATCCGTCAAAGGTTTAACCACGCTAGAAAAATCAGCGATGAAACGACGGTAAAAATTAGCAAAACCCAAGAACTTCTGAAGACTCTTAACAGACGTGGGCTGAGTCCAGTCATGAATGGCCTGGACCTTGACTGGGTCCATCTCCACAGTAGAAGTAGAAAAAATAAAACCCAAAAAGGAGACCTTCTGTACTCCGAAGAGGCATTTTGAGCCCTTCACAAATAAAGCATTAGCACGCAGGACCTGAAACACCATCCTGACCTGCTTCACATGGGACTCCCAATCATCAGAAAAGACCAAAATGTCATCCAGATAAACAATCATAAATTTATCCAGATATTCTCGGAAGATGTCATGCATCAAGGACTGAAACACAGAAGGGGCATTAGAGAGTCCAAAAGGCATCACCAAGTACTCAAAATGGCCTTCGGGCGTATTAAATGCTGTTTTCCATTCATCTCCCTGCTTAATGCGCACAAGATTATACGCACCACGGAGATCTATCTTGGTGAAACAACTGGCACCCTTAATCCGAGCAAACAAATCAGACAATAGTGGCAAAGGATACTGAAATTTGACCGTGATTTTATTCAGAAGACGATAATCTATACAAGGTCTCAAAGAACCGTCCTTTTTGGCCACAAAAAAAAAAATCCTGCACCAAGAGGGGAAGAGGAAGGGCGAATATGTCCCTTCTCCAAAGACTCCTTTATGTAACTCCGCATCGCGGCATGCTCTGGTACAGACAAATTAAAAAGTCGTCCCTTAGGGAATTTACTACCAGGAATTAAATTTATAGCACAGTCACAATCCCTATGAGGAGGTAGGGCACTGGACCTGGGCTCATCAAATACATCCTGGTAGTCAGACAAAAACTCAGGGACCTCAGAAGGAGTGGAAGAAGCAATAGACACCAACGGAGTATCGCCATGAATTCCCTGACAACCCCAACTTGACACAGACATAGCTTTCCAATCTAAAACTGGATTATGAGCCTGCAGCCATGGCAGACCCAAAACGACCACATCATGCAAATTATCCAGAACAAGAAAGCGAATCACCTCCTGATGTACGGGAGTCATGCACATGGTCATTTGCGTCCAATACTGAGGCTTATTCTCAGCCAATGGCGTAGCATCAATTCCCCTCAGAGGAATAGGAAATTCCAAAGGCTCCAGGACAAAACCACAGCGCCTGGCAAACGACAAATCCATCAGATTCAGGGCAGCACCCGAATCCACAAAAGCCATAACCGAGTAGGACGATAAAGAACAAATCAAAGTAACAGACAAAATAAATTTAGGCTGTATAGTACCAATGGTGACAGGTCTAGCGATTTTTTTCTAAGCGTTTAGAGCATGCTGAGATAACATGAGTAGAATCACCACAGTAAAAACACAACCCATTTTGACGTCTATGACTTTGTCTCTCAATTCTGGTTAGAGTTCTGTCACATTGCATAGACTCAGGTCTCTGTTCAGAAAACACCGCCAAAGGATGAGCAGATTTGCGCTCCCGCAAACGCCGATCAACCTGAATGGCTAAGGCCATAGAATCACTCAGACTTGTAGGGGTGGGAAACCCCACCATAACATTCTTAATGGCTTCAGAAAGACCTTCTCTGAAATTTGCAGCCAGGGCACACTCATTCCATTGAGTAAGCACCGACCATTTCCGAAATTTTTGACAATACAACTCTGCTTCATCTTGACCTTGAGAGATAGCCAGCAAAGCTTTTTCTGCCTGATTCTCAAGATTTGGTTCCTCATAAAGCAGTCCAAGCACCAGAAAAAATGCATCTACATTCAGCAATGCAGGATCTCCTGGTGCCAGGGAGAAAGCCCAATCCTGAGGGTCGCCACGCAACAAGGAGATAACAATTTTAACTTGCTGAGCGGAATCACCAGAAGGTCTCAGAGATAGAAATAACTTACAATTATTCTTAAAATTTAGAAACCGAGATCTATCTCCAGAAAACAACTCAGGAATGGGTATTTTAGGTTCTGACATAGGGCTATGAATAACAAAATCCTGAATGCTTTGCACCCTTGCAGTAAGATGATCCACAGTAGAAGTCAGAGTCTGAATATCCATGTCTGCAGCTGAGCCCAAAACCACTCAGAGTTCAAGGGGATGAAAGAAGCCAGACAGACTGCAACAAGGAAGAGCGGGAAAAAAAAATGTACTCAGGTCTTCTCTTTATCCCACTTCAGCGATGCATTAAACACTTTTTGGCCTGCTATACTGTTATGATCCTTAGTGGTTGAGGATCACAAATTACTCAGCTAAGTAACAAAACATAGGACTTAACTCTATAGCGCCACCTATTGGAAGTAGCGATCCTACAAGTCACAATCAACCCTTTAACGAGTCGTGCAATATGACTTAGGATAAAAGCCAAATCAGTATCTCAATTCGCAGACACGGTGTTTTGGGCTGTTGGCCCTCGTCAGTGCGAAGCATGAGAACTGATTTGGCTAGGTGAGAAGTGTAAAGTGTGCAAAGTAGTCATCAAAGCAAAAGGTGGCTACTTTGAAGAACCCAGAATATTGTTATGATCCTTAGTGGTTGAGGATCACAAATTACTCAGCTAAGTAACAAAACATAGGACAAGCTCTAGGGAGGTGGTAAACTGGACTGACCGCAAATCTGAACCTATCCAAACACACTAGAGGTAGCCGGTGAACGTGCCTAAAATCCTAGACGTCTCGAGCCAGCCTGAGGAACTAACTACCCCTAGAGAGAAAGAAAGACCTCACTTGCCTCCAGAGAAATAATCCCCAAAGATATAGAAGCCCCCAACAAATAATAACGGTGAGGTAAGAGGAGGGCACATACATAGGGGTGAAAGCAGATTCAGCAAATGAGGCCCACTAATACTAGATAGCAGAAAATAGAAAAGGGATCTATGCGGTCAGTAAAAAACCCTTACAAAATATCCACGCTGAGATTTCAAGAACCCCCACACCAACTAACGGTGTGGGGGGAGAAACTCAGTCCCCTAGAGCAACCAGCAAGCGAGGAAATCACATTTTAGCAAAGCTGGACAAAAACATGATGAAAACTGATGATCAAAAAATTAACAACAAAAACTTAGCTTGTCTTGGAGAGACTGGGAGCAAGGTAGTCACAAGGAATCTGAAGAGCACTGAATACATCGATAGCAGGCAAGGAACTGAGTATCCAGGTGAGCTAAATAGGAAACTAACCCAGGATAACGAGACAGCTGATGCCAGCCAACCTGCAGAAAGACAGCACTACACAGTACCGCTCGTGACCACTAGAGGGAGCCCAAAAACAGAGTTCACAACAGAATATAAGACATAATTTCAGTTGTTTCACACTTTTTTGTTAAGTTTATAATTCCACATGTGTTAATTCATAGTTTTGATGCCTTCAGTGTGAATGTACAATTTTCATAGTCATGAAAATACAGAAAAATCTTTAAATGAGAAGGTGTGTCAAAATTTTTGGTCTGTACTGTAAATTGATTGCAAAACTATGGAATAAACTCAGAGCTGACCTTCCTCTGTCACGGCCAGGTGCAGGGCCCGCACAACCTCGGGGCCATTTAACCCTCTAAATGCTGTGATCGATATCAATCCAGCATTTAGGAGGCTGCGACAGGGAGGGGTGCTGCTTGTCCATTCAGATTGGCGCCCCTGCGATGTTATCGTTGCCATCGCAATGAGAGGTCATACTGACCACATCCTTCACCCAGCTACCGCAAGCCTCTTAGACCATGCTTAGAGCATGGTGTAAGAGGCTTGTGGCAATGCAGCACTGACAGGTATAATGCATTCTATTGCATTATACCAAGGATCAGACTAATTAAAGTTAAAGTCATATAGAGGGACTAAGCAAAAAAAATAAATTATAAAAATACTTTAAAAATAATAAAATTAAAAAAAGCTCTATTTTGTATAGTGCTATGTTATGTATAGTGCTGTACATAAGGGAAAAATTTGCATGGTGTGCATAGCGTGCCGCTATCTCTTACGTTTTCCATGTACAGATATCTACCAGAGCATCCGATTGTTACTCATATGACCTATCAGGCTATCACATGTTTTATCAAAGGAGACAATGTCACGTGATACATCAGGGTGGGGGGCTACGCATTCTAAACCCGAGGCCATGGCTATTCTTAATCTGCCCCTGACCGGCTAAAATTTATCCTGCTGTCTACACTGAGCTCTGACACTGGAGTTTACGTGTAAATCTCTGAAATATGTGATTCAGGAGGAATCCATGGCTGAAAATTCCATATATAAAGATGGAGACGCTGTGGACGCCGTCTGACCTTTGATACGGCAGTGTCCGTCTTTTTAAGAGTGCATGAAAAAGCAGTCCATCTGAAAAGAAGGACACAGCTGAACAGAGGCTGATGAAGTCCATAGTATGGAACCGTCCAGGGTTTAATCTGAATCCCATCATTCGTAGGTTTGGATGGGAACAGAGATGTAAGTGCTCAGCGTAGAGCACAGGATAAATGTGATCCGAAATGTTTTGTAAAATGTTCCTAATAATTGCTTCAACTCAATCCACAAAAAAGCAAGTCCCCAATCAGGTCCGTCAGGAGTCAATGGAAATATAGGGGCTTCCACACAAAGGTTCTGGAAAAGAGCTATGGCTCCTTGCTCCGCAAATGAAATCCAGTGAAGTCTGCTCTTCCAAATTCAAATGTACCTCTCCCTTCTGAACCCCAGTGTGCCTAAACCACATTTAACATCCACATGTTTGCCATTTCTGTAGCAGCAAAAGCCTGCTTAATTTATGGGTGCATGTCTCCAGAAGCACGAGTTGGGCATAATGTATTGGTCACTACAACTTATCTATGCAATGGCAGCTTGCCATTTTCATTTTGCAACATCCACTGCTGTTTGTTTCTGAAAAATACCTATGAAGTCAAGATCGTCACTCACTACACCTGTAGAAAAATTCTACAAAATGAGTTCACTTGAGGGGGAATGTGCTTTTCTGGCACTTAGGGGCTCTGTATATGGAGTCCGCAAACTGTTCTACGATAAATTGTCAAATAGAGCGCCGTCCCTCCCGAGTCTCGCTGTGTGGTTAAGCCGCACTGTACAGACACATATGGAGTATTTCCACTTTCAGCAGAACATTTGTGCAAATTTTGGTGCCATTTTTATCCATGTCTCCTTGTGAAATTGTAAAATTTGGGGCTAAAACAACATTGTTATGGTACAATGTAATTATTTTTTCTTCACTTCCCAATGGTATAAAATTCTGTGACCCACCTGTAGTGTCAATATGATCACTGCACCCCTAGATGGATTCATTGAGAGGTGTACTTTGTAAAATGGGGTCACTTACGGAGGGTTCTGCTGTGCTGCCACCCCAGACGCTCTCCCAGTGGGTCATGGCTCCAAACCACGACAGTAAAATCAGCATTATAATATGGTTCTTCTTCCCTTCTGAGCTTTGCACTCTGCCAATGTGACATGGTACCCTCAAACCAGTGCAGCAAAAGGTACTCCAATATGGTGCTCCTTCCCTTCTGAGCTGTGCACTATGCCTCAAATATAGCTTTCAAACACATATGGGGTATCGATGTACTCAAAAGAACTTGAGCAACAAATTGTACCATTCATTTTCTACTATTACCCCTTTTCAAAATGAAAAACTTGGGGCCAAAATAATATTTCAGTGGAAAAAATGGTAATTTTCCATTTACTCTGCCTAATGTTATACAATTTTGTAGATTAAAAATGCTTATTACAACCCTAGATGAACTCATTGAGAGGTGTAGTTTCCAAATTGGGGTCACTTGTGGGGGTTTCTGCTTTTTTGGCATGTCAGGGTTTCTTCAAATGTAACACGGCATTCACAATCTATTCCAGCCAAAATTGAGCTCCAGAATTTAATTGGTGCTCCTTCCCTTTCCGAGCCTTGCCGTGTGTCCATACAGTAGTTTTCCACCATATATGGGGTTTCGGCGTACTCAGGAGACATTGCAAAAGAAAGTGTATGATCCATTTTCTCCTGTTACTATTGTGAAAATAAAATTTTTTGGACAAAATCAACATTTTTGTGGGAATTTTTTATTTTTATTTTTAAGTCTTAACGTTATAACACTCTGTGAAGCACCTGTGAGTTCAAGGTGCTCGCCACACATCTAGATAAGTTCCCTGAAAGTGTAGTTTCCAAAATTTGGTCACTTGTGGGGTGCAATTTAGCCTGTTATCCTTGTGAAAATGCAAAATTTGAAGCAAAAAAACTATTTTGTGGTAAAAATGTAATTTTTTTATTTTTATCTAGATAAATTCCCTGAGGGGTCTAGTTTCCAAAATGATGTTACTTGTGGTGGTTTGCCACTGTTTAGACACATCAGGGACTCTCCAAATGTGACATGGTGTCTGCTATCTATTCCAATTTTGTGTTCCGAAAGTCAAATGGTGCTTCTTCCCTTCCGAGCCCTGCCATACTCTTAAACAGTAGTTTTCCCCACATATGGGGAATCAGCGTACTCAGGAGCAACTGCATAACAAATTTTATGGTCCATTTTCTCCTTTGACCCTTGTGAACATGCAAAATTTTGAGCTAAACTAACATTTTTGTGGGAAAAACTAAAATGTTTATTCTTTCCTTCCACATTGCTTTAATTCCTGAGAATCACCTGAAGGGTTAATAAACTTCTTAAATGTGGTTCTGAGCAAAAAGACAACATGAGGTGGGAAAAAATAAAACATGTGTTTGGGCCAGGTTTAAAAATTAGGCAAAGATATGTGTATGAAAAAAAAGATTGATGTAAAGTGATCTTCAGAACAGAATTTAGATGGCACAGTCTGTCTGGGGACAGTTGATAAGTTGGTCTTGTTGTTATGGTAGTTGGTCAGTTAACGGCCAATGTGGTATATCTCAGAGGCCGGCCAACCATTAGTTGGTGAGGAAATGGCTATAGTTATAATGCTGCACCACTATTTTGAGTACTATTCTTGGCTGCAGTTGCATAGTCTGCACCTAACAATTACATTGCACACCAGTGAAGCACAGTCCAAGGTCACTAGTTGGCAAACAGTTATCTGTAAGCCCCCAGTAGAAGACCGTAGAGCAGTCAGCCACGCTGCATAATGCCGAGACCCCTATTTGGTGCCAATCTGTCCCTTATTATGAGGTCTTCTACCTTCTCCAAAGATTGTAATGGAAATTAGGCCTCAGAACATTTGACAGTAAATCAGTGTTGGGCTGTGAGTAAAGGTACCGTCACACTAAACGATATCGCTATCCGTGACGTTGCAGCGTCCTCGCTAGCGATATCGTTTAGTTTGACACGCAGCAGCGATCAGGATCCTGCTGTGATGTCGCTGGTCGCTGAATAAAGTTCAGAACTTTATTTGGTCGTCCGATCGCCGTGTATTGTTGTGTTTGACAGCAAAAGCAACGATACCAGCGATATTTTACACTGGTAACCAGGGTAAACATCGGGTTACTAAGCGCAGGACCGCGCTTAGTAACCCGATGTTTACCCTGGTTACCAGCGTAAAATGTAAAAAAAAACAAACAGTACATACTCACATTCGCGTCCCCTGCCGTCTGCTTCCCACACTGACTGAGCGCCGCAAAGTGAAAGTGAAAGCACAGCGGTGACGTCACCGCTGTTCACCGCTGTGCCCTGCTACTGCCGGCGCTCAGTCAGTGTGGGAAGCGGACGCCGGGGGATGCGAATGTAAGTATGTACTGTTTGTTTTTTTTACATTTTACGCTGGTAACCAGGGTAAACATCGGGTTACTAAGCGCGGCCCTGCGCTTAGCAACCCGATGTTTACCCTGGTTACCCGGGGACCTCGGCATCGTTGGTCGCTGGAGAGCGGTCTGTGTGACAGCTCTCCAGTGATCAAACAGCGACGCTGCAGCGATCGGCATCGTTGTCGCTATCGCTGCAGCGTCGCTTAGTGTGACGGTACCTTTACCCTAGGTTGAAACTAGATTCCATCTCCTCTAATCTGGTAATGAGGTAATACTTCACTGTTCACCTCAGGCACCAGAAAGTCTAGGGGCACCAATGTCTTCAGTAGTGCAAGTAGCCCCGAGTCTAGATTCATAGCAGCAGACTTCCCTTTTAAGGGGCCATGTAGATGGTCCGACAACGGCCTTTAAATGCCCTCCAATCTGCAATATGTAAGCCAATGCGCAGTCGTTTGTTAAACGTGTTTAAAGCCAACCACACTACTATATGCATGGAACATCTCCTCTTGACTCAGTACAATGTGCTGCCGAGCATGATAATTTGTAAGCTTGCTGAAAAGTCATCTCACCTGATGAACGAGTGTTTTGCTCATTAGTCAGATGACTGCCGACCTGTTTAATAATCATGAAACGAGCATCGATTGGCACACACGTTCCCAATTATCAACCTGTATAAATAGGCCCTAAGGATCCTTTGCCACTATCTTTCCATCTTCCTGAAAAAGTCATCTCAAGAAATGTGCGTTGGGGCGGTGGGAGATCCCACATACCCTGCTCAGCACATGTAAGTTCTTACTACTATTTGGTTCCTTTATTTTGATGCACACTTTTTTGCAGCACCTTAGACTTTATGCACTTTATTAAGGATCATTCATATTAATTACCTACATCTGTATTAACTTTCCTCTGCTCTACTGTGGTCTAATATTAAGCAGGATCTCCTGCATTTTCTCTGTGGTATTGCAGCCTCTGACTATTTCTGTGTGAGTTTGCTGGCAACATGTCTAATATCCATATTTTCCAAGATATCGTGTAATTTGTCATCCTGATTGTGTGCACAATACTAAGTTGTGATACGGATCATCAAAAAATACATCTCCATGTTTACAGGAAAGATATATATCTTGGTACCGTGTTAGCCAGTAGATAGAAAAATGTTTAGAATTGAGAGTCCTCAGTGGTTGATACCTTTTAATGGCTAACTGAAAAGATGGTAACAAAGTGCAAGCTTTCGAGACTACTCAGGTCTCTTCGTCAGGCATAGACTAATACAAATTCTGAAGAATCACATATACTATGTTGTGCATAAATATGTGGTTCTTCAGAATTTGTATTAGTCTATGCCTGATGAAGAGACCTGAGTAGTCTCGAAAGCTTGCAATTTGTTACCATCTTTTCAGTTAGCCATTAAAAGGTATCAACCACTGAGGACTCTCAATTCTAAACATTTCCCTATGTTTAACCCCTTCCTGACATCCGACGTACTATCCCGTCGAGGTGGGGTGGGCCCGTATGACCGCCGACGGGATAGTACGTCCAGCGCGATCGGCGGCGCTCACGGGCGGAGCGCAGCCGATCGCAGCCGGGTGTCAGCTGCCTATCGCAGCTGACATCCGGCACTATGTGCCAGGAGCGGTCACGGACCGCTCCCGGCACATTAACCCCCGGCACACCGCGATCAAACATGATTGCGATGTGCCGGCGGTGCAGGGAAGCATCGCGCAGGGAGGGGGCTCCCTGCGGGCTTCCCTGAGCCCCCCGCAGCAACGCGATGTGATCGCGTTGCTGCGAGGGTCTTACCTCCCTCCCTGCCTGCTCCAGACCCGGATCCAAGATGGCCGCGGATCCGGGTCCTGCAGGGAGGGAGGTGGCTTCACAGAAGCCTGCTCAGAGCAGGCACTGTGAAGCAGCCTGCACTTCTCGCAGATCGGTGATCTGTCAGAGTGCTATGCAAACTGGCAGATCACCGATCTGTATTGTCCCCCCCTGGGGCAAAGTAAAAAAGTTAAAAAAAAAATTTCCAAATGTGTAAAAAAAAAAAAAAAAAATTCCAAAATAATGAAAAAATAAAAAATAAATATTCCCATAAATACATTTCTTTATCTAAATAAAAAAAACAAAACAATAAAAGTACACATATTTAGTATCGCCGTGTCCGTAACGACCCGACCTATAAAACTGGTCCACTAGTTAACCCCTTCAGTAAACACCGTAAGAAAAAAAAAAAAAAACGAGGCAAAAAACAACGCTTTATTATCATACCGCCGAACAAAAAGTGGAATAACACGCGATCAAAAAGACAGATATAAATAACCATGGTACCGCTGAAAGCGTCATCTTGTCCCGCAAATAACGAGCCGCCATACAGCATGATCAGCAAAAAAATAAAAAAGTTATAGTCCTGAGAATAAAGCGATGCAAAAATAATTATTTTTTCCATAAAATAGTTTTTATCGTATAAAAGCGCCAAAACATTAAAAAATAATATAAATGAGGTATCGCTGTAATCGTACTGACCCGAAGAATAAAACTGCTTTATCAATTTTACCAAACGCGGAACAGTATAAACGCCTCTCCCAAAAGAAATTCATGAATAGCTGGTTTTTGGTCATTCTGCCTCACAAAAATCGGAATAAAAAGCGATCAAAAAATGTGACGTGCCCAAAACGTTACCAATAAAAACGTCAACTCGTCCCACAAAAAACAAGACCTCACATGACTCTGTGGACCAAAATATGGAAAATTTATAGCTCTCAAAATGTGGTAACGCAAAAAATATTTTTTGCAATAAAAAGCGTCTTTCAGTGTGTGACGGCTGCCAATCATAAAAATCCGCTAAAAAACTCGCTATAAAAGTAAATCAAACTCCCCTTCATCACCCCCTTAGTTAGGGAAAAATAAAAAAAATGTATTTATTTCCATTTTCCCATTAGGGTTAGGGTTAGGGGTAGGGTTGGGGCTAGGGTTAAGGCTACAGTTAGGGTTGGGGCTAAAGTTAGGGTTAGGGTTGGGGCTAAAGTTACGGTTAGGGTTTAGATTACATTTACGGTTGGGAATAGGGTTGGGATTAGGGTTAGGGGTGTGTCAGGGTTAGAGGTGTGGTTAGGGTTACTGTTGGGATTAGGGTTAGGGGTGTGCTTGGATTAGGGTTTCAGTTATAATTGGGGGGATTCCACTGTTTCGGCACATCAGGGGCTCTCCAAACGCGACATGGCGTCCGATCTCAATTCCAGCCAATTCTGCGTTGAAAAAGTAAAACAGTGCTCCTTCCCTTCCGAGCTCTCCCGTGTGCCCAAACAGGGGTTTACCCCAACATATGGGGTATCAGCGTACTCAGGACAAATAGGACAACAACCTATGGGGTCCAATTTCTCCTGTTACCCCTGGGAAAATACAAAACTGGGGGCTAAAAAATAATTTTTGTGGGAAAAAAAAAGATTTTTTATTTTCACGGCTCTGCGTTATAAACTGTAGTGAAACACTTGGGGGTTCAAAGTTCTTACAACACATCTAGATAAGTTCCTTGGGGGGTCTAGTTTCCAAAATGGGGTCACTTTTGTGGGGCTTCTACTGTTTAGGTACATTAGGGGCTCTGCAAACGCAATGTGATGCCTGCAGACCATTCCATCTAAGTCTGCATTCCAAATGGCGCTCCTTCCCTTCCGAGCCCTCCCATGCATCCAAACGGTGGTTCCCCCCACATATGGGGTATCAGCGCACTCAGGACAAATTGGACAACAACTTTTGGGGTCCAATTTCTCCTGTTACCCTCGGGAAAATACAAAACTGGGGGCTGAAAAATAATTTTTGTGGGAAAAAATTTTTGTTTTATTTTTACGGCTCTGCATTATTAACTTCTGTGAAGCCCTTGGTGGGTCAAAGCACTCACCACACATCTAGATAAGTTCCTTAGGGGGTCTACTTTCCAACATGGTGTCACTTGTGGGGGGTTTCTACTGTTTAGGTACATTAGGGGCTCTGCAAACGCAATGTGACGCCTGCAGACCATTCCATCTAAGTCTGCATTCCAAATGGCGCTCCTTCACTTCCGAGCCCTTCCATGCGTCCAAACGGTGGTTCCCCCCCACATATGGGGTATCAGCGCACTCAGGACAAATTGGACAACAAAGTTTGGGGTCCAATTTCTCCTGTTACCCTCGGGAAAATACAAAACTGGGGGCTGAAAAATAATTTTTGTGGGAAAAAATTTTTGTTTTATTTTTACGGCTCTGCATTATTAACTTCTGTGAAGCCCTTGGTGGGTCAAAGCACTCACCACACATCTAGATAAGTTCCTTAGGGGGTCTACTTTCCAACATGGTGTCACTTGTGGGGGGTTTCTACTGTTTAGGTACATTAGGGGCTCTGCAAACGCAATGTGACGCCTGCAGACCATTCCATCTAAGTCTGCATTCCAAATGGCGCTCCTTCACTTCCGAGCCCTCCCATGCATCCAAACGGTGGTTCCCCCCACATATGGGGTATCAGCGCACTCAGGACAAATTGGACAACAAATTTTGGGGTCCAATTTCTCCTGTTACCCTCGGGAAAATACAAAACTGGGGGCTGAAAAATAATTTTTGTGGGAAAAAATTTTTGTTTTATTTTTTACGGCTCTGCATTATTAACTTCTGTGAAGCCCTTGGTGGGTCAAAGCGCTCAAAACACATCTAGATAAGTTCCTTAGGGGGTCTACTTTCCAAAATGGTGTCACTTGTGGGGGGTTTCAATGTTTAGGCGCATCAGTGGCTCTCCAAACACAACATGGCGTCCCATCTCAATTCCTGTCAATTTTGCATTGAAAAGTCAAACGGTGCTACTTCCCTTCCGAGCTCTCCCATGTGCCCAAACAGTGGTTTACCCCCACATATGGGGTATCAGCGTACTCAGGACAAATTGTACAACAACTTTTGGGGTCCAATTTCTTCTCTTACCCTTGGGAAAATATAAAATTGGGGGTGAAAAGATAATTTTTGTGAAAAAATATGATTTTTTATTTTTACGGTTCTGCATTATAAACTTCTGTGAAGCCCTTGGTGGGTCAAAGCGCTCAAAACACATCTAGATAAGTTCCTTAGGGGGTCTACTTTCCAAAATGGTGTCACTTGTGGGGGGTTTCAATGTTTAGGCGCATCAGTGGCTCTCCAAACGCAACATGGCGTCCCATCTCAATTCCTGTCAATTTTGCATTGAAAAGTCAAACGGTGCTACTTCCCTTCCGAGCTCTCCCATGCGCCCAAACAGTGGTTTACCCCCACATATGGGGTATCAGCGTACTCAGGACAAATTGTACAACAACTTTTGGGGTCCAATTTCTTCTCTTACCCTTGGGAAAATATAAAATTGGGGGTGAAAAGATAATTTTTGTGAAAAAATATGATTTTTTATTTTTACGGTTCTGCATTATAAACTTCTGTGAAGCACTTGGTGGGTCAAAGTGCTCACCACACCTCTAGATAAGTTCCTTAGGGGGTCTACTTTCCAAAATGGTGTCACTTGTGGGGGGTTTCAATGTTTACGCACATCAGGGGCTCTACAAACGCAACATGACGTCCCATCTCAATTCCTGTCAATTTTGCATTGAAAAGTCAAATGGCGCTCCTTCCCTTACGAGGTCTCCCATGCGCCCAAACAGTGGTTTATCCCCACATATGGGGTATCAGCGTACTCAGGACAAATTGTACAACAACTTTTGGGGTCCAATTTCTTCTCTTACCCTTGGAAAAATACAAAATTGGGGGCGAAAAATAATTTTTGTGAAAAAATATGATTTTTTATTTTTACGGTTCTGCATTATAAACTTCTGTGAAGCACTTGGTGGGTCAAAGTGCTCACCACACCTCTAGATAAGTTCCTTAGGGGGTCTACTTTCCAAAATGGTGTCACTTGTGGGGGGTTTCAATGTTTAGGCACATCAGGGGCTCCCCAAACGCAACATGGCGTCCCATCTCAATTCCAGTCAATTTTGCATTGAAAAGTCAAATGGCGCTCCTTCACTTCCGAGCTCTGTCATGCGCCCAAACAGTGGTTTACCCCCACATATGGGGTATCGGCGTACTCAGGACAAATTGTACAACAACTTTTGGGGTCCATTTTCTCCTGTTACCCTTGGTAAAATAAAACAAATTGGAGCTGAAGTAAATTTTTTGTGAAAAAAAGTTAAATGTTCATTTTTATTTAAACATTCCAAAAATTCCTGTGAAGCACCAGAAGGGTTAATAAACTTCTTGAATGTGGTTTTGAGCACCTTGAGGGGTGCAGTTTTTAGAATGGTGTCACACTTGGGTATTTTCTATCATATAGACCCCTCAAAATGACTTCAAATGAGATGTGGTCCCTAAAAAAAAATGGTGTTGTAAAAATGAGAAATTGCTGGTCAACTTTTAACCCTTATAACTCCCTAACAAAAAAAATTTTGGTTCCAAAATTGTGCTGATGTAAAGTAGACATGTGGGAAATGTTACTTATTAAGTATTTTGTGTGACATATCTCTGTGATTTAAGGGCATAAAAATTCAAAGTTGGAAAATTGCAAAATTTTCAAAATTTTCGCCAAATTTCCATTTTTTTTGCAAATAAACGCAGGTAATATCAAAGAAATTTTACCACTATCATGAAGTACAATATGTCACGAGAAAACAATGTCAGAATCGCCAAGATCCGTTGAAGCGTTCCAGAGTTATAACCTCATAAAGGGACAGTGGTCAGAATTGTAAAAATTGGCCCGGTCATTAACGTGCAAACCACCCTTGGGGGTGAAGGGGTTAATCAGGATGACAAATAACAATATTCTTACATTTCGTCATCTGTTCAGGGACATTTGCATATTTGTGACTTGAAACTGTGTGGGAATTTATGTCCTTTTGTTTAGCAGTTTGTAAATTATTATTGTATATACAACTTGTCTTATTCACTCACTATTGTTTTTAATGAACTTGTCTTTATCTTTCCGTGTGTCATGGGTTATCATTCCAACCGGTGATTTCACTTTGAATTTGGAATTAACAAACCCACGTGGTGAGTGATGTGTCAGTGTGGCCTGGCAGTGATATATATATATATAAGTAAGGCCAATGCACACTGATCCACAACCATGAATAAGACTCTTCTGAGCTGAAACGCGTCGGTGTATCCACACAGGCCAGAGCCGCATATCACCATCATTTTATTCATTTGATTCTTCAATAACTACTGGACTTTGTATCCACTTACCTACCATCACGCTGGATTCTTTTCTTTGTGCATTTTGAAGACTTTTTGGCTTATCAAAAACGTCAGCGACCACCACAAGACAAAAAAAGAACAGTGACTTCAATAAATCAGAACTGATGAATTTGGTCCGTATTTTTCTTAGATGTTTGTACATTGTACTTTAGGGGAGAATCCTATCTTAACTGCAGGTTACATTTGTTGAATTCATTTATTCCCTGAAGCGGCCCATCCCAGATGACTACTCCGGCATTTAGTAATGAGCAATATTTTTGGGAATTGCCCACCGTTCACCGTAGCTAATAGAAAGAAATAAACCTTAATATTTACTTGCACCAGAAATTCTGCTTTACTTATTCTTGACGAGCCCTTCTTTCCCATTATCGATGGCCTCAAACCACAACTTACCTTGTACATAGGACTCTTCTAATGTAGAACTTACACAAATGACATGCAGAAAGCTGGATGCAACACACAGAGAACATGAGAGAAGCACAGTCAGTGACCGGTGTAATTTACAGTAGCCATAGACAATTGGTATTGCTATTAAACAATCAACCATGAACCATATAATGATGCAAAGAAAGTAATAATGAACACTCTTCACTATGTGAAGTTAATGTTCTCTTTACAAGGGGGTTACGCCCATTCACGGGAGTTACCACGTAAGTTCTAACTATAATTCTGACCCTACGAGGCTCACTGTTATTTCCCGCTAGGATGCAAGTCTTTCTGACAAAGTCTATTAAAGCGCGTTGTGCCTCCCATGCACCAACCAGCCCCTTCCCCAACTGATGTCCTAATCTAGGCCAACCCCAGTACTGTAAGTTATAGCTGGACGTGATAGCCCTCCTCACTGACCTTCTCCAACTGTAGGCATGCTCCTCTGATTGTCATCTTCTAGCAGGCCTTTGGCGCTGAACCTCTGGCAGACGTCTGAGCTTGGGGTGGGAAAGACTGGGTCTCAACTCTTGATAAGTGTCGTCTGATCCCTGGAACTTAAACGGCAGGAGGCACAGATCCTGGTCTTGCTCAGCGCAGTGTGGACTCTGGGTTTTGGCTGGCGCAGTTCGAGACTCTAGGTTTTGACTGGTGCAGTCTGGAGTCTGGATCTCACTCTGGATCTGGACTTTGTCAGGCATTGACCGGCACCTTAGTGGTGTAGACTTTCCGCTGAGGCCTGTTATGTTTGCTCCGGTGCCATCCCTCTGAGCTTTTATACCCAGGAACTCTATCATGCGAGCCACCTAAACAGGCCCAGTACAATAACTTGATCATCCCATAATTCTGCTGGTACAACTTGGTTCCTCCTGGTTTTTCCCAGCCAGCAGATGGCAGTCTTCCCTCACTAATTTTAATTAAAGTGGATGTTTCAACTTAGCAAGTTATCATTTATCCATCAGTGGAACCACAAGCGATCAGCAAGGTATCACCTATCCAGCAGTGGGAATGCCAGCGATCAGTGGCTAGGTTCACATTGCGTTAGTGGGTGATCGCTAACGGACAGCGTTGCACGGCGAAAATGTCGCAATTAACGCCGTGCAACGGGTCCGTTAGCGCACCCATTGACAGCAATGTAAATTTCGCCTGTAGCGCATCACTAGCGCGTGCCTTTTTCGGCTCGCGCTAGCGATGTGCCGTTCTTTTGTAGCGCGCCTCGGACGCTGCTTGCAGCGTCCGCGGCGCGCCCGAGGTCCGTTCCCCGCTCTCGCAGATCGGGGATCTGCGAGAGCGGGGACGTTAGCGCGACCCCTAAATGCGGCCCCTACAAAAACATTGCGTTAGCGCAATCCGCAAGCGCTAGCGCTAAACGGATTGCCCTAACGCAATGTGAACCTAGCAGTAATCATTTATCCAGCAGTGGGACTGCTAGCGATCAGTAAGTTATCTCCAATCCAGCAGTGGGACTGCCAGGGATCAGTAAGTTATCATCTATCCATCACTGGGACCACCAGCGATCAGTAAGTTATCATCTATCCATCAGTGGGACCACCAGCGATCAGTAAGGGTACCGTCACATTAAGCGACGCTGCAGCGATATCGACAACGATGCCGATCGCTGCAGCGTCGCTGTTTCGTCGATGCCGAAGTCCCCGGGTAACCATGGTAAACATCGGGTCACTAAGCCCAGGGCCGCGCTTAGTAACCCGATGTTTACCCTGGTTACCAGTGTAAATGTAAAAAAAAACAAACACTACATACAGGGCCGTATTTGCCACTAGGCACCCGAGGGCACGTGCCTAGGGCGGGGCGATGCGGGGGGGGCGGCACCTGAGCAGTGTGTTTTGTTTTTTTTTTTTTTGTTTTTTTTTTACAGTCTGGTCCGGCTGGTCACCTTAAGACAGCACAACCCCCCCCCCCCAAGCCCCCCCCCCCCCCCCCCCCGTCGCCGCTTATGCCTCCCTGTCTCATACTCACCTCACCTGCTCCAGCGGTGCCGGCTGGTCTGCTCTCAGCGACTGCACGACTGCAGCTCGCCCTGTGTGAGCGGTCACATGGTGCCGCCTCATTAAGGTGATGAATATGCATGAATATTCATCATCTTAAATGGCCGTTACCATCTGACCGCGGCGCTCACACAGGACGAGGAGGACGGTGCAGTGCTGCGCAGGGACAGAGCGAGGTGGAGGATTCCGTTCTTCTGCTACGCGGTGTGTGAGGTGACTCAGGTGAGTATGAATCATTCCAGCCAGGGAGGACGGGGGAGCCGGCGGGGAGGAGGAGGTCCGCGGTGGACGGCCAGGACAGGGAGCCATGCCCATGATACAAGATGGGACTGGGAGCGTCGGGGAGCCGGCGATGAGCCACGCATGGGGGGGGGGCGGGGGGGGTGGGATGAATCATGAATCATCCCAGGCAGCCAGGGAGGATGAAGGGAGTCGGCGGGGAGGATGTAGGAGGTCCGCGGTGGACGGGGAGCCATGATACAAGATGGGACTGGGGAGCCGGCGATGATCCACGCATACGGGGGGGGGGAGATGAGCCAGTGCCTGACCCACCCATCATCTCCCCCTCCCTGTATGCATGGGTGGGTCAGGCACTGGCTCATCTCCCATCCCCCCCCCTGTATGCGTGGCCCACACATACGGGGGGGGGGGATGGGAGATGAGCCAGTGCCTGACCCACCCATGCATACAGGGAGGGGGAAATGAGCCACGCATACAGGGGGGGGGGATGAGCCACCTATGCATACAGGGAGGGGGAGATGAGCCACGCATACAGGGGGGGATGGGAGATGAGCCAGTGCCTGAGCCACCCATGCATACAGGGAGGGGGAGATGAGCCACGCTGCACATACAGGGGGGGGGGATGGGAGATGAGCCAGTGCCTGAGCCACCCATGCATACAGGGAGGGGGAGATGAGCCACGCTGCGCATACAGGGGGGGGATGGGAGATGAGCCAGTGCCTGACCCACCCATGCATACAGGGAGGGGGAAATGAGCCATGCATACAGGGGGGGGGATGAGCCACCTATGCATACAGGGAGGGGGAGATGAGCCATGCATACATGATGGGAGGGGGGGCCATTATACAGTATGCATGGAGCATAATATGTGGCCTTTATACAGTATGGAGCATCATGTGTGGTCATTATACAGTATGGAGCATCATGTGTGGCCATTATAAAGTATGGAGCATCATGTGTGGCCATTATACAGTATGGAGCACTGTGGCCATATTTTTTCGTTTATAATTATTGTATATAAAACAGTGTGATCAGCAGTGCTAAATGGGTGTGGTTGGGACGTGGATATGGGTGTGACTAGTTGTGAAATGGGTGTGGTCAGAGGCGTGGCCTAAAATTTGCCGCGGCGCGCTACGCGCGCTGCACACTTTGTGCCTCCTTCCCTTCTTCAAAAGTTGGGAGGTATGGTACCGCATTTGCCAGATCATGGCAAGTGCCGCAAATCCCATAGGGAATGAATGAGGCCAAACGCAGTGTTGCCGTAAGGCTACGTTCACACTAGCGTTGTGCGCCGCTGCGTCGGCGACGCAACGCACAACGCACGCAAAAACGCGGCAAAACGCACGCAAAAACGCTGCGTTTTGCGACGCATGCGTCGGTTTTTGCCGAAAATCGGACGCAAGAAAAATGCAACTTGTTGCGTTTTCTTGGTCCGACGCTTGCGGCAAAAAAGACGCATGTGTGGCACAACGCAACAAAAAAAAACGCATGCGTCCCCTATGTTAAGTATAGGGGGCGCATGACGCATGCGTCGCCGCTGCGTCGCCGACGCAAACCCGACGCACATTAGCCAAACGCTAATGTGAACGTAGCCTAAGTGATCTGTTACGCGGCACATGCAGAAAAACTACCGGATCTGCTGCAAAAGGCGACTTTCACATCAGCGATTCTTGCTAAAGTCACTGCCGATAGTGTCATACTCACCAATGGGGGGGGGCAGCACTAAAAGTGCCTAGGGCAGCAGAAACTCTAAATACGGCCCTGCCTACATACTTACATTCCGGTGTCTGTCGCGTCCCCCGGCGTCCGCTTCCCTGCACTGTGTAAGCGCCGGCCGTAAAGCACAGCGATGATGTCACCGCTGTGCTCTGCTTTACGGCCGGCCGGCGCTGACACAGGATGCAGGAGGAGTGCAGGGAAGCGGATGCCGGGGGACGCGACAGACATCGGAATGTAAGTATGTAGTGTTTGGTTTTTTTTACATTTACAATGGTAACCAGGGTAAATATCGGGTTACTAAGCGCGGCCCTGTGCTTAGTAACCCGATGTTTACCCTGGTTACCAGTGAAGACATCGCTGAATCGGTGTCACACACGCCGACTCAGCGATGTCAGCGGGAGATCCAGCGACGAAATAAGGTGCTGGCCTTCTAGCTCCGACCAACGATGTCACCGCAGGATCCAGATCGCTGCTGCGTGTCAAACACAAAGATATCGCTATCCAGGACGTTGCAACGTCACGGATCGCTATCGTTATCGTTGTTAAGTTGTTCAGTGTGAAGGTACCTTAAGTTATCATCTATCCAGCAGTGGGACTGCCAGCGATCAGTAAGTTATCATCTATCCATCAGTGGGACCACCAGCGATCAGTAAGTTATCATCTATCCATCAGTGGGACCACCAGCGATCAGTAAGTTATCATCTATCCATCAGTGGGACCGCCAGCAATCAGTAAGTTATCATCTATCCATCAGTGGGACCGCCAGCAATCAGTAAGTTATCAATGCTGGAGACACTGGGGCAGATTGCTGGACACACTGGTGGTAATATGCTGGACACACTGGTGGTAATATGCTGGACACACTGGTGGTAATATGCTGGACACACTGGGGGACCGCCAGCGATCAGTAAGTCATCATCTATCCATCAGTGGGACAGCAGGCAATCAGCAAGGTATCACCTATCCATCAGTGGGACCGCCAGCGATCAGTAAGTTATCATCTATCCATCAGTGGGACTGCCAGCGATCAGTAAGTTATCATCTATCCATCAGTGGGACAGCAGGCAATCAGCAAGGTATGACCTATCCAGGAGTGGGACCATCAGTGATCAGTAAGTTATCATCTATCCATCAGTGGGACTGCCAGCGATCAGTAAGTTATCATCTATCCATCAGTGGGACTGCCAGCGATCAGTAAGTTATCATCTATCCATCAGTGGGACTGCCAGCGATCAGTAAGTTATCATCTATCCATCAGTGGGACTGCCAGCGATCAGTAAGTTATCATCTATCCATCAGTGGGACTGCCAGCGATCAGTAAGTTATCATCTATCCATCAGTGGGACCATCAGCGATCAGTAAGTTATCATCTATCCATCAGTGGGACTGCCAGCGATCAGTAAGTTATCATCTATCCATCAGTGGGACTGCCAGCGATCAGTAAGTTATCATCTATCCATCAGTGGGACCGCCAGCAATCAGTAAGGTATCATCTATCCATCAGTGGGACCACCAGCGATCAGTAAGTTATCATCTATCCATCAGTGGGACTGCCAGCGATCAGTAAGTCATCATCTATCCATCAGTGGGACTGCCAGCGATCAGTAAGTTATCATCTATCCAGCAGTGGGACCGCCAGCGATCAGTAAGTTATCATCTATCCATCAGTGGGACCGCCAGCAATCAGTAAGGTATCATCTATCCATCAGTGGGACCGCCAGCGATCAGTAAGTCATCATCTATCCATCAGTGGGACTGCCAGCGATCAGTAAGTTATCATCTATCCATCAGTGGGACCGCCAGTGATCAGTAAGTTATCATCTATCCATCAGTGGGACTGCCAGCGATCAGTAAGTTATCATCTATCCATCAGTGGGACCGCCAGTGATCAGTAAGTTATCATCTATCCATCAGTGGGACTGCCAGCGATCAGTAAGTTATCATCTATCCATCAGTGGGACTGCCAGCGATCAGTAAGTTATCATCTATCCATCAGTGGGACTGCCAGCGATCAGTAAGTTATCATCTATCCATCAGTGGGACCGCCAGCGATCAGTAAGTCATCATCTATCCATCAGTGGGACCGCCAGCAATCAGTAAGGTATCATCTATCCATCAGTGGGACCGCCAGCGATCAGTAAGTCATCATCTATCCATCAGTGGGACTGCCAGCGATCAGTAAGTTATCATCTATCCATCAGTGGGACCGCCAGTGATCAGTAAGTTATCATCTATCCATCAGTGGGACTGCCAGCGATCAGTAAGTTATCATCTATCCATCAGTGGGACTGCCAGCGATCAGTAAGTCATCATCTATCCATCAGTGGGACCATCAGCGATCAGTAAGTTATCATCTATCCAGCAGTGGGACCGCCAGAGATCAGTAAGTTATCATCTATCCATCAGTGGGACCGCCAGAGATCAGTAAGTTATCATCTATCCAGCAGTGGGACCACCTGCAATCAGTAAGTTATCATCTATCCATCAGTGGGACCGCCAGCGATCAGTAAGTCATCATCTATCCATCAGTGGGACTGCCAGAGATCAGTAAGTTATCATCTATCCAGCAGTGGGACCGCCAGAGATCAGTAAGTTATCATCTATCCATCAGTGGGACCGCCAGCGATCAGTAAGGTATCACCTATCCATCAGTGGGACCGCCAGCGATCAGTAAGTTATCATCTATCCAGCAGTGGGACCACCTGCAATCAGTAAGTCATCATCTATCCATCAGTAGGACTGCCAGCGATCAGTAAGTCATCATCTATCCATCAGTAGGACTGCCAGCGATCAGTAAGTTATCATCTATCCATCAGTAGGACCGCCAGCGATCAGTAAGTTATCATCTATCCATCAGTAGGACCGCCAGCGATCAGTAAGTTTTCATCTATACAGCAGTGGGACCACCTGCTATCAGTGTCATCTATCCTGTGAATGGGTGATAATTTAGTAAGCTGAGACAACTTCATTAATGTCCATCATTTTATTTTTAGTTCCTAAATTTATTCTTTAATAATTTATTTGTAACTGTATGATGATTTTCAGTTATTCTGGCCACCACCAAGGGGAGTTAAATGTTAACAGATGAATACAGCCATATTTGAACTTAGAATGGTTTTCCACCTATAGAAAAGTGGTCCACAAACGTTTCCCAGCATGTCCTATAACAAAGTTAGACAGTACTCATCCTCACCCTGTTCAGCACCAGCTTTCCAATACCAATTAGGTTTGTGGGTTTGGCTGCACCGGTGACAAATGAATGCAACAAGCACGTCGCTGGGTCCAGACGCTGGACTGGGGAGGGTGAGTACTAACATAACTTTGATTTAACATGCTGGGAAACTTTTAGGGATCACTAGTCTATAAGTGGAAACCCCCTTTAATGAGAGCTGTATAAATCTGTCAGGAGTTCCCCTTCGTAGTGGCTTAAAGTAGCTGCTGTGACAGCGATATGGCAATCAGGGTATAGGTTGGGGGACTTTGATTTATTTGGCACATGTTAACCCCTTAATGCCACTTGATGGATAAATACTGAAATGACTTCTGTTAATGTTGTTGTTAATCACTGACAATGGCATATAAGCTCAGAGATCGAGTGCCCATTGGCCCTCCTGCAGCACGATTTTGGGGTGTTGATGAGCTGCCATGACAGCCGGTGACCTACTGAAAGTCCATATTCCTGTCAAGTTAATTTTCCTGTAATGTCTAGCCATGAGCTATGATTTTTACTATACTCAATACCATAGAATCATAGAATGGTAAAGTTGGAAGGGACTTCCTGGGTCATCTGGTCCAACCCCCTGCTCAAAGCAGGTTTCACTAAATCATCCCAGACAGATGTCTGTCCAGCCAATGTTTTAAGACTTCCATCGAAGGAGAACTCGTCACCTCTCATGGCCGCCTGTTCCACTCATTGATCACCCTCACTGTCAAAAAGTTTTTTATAATATCTAATCTGTCTCCTCCCATTCAGTATCATCCCATTGCTTCTAGTCTTTCCTTGTGCAAATGAGAATAAAGATGATCCTTCTACAATGTGACAGCCCTTGAGATATTTGTAGACAGCTATTAAGTCTCCTCTCAGTCTTCTTTTCTGCAAGCTAAACATTCTCAAATCCTGTAACCGTTCCTCATAGGACATGGTTTGCAGACCGGTCACCATTCTGGTCGCTCTTCTCTGAACTTGCTCCAGTTTGTTGATGTCTTTTTTTAAATGTGGTGCCCAAAGCTGGACACAGTATTCCAGATGATGTCTGACCAAAGAGGAGTAGAGGGCAATAATGACTTCGCGTGATCTAGACTGTATGCTTCTGTTAATACATCCCAGAATTGTATTTGCCTTTTTTGCTGCTGCATCACACTGTTGACTCATGTTCAGTCTGTGATCTATTAGTATACCCAAGTCTTTTTCACACGTGCTGTTGCTTAACTCTACTCCTCCCATTCTCTATATGCTTTTTTCATTTTTATTGCCCAGATGTAGTACTTTGCATTTTTCCTGGTTAAAAACCATTCTGTTAGTTGCTGCTCACTGCTCCAGTTTATTTATATCTTTTTGAATCTTCTCTCTTCTCTAGTATTAGCTATCCCTCCTAGCTTTGTGCCATCAGCAAATTTAATCATTTATCCTCAATTCCTTCATCTAAATCATTGATAAAGATGTTGAACAATACAGGGCCCAGGACAGAGCCCTGTGGTACCCCACTTGAGACATTCTTCCAACTGGATGTGCAGCCATTTACGACCACTCTTTGGGTCTGATCACTAAGCCAGTTATGAATCCATCTAACAGTTGCCTTGACCAGTCCATACTTATTCATTTTTTCAATAAGGATGGTGTGAGATACTTTGTCAAAGTACCGTATTTTTTGGGCTATAAGAAGCACTTTTTTCCCAATTTTTTTTGGGGGGGAAATGGGAGTGCATCTTATAGTCCAAATGTACTTACCAGGAGTGTGGTGTCAGCAAGAGTTGGGCGATTCTGTCGGTCCTGGGCTGGGAAGAGGGGGTGTTCGGTGGTCCAACTCTTCAGGGCAATGATCGCCCTCCCATCCCAGGTTGGTTTGGCACTGCAGGGCCCCCGTCGACATTTTGTGAACGCCTGGAGTCCCCCACACTACCACTGCTGCAATGCGGTGGCCTCAAGGCTGCACCCTGATCTCATTTTTCGAGATCTCAAGAAGAGATCTCGAGACGAGATCTTGTTTCCAAGATCTCAATCTGGATGGTCATTTTCAGGGGACTCCAGGCTTTCACAAAATGTCAATGGAGACCCCACACCACTGAACCAGCCTGGGATGGGGATGGGATTTCCCATAGGCCACCGCATTGCAGCAATGGATATGTGGGGCTTTTACAAAATGTCAGCAGAGCCCCCGCACCACCCTGCACCGCCGAACTTGTGCTCCATCCTGGGATGGGATACAGATCAACGCCGGACCACCGAAAAACTCCTGTGACCCTGCTCCACCATCACTGCCAATTTCCCCCCAGTAAGCTAAATTCAGACTGTAAGACGGATCCCTATTTGATGCATTATTTTTTTCCCTATTTTCCTTCTGAGTATTTGTGGTGCGTCTTATGGTCCGGTGCGTCTTATAGTCTGAAAAATATGGTAATACTTGAGCAATGCTGTGTGTACTATAAGAGATCACAGGTTAAAGTCCCTATTGAGGACTTAAAACAAAAAAACTAAGAAATAAAAAGTAGTTTTTTTAAAAATGTATATATAAAAAATCAAATCAACCTTCTTTTCCGGAGTTAAAAATAAAGATATGTAATAAATAAATATATACAGTACAGAGCAAACGTTTGGACACACCTTCTCATTTAAAGATTTTTCTGTATTTTCAGGACTATGAAAATTGTAAATTCCCACTGAAGGCATCAAAACTATGAATTAACACATGTGGAATTATATACTGAACAAAAAAGTGTTAAACAACTGAAATTATGTCTTATAGTCTAGGTTCTTCAAAGTAGACACCTTTTGCTTTGCACCTGACTGCTTTGCACACTCTTGGCATTCTCTTGATGAGCTTCAAGAGGTAGTCACCGGGAATGGTTTTCACTTCACAGGTGTGCCCTGTCAGGTTTAATAAGTGGGATTTCTTGCCTTATAAATGGGGTTGGGACCATCAGTTGTGTTGTGCAGATGTCTGGTGGATACACAGCTGATAGTCCTACTGAATAGACTGTAAGGGTATGTGTCCACGGTCAGGAAACGCTGCGTGTTTGACACTGCGCAGAGCTGCAGCGTCAAACACGCAGCGTCCAGATGTTTGTGATACAAATGAGACAAGAATGTCTGAATGTATGTGTAGATAGTGATTTCATGTATCTATTGCCATTAACTGAGTAAAACAAGACAAAATGGAAGCGGGGAAGTGCCCTCTGAGTGACCTATTTGTATTACATGAGGAGATGTGGCATGAACAACCATGTACGCACGCGAAGCAGCATTCTTGTAGTATGAAGAAAATATTCTCAGAGCGAATAACAAGATAAGCGCGAGATTTGCACAATAACAACTCGTGATCTGCACAATAATAAGAAAAATGCCAGTACGCATGACCAGACTAGATCCAGTTTTAAGTGTATAAAACGAGACGACATCTAGGTGGGGGTAGGGACTTTTCCAGACACTTCAAGTGGACGCACTTTGGTCTGTGATGTAAGCCGGAATTTTTTCCTCCCCCTGCCGATGCCGAGGTCCCCCGGTCAGGAGAAGTGATGCTACAATATCCGGTAATGTATTGATGCTTACTATCTCTATGTATATGTAGCGCCCCCACTGCCGCAGGACCGAGGGGTACCCGGTACCGGGCCTCTGAGTCTCTGCTCTGGGGTTGTCATGGTGGCTAGACCCGGTCCGTGACCCTGCTGAGGGGCGTATAGTAATAGATGTGGATGGTGGTGGTGGTGCGGTGCAGTAAATAACGAGGACACCAGGTTGCAGTCTCTTTACCTCTTTACTGAAGGCTTCTGGGTCCTCAATCCGGAATACGGTTAACAGGGCTGCGCAAGTCCGGCCGGTCCGATGGCACCTCCAGAGTTCCCTTCGCAGGTGGAAATCTGTGCCTTCCTTCTAGCGCTTATGTGTTGTGGTCCTCCCCTGCTGTGCTTACGGGATAGTCCCCACAACTGTTGTGTCTGTTTCTCGTGTTCCCTCACAACTCGATTCTGATGTTCTTCTTCTTCTCGTCCCCCAGATCTTATGGTAGGACGCACCCGTATGACGGGAAGGCTCGGAGCTCTTCCGGGACCCTAGAGTCGCCCCTCTCCACAAGTTGCCCCCTATGTCTGCGTAGGTGATGTAGGTGAGACAGCCAGCCTATAGCTCTCTGCCCTGCCGTTGGTTTGAAGTAATGCTTAGAGCTCTGTACTTCCTCAGCGTTCCGGCCACCGGTTATTTACGCCTAGGTAGGATGTTGCCTCGGTCTAACAGCACGACTCCTACTGGTATTTCTCCCTGTTGCGTTGATCTCGTTTCTCACTCAGCACAATAAATCTTGCTTCTTTTCCTTTCTTAGGGCACCGCCGCTATGAAGTGCAGGCGTGGTCCCGTAGCTTTCTCTCTGTTTGCCAGGTGTTATGGTTCTCAATGGCAAGAGAACATAGCCCAGCAAACATAAGTACTAGCTCTTGGAAGGATGGAAACTAAACTGACCATGAACTAAACCTGCCGCACAACTAACAGTAGCCGGGTAGCGTTGCCTACGTTTTTTATCCCTAGACGCCCAGCGCCGGCCGGAGGACTAACTAATCCTGGCAGAGGAAAATATAGTCCTGGCTCACCTCTAGAGAAATTTCCCCGATAGGCAGACAGAGGCCCCCACATATATTGGCGGTGATTTTAGATGAAATGACAAACGTAGTATGAAAATAGGTTTAGCAAAATTGAGGTCCGCTTACTAGATAGTAGGAAGACAGAAAGGGCACTTTCATGGTCAGCTGAAAACCCTATCAAAATGCCATCCTGAAATTACTTTAAGACTCTAGTATTAACTCATAACATCAGAGTGGCAATTTCAGATCACAAGAGCTTTCCAGACACAGAAACGAAACTACAGCTGTGAACTGGAACAAAATGCAAAAACAAACGAGGACTAAAGTCCAACTTAACTGGGAGTTGTCTAGCAGCAGGAACATGCACAGAAAGGCTTCTGATTACAATGTTGACCGGCATGGAAGTGACAGAGGAGCAAGGTTAAATAGCGACTCCCACATCCTGATGGAAACAGGTGAACAGAGGGGATGATGCACACCAGTTCAATTCCACCAGTGGCCACCGGGGGAGCCCAAAATCCAATTTCACAACAGTACCCCACCGAACCCTCACCAGAACCACCAGGGCGATCAGGATGAGCCCTATGAAAGGCACGGACCAGATCGGAGGCATGAACATCAGAGGCAGTCACCCAAGAATTATCCTCCTGACCGTATCCCTTCCATTTGACCAGATACTGGAGTTTCCGTCTGGAAACACGGGAGTCCAAGATTTTTTCCACAACGTACTCCAACTCGCCCTCAACCAACACCGGAGCAGGAGGCTCAACGGAAGGCACAACCGGTACCTCATACCTGCGCAACAATGACCGATGAAAAACATTATGAATAGAAAAAGATGCAGGGAGGTCCAAACGGAAGGACACAGGGTTAAGAATCTCCAATATCTTGTACGGGCCGATGAACCGAGGCTTAAACTTAGGAGAAGAAACCCTCATAGGGACAAAACGAGAAGACAACCACACCAAGTCCCCAACACAAAGCCGAGGACCAACCCGATGCCGGCGGTTGGCAAAAAGCTGAGTCTTCTCCTGGGACAACTTCAAATTGTCCACTACCTGCCCCCAAATCTGATGCAACCTCTCCACCACAGCATCCACTCCAGGACAATCTGAAGATTCCACCTGACCAGAAGAAAATCGAGGATGAAACCCCGAATTACAGAAAAAAGGAGACACCAAGGTGGCAGAGCTGGCCCGATTATTGAGGGCAAACTCCGCTAAAGGCAAAAAAGCAACCCAATCATCCTGATCTGCAGACACAAAACACCTCAAATATGTCTCCAAGGTCTGATTCGTCCGCTCGGTCTGGCCATTAGTCTGAGGATGGAAAGCAGACGAGAAAGACAAATCTATGCCCATCCTAGCACAGAATGCTCACCAAAATCTAGACACGAATTGGGTTCCTCTGTCAGAAACGATATTCTCCGGAATACCATGCAAACGGACCACATTTTGAAAAAACAGAGGAACCAACTCGGAAGAAGAAGGCAACTTAGGCAGGGGAACCAAATGGACCATCTTAGAGAAACGGTCACACACCACCCAGATGACAGACATCTTCTGAGAAACAGGAAGATCCGAAATAAAATCCATCGAGATGTGCGTCCAGGGCCTCTTCGGGATAGGCAAGGGCAACAACAATCCACTAGCCCGAGAACAACAAGGCTTGGCCCGAGCACAAACGTCACAAGACTGCACAAAGCCTCGCACATCTCGAGACAGGGAAGGCCACCAGAAGGACCTTGCCACCAAATCCCTGGTACCAAAGATTCCAGGATGACCTGTCAACGCAGAAGAATGAACCTCAGAAATGACTTTACTGGTCCAATCATCAGGAACAAACAGTCTACCAGGTGGGCAACGATCAGGTCTATCCGCCTGAAACTCCTGCAAGGCCCGCCGCAGGTCTGGAGAAACGGCAGACAATATCACTCCATCCTTAAGGATACCTGTAGGTTCAGAGTTACCAGGGGAGTCAGGCTCAAAACTCCTAGAAAGGGCATCCGCCTTAACATTCTTAGAACCCGGCAGGTAGGACACCACAAAATTAAACCGAGAGAAAAACAACGACCAGCGCGCCTGTCTAGGATTCAGGCGTCTGGCGGACTCAAGATAAATTAGATTTTTGTGGTCAGTCAATACCACCACCTGATGTCTAGCCCCCTCAAGCCAATGACGCCACTCCTCAAAAGCCCACTTCATGGCCAAAAGCTCCCGATTCCCAACATCATAATTCCGCTCGGCGGGCGAAAATTTACGCGAGAAAAAGGCACAAGGTCTCATCACGGAACAATCGGAACTTCTCTGCGACAAAACTGCCCCAGCTCCGATTTCAGAAGCGTCGACCTCAACCTGAAAAGGAAGAGCAACATCAGGCTGACGCAACACAGGGGCGGAAGAAAAGCGGCGCTTAAGCTCCCGAAAGGCCTCCACAGCAGCAGGGGACCAATCAGCAACATCAGCACCCTTCTTAGTCAAATCAGTCAATGGTTTAACAACATCAGAAAAACCAGCAATAAATCGACGATAAAAGTTAGCAAAGCCCAAAAATTTCTGAAGACTCTTAAGAGAAGAGGGTTGCGTCCAATCACAAATAGCCTGAACCTTGACAGGATCCATCTCGATGGAAGAGGGGGAAAAAATATATCCCAAAAAGGAAATCTTTTGAACCCCAAAAATGCACTTAGAACCCTTCACACACAAGGAATTAGACCGCAAAACCTGAAAAACCCTCCTGACCTGCTGGACATGAGAGTCCCAGTCATCCGAAAAAATCAAAATATCATCCAGATACACAATCATAAATTTATCCAAATAATCACGGAAAATGTCATGCATAAAGGACTGAAAGACTGAAGGGGCATTTGAAAGACCAAAAGGCATCACCAAATACTCAAAGTGGCCCTCGGGCGTATTAAATGCGGTCTTCCACTCATCCCCCTGCTTAATTCGCACCAAATTATACGCCCCACGGAGATCTATCTTAGAGAACCACTTGGCCCCCTTTATGCGAGCAAACAAATCAGTCAGCAGTGGCAACGGATATTGATATTTAACCGTGATTTTATTCAAAAGCCGATAACGATAATCAATACACGGTCTCAAAGAGCCATCTTTCTTAGCCACAAAGAAAAAACCGGCTCCTAAGGGAGATGACGAAGGACGAATATGTCCCTTTTCCAAGGACTCCTTTATATATTCTCGCATAGCAGCATGTTCAGGCACAGACAGATTAAATAAACGACCCTTAGGGTATTTACTACCCGGAATCAAATCTATGGCACAATCGCACTCCCGGTGCGGAGGTAATGAACCAAGCTTAGGTTCTTCAAAAACGTCACGATATTCAGTCAAGAATTCAGGAATCTCAGAGGGAATAGATGATGAAATGGAAACCACAGGTACGTCCCCATGCGTCCCCTTACATCCCCAGCTTAACACAGACATAGCTTTCCAGTCAAGGACTGGGTTATGAGATTGCAGCCATGGCAATCCAAGCACCAACACATCATGTAGGTTATACAGCACAAGAAAGCGAATAATCTCCTGATGATCCGGATTAATCCGCATAGTTACTTGTGTCCAGTATTGTGGTTTATTACTAGCCAATGGGGTGGAGTCAATCCCCTTCAGGGGTATAGGAGTTTCAAGAGGCTCCAAATCATACCCACAGCGTTTGGCAAAGGACCAATCCATAAGACTCAAAGCGGCGCCAGAGTCGACATAGGCATCCGCGGTAATAGATGATAAAGAACAAATCAGGGTCACAGACAGAATAAACTTAGACTGTAAAGTGCCAATTGAAACAGACTTATCAAGCCTCTTAGTACGCTTAGAGCATGCTGATATAACATGAGTTGAATCACCGCAATAGAAGCACAACCCATTTTTTCGTCTTAAATTCTGCCGTTCACTTCTGGAAAGAATTCTATCACATTGCATATTCTCTGGCGTCTTCTCAGTAGACACCGCCAAATGGTGCACAGGTTTGCGCTCCCGCAGACGCCTATCGATCTGGATAGCCATTGTCATGGACTCATTCAGACCCGCAGGCACAGGGAACCCCACCATAACATCCTTAATGGCATCAGAGAGACCCTCTCTGAAATTCGCCGCCAGGGCGCACTCATTCCACTGAGTAAGCACAGCCCATTTACGGAATTTCTGGCAGTATATTTCAGCTTCGTCTTGCCCCTGAGATAGGGACATCAAGGCCTTTTCCGCCTGAAGCTCTAACTGAGGTTCCTCATAAAGCAACCCCAAGGCCAAAAAAAACGCATCCACATTGAGCAACGCAGGATCCCCTGGAGCCAATGCAAAAGCCCAATCCTGAGGGTCGCCCCGGAGCAAGGAAATCACAATCCTGACCTGCTGAGCAGGATCTCCAGCAGAGCGAGATTTCAGGGACAAAAACAACTTGCAATTATTTTTGAAATTTTGAAAGCAAGATCTATTCCCCGAGAAAAATTCAGGCAAAGGAATTCTAGGTTCAGATATAGGAACATGAACAACAAAATCTTGTAAATTTTGAACTTTCGTGGTGAGATTATTCAAACCTGCAGCTAAACTCTGAATATCCATTTTAAACAGGTGAACACAGAGCCATTCCAGGATTAGAAGGAGAGAGAGAGAGAGAAAGGCTGCAATATAGGCAGACTTGCAAGAGATTCTATTACAAGCACACTCAGAACTGAAGGGAAGGGGGAAAAAAAAAAAAAAAAATCTTCAGCAGACTTCTCTTTTCTCTCCTTTCTCTGTCAATTAATTTAACCCTTTTGGGCCGGTCAAACTGTTATGGTTCTCAATGGCAAGAGAACATAGCCCAGCAAACATAAGTACTAGCTCTTGGAAGGATGGAAACTAAACTGACCATGAACTAAACCTGCCGCACAACTAACAGTAGCCGGGTAGCGTTGCCTACGTTTTTTATCCCTAGACGCCCAGCGCCGGCCGGAGGACTAACTAATCCTGGCAGAGGAAAATATAGTCCTGGCTCACCTCTAGAGAAATTTCCCCGATAGGCAGACAGAGGCCCCCACATATATTGGCGGTGATTTTAGATGAAATGACAAACGTAGTATGAAAATAGGTTTAGCAAAATTGAGGTCCGCTTACTAGATAGTAGGAAGACAGAAAGGGCACTTTCATGGTCAGCTGAAAACCCTATCAAAATACCATCCTGAAATTACTTTAAGACTCTAGTATTAACTCATAACATCAGAGTGGCAATTTCAGATCACAAGAGCTTTCCAGACACAGAAACGAAACTACAGCTGTGAACTGGAACAAAATGCAAAAACAAACGAGGACTAAAGTCCAACTTAACTGGGAGTTGTCTAGCAGCAGGAACATGCACAGAAAGGCTTCTGATTACAATGTTGACCGGCATGGAAGTGACAGAGGAGCAAGGTTAAATAGCGACTCCCACATCCTGATGGAAACAGGTGAACAGAGGGGATGATGCACACCAGTTCAATTCCACCAGTGGCCACCGGGGGAGCCCAAAATCCAATTTCACAACAGCCAGGCCTCTGTCAGGATCCCACCCCTGACAGGGACCCTACCAAATCTTCCCCTACAACACCCTCTGCCTCAAGGTGTTGCCTGGTTCCAACCCAGTCAGCGTTCTCTCTAACTTCCTGCCTAACCCCCAGTTTTACCAGACTGTGAGGAGTGGCCTAATGAATAGTACCCTTAGCTCCCCCTGGAGGCCAGACTGTGAAATGTATTGGTGTATGTGATACCTGGTCAGATGAACTCCTTCAGTGCCATCAGACGTACCATAGCCCCCCTTAGCGGCGGAGCCACAGTACTGCAACGACCAGGACTCTGGGGCGCTGCACTCCCCCCCGGTTAAATGCAGTACTCCTGGACTGGGAAGAAAACAATACACGTCAGCAAAAAGACTTACAATTTCGAAAATGCAAGTACAAGTCAACTTTTTAACAGAGCTTCCCTTTATGGGAGGTGAGGACTCTTGAACGTTACAAACATGGTTAAATACTTTTTAAATAACTTTACTATAAATAACTTTTCTTACCCAACCGGGTATTCTACTAAGTGCAAAATTTTGAACATTAATCCAACTTTGCCTTTAAGGACGTACTCGCTAAATCCACTAAAGACCTTCTTATATCACATATAAGGCTAATTAACTTTTACGCATTCTCCTACTTTAAGTCTGCAGGACCGCCTGTCCTAACTGCTCCAGACCTACTGCCTCTCCTTTCTGTTACAGGACCGCTCCTTTCCGCCCGAGCCTACTGTCCTTCCACTACTATACACAGTATAGAACATATCATTTTTCTTTCAGTTTAAGATCACTGAGCCATCTCTATATGGCTCCTAGGAGGACTCACTACTAACCCCTACGGGTTCACTTCCTGTCCTCATTCTTCTATTAACATTATTGAACATTTCTTACAATCAACTAGTTAGTTACGTTTAACTTTCACATATCAACATCATCAATACTTTCTTTTCAAGACATTATTGCCATTCAACCATCTTAAGGCAACACTGTTCATAAGTGCAGGATGTGAACATCCCCTTTAAGAGGGGACCAAGTCTCTATGAGGTAGTGCAACTTCTCAAGCCGCAAGTCCGTATGCAGCAAGGACTCCAGTGCAAGTTCCAAGAACCGTATCTTCGCAAAGAGTCCGTCTTTTATATAAAACCAGTAGAGAGCACCTTTAAGAAGGTGCAAACTATATACAAGGAGTTTGTATCATGCATTGTTCATGATTCAGCAGTTCTTGATAACTGGTGCAAAAACGTAGAAAACAAACAAAAACAATAGGGATCCCTGGTCAACAAAGGGATCCCTTTAAGAGTTAACCCTGGACGGGTTTTAGCAGCAAAATAGCAGAGGAAAACAATGAACTATGTACAATCATTAAAGCATTTTTGCTTACTCTGATGGTGGCTGTGCAGGGGGTGGTCTTCTTCCAGGCCTCACCCGGCCAACGGGTCGCGTTGGTGCAGCAAGGACCGGTCCTGGCTCCAGCAGTGACAGGATCCCTCGTCGGGATGCCCTCCTTGCTTGTGGGCGAGCGCGACCCAGAGGCACGCAGTGGACCCGGACCTCCTGAGGTTCCGCGGGGACGGGCTCCGGCACGTTCCCTGCAGATGGCTCGTCCTCCGGCGTCCCGGCAGCAGCCTGGAGGGCGACGCACCGCTGGACGCCTCGAGCTATCCAGCCAGTCTCGCCAGTTTCCCTCCTCCACCGGGTGTAGGTCACTGCATCGCCAGGCTCCAGATCGGAATCGTACCTTCCCCCGCAGGGCTCCACTTCTTCCTGATCCACACGGACCTGCAGTGGCTCCCCGATCTCCTGGATAACTCCCCTTCCTTTCCGGGAGTTAAAGGATATTACTACACCCCAGTGTGACAGTGGAACCTCCTCAACGCTCCTCAGATCGACCTGGGCTGCCGGTTGGGGCCTCTTCCGCCACGCTGTCATCAGGCGCTGCAGGTGCTCCGCCTCCGGCAGGATCCTCAGGCCCTGTGCCTGCAGCTCACACTCCGCCGCGGCCGGGATAAAAGAAGCGGGGGACACCGGAGACAGGCGGACCTCCGTAGGTTGGCCCAGCTGAGCGATCACACGGGCATCGGCTTCCAGGCGGCAGGCTATCTGCCGGGCCTCGGCTGCAGCCACACACTCCTCGGACATCGGCCATGGGGGTCGGCCTATCGGTAGCTCCGCCAGGGTCAATTCCCGCAACGATGGCGTGTCCGGGGCTGTGTCGGGTTGTACAGCCTCTTGCTGAGTCGGGTCATTCCCACGCGGTGCTTCCGGCGTCGCCATTTTCGCTTCCTCTTTGGTGTCCTCTTCCCGCGGTCTCTTTCGTGGGCAGCCCCGTCTCCATGGTCTCCATCCTCCAAAGAGAATGAGGAGGCGGACCTCGGCTGCTGACGGACACGTCCTCAGGACACAGAAATATTTAGACTGGGCGGCCATGGTCGTTCGCGCTCTCCAGCTTGTCTACGCCCACTCCACGCCCTTCTTCTTCTCCTGCGCTCTCCTCAGCGCTGTAATGGCGGCGGATTTTGGCGGCAAGTGGCACAGCACAGTCTTTGCAATAAAGTACAGTCCAAGCACAGTAAATCACAGTTCCAAGGCACACATGACCCGATTCTCCAGGCTGAAGTAGATCCTGTTCGTGACGCCAAGTTTGCAGCGCCCCCACTGCCGCAGGGCCGAGGGGTACCCGGTACCAGGCCTCTGAGTCTCTGCTCTGGAGTTATCACGGTGGCTAGACCCGGTCCGTGACCCTGCTGAGGGGCGCCCAATGAAAGGTGGTGGTATGGTGCTGATGTTATGGTGCGGTGTAGTGCCGGTCGCAGTCAATAACGAGGACACCAGGTTGCAGTCTCTTTACCTCTTTACTGAAGGCTTCTGGGTCCTCAATCCGGAATACGGTTAACAGGGCTGCGCAAGTCCGGCCGGTCCGATGGCACCTCCAGAGTTCCCTTCGCAGGTGGAAATCTGTGCCTTCCTTCTAGCGCTTATGTGTTGTGGTCCTCCCCTGCTGTGCTTACGGGATAGCCCCCACAACTGTTGCGTCTGTTTCTCGTGTTCCCTCACAACTCGATTCTGATGTTCTTCTTCTTCTTCTTCTTTAGGACGCACCCGTATGACGGGAAGGCTCGGAGCTCTTCCGGGACCCTAGAGTCGCCCCTCTCCACAAGTTGCCCCCTATGTCTGCGTAGGTGATGTAGGTGAGACAGCCAGCCTATAGCTCTCTGCCCTGCCATTGGTTTGAAGTAATGCTTAGAGCTCTGTACTTCCTCGGCGTTCCGGCCACCGGTTATTTACGCCTCAGTAGGATGTTGCCTCGGTCTAACAGCACGACTCCTACTGGTATTTCTCCCTGTTGCGTTGATCTCGTTTCTCACTCAGCACAATAAATCTCGCTTCTTTTCCTTTCTTAGGGCACCGCCGCTATGAAGTGCAGACGCGGTCCCGTAGCTTTCTCTCTGTTTGCCAGGCCTCTGTCAGGATCCCACCCCTGACAGGGACCCTACCGAATCTTCCCCTACAACACCCTCTGCCACAAGGTGTTGCCTGGTTCCAACCCAGTCAGCGTTCTCTCTAACTTCCTGCCTAACCCCCAGTTTTACCAGACTGTGAGGAGTGGCCTAATGAATAGTACCCTTAGCTCCCCCTGGAGGCCAGACTGTGAAATGTATTGGTGTATGTGATACCTGGTCAGATGAACTCCTTCAGTGCCATCAGACGTACCATAGCCCCCCTTAGCGGCGGAGCCACAGTACTGCAACGACCAGGACTCTGGGGCGCTGCACTTATATAGTTGTATAATAAAGATATTGATCATTGCATGTCAGAACTTTTGAACTAATCTTGTGCCAAAGGTCAAAATAAATCTTTTTAATCACAATTAATAAATTTTATAATCTTGTTTTACCGAAAAAGACTTTTGTCTGTGCCTAATTAGTATATTAGTGAGCGCTTCGTAAGTAAGGTGTAAACACCTCTTCATTTATGACTCGGTAAGACATAAATTGGCGTAGTCGGCAGGATTTTATGAAAGTAAGGTTTTTGGGTTTTTTTGCTAAAAAGAATTTTGTGATAGATAATAGATGGATTTTTGTAAGTTTGATTGTCTAGACAAAGGAAATTGTTAAGTTGCTAGAAGATTGTTTCTTTTTGGCACAAAGCCAATTTTTAGAAATCCTTATAACTTTTTGTCTGAACATAATTTTAAAATTCTGTTTTTATCAAAGTGATATGTTTTGATTGATAATTCTTCGTGCAAAAAATCAGAATTTGGCATTTTGCCAAAAAAATGTTTAAAAAGCGTAAGGAAAAAGCTGAAGAAGTTGTCGAGGTTCTCGGCTGGACTGCAGCCCCGTACAACATTTTGGCACAGCAATTGGTAAATTCGGGTCTGGCGGAGCAATGGTCAAGTAAGCTCAAGGGAAGTGAACCCACTGATGTTGTTGAAGTACTCAGGGGGGTCCCCGCAAAGGCGGGTGATGCAGTGTCGCTTGGGCGACGTGCATGGAACTAAGTGAACCCCATGATGTTGTTAATGTACTCATGGGGATCCCTGCAAAGGCAGGTGATGCAGTTAACCCCTCGATGTTGTTAAGTTACTCGAGGGTGTCCCTGCCAAGGCAGGTGATGCAGTGTCTCTATTGGGTGTTGGCCACCGCCTATAGAGCAGTTCACAAGAAGAACTCTCTGTTGTTGAAAAAAATTATCTTAAGCTGAACAGAGATTAACTGAATCTGAAGGAAGACGGGTAGTGCTGGAATGCAGTAAAAAAAAATTTACTAAAGGATAAATTGGAACACTATCAGGGTGTAGCAGAAAAAGCTGCCATCAAAGTTGCTCAAAATAAATACCGTAAACGAAAAGGAAAAATCAATAAGGAAAAAGTATATAAAAGTATAGCCGCTGCATCTGTAAATTGGGACCCGGATAAATGGGACGGGGATGTGTGGGATACCTCATCATCAGACGATTGGGAGGACCCACCAGCTCCTGTTATTGATCCTCCAAAAGGTTCATCAAAATTAAAAGCTAATCCTATTCAAAGGCGTATGGAACGTACGGAAAATGAAATAATCCGGGAGCAAGCCCGTGATGCAGCTGGTCACCTTCAATTTGGAGATGACGGACAGTCCATTATGGTGGAACGAGGTGTTCCCCATACTTGAACCAGGATCTCAACTGAGGATTATACTCAAAATGAAGTAGATAGCATCTTAACCCAGTTTAAACAAAAACCTGGAGAAACAGAAATTGCATGGTTGGTTAGGATGCATGATTATGAAGGTCCAGGATGAATGAGTTGTGGATATGTCTATATGTGGTTTGGCCGGACGCGGTCAGAATCAGCTTATTCAAGTTATGTAGTGATGTGCCTGTATAGAGAAACTGTTTTTAATTCCGAGAGGATGAATGTTTTATAGAGATTAAGTCTGAAAACTGCTGCATTCTGTTTCTGTGTGTGTGAGGTACCAAGCTCTTATCTCAGTGCCGTGTACCAGATGGGAGGAGGGAAGCGAGCCCCTGCGCGACTTGTTTGTGATTCCTCATGTCTGTGCTGTGGGCCAGCAATCTCTCTCCTGGATCTGTCCATACCTCTGGGTAAAAGGCTGCGAACACGGTTCAAAGAATCCACATCGCCAGTGAGTTTTGTGTCTTGTCTGTTTATGTCCGTATGAGAGTTGAATAATAGAGAAATAAGATCTCATCTGTAATATCTGTCAATATATTAATTGGTTGTGTATTTGTATAAGTGTGTAATACAGAGCTGGGATAGACTGTGCAGTGTTGTTATTTTGGTCATTTTGGATTGGCAGTACATTATATGAAGCTGTATTTTGTATAAGGCTGTGGTTTTTGTTGTTTGGCCTTAAAGTGCTTTCAGAGTGTCAGTGGACACTGCTGCAGTTTTATTTCTATAGAGGTAATGTGTTAATTCCAAAGTGCAAAATAGGCAGGCTGTGTGAGCCTTGTATGTATGTATGTATGTATGTCAATGAGACATTATTCAACTCAGTCTGAGCTGAATTAGGTGGAGTGATTGAGGTAAGGGATTTTCTTCTTGTAAAAATCAACTGAAAAGTGAAAGGAAAAAAAGAGAAAAAACAATCCCTGAATGCAGGGCCGTATTTGCCACTAGGCACTCGAGGGCACGTGCCTAGGGCGGCGGCATTGCGGGGGGCGGCACCTGAGCAAGTTTTTTTTTTTTTTTTTAAGTCCCGGGTGACGGGTCACAAACGCGACCGCCCCGCCCCGCCCCCGAGTCCCACCCACCCTCCTTGAAGAAGATACTCACCGTCACCCTGCTCCAGCGATGCCGGCTCTCAGCATCTATAGCGCGTCCTGAGTGAGCGGTCACGTGATACCACATGACCGCTCACTCAGGAAGAACTCGCACAAGTGTGACTGGGGCGCTCTGGCCACTCTCTCCAGCCACGAGCCGGTGCGGGGCCTGCCCTTCGCCAACGTGTTCTCCGTGAGTGACGGTCGGCGGGGCCAGAGCGTCGGCGTGCTGTACTTCTACCTGACCACCATGGAGATCTCCGTGCAGGACCTGCAGGTGAGCGGCCGCCGCCGAGGTGACGTCATGGCTTTCCCGGGAGGCCCGAGTGTGCTGTCAGCTCAGGAGGGGTTAAATGACTTTCTAGGTCTGCTGTTATTGCAGTCCGATAATCCGGAATATTCGATAATCCGGACGAGCAGGAGGCGGTGTAGCAGGGCGCGTTACTGGTGACAGTGGTAACATGATATTCCCTGCAGCGGCGGGAGGAGAAGCGTTATCAGCGCCGGCCTGCAGGGGGCGCCGCTTATCTCACACTGTGCAGCGAAGAAGGCGCTGCGGCGGGACAGAGCCAGAGGGAGGATGTCGGCGCAGCGTGTGGGACAGCTGACAGGTGAGTATGAGGGGCGGGGGGATGAAGGAGTTAGGTAAGCCGCCCGAGCCATGCAAGATGGGAGAAGGAGCGGGGGAGGGGGTGGAGAGATGAGCCATGCATACTGGGGAGTATGAGCCATGCATACAGGGGGGGGGGAATTAAGAGCTATGAGCCATGCATACAGGGGGGGGGGAATTAAGAGCCATCAGCCATGCATACAGGGGGGGGATTAAGAGCCATCAGCCATGCATACAGGGGGGGGGGAATTATGAGCCATGCATACAGGGGAATATGAGCCATCAGCCATGCATACAGGGGGGGGGAATTATGGGCCATGCATACAGGGGAATATGAGCCATCAGCCATGCATACAGGGGGGGGAATTATGATCCATCAGCCATGCATACAGGGGGGGGGGAATTATGAGCCATGCATGATACAGGGGAATATGAGCCATCAACCATGCATAGGGGGGGGGGGAATGATGGGCCATGCATACAGGGGGGGGAGAGATGAGCCATGCATACAGGGGGGAGGTGGAATATGAGCCATGCATACGGGGGGGGGGGGGAATATGAGCCATGCATACAGGAGGGGGGTCATTATACAGTATGGAGAAGAGAACTGTGTGTGGCCATTATACAGTAAGGAGCATCATGTGTGGCCGTTATACAGTGTGGAGCATCATGTATGGCCAATGGCCATTATACAGTATGGAGCATCATGTGTGGCCATTATACAGTAAGGAGCATCATGTGTGGCCGTTATACAGTGTGGAGCATCATGTGTGGCCAATGGCCATTATACAGTATGGAGCATCATGTGTGGCCAATGGCCATTATACAGTATGGAGCATCATGTGTGGCCAATGGCCATTATACAGTATGGAGCATCACGTGTGGCCATTATACAGTATGGAGCATCACGTGTGGCCATTATACAGTATGGAGCATCATTTGTGGCCATTATACAGTATGGAGCACTATGTGTGGCCATTATACAGTATGGAGCATCACGTGTGGCCATTATACAGTATGGAGCATCATTTGTGGCCATTATACAGTATGGAGCATCATGTGTGGTCATTATACAGTATGGAGCTCTGTGGCCATATTGTTTCGTTTATAATTATTGTATATAAAACAGTGTGATCAGCAGTGTTAAATGGTTGTGGTTGGGACGTGGATATAGGTGTGACTAGTTGTGAAATGGGTGTGGTCAGAGGCGTGGCCTAAAATTTTCCGCGGCGCGCTACGCGCGCCACACACTTTCTCCCTCCTTCCCTTCTTCAAAAGTTGGGAGGTATGGTACCACATTTGCCAGATCATGGCAAGTGCCACAAATCCCATAGGGAATGAATGAGGCCAAACGCAGTGTTGCTGTAAGTGATCCGTTATGTGGCACATGCAGAAATACTGCCCGATCTGCTGCAAAAGGCGACTTTCACATCAGCGATTCTTGCTAAAGTCACTGCCGATAGTGTCATGCTCACCAATGGGGGAGGCAGCACTAAAAGTGCCTAGGGCAGCAGAAACTCTAAATACGGCCCTGCCTGAATGAGCATTTATGAATGAGTGATCACATAAGTATCATTACTTATCTAACTGTTGTTGAAGGTCCAAGGACCGCCCAAGTGGTGAAATTTTTAGGAATTCAATGGAACAAAGGACATAGGGAAATCTTGCCTAAAGCTAGACAGAAAATAATCAGTTTTCCAGTTCCTAGATCTAAACAGGAAACTCAATCATACATTGGGTTATTTGGATTCTGGAGGCAGCACATTCCCCATTTCGGACAACTGTTGTCCCCATTGTATAAGGTAATTTGGAAAAAAAAAATATGAGTTCCACTGGGGAGAGGAGCAACAAGTTGCTTTTGAAATGGTAAAAGAAGCTATTCAACAGGCCGTAGATTTATGGCCAATGACACCCGGAGGGGTGGAACTACACGTGTCTGTATAAAATATGTATGCAAATTGGTCTCTGTGGCAGAAGCAACAAGGGATTCTGGAATCGCAAGCTACCTGATGCAGGGGAGAAATACACTCCCTTTGAACAACAATTGCTAGCCTGCTACTGGGCACTAGTGGAAACAGAACAGCTAACACTAGGCCATGAAGTGTTACTAAGACCGGCAATACCTATAATGCAATGGGTTTTGTCCAACCCAAAAACCAACAGAGTAGGACATGCTCAAGAACAAAGTATCATTAAGTGGAAATGGTACATTTCAGAGAGAGCTAAGAAAGGAGAAACCGGGATCGCTGTTCTCCATGAGAAACTAGCTGATGTGGGGGAAAATGAATCGTCTCCCATAAAACCCACTGTTCTGGAGGAATCCCCAGTGAAATGGGGAAAATCATATGAAGATCTTACTGCTGAACAACAACAGCATGCCTGGTTTACTGATGGTTCTGCCAGATATGTGTGGCGCCCCTAGGGGTATTTGCCACAAAAATAGTTATTGACACCAAATACAAATATTAAAATAGCAAGACTGCACTACCATCTCCGGCCAGAAGGGGGAGCTCCAGAGACTCCCCTTGATCTATTCTGGTCTGAGAGAGGGACTGGCAGTTGGGCTGAGGAGCTGAAAGTGAGAGGTCGTATAACTGAACTCCTAACAGCCCTATGACGGATTATAGGCCCGTAATACCCATAGTAGGAAAAGAGGAATAGAGAAAAAGGACATTGTGAGAACCGGGTAGCAATAATTTCTACCCAGAATAGGTGCAGAGACGGATACCGGATCCGTGGCTATATTCATTATATATAATACAGCAACCGGAAGGGAGGTGATATCAGCTTCACCAGGGTAAGACGCAGCAACAGACACAGAGTTCAGCAGTACTCCCAGAGGGGGTAAGCCGACAAAAAAGGACTCAGGTTGTCCGTCGAACCAGAGCACAGAAGAGACAGATTGGGTCGGCAGCCAGTTCACACACAGCAGCAGGGCCATACAGAAACTGCGCATAATAAGAGGTGGAAATCCTGACAGGGTCAAAGTAATCCAGAGTTCTTAAACAGACTCCGGTGACAGTATTGGTTGTAAATCCCTTTTGTTGAAGTAAACTGGTTATACGTTTCAGCGCCTCAGTCTTTCATTTGGACAATAGCCATCGATCCAGGATCGGGGTCATCACAGCTGAGAGGACCTGCTGCTGATCAAGTAAGTGTCTGTTCCTTCATGATATCCCTTACATTGTGCATCGCCTGAGGCCACAGCACCGGGTCAAGCCACTAGTGACATCCCCCTCAAGAGACAGACCTCATTGATCTGGTGCTGGGTACCTCGGTCTCCCGGGCGTCACATATGTCAATGGCAAAAGACAATGGAAAAGTGTGGCATATAATCCCAAATTGGAAAAACATATAAAAATGGAAGGTCATGGTAAGAGCAGTCAATATGCGGAATTGTATGCAATTTTCTTAGCTCTGAGTTTTGAGCAAGGACATGAATGTCACTTGTATACAGACTCTTGGTCAGTAGCAAATGGACTAGCCACCTGGATGATGGGGTGGAAAAAATATGGGTGGCTTATCCATGGAAAAGTATATGCAAAGAGAAAAAAAAAAAAAAAAAATTGCGGCAGCACTCACCAGGTGGCGTGGTTCATTCCTTTATTGAAGATACGAATTCCATTAGAGTAAATGCACGGCTCGGGGGAGTGCGGACATGGTGGAAGTGAGCAGGGAAGGACAACAGCTGTTTCGCGCTATACCAGCGCTTCTACAGGTCTAGCAAACTGGGAAGTGATGTCGGCCTAAGAAGGTGAGTCACAGATGGATCCTCCTACTATCAGCCTGCATTCACAACACAGTATTGCATGGTACACCTTGTGCAAAACATAAATAAATAAGTGACTACATATTCTAAGTGAATCATACATTAGATAAAAACAAATACAGAGACAATAATCATACCTAAATACCAACACTAGAAACAGTAAGCGGACTAACCATAGGAAAAAACTTGTTGTTATCCTATTAATAATTCATGACTCAGTATTATAATGGACTCAATTTTTTATAATTTATAGTACGACAAAAAGAGACAAAAAATAATAATGATGACAATTTGACTATTTAAAAAAAAAAAAAACCTGATGCAAAAAAAGTAAAAAAAGTCCTCCCTTACGGTGGATGAGTTAATTTGGCTATTATAAATAATACAACAACATGACATTAGATCATTCAGAGGCGGGCGTTCTTACCTAATCACTTAGAGAATAACAAAGATTAACGGAACACAACAAATCAGAGGAAGGACAAGTGGGATGGAGCAAACCGCACTGATCATAAAAAAACAGACATATCAGTTCTTTCATTAAAACCGGCAGCCCCTGCCGCCTGTGCCTGCAAGATCCACCACGCTTCTCGTCTCAGGAGAAGTCTATGGAGATCCCCTCCTTGTGCGGGTAATTTAACTCTCTCTATCCCTGCAAACATGAGAACGTCAGACCTCCCATCATGTGTGTCCCTGATGTGATTTATGAGGCGGGGTACCCCTTTGCCTGTACGGATGGACCTAAGGTGCTCCCTAAAGCGTACGAACATCTGGCGTTTAGTTTTTCCTATGTAATATCTCTTGCATGGACAGAACACGGCATACACCACATAATCCGTCCTGCAAGAGATAAATTGTTGGACCTTGTGTTGTATCGGTCCCACATTCAGAACTTGCCCAGTGAGGTGACTACTGCAGAAATTGCAATGGCCAATCGGAAGTTGCCTTTAGGAGACAACTGTTCCAACCAATTAGACCTTGCATCTGACAGACGATTCCGGACCAGCACATCTCTAATCCGAGTGCTACGTCTATTTGAAATTAGAGGGCCCCCTTGAACCCTCCCTGAAAGATCCTTATCACGTTCTAGAATATGCCAGTGTCTACGGAAGGAGGCACGTATTGCTGAGTCTAAAGGGCCGTATCTGAAAAAGAAATTAAACCGGGGTTCATTTATTTTTTTAGGTTGTGGAACATCACGTACCCGATTACGAGCATCCTCCAAGAGAGCATTAGGGTAGCCTCTATCTCATAACCTTTGGCATAGCTCAGCTGACTGTCGTTCGAAACCTTCTTGTGTATTATTTATTCTCCGTGTACGGAGAAGCTGGCTATAGGGCAGAGCACGTTTAGTGTGGACAGGGTGATAACTATTATAGTGCAGTAGGGCATTGGAGGCAGTCGGTTTTCGGTAAATGGATGTACAGATCTCACCTTCATGAATTGTGACAGACACATCCAAAAATTCTAATTTTTCCCTCCCAAAAACGGAGGTAAAACGCATCCCCATGTTATTGGTGACATTCAGATAGTCTACAAATTCTCCAAAGGCTTCTTCAGTCCCGTCCCACACCAGGAAGACATCATCAACATAACGTAAATAAAGTCTAATGTGTTTTAGGAAGACATTCCTTGCGGAATAAACAAAATCCTCCTCGAAAACCGCCAAATATAAATTGGCGAAAGTACATGCAACCGGGGTCCCCATGGCAGTCCCGGTGGTCTGGAGATACCAATTCTCCAAGAAAGTAAAGGCATTGTGAGTGAGGATGAAAGTTAACCCCTCACACACAAAATCAATGAAGGTGTCACTCCTATCAGTCGTGTGTAGAACACGTTGGATGGTGTCAACCCCCAAACGCTGCGGAATGCTGGTGTAAAGATTGACCACATCAATGGACGCCATGGAGAACCCCGGCTGCCAAGTAAAGTCACGAATGTACTTCAAAAATGAGTTGGTGTCCCTGGTGTAGGAAGGGACCGACCGAAGCAAGGGATGCAAAAGCCATTCTAAATACTGGGAGAGTGGTTCGGTAAGGGATCCCACCCCTGACACAATTGGTCTACAGGGGGGTTGAGAAATTGATTTGTGTACCTTGTGGAGGTAATACCAGTATGGTTTAGTGGGAAACTGTGGAAATAGCTTTTCTGCTTTTTTCTGAGTTATAATTCTATTTTCAACCGAAATCCTAAGAAAGGATTGTAGTTCACTATCCATGGAAAAGAAGTTTGGGGGAAAGAGGTGTGGGAGAGTGTGGGAGAGTATTGAGGAAATAATACAAACCACGCCTACCACTGTTTTTCATGTTGATGCACATGTACCTGCTGATTCACTTGAACGTTTGTTTAATTCCGAAGCAGATAGAGCAGCTGCCATTCGACAAACAACAGCGGAAACCGATAAAGCAAAAGAAACATGGCTTCACGGTACGGCCGTTTGGGCACATCAGAAAAGTGGACACCTGGGAGAAAAAGCCACTTACAGGTGGGCCCAGGAAAGAGGAGTTCCCCTCACCATGGACATAATGAAACAAATTATTGCACAGTGTCCTGTTTGTCAACATTCCCAAAGGAGAGAGGTGCCACACACAGTAATGGGACACATAGGGAGGGGGCAATTACCTGCACAAATTTGGCAAATGGACTTTATAGGGCCACTATCAGAAAGCAGAGGGTGTAAGTATGTCTGTACCGCAGTAGACACATACTCAGGCCTGATGGTAGGTTTCCCATGCAAGGCAGCCACACAATGGAGTACATTGAGTACTTTAGAAATCATAACACAGTATTATGGGGTCCCACTACAAGTACAGACAGATAATGGGTATATCACATGCCTTATTACCCTCAAGCAGCAGGGTTAGTAGAGAGAATGAATGGGTTACTAAAGGTCACCCTAAAAAAGTTGAACCAATCTGATACTTCATTTGGGCAATGGAGGGATAATCTAAGTGATGCCCTCCAGATAATAAACAATAGGCCCATAACTGATTCCATGACTCCTCTGATGAGGATGCTGACACCCAATCTCAGAATACATGAAGCACATGTAGTAGAGACTATTATCTACTGGAAAATACATGAAGAGGCCAGGATCCCTGAAAGGGCAACACCCCTGTCAGCCGGACTGGATTTGAGTGCACTAGATGTAACAGTCATTCCTTCAGGTAAGGTGGTTCCAATTTCCACTGGATTGGGTTGTCAGATCCCTAAAGGTCACTATGGTCAGATTGCTACTCGTTCCAGTTTTGCATTAAAAGGGGCCATAGTGGTGGGAGGAATTATTGATGCAGATTATCAAGGAGAGATTAAAGTATTGATGTTAAATTTGGGAACAGAGCCATTGATCATTGAGAAAAAACAGAAAATGGCTCAGATGTTATTAATACCCGTAAACTTATCTCTGGGGGAAGAAGGTCATGCCCCCACTGAATTAACTGTAAGAGGAGATAAAGGTTTTGGCTCCTCTGAAGTAACTAATGTTGGAGCTAAAATTTGGGTACAAAATGCTCAAGGACCGCCCTCAGAAGCTGAGGTAATTGCAGTAGGCAGGGACCGCACCTTGCTGATCATGAGGCCAGGTGTAGAAAAATGGGAGTATATCCCACAGGAAAAAATGTTATTTGCGGGAATAAAAGTGTTATGTTCTGATTTCTGCAGATTTCCTTCCTAATCGTATGTGGAATCCTTGGAGGCGTATTTTTTGGACATCGTTGAAGCATGGACTCCCGGTGTCCAATTAACAAGTGAGCGAGTGCCACCTTTGAGGTCACCCGGTGATTGGAATGTCTACAATTACACAAAGGATGAAAAAGGGAAAAACTTTAGTGATATACTGGCTACTGTAAATATAACTTTATCTAACACCAGTTCTGTATGGATGTATGGACCTGTAATTGAAGAACCGGCTCCATACAATTATCCAGGAAGGAAGTATTGGCCAAGTACTGTTTTGACCAACGGAACTGGAACTGTAAAGATAACACATGAAGAAAATATAGCATGTTGGGAAGCTAATAAACTAGGATTGTAAAATGGACGATATGTACTATGCAGACTATATATCAAATACAGCAAAAGAATAATATGCAAACACAACTAATGACAGGAAATGAACAAATTTGGAGAACTGTTTTTAACAAAACTATTCCTATATCTAGTTGGATTAAAATTGAAGCTCCTAAAATGGTCTGCAGTGATACAAATTGTTCAGGAATAATTCAAATGTATAATGTTAACGATATACAGGTAATGTGTAGGTATATAGTATTGCCATTGATGTTGGGGCTTCCGGGGAATATATTTTTCTGGATGCCAAAATTCAATGGACCTTATGTTGATAACAATAACAAAACTCATGATTCATCTATCTGTGAAGATACTCTGGAAGGCAAAATTTGTAAAATACACTCAGCAGTTTATGAACCATGTCTGCTACAAAATAGTATAAATGTATGTGAATTTACTATTTTGCCCATATCTTATAAAATGTTAGTAGAAATAGCTCCTCAAGAAGTATGTGCAGTTACAAATGAAGCTATAATTCCTAAAATGACAGTTCCTTTTGTAGGATGTTTGCAAAATGTAACCACCCTCATCTGGGACAATGACACATTTCAACTGAATCCAAATCAACAAACAAGTAGTAATGTTATATGGAAGCCAAAAAGTTTAGAAATACAGGCTTGGTATTTGAATTTAACTAGGCTAAAGCAAATAATTGAGCAATCCGCAGAGGGAAAAGAAATAATTAAGCAATTAAATCAAAGTTTGCAAAATCATATAATCACTACTACGATTATAAGTAATAAAATGGTTAAAATGGGTTCAGTAATAGCAGATGCCACTTCTCATCATTGGTATGATATTTTTCTTGGGTACTCGCCATCTGCTAAGAAAATGTTGGACTGGGTAATCCACCCACTCCTAGTGGTCATGGTAATAGTTATCATATTATCAATATGGAACTGTTATATGGCTTGCAAAGTGTTCTGTAGGAGACCTAAGGTCCTAATGGTCACCTATGGTAATGGCAAATAGTTACATGATATCAAGGACCGTTTGTGATACAAATGAGACAAGAATGTCTGAATGTAAGTGTAGATAGTGATCTCATGTATCTATTGCCATTAACTGAGTAAAACAAGACAAAATGGAAGTGGGGAAGTGCCCTCTGAGTGACCTATTTGTATTACATGAGGAGATGTGGCATAAACAACCATGTACGCACGTGCAGCAGCATTCTTGTAGTATGAAGAAAATATTCTCAGAGCGAATAACAAGATAAGCGCGAGATTTGCACAATAACAACTCGTGATCTGCACAATAATAAGAAAAATGCCAGTACGCATGACCAGACTAGATCCAGTTTTAAGTGTATAAAACGGGACGGCATCTAGGTGGGGGTAGGGACTTTTCCAGACACTTCAAGTGGATGCACTTTGGTCTGTGATGTAAGCCGGAATTTTTTCCTCCCCCTGCCGATGCCGAGGTCCCCCGGTCAGGAGAAGTGATGCTACAATATCCGGTAATGTATTGATGCTTACTATCTCTATGTATATATAGTTGTATAATAAAGATATTGATCATTGCATGTCAGAACTTTTGAACTAATCTTGTGCCAAAGGTCAAAATAAATCTTTTTAATCACAATTAATAAATGTTATAATCTTGTTTTACCGAAAAAGACTTTTGTCTGTGTCTAATTAGTATATTAGTGAGCGCTTCGTAAGTAAGGTGTAAACACCTCTTCATTTATGACTCGGTAAGACAATGTTCCAGCATAGTGGAGGGGATTTTATGAAATCCCGTGTCCACTATGCGTGGAAACACGCATCCGGCTTCCCTGCGACTCCGGACATGCTGCGCGTCTTTTCAGATCGCAGCATGTCCGTTTACCTTGCGGGGACGCTGCGTCCCCGCAAGGCATAACACAGGGCCCTATGCGAGGGGTGCGATGAACCCGGATGTGTACAATGAACACATTCGGCATCATCGCGTCCCAGAAGGGGGCGGGGCTTAGCGCCGAGCGGCTTTGCCGCTCCGACGATACCGCCGGCCATCCTGACCGTGGACACATACCCTTAGAATTTGTATTATGGCAAGAAAAAAGCAGTTAAGAAAAATGAGTGGCCATCATTACTTTAAGAAATTAAGGTCAGTCAGTCCGAAAAATTGGGAAAACTTTGAAAGTGTCCCCAACTGCAGTTGCAAAAACCATCAAGCGCTACAAACTGGATCACATGAGGACCGCCCCAGGAAAGGAAGACTAAGAGTCACCTCTGCTTCTGAGGATAAGTTTATCTGAGTCACCAGCCTCAGAAATCGCAGGTTAACAGCAGCTCAGATTAGAGACCAGGTCAATGCCACACAGAGTTCTAGCAGCAGACACAGCTCTACAACAACAGTTAAGAGGAGACTTGTGCAGCAGGCCTTCATGATAAAATAGCTGCTAGGAAACCACTGCTAAGGACAGGCAACAAGCAGAAGAGACTTGTTTGGGCTAAATAACACAAGGAATAGACATTAGACCAGTGGAAATCTGTGCTTTGGTCTAATAATGAGTCAAAATTTGAGATCTTTGGTTCCAACGACCGTGTCTTTGTGCGACGCAGAAAAGGTTAACGGATGGATTCTACATGCCTGGTCCCCACCGTGAAGCATGGAGGAGGAGGTGTGATGTGTGGGGGTGCTTTGCTGGTGACACTGTTGGGGATTTATTCAAAATTGAAGGCATACTGAACCAGCATGGCTACCACAGTATCTTGCAGCGGCATGCTATTCCATCCGGTTTGCGTTTAGTTGGATCATTATTTATTTTTCAACAGGACAATGACCCCAAACACACCTCCAGGCTGTGTAAGGGCTATTTGACCAAGAAGGAGAGTGATGGGGTGCTATGCCAGATGACCTGGCCTCCACAGTCACCAGACCTGAACCCAATCGAGATTGGGGTGAGCTGGACTGCAGAGTGAAGGCAAAAGGGCCAACAAGTGCTAAGCATCTCTGGGAACAACTTCAAGATTGTTGGAAGACCATTCCTGGTGACTACCTCTTGAAGCTCATCAAGAGAATGCCAAGAGTGTGCAAAGCAGTCATCAATGCAAAAGGTGGCTACTTTGAAGAACCTAGAATATAAGACATATTTTCAGTTGTTTCACACTTTTTTGTTAAGTATATAATTCCACATGTGTTAATTCATAGTTTTGATGCCTTCAGTGTGAATATACAATTTTCATAGTCATGAAAATACAGAAAAATCTTTAAATGACAAGGTGTGTCCAAACTTTTGCTCTGCACTGTATATATTTATTTTTTACGTATCTTTTTTTAACTCCGGAAAAGGAGGGTGATTTGAATTTTTATATATACATTTTAAATCTATATCTATATATAATTGTCTAAGGGGTACTTCTGTCTTTCTGTCGACAACTTCCGTCACGAAAATCCCGCGTCGCTGATTGGTCTTGCCAGCTGCCTGTCATGGCTGCCGCGACCAATCAGCGACGGGCACAGTTCAATTAGTCCCTCCCTACTCCCGTGAAGTCAGTGCCCAGCGCCCGCTCCATAATCCCCTCCAGTCACCGCTCACACAGGGTTAATGCCAGCGGTAACGGGCCGCATTATGCCGCGGTGTAATGCACTCCGTTACCACTGCTATTAACCCTGTGTGTCCCCAACTTTTTACTATTGATGCTGCCTATGCAGCATCAATAGTAAAAAGATGTAATGTTAAAACTAATAAAAAAACAAAAAACCTGCTATTCTCACCTTCTATCGTCCGACGATGCGCTCGCGCCAACCGCCATCTGCCGTTCCCAGAGATGCATTGCGAAATTACCCAGAAGACTTAGCGGTCTCGCATCGCCAGAGCTTCGCTGGATCCCGGCGGGTGAGTATATAACAATTTTTTATTTTAATTATTTTTTTTAACAGGGATATGGTGCCCACACTGCTATATACTATGTGGGCTGTGTTATATACTGCGTGGGCTGTGTGATATACTGCGTGGGCTGTGTTATATACTACGTGCCCTGTGTTATATACTACGTCGCGTGTGTTATATACTGCGTGGGCTGTGTTATATAGTATGTGGGCTGTGTTATATATTGTTTGTGCTGTGTTGTATACTGCGTGGCCACTGTTATATACTGCGTGGCCTGTATTAATGCATCGGGTATTCTACAATATGTGTGTATGTGTTGAGGAGAGCCATAAGATCAAATACTTAATTAACCTCAACACATAAGGTAATTGAGAGAAGCAACCCATAACATGTACAAATACAAAAGAAGATATGCGGCAGCACTCACCAGATGACGTGGTTCAGTCCTTTATTGAAGATAAAAGATTCATTACAGCATGTTCACGGCACGGGGGAGTACGGACATAGAGGAAGTGAGCAGGGATCGACAACAGCTGTTTCGCGCTATTCCAGCGCTTCTACAGGTCCTGTAGAAGCGCTGGAATAGCGCGAAACAGCTGTTGTCGATCCCTGCTCACTTCCTCTATGTCCGTACTCCCCCGTGCCGTGAACATGCTGTAATGAATCTTTTATCTTCAATAAAGGACTGAACCACGTCATCTGGTGAGTGCTGCCGCATATCTTCTTTTGTATTTGTACTGGAATGCCTGTTTTTCATGCGAGCACCTCCAGCTACTGAAGTTGCAACCAGAGAGAAAAAAACACCCACAATTGACTCTGTTTTATACATTGCGCTCAGTTCAGAGGCTGTGCAGCGCCACATTTTTTCTTGACCACTGACAACCCATAACATGTATTGTTTAACCTTACATAAGTTTTCCTCAGACAAAGTGAGACACTAAATATGGCCGCCATCTCCTGTTCCAGAGCCGTGTGCTCTGGTATCCAAGATGAACAATGAAGACACTGAAGATGGCCGCCATTTCCTGTATCAGCATGCCGTGTGCTCTGGTATCCAAGATGACACCCACCCTGATGACCTCATGGATCCACCCACAGCGACGCCCACCCTGATGACCTCACGGACCAACCCACCCTGATGACCTCATGGATCCGCCCATGGACTTGCTCATGCCCAACCCACTAACCAATGAAATACATCCGATCACTCCCATTTTAGAGCTAACCGAGCCCCCTTACAGGAGATATATAAGATGTGTTTTCACTAATAAAACCCCTTCTTGGAGCTGAGCCACACATTGATCAAGGAGAGTTACAGCTGACTGTGTCTGGTGTATTTCTTTAGTGCACATGATCAATATCTATTAGGCCAGGAGTAGGCAACTAGAGAATTGAACATTATATTAATTGTTCGACTCTAATATTTGGCCGCCCAACCTGGGGCCAGCAGAGGAGAGCCCTGAACCCTGAGGACCGGCGAGTGGAACGGCTGGATGCATTGAGTACCCCGAACCTGGAGACTGATCACCTCCTTAACAGAACACGGTAAGTCTGCTGATTTTTATAATCTGTAGTCTTTACCTGTGTCCTTCGGGGTATCCTGTGCAGATTGCCTGACCGTGTCCGGTTTTCTTGGTATCTGTAAGACGGCAGAAAGGGTATCTCCGCTGCTGGTCATTTAATTGCAAGAACCGTCACATATTTTAGTTGCCTGCTGCCTGTTACATGTTGTGAAGAGGGGAGATGACTAGTAGTTAAGAGAAGCAATGTTTTGTTTTTTTCTACAGAGGGAGAGGCAAGTGATAAAACAGGAAAAACAGGTTTTTACAGAAGGGGATGACTGGTAGTTAGGAAAAGCATTGTGTTTGGAACAGGAATAGCAGGTTTCTAGGAAAGAATAAGCAAGTGTTTACAGAAGGAAAAGCATGTGGTAGGACGGGAAAAACAAGTTTGTTTTTAGAGAAGGAAAGCAAGCAAGTAGAAAAAAAAAAATAACAATTTTTGTCTGTGGTATACGGTTGTCTCCTGTGATAAGATTTTCAGTTCTGTACAAGAGAGACTAGGACCTGGAGTGATTGACTCGGCCTAGGGGGGCCCGGTAAAGCTTGGAGTGATTGACTCAGTTCGGGCATAATAAATTGTGTAGCGGCTCATTGAAACTTGGAGCGAATTGGCTCAGTTCGAGCCAATTAAATTTATAGTTTTTCTTTTTTTTTTGCCCTGTGACATCGAGTGAGTTGACTCTGCACGGGGACCGGTAAGTTAGGGAGCAATTTGACAAAGTAGGGAATAATTGGTTTGTAAAGTACGGAGCACGGAAGTCAGACAGGGACCACGTGACAAGAAGCAATAGGAACTGAGTACTGTAGACTCAGTTCCCTTTAGAATCTCAGGTTTGAGTCATCTCCCCCGTCTTATTGTTTGTTTGGTGTTTGTTATCTTGATAGATAGATATATATACTGTATATCTATAGGAAGATGGAGAAATTAATGCAGTTCTGCCGTATGGGCACTAAGCCAAATTCAGATGGCAAGTTAGACTCATGCACATTAGTGGAAATTGTGTGGAATGCCAGAAGGGGGGATGGTTACAGCCCCTGGAGTGGAAGATTGTCTTAGAAAAAAAAAAAAAAAAAAAAGAAAGAAAGAAAAGGTATCCTAGAAGATAATGGATTGTTGTCTATTGCTAGGGCAGGAGAAAGAGTCTCTGAAAGTCTGTATAGAGAAAATTGGGTAGAGGAGGAAAGGAAAAAAAAAAAAAAAAGAGGTAAAGTTTTGACTTATGTGTATTACAAAAATATATCCTGTGAGCGGCCACCACCGTATAATGGTGGCCCAGAGCCATGTGCTAAATGTAATGGCGGCCATTTTGTTGATGGCGAATGTGTTAAATGTAATAGCAGCCAAAATGGTGGCCCAGAGCCATGTGCTAAATGTAATGGCGGCCATTTTGTTGGTGGTAAATATAATTCTGACGGCGGCCATTTTGTTGGTGGTAAATATAATTCTGACGGCGGCCATTTTGTTGGTGGTAAATATAATTCTGACGGCGGCCATTTTGTTGGTGGTAAATATAATTCTGACGGCGGCCATTTTGTTGGTGGTAAATATAATTCTGACGGCGGCCATTTTGTTGGTGGCAAAGGTGTTAATGCTAACGGCGGCCATGTTGTGGATGGCAAATGTAATTCTGATGGCAGCCATGTTGTGGATGGCGAATGTGCTGCTCCTGGTGGTGAACATCTCAGATTAAGGCTACACACCACATCACCAAATCCTTGTTACCCAGTAATGACCACTAACGGCCAATACTATATTCCTTCGGGAAGTGAACAGGCTTTACCCATGTTTCCTATCTCAGTTGTTTCCAATGGGGCACCAACCCTTTCCCCTATCACTCCTGTTGTGAATCCAGCAGTCCTCCCACCTGGATCGTCCCCAGCACCTACCCTTTCTACTGTCACTTCCACTGCCAATTTAGCCGCACACCCACATGAGATGCTCCAAGCAGCGGCCTCTCCTCCCAATGCTTCCACAACAGCACTCTCACGCAGTCTACATAACCCTATACCCAGTACCTCACAGGCTGTCTCGCAGCCAAGCGCACACCTGTATGGGACGGTGGCGACTGTATCAAGGGGGGGCTCAATGTGGGAGGGGGATACCAATAGCACAGGAAGCACAAAGGGGAGGGAATGTTGGCAACCTATTTTTGAAAAAGAACTTCCTGAGGGACCCTTGTTAGTGGTGGGAAAGGGTGACATAACAACAATGGAGACAGACGCTATTGTTAATGCTGCCAATTCTCGGTTAGAGCACAATGGAGGTGTAGCTAGAGCTATAGTGGAAGCAGGAGGGGAGACTATTCAAGCTGACAGTCGAATCATTGAGTCACGTGGTCAGATAGCTGTTGGGGACATAGCGGTGACTAAAGCTGGCAATCTCCTGTGTAGAATGATCATACACACTGTGACCCCTACTTATGACCCTATTCATCCAGATGTTAGTGCTCAACAACTTCATGCAGCAATAACTCGCATTAATGAGGACAGGACTGTTAAAGCTTTTAAGACTGCCTGCGTCACCTGGAGCCCACACCATGATACTGGAGCTGCCCAAATAGAGCCCCTCATTCCAGGACTGTTACCTCCTCCGGCTCCTCATACACAAGTGATTACATCTGTACTCGCGGTGCCATCTCTACTCCCGCCTCAGGTGCCACCACCAACAGTGCCAATGCTCATGTCTGAGGAGCCCACCCTCTACGTCAAGTTTACACCCCAGCAAGCTGCTACTCTGTTGAACCAAGTTCTAGATCCAGAAAAACAGCCGATGCCTTTCTACAGGAGCATGACGAGACATGGGACTCTGGTATTTTGTTCTGCCAAGAACCTAAGACAAGGGCCTCGGATGAGTTGGCTGACCTATCAATGATTATTGTTGCCAAAGGTTTCCAGATGCCTCAAAGCTGATGCAGCCATTGTACGATGACCTCAAGACGTCAGCGTTTCCACTATGTACTAAATCCGTGGAAGCTTTCTACGCTCTTAAACAGGCCATACAGTCTGCACCAGCTCTTTGAATCCCAAATCCTGATATCATCTGAGGACATCCAGTTCTCTTAATGGCTCTACACGACATAATTGCTATTGTTGGAACCTAAACATCTGTTGGTGCAGCATCATATGAGACTCCAATGTTCGCTCTTGGTTCCGGATAATGTCACTCTTGTCCGCTGCAGCATCTTCAAACTGTCCACGCTGCTTCCTCTTTCCAGGGGGGATGTGGATGATGATACTGATGCTCTCGGAGAAGATGCCTCTACACACTCAGAGGATCATGACTGTCTCAAACAAATGCAGGAAGAAGCAGCCTCCAAGAAAAACGTGTCTGAAGACCCACTCCCACATGCTGACCTGACGTTCTTCACTGATAGTTCCAGATTTGCAGATGAAACAGGAAGGTTCCATACGGGATATGCCATGGTTACACATGACCAGGTCATCTCAGCCGGATCCCTACCACCGCACGTCTGCACAAGAAGCGGAACTTAAAGCTTTGATGTTGGCTTGTCAGGAAGCGACGGAGAAGGTGGTCAACATCTACACGGATTCAAGATACGCTTTTGGAGTGGCTCATGACTTCGGCAGTATCTGGGCAGCCAGAGGATACCTAACGTCCAGTGGAACTCATCTAAAACATGCTGCTACCATGCAAGAACTTGTGGTCACTCTGGATCTACCTTCAAAGGTTGCAGTGATCGAGATCAAAGCTCACGGGAGACTGGATTCTCCAGAAGCAAGGGGAAACTAGTTATTTGCTGACAAAACAGCAAAAACCTATGCTGTGGATCCATTTGGGAAAGAGAAAGCAGCGGTGTACGTGACACAAGACACTGAAGAAGGGACTAAAGGCTCTCTTATGCTCTTATGAGGATCATCCATCTACATCAAGACAAGACATCAGATGATGAAAAGAACTCATGGCAGAAAGGAGGAGCTAAAAAAGGATGAAGATGGAGTCTGGAGGATGAACAAAAAGGTCTGTCTACCCCGTAATCTGTACCCTTCAGTGACAGAATGGGCACACGGTATCACCCACAGAGGCAAGAATCGGATGAATGACCTGATTTGGAAGACTTATATGGCACCTGGGATCTCTACTGTCACCCAAAATTATTTCAAGTCCTGCCTTGTGTGTGCAACATGCAATCCAGCACCACCTCAGAATGTTACTCAGAAACATTTGGCTAAACCACTTTATCCCATTCAGAAAATTCAGATTGACCACATTCGAATGCCAAAAGTAGGGAAGTGCGAGTATGTACTGGTAGTGACTGACATGTTTTCAGGATGGCCCGAAGCCTATCCAGTAACAAACATGACAGCCAGAGTGACTGTTCATGAAGTAGGAAGCAGATATGGGGTCCCAGAGGTAATTGAGAGTGACCAAGGACCTGCGTTCACTGCAGCACTGACTAAGGAACTATGGACATTGGTGGGAGCTGATTTGGGTTTACATACTCCATATCACCCACAGAGCAGTGGGAAAGTAGAAAGACTGAATAACGCCTTCAAAAATAAAATACTGAAAGCCAGTTAGGAGGTCAGACTTGGACAGACATTTTGCCCGTTGCCGTTCTACTAAACTCACACCATTCGAGATCCTTTTTGGGGGGGCCTCCAAGGTTGGGTCAATATTTTCCACAACAGCTAGCCTTAGGAAGTGATACTCTTGTAAATTATGTAATTGTTGTTACTAAAGAACTGTCAGTAACACATGTACAAGTTTTATTATCCATTCCAGGTCCAGATTCCAGTGACGGTACCCATGCTTTCCAACCTGGTGACTACATGCTGGTAAAGAAGTTCATCAGAAAAGACATGCCTGGAGTCGAGATTTAAGGGTCCCTACCAAGTGCTCCTGACTACTCCTACTTCGGTCAGGATTGCTGAGCGCCTCCTGGATCCATCTCTCACATTATAAATTTGATAGACAGTTAGGGACAGAGTAGGATCTGACCTGCTTGTCAAAGTCCAGCTACAAAGGGAGGTTTTCCACAAGGGAAAACTTGTCTCAAACTGGTGAAAACTCCAATTTCCCCTCCCGGGCAAGACGGTCAGATCTAGGATGTGTACATCAGGGTTAGTCACACATGTGTATTTTACTGTAAGTAACCATGGAGATGGGAGATTGGAGAGTAATACATCCAGCAGGTAGGGAAGTCCCGAGGACATGGGTAACGCGCTCCGATATACCTCCGCACTATACCCATAATAAGTCACACATTATCTGGTGTCAGTAGCATCCATATTGTCATGAAGCTTCTGATGTCATAATAACACTTAACATAGATGGGTTAGGGAACCACGGTGGGATCAAGATAAAAGAAAAGGTTAATAAAGTATTTAGGGGGGACTGTTGAGGAGAGCCATAAGATCAAATACTTAATTAACCTCAACACATAAGGTAATTGAGAGAAGCAACCCATAACATGTATTGTTTAACCTTACATAAGTTTTCCTCAGACAAAGTGAGACACTAAATATGGCCGCCATCTCCTGTTCCAGAGCCGTGTGCTCTGGTATCCAAGATGAACAATGAAGGCACTGAAGATGGCCGCCATTTCCTGTATCAGCATGCCGTGTGCTCTGGTATCCAAGATGACGCCCACCCTGATGACCTCATGGATCCACCCACAGCGACGCCCACCCTGATGACCTCACGGACCAACCCACTCTGATGACCTCATGGATCCGCCCATGGACTTGCTCATGCCCAACCCACTAACCAATGAAATACATCCGATCACTCCCATTTTAGAGCTAACCGAGCCCCCTTACAGGAGATATATAAGATGTGTTTTCACTAATAAAACCCCTTCTTGGAGCTGAGCCACACATTGATCAAGGAGAGTTACAGCTGACTGTGTCTGGTGTATTTCTTTAGTGCACATGATCAATATCTATTAGGCCAGGAGTAGGCAACTAGAGAATTGAACATTATATTAATTGTTCAACCCTAATATATGTATGTATATAGCAGCCACTTAGTATATAGCACAGGCTACGTAGTATTTGCTATATACTTCATGGCTCCTATATACTATGTGGCCTGTGCTATATACTATGTGGCTGCTATATACATACATACATACATATTCTAGAATACCCGATGCATTAGAATCGGGCCACCATCCAGTATATATATAAATATATATATATATATATATATATATTGTAGCGTGGCTAAAGGTTGTATAGTCGACGGGAGGTATGTATCACAGAGAAGGCTTGTTGCTGTGATGTAACCCGGAGTGTTTTCTTTAATACACATAAAGCAACAAGGAATTGTTTAGTATATTTGGGTCCGGGTTACGGGTAGCTATGAGAGATGGGAGGGTCTGGCTACCCATATACCTCACCCCTGGGTAAGGGGCATAACCATGCCTAGCTATGTTTGTTTCAGGACCTGTGGTGATGTCAGAACCACATGTCTAATCATGTGATGTTACCTCACCAATGGGTGTGGTTTCAGGCTACATAATGGAAATTGTAAACAAAGAACCAACCACCTCGAGCAAGGATACCAATCCCAGAAAAAAGGATAACAGAGCAGGGTATACGTATTAAAATATATAAATCTTTATTAGTAGTAGTGATACATATAAATAAAAAGTGCACATGTTGGATAATATAATTGAAATAAAATCTCCAAAAAATATATATATAATAGCCAATATAGGCATACGGTGTACCAATAAGAAATTTAGCAGTTATATAGTATCTCTATGTATATGTCTCCAGGGAAGGTAAAAAAAATGTGTAAAATCGTGAAATATTAAAAATGATAAAGAAATAACCCGTAATAGGGTTAAAAAGGAGAAAAACCAGTGTAAAATATAAAGTGCCAGATGTGCAAAGTGCAATCGTGCAACATAGGTTGGTGTAAATCACTCACACATATATCAAGTGCATTGCACACAAAAAGAGGTAAAGAGACCGAGATAAAAATGGAGGACATATACCTTATGGTGTCACCGTATCCAACAAAGCGCACCCCGACGCGCGTTTCAGATACACGATCCTTCGTCAGGATCCACCCCCAAAAGGGGGTGGAGTCCAAAAGGGGGCGGCAACCCAAATAAGGGTGGTGGCCCAAAAAGCGGCGGCGGCGAATGCGCTGATAGACTGTTGCCGGGTTCAGTATTCGAACAGCGCATGTTCAGAATATTGTACTGACTTTTCGTCTGACAAGATGACACATAGCTGTTCTGTAGAAGTCAATGGAGTGTGCGTGACTGGACTTCTGGACTCAGGGAGCCTGGTGACGCTGGTGAGCGCCACACTCCCTGTCTATCTGATTCCCGGAAGGAAGATGGAAGTCCACTGCGTTCATGGGGTCGCTAGGGATTATCCGGTGTCCAGGGTAATCATTGAGACGCCCACTATTATTGCCAGCCATGATGTACCTGTAGTCTCAGACTTGCCATTCCCTGTTGTAATAGGCCAGGACTTTGAAAGGTTTTGGGACTTGTGGGAGGAAAGGGGAGTGTCTGATTGCTCAGAATGGAGTCGGAATGACCCTAAGGGAGCCCCACCACAACAGGCGGATGTAGTGATTCCGAGTGGTGTGATGTATGAAAAGGAGATAGCGACACCTAAGGTTGATTGTTCAGAGTTCCGGGTGACTGAAAGAAAGTGTGGGTTTGACACTTGTTTAAATGGGGAATTGCTGTTCCAGGATGACAGAGTGAGAGGGGGTGACTCCTATCCAGACTGTGACTCGAGCGCAAAGGGAAAAGAGTGCAGTAAGGAGGAGCTGAGTAAAAATCACAGATCTTCATCTCGTCGCGGGGGCCGCAGAAAGGCGGGACAGGTTACACCCTCTGAAAAGAGATGATGAGGAAGAGACAGGGTCAGGTGCAGATAACATTATTGTCCTTGATGAGGAGGTCACTTTATCTCTGACAAACCCTAGCACTGAGGTAGTTAGTGACGGGCTGGGGTTAGAACAGACCTGTAGTAGACCCACATCTGCAATGCCCAGAAAGAGTGAAGTGGATCAGTATGATGAAGTACCTGATGCTGAAGAGATGGAGAACTCTGAAGTTACCAAGCGTTCAGAGGTACTTAAGAGTAAACAGACAGAAAGCCCAGGAGAGACCATAGAGGTGGATGCAGAAACAGGTAGAACTCTGAAGAGGCAGAGTGTGAGTGGGCAAGAGCACCCGTCTGAAAGTTTAATTAAAGAACTGGTGGTGCGACATGTGCTAGCCAAAAGAGAGCAGGACCATAACATAGAGCTGCTTAAAGAAACAGTCAAACAAGAAAGGGTCCTGAGGCAAGCAATTGAGCACAAAGTGGGAGACCTAGAGAAGGAGGTCTTTGAACTCAGACGTCAGCTGTCGGTGTGTCAGGCCATGAATAGGGCCATATTGAAAGATATGGACGTGCTCAGAATGGCTCAAGAGAAGCATCAGCACGAGCTTCTCCAGAGAGAGGAGGAGAGTCGCTGCCTGGCAGAGGAGTTGCCAATGCCCATCTTGGCGAAGGCTCAAGCAGAAGAAAAGACTGAGGAAGAGTTTGTGCTAAAAGCGGAACAAGACAGTCACCCGGTCATGGCAGATGTCCGTGAAGATGAGAGTCCGCTTTTCAAGAGCATAATAGAAGTACCCGAAGACATGCGAGAAGCGTGCGCCAGGAAGGGTGTGCATGAGGCATTTAGAAAGGCAGTAGAGGCGTGTAGTGTGCACTGGGCGCCTGAGACTCAGCAATTGGTCATACTGTCGACTAGGAAAGTCAGTGAAGCGGGTGGCTGTCCTGAGGGATATGCACCTACACTGCCTCCGTACAAAACGGAGGATCATTTTGAAGAATGATGAAGCCGTTCGACGTTTGGAGCGTGAAAGGAAAGCTCTTAGTCGGCTGGGCTTAGTGGAAGACACAGTCCAAGTACCCAAAGTTCTGGTGGCAAAAGTCATTGGGAAACTTGGGAGAGTGATGCAGGAGATGGTGGATAAATCCGGTCTGAAGAGACTGAGGATACCGGCTGATGAAGAGGTCCAGGTCATGGGTGAAGATGGGAAGGTTCCATTCCTGGTTGTCGGATCCAGAGAGAGTCTTGGGAATATCCGCATGCTCCTGGAATATCGCATGGCATACCTAAGGGAGGTAGAGCAGCTGAGACTTGAGAGACTGAAAGTTAATAAACAGCTGCCAGAGAGGTGACAAAGTTTGCGTAAGACCGGAAGTCCTCAAGCTGAAGCTAACAGAGGACATAGAGAAAAGTGGATGGATTGCTCTCCAGGCAATAAAGACCATGGGAGAAGGTGGTCTGATGAAACAGGTAGAAGCAGTGATGCCTCAGTTAGCTCAGGGTTAAGTGACCTAAGCAGGAGATCCTGTAGCAGACAAGATGACAAGGGGTCATCGTTATCAAAGGATGTGACGGAAAGGGATGACGAATGCCGACGAAAGGGTTCAATAACAGGCCCTGACTTAGACAGATGGTTTGACTGTCAGGGACGACTGAGAGGGGTCTCTAGTCGGTTTAGGACAAGTGCCAAGCCCCACGGCTTTAGGCAGAGGGGGGAGGTATGTAGCGTGGATAAAGGTTGTATAGTCGACGGGAGGTATGTATCACAGAGAAGGCTTGTTGCTGTGATGTAACCCGGAGTGTTTTCTTTAATACACATAAAGCAATAAGGAATTGTTTAGTATATTTGGGTCCGGGTTACGGGTAGCTATGAGAGATGGGAGGGTCTGGCTACCCATATACCTCACCCCTGGGTAAGGGGCATAACCATGCCTAGCTATGTTTGTTTCAGGACCTGTGGTGATGTCATAACCACATGTCTAATCATGTGATGTTACCTCACCAATGGGTGTGGTTTCAGGCTACATAATGGAGTTGTGTTTGGCACATGGGGGTGAGTTTTAAGGAGTCTGTGTGTGTGGAGGAGAAAGCCTCCACAGTGTGTTAAGGCTTCAGGACTGAGTCTGAAGGACTGGACATTTGTATTTTCCTTTCCTGAGCTAAAGGCTATTTGTTTTCTCCACTTACTATGTGGTTTATGGAGCAATAAACCTGTGAACTTTTAGTGAAACGTGCCTCCAGAGTGTCATCCTCCGCACCTAAGCGAGTACAATCCCTACAATACATATATATATATATATATATATATATATATATATATATATATATGTTATTGCAGCATCCGGAATAGTCCAGTCTCTCAAAATCTAAAAGAAATTTGCCCAATCTGTAAAGTCTATAAAAAACTGAAGTGCCGGGATTGTGAATTTTCAGTTGCCCCAACAGCGTAAAAATACAATAACAAGTGATCAAAATCTCCTGTGTATGTCAATATGCTCTAAGTATGAACACCAGATCCTCAAGCAAAAAAACAAAGCAATTGATGGAACAATAAAAAAAATGAATCTCAGAAAATATGGAACAAAACAATATTTTATTTTTACAATATTCAGATTTTTTTTTTAAGCAACTGAAATAGTAAAATAAAACTACAAGTTTAGAATCAACATACGGTAATTGTAGTAACCTGTAAAATCTTGTTGTCAGCACATTTTCATCATGCAAGTAACTATAAAAATAGAACAAAAAACAAAAACTCAGAATTGCATTCTGTCACCATTACACCGCACTTTGAATTTTTATGACTTTTTCCCTAACTCTATAGAAACTCTATCTGAAAAAAATGAATGTTATCAGTAAAATCTGCAACTCGTCCCGCAAAACACAAGCTCCTATAAGTCTGTGATGATGAAGAAATAAAAAAGTTATGGCGATTTGAAAATGTTTGAGAAAAAAATGAAAATCTGAATACTCTTTAAGTTTCTGTTATCTGAGAATTAAATGATATTATTAAGTTTGATCCATTATCTTTAACTCATTTTTATGTTGGATTATGCATTTTTATATTTTATTTTCTGGACATAATCATGGGGGCAATCATTATCTGAGCTGCTGCTTTTCCATCTAAAAGAATTCAAAGATGGTCTCCGCAGCAGACACATGGATGTGGGAAAGTGTAATCTAGAGAGGACTTGTGGGCATGCTCTGTGACCTGTGCAGAGATCACTGTGCGGGGAGGAGGGAAGCTGTTGTCAGTGATGGATCCTACGTTATCGTCCTCCAACTTTATAACAAACGTGTTATGTTCCATTACATTTTAATCCTTCCTGTGTTGATAATGAATGAGCCTGATGAGAAGCGAGATCTGTGGAAAAAGTATTGTGGGGTTCAGTGACTTCAGGAAACACTGGAAGATTTCAGAAAGCTCCAGTGGTAAATATATTTTATGACATAGAAGATCAGAAAAATGTTTCTCGTAAAATGTAGTTTAAAAACAGGTAATTTTCTGATGCTACTTTCTCTTTAAGTTATAATCTTCACCGAGCTATAGAAAACATGTTGCCCAAATACACGTAACACAGCATGAAGGGGCTCGGAGAAGGTGGCAGTGAAGGTGTGTAAGTGTCTGATGGGGTCACACAGCTCATAAAAGGACAACTGCCCGGCCCCATAATCCAGACATATCCTGACTCTATCACTGGAGATCTTGTCGGTTAACAGAATCACTTTCCTGTCATGTATCACTGAATACTGATCATTATATCTCCTCAAACCCCAGGACTTGTTATTATTTCCAATCAGTGACTGATCTCCCCTCCTGTCTATACTGGGATAACACATCCCCACCCTCCACCACCCTGATCTACTGCCCTCCACATCCCAGTAATGTCGTCCTGAGGTAAATCCTCTCCTGCTCATCACCTGATTATACTGGAATCTCTCTGCTGTTTCTGGACGTTTCTGCTTCACTTTTGCCTCGGTCGCAGTTTTCAGGTCGTCTGATATAAGGACATTATTAGAAGCTGTGGATACATCCAGTAATATGTCTGCAGGACCCTCCACATAGATCCCGCTCTTTATACCTGATATTACGTCACATAATGTGTGTAATGTGTGTGAGATCACAGACACATCCAGGTCATCTATATCATGGGGCTGTTTATCATGTCCCCCTGTGTCCTCATCACCTCCCTCCTCCTCAGGATCACACAAGTCACCGGTGTCTGGTTCCTGTAAGACAGTCAGTGGATCCGTCATGTTACACAGCTCCTCAATGTGTCTCATCTTCCTGGACAGCTCGTCCTTCTTTATTTCCAGCTGATGGATCAGAGCAGACAGTGGCAGTGACTCTTCCATTTCCTGCCTGGAGATCTCACTCAGGACCTTCTTCTCCAGGTCGTCCACCCGTCTCCTGATGTCTGTACACAGGGCAGTGACTCTCTCGGCTTCTCCAGCTGCTTTTCCTTGAGCTTTTCTCCTGCGCTCCTCCAGACTCCGGACTCTTTCCTCAGTCTTCTCTCTCTTTGTGATCAGTTTCTGGAGAACATTTCTCAGTTTTTTCTTTTTCTTCCCTGAGGCCTCATCCAGTGACTCCATTTTATGTCCATTATGTTTTCCAATCAAACAGCAGGACACACAGATACAAGCAGCGTCCTCAGTGCAGTAATATTCCAGGATCTTCTTATGGACAAAACATTTCCTTTTCTCCAGAGAAGTGCTGGGATCAGATAAGACGTGTTCTGGTGATTTGCTGTGAACCCTCAGGTGTTTATCACACAGAGAAGCCTCACAGAGTAGACAGGATCTAACAGCAGGTACCGGAGAGTCCACACAGTAAGTGCAGCAGATCCCGGTGATCTCCTCTTGTTCTTGCTGAGTAATCAGGAAACGTTCTGCGACATTATGGAGATTTATGTTCCTCGTCAGTGTCGGCCGCTCCTGAAACTCTTCTCTGCATTCAGGGCAGGAATAAACTCCAGACCCGTCCTGTGTATCCAGCACACGACCAATACAGACCCGGCAGAAGTTGTGTCCACATCTCAGCGTTACAGGTTCCTTAAATGTAGATAAACAGATGGAGCAGAGCAGCTCATCTCTTAGATCAGCAGACGTCATCTCTGACAGAAGAAGGAAGAAGTGAAACTGAAAGTGTCTCAGTACTTAGCAATGTTGTAGTTACACCCATTCACTTAACTCATTAAAGGGAACCTAGAACCTGCTTATGTTACTCCATTGTGAGAGTATCATGCTGTAGGGGCAAAGACCCTGATTCCAGCAATTTATCACTACCTTTATTGGATCCTGCATTTTTGATTAAAATCTGTTTTTAATCCCTTAAGGGCAGTAGCATAGCTACCAGGGGGCAGAGGGTGCGGGCGCCCCGGTTCCGGTGCTCTGAGGGGGCCCACCCAGAGCTACGCTACTGTAACTGTATCGGCATGCGCAGCATTCTGCGGCAGAGCAGGGAGAATCGATCTCCCTGCTCTGCCGCTATGGGGCCCCTGAGCAGGCGGGGGGGCCCGGTGCTAGCAGTGGGCCCCCCGCCGTCATCAGAAGGTCAGCTGTATCGGCATCTAGCTGATACAGCTGACCGCGGTGATGAGGGAAGGAGCGCTGCGCTGCGCTCCTTCTCCCATCATCCCCCACATCGTCTGACAGTGGGCGTGATGACATCACTGCCTGGCGCCCACTGTCAGGAGATGAGCGGGAGCAGGGAGCGCCGCTGGAACAAGGAGGAAGAGAGGTGAGTATTGTGTTTTTTTATGGGGGTGCTGTATTATATACTGGATCTGCCTATGGGGGGTGTGCTGCCTTTTATATAGGATCTGCCTATGGGGGTGCTGCCTTATATATAGGATCTGCCTATGGGGGGGGTGCTGTCTTATATACTGGATCTGCCTATGGGGGGTGTGCTGCCTTATATATAAGATCTGCCTATGGGGGGTGCTGTCTTATATATAGGATCTGCTTATGGGGGGTGCTGCCTTATATATAGGATCTGCCTATGTGGGGGTGCGGTCTTATATATATGATCTGCCTATGGGGGTGCTGCTTTACATACAGCATCTGCCTATGGGGGTGCTGCCTTATATACAGGATCTGCCTTTGGGGGGTGCTGTCTTATATACAGGATCTGCCTATGGGGGGTGCTATCTTATACTACAGGATCTGCCTATGGGGGGTGCTGCCTTATACTACAGGATCTGCCTGTTATGACCCCAATGGCGAGGGTCTCAGAGGAACGTGGAAGTCTGCAGAATACAAAAATCCAGCTCATAGGGCAGTGGTAACTGGGTTGACCATATATCTACTCCTAACGCCAACACTAGAAGTAGCCGGGGATCATTCCTACGTTGATTCTAGATGACACGCGCCAGCCGGAGAATCTAGCTACCCCTAGTAGAGGAAAACAAAGACCTTTCTTGCCTCCAGAGAAGGGGACCCCAAAGCTGGATAGAAGCCCCCCACAAATAATGACGGTGAGGTAAGAGGAAATGACAAACACAGAAATGAACCAGGTTTAGCACAGAGAGGCCCGCTTACTAATAGCAGAATAAAGAAAGGTAACTTATATGGTCAACAAAAACCCTATCAAAATCCACACTGGAAATTCAAGAACCCCCGAACCGTCTAACGGTCCGGGGGGAGAACACCAGCCCCCTAGAGCTTCCAGCAAAGGTCAGGATATAGATTTGGAACAAGCTGGACAAAAATACAAAACCAAAACAAATAGCAAAAAGCAAAAGGCAGACTTAGCTGATATAACTGGAACCAGGATCAGTAGACAAGAGCACAGCAGACTAGCTCTGATAACTACGTTGCCAGGCATAGAACTGAAGGTCCAGGGAGCTTATATAGCAACACCCCTAACTAACGACCCAGGTGCGGATAAAAGGAATGACAGAAAAACCAGAGTCAAAAAACTAGTAACCACTAGAGGGAGCAAAAAGCAAATTCACAACAGTACCCCCCCCTTAGTGAGGGGTCACCGAACCCTCACCACGACCACCAGGGCGATCAGGATGAGCGGCATGAAAGGCACGAATTAAATCGGCCGCATGAACATCAGAGGCGACCACCCAGGAATTATCCTCCTGACCATAGCCCTTCCACTTGACCAGGTACTGAAGCCTCCGCCTGGAGAGGCGAGAATCCAAGATCTTCTCCACCATGTACTCCAACTCGCCCTCAACCAACACCGGAGCAGGAGGCTCAGCAGAAGGAACTACAGGCACAATGTACCGCCGCAACAAGGACCTATGAAATACATTGTGAATAGCAAACGACACAGGAAGATCCAGACGAAAAGATACAGGATTAAGGATTTCCAATATCTTGTAAGGCCCAATAAAACGAGGTTTAAATTTGGGAGAGGAGACCTTCATAGGAACAAAGTGGGAAGAAAGCCATACCAAATCCCCAACGCGTAGTCGGGGACCCACACCGCGGTGGCGGTTGGCAAAGCGCTGAGCCTTCTCCTGTGACAACTTCAAGTTGTCCACCACATGATTCCAGATCTGCTGCAACCTATCCACCACAGAATCCACCCCAGGACAGTCAGAAGGCTCCACATGACCCGAAGAAAAACGAGGATGGAAACCAGAGTTGCAGAAAAAAGGCGAAACCAAGGTGGCGGAACTAGCCCGATTATTAAGGGCAAACTCAGCCAACGGCAAGAATGTCACCCAATCGTCCTGATCAGCAGAGACAAAACACCTCAAATAAGCCTCCAAAGTCTGATTAGTTCGCTCCGTCTGTCCATTAGTCTGAGGATGGAAAGCAGACGAAAACGACAAATCAATGCCCATCCTACTACAAAAGGATCGCCAGAACCTGGAAACGAACTGGGATCCTCTGTCTGACACAATATTCTCAGGGATGCCGTGCAAACGAACCACGTTCTGGAAAAACACAGGAACCAGATCGGAAGAGGAAGGCAGCTTAGGCAAAGGAACCAAATGGACCATCTTGGAAAAGCGATCACATATCACCCAGATAACGGACATGCCCTGAGATAGCGGAAGATCAGAAATGAAATCCATGGAGATATGTGTCCAAGGTCTCTTCGGGACAGGCAAGGGCAAGAGCAAACCGCTGGCACGAGAACAGCAAGGCTTAGCTCGAGCACAAGTCCCACAGGACTGCACAAATGACCGCACATCCCTTGACAAGGAAGGCCACCAAAAGGACCTGGCCACCAGATCTCTGGTGCCAAAAATTCCCGGGTGACCTGCCAACACCGAGGAATGAACCTCGGAAATGACTCTGCTGGTCCACTTATCCGGGACAAACAGTCTGTCAGGTGGACAAGACTCAGGCCTATCAGCCTGAAATCTCTGCAACACACGTCGCAGATCCGGAGAAATAGCTGACAAGATAACTCCATCTTTAAGAATACCAACAGGATCAGCGACTCCAGGAGCATCAGGCACAAAGCTCCTAGAAAGAGCATCGGCCTTCACATTCTTTGAACCTGGTAAATACGAGACAACAAAATCAAAGCGGGAGAAAAACAATGACCAGCGGGCCTGTCTCGGATTAAGGCGTTTAGCAGACTCGAGATACATCAGATTTTTGTGATCAGTCAAGACCACCACACGATGCTTAGCACCCTCGAGCCAATGACGCCACTCCTCAAATGCCCATTTCATGGCCAACAACTCCCGATTGCCCACATCATAATTTCGTTCGGCAGGCGAAAACTTCCTATAGAAAAAGGCACAAGGTTTCATAACAGAGCAACCAGGGCCTCTCTGCGACAAAACGGCCCCTGCCCCAATCTCCGAAGCATCCACCTCAACCTGAAAGGGAAGTGAGACGTCAGGCTGGCACAAAACAGGCGCCGAAGTAAACCGGCGTTTCAACTCCTGGAAAGCCTCCACGGCAGCAGGAGCCCAGTTAGCTACATCGGAGCCCTTCTTGGTCATATCCGTCAAAGGTTTCACAATGCTAGAAAAATTAGCGATAAAACGACGGTAGAAGTTAGCGAAGCCCAAGAACTTCTGAAGACTCTTAACTGACGAGGGCTGAGTCCAATCAAGAATAGCTCGGACCTTGACTGGGTCCATCTCCACAGCAGAAGGGGAAAAAATGAACCCCAAAAAGGGAACCTTCTGTACACCAAAGAGACACTTTGAGCCCTTGACAAACAAAGAATTTTCACGCAAAATTTTAAAGACCAACCTGACCTGCTCCACATGCGAATCCCAATTATCAGAAAAAACCAAAATATCATCCAGATAAACAATCAAAAATTTATCCAGATACTTCCGGAAAATGTCATGCATAAAGGACTGAAAAACTGAAGGCGCATTGGAGAGCCCAAAAGGCATCACCAAGTACTCAAAATGACCTTCGGGCGTATTGAATGCGGTTTTCCATTCATCACCTTGCTTAATGCGCACAAGGTTGTACGCACCACGAAGGTCTATCTTGGTGAACCACTTGGCACCCTTAATCCGGGCAAACAAGTCAGACAACAGCGGTAAAGGATACTGAAACTTGACAGTGATCTTATTTAAAAGCCGATAATCAATACAAGGTCTCAAAGATCCGTCCTTTTTTGCCACAAAAAAGAATCCCGCACCAAGAGGGGAAGAAGACGGACGAATATGTCCTTTCTCCAGAGACTCCTTGATATATGAACGCATAGCGGTATGTTCAGGTACCGACAGATTAAACAGTCTTCCCTTAGGAAATTTACTGCCTGGGATCAAATCTATAGCACAGTCACAGTCCCTATGAGGAGGCAGTGCACTGGACTCAGACTCACTGAAGACATCCTGATAATCAGACAAATACTCCGGAACTTCCGAAGGCGTAGAGGAAGCAATAGACACAGGCAGGGAATCCCCATGAATACCACGACAGCCCCAACTTGAGACTGACATAGCCTTCCAGTCCAGGACTGGATTATGGGTCTGTAACCATGGCAGCCCTAATACAACCAAATCATGCATTTTATGTAAAACCAGGAAACGTATCACCTCGCGGTGTTCAGGAGTCATGCACATGGTAACCTGTGTCCAATACTGCGGTTTATTTGCTGCCAATGGTGTAGCATCAATACCCCTAAGAGGAATAGGATTTTCTAATGGTTCAAGAGTAAAACCACAGCGCTTAGCAAATGAGAGATCCATGAGACTCAGGGCAGCACCTGAATCTACAAACGCCATGACAGGATAAGATGACAGTGAGCAAATCAAAGTTACAGACAGAATAAATTTAGGTTGCAAATTACCAACGGTGACAGGACTAACAACCTTAGCTATACGTTTAGAGCATGCTGAGATAACATGTGTAGAATCACCACAGTAGTAGCACAAGCCATTCCGGCGTCTATGAATTTTCCGCTCATTTCTAGTCAGGATTCTATCACATTGCATTAAATCAGGTGTCTGTTCAGACAACACCATGAGGGAATTTGCGGTTTTTCTATCACATTGCACCGAATTAGGTGTCTGTTCAGACAACACCATGAGGGAATTTGCGGTTTTGCGCTCCCGCAACCGCCGGTCAATTTGAATAGCCAGTGCCATAGTATCATTCAGACCTGTGGGAATGGGAAAACCCACCATAACATTCTTAATGGCTTCAGAAAGGCCATTTCTAAAATTAGCGGCCAGTGCACACTCGTTCCAATGTGTCAGCACGGACCATTTCCGAAATTTTTGGCAATACACTTCAGCCTCGTCCTGCCCCTGAGACATAGCCAGCAAGGCCTTTTCTGCCTGAATCTCAAGATTGGGTTCCTCATAAAGTAAACCGAGCGCCAGAAAAAAACGCATCAAGATCAGCCAATGCCGGATCTCCTGGCGCCAGCGAAAAAGCCCAATCCTGAGGGTCGCCCCGTAAGAACGAAATAACAATTTTTACTTGCTGAGCAGAATCTCCAGATGAACAGGGTCTCAGGGACAAAAACAATTTACAATTATTCACGAAATTCCTAAACTTAAACCTGTCTCCGGAAAACAGTTCAGGAATCGGTATTTTAGGTTCTGACCTAGGATTTCTGATAACATAATCTTGTATGCCCTGCACACGAGTAGCCAGCTGGTCCACACTTGTAATCAAGGTCTGGACATTCATGTCTGCAGCAAGCATAGCCACTCTGAGGTAAAGGGGAAAAAGGAAAAAAAAAAAAAACTCAGAATCTTCTTTCTTATAATCCCTCTTCTGCAATGCATTAAACATTTAATACTGGCCTGGCAAACTGTTATGACCCCAATGGCGAGGGTCTCAGAGGAACGTGGAAGTCTGCAGAATACAAAAATCCAGCTCATAGGGCAGTGGTAACTGGGTTGACCATATATCTACTCCTAACGCCAACACTAGAAGTAGCCGGGGATCATTCCTACGTTGATTCTAGATGACACGCGCCAGCCGGAGAATCTAGCTACCCCTAGTAGAGGAAAACAAAGACCTTTCTTGCCTCCAGAGAAGGGGACCCCAAAGCTGGATAGAAGCCCCCCACAAATAATGACGGTGAGGTAAGAGGAAATGACAAACACAGAAATGAACCAGGTTTAGCACAGAGAGGCCCGCTTACTAATAGCAGAATAAAGAAAGGTAACTTATATGGTCAACAAAAACCCTATCAAAATCCACACTGGAAATTCAAGAACCCCCGAACCGTCTAACGGTCCGGGGGGAGAACACCAGCCCCCTAGAGCTTCCAGCAAAGGTCAGGATATAGATTTGGAACAAGCTGGACAAAAATACAAAACCAAAACAAATAGCAAAAAGCAAAAGGCAGACTTAGCTGATATAACTGGAACCAGGATCAGTAGACAAGAGCACAGCAGACTAGCTCTGATATCTACGTTGCCAGGCATAGAACTGAAGGTCCAGGGAGCTTATATAGCAACACCCCTAACTAACGACCCAGGTGCGGATAAAAGGAATGACAGAAAAACCAGAGTCAAAAAACTAGTAACCACTAGAGGGAGCAAAAAGCAAATTCACAACATCTGCCTATCCAATGGGGGGTGCTGTCTTATACTACAGGATCTGTCTATGGGGGGGGGTGCTGCTTTATACTACAAAATCTGCCTATGGGGGTGATGTCTTATACTACAGGGTCTGCCTATGGGGTGCTGCCTTATACTACAAAATCTGCCTATGGGGGTGATGTCTTATACTACAGGGTCTGCCTATGGGGTGCTGCCTTATACTACAGGGTCTGCCTATGGGGGTGCTGCCTTGTTTTATATTGATGACTATCTGGCACATTATACTATATGGAAGTTATCTAGTGGGCCATCATACAGTGTGGAGATTACAGTGAAGGGGTCATTATACAGTGTTGGAGACATCAAACAGTTTGGAGGCTACTAAGGGGGTCAGTATACTGTGTGGATGGTACTATACAGTGAGGGGGCATTATACTGTGTATAGGGGAAATATACAGGGGGAGACTCGGGACATTATTAAATGTAAAGTGGGCACTTATTGTTATAGGGGAACTCAGGTTATTGTGACTATCAAAGGGGCACACAGGGCAATATTACTTTCTAGGGGGCACAATGTGGGCATTGTTTTCTAGGGCACTTGCACCCGGCATTACTATATTATTAGAATTTAGAGGGTACAGAGAACCACGCAGCAGGTGCAGTAATAGGGTCACAAACAGCAGCAGAGGCTCAGTATTGGGGTATCAGGGGCAGTAATAGGGTCACATACGGCAGCAGCGGCTCAATATTGGGGTATCAGGGGCAGTAATAGGGTCACATACAGCAGCAGCGGCTCAATATTGGGGTATCAGGGGCAGTAATAGGGTCACATACGGCAGCAGCGGCTCAGTATTGGGATATCAGGTGCAGTAATAGGGACACATACGGCAGCAGCGGCTCAGTATTGGGGTATCAGGGGCAGTAATAGGGACACATACGGCAGCAGCGGCTCAGTATTGGGTATCAGGGGCAGTAATAGGGACACATACGGCAGCAGCAGCTCAGTATTGGGGTATCAGGGGCAGTAATAGGGACACATACGGCAGCAGCGGCTTAGTATTGGGGTATCAGGGGCAGTAATAGGGACACATATGGCAGCAGCGGCTCAGTATTGGGGTATCAGGGGCAGTAATAGGGACACATACGGCAGCAGCGGCTCAGTATTGAGGTATCAGGGGCAGTAATAGAGACATAAGGCAGCAGCGGCTCAGTATTGGGGTATCAGGGGCAGTAATAGGGTCACATATGGCAGCAGCGGCTCAGTATTGGGGTCTCAGGGGCAGTAATAGGGACACATATGGCAGCAGCGATCCAGTATTTGGGGTATCAGCAGGATGAGGAGTTTGTGCAGGTTGGGAATAGATGGTGATGGGGCTGGAATGTGAGAAGTGAAATGTGTCTTTGTTATATTCTCTGTAGACGAGTTGTAGCTGGAAGAAGTTGTCGTGTCGGTCTGGGCCAGATGGAAAAGACGGGATAAGTGAACGATTCCATCAAAGAGAACGTCAGCAGTAAGAGATAATCTGTAACTGTGCTGTAATCTCTTATATGTTCTGTAGGACTGGTATCTACCACTGACCATATGGCGGTAATATCCATGTTGGTCTTTATATAGAGATTATTTTCAGTAATAGAGCGGTCAACTGCTGAGGTTCTCCTCCGCTATTAGGCCGGGGTCACACATGCGAGTTTTACGGACGTAAGAGCGCAGAAACTACGTCCGTAAAACTCACATTACATACGGCACAATTATTCTCAATGGGGCTGCTCCTATCAGCCGTATATTACGGTTCAGTATTATACGGCTTTCTACGGCCGTACAAAATCGCAGCATGCTGCGTTTGTCAGCGTATTGTGCAAAAAAATCGCCAATGAAAGTCTATGGGGGCGAGAAAAATACGGATTCCACACGGACCATGCGTGTGCATGGCGAGAAATACGCAGCGGTGTTAGTGAAAAGTCGGTAATTCAATTGCCGGCTTTTCATTTCTCCTGCCTAAACCCGACAGGATATGAGACATGGTTAACATACAGTAAACCATCTCATATCCCCTTTTTTTTGCATATTCCACACTACTAATGTTAGTAGTGTGTATGTGCAAAATTTCAGCGCTGTAGCTGCTAAAATAAAGGGTTAAATGGCGGAAAAAATTGGCGTGGGCTCCCGCGCAATTTTCTCCGCCAGAATGGTAAAGCCAGTGACTGAGGGCAGATATTAATAGCCAGGAGAGGGTCCATGGTTATTGGCCCCCCCAAGGCTAAAAACATCTGCCCCCAGCCACCCCAGAAAAGGCACATCTGGAAGATGCGCCTATTCTGGCACTTGGCCATTCTCTTCCCACTCCCTGTAGCGGTGGGATATGGGGTAATGAAGGGTTAATGCCACCTTGCTATTGTAAGGTGACATTAAGCCAGATTAATAATGGAGAGGCGTCAATTATGTCACCTATCCATTATTAATCCAATTGTCTGAAAGGGTTAAAAAACACACACACATGATTTAAAAGTATTTTAATGAAATAAACACAGCGGTTGTTTTAATAATTTATTGCTCTCTCAATCCATCAGCAACACCCTCGCTTGGAAAAATAATAAACGCACAATATACATACCTTCTAATGTCCGATCACGTCCCACGATGTAATCCATCTGAAGGGGTTAACTAATATTACAGGCACGAGCTGCGATAAACCACTCGCTCGTGTCTGTAATCCCCGGGTGCTGAAAGGAAAGCTGGATCTGTACTTACATTGAGTCGCGGTGATGCGCCCCCTGCTGGATGTTCTCATGAACTGCAGCCTGGGAACTTTTTCCCACGCTCCAGGTCATATGAGGACATCCACCAGGGGGCGCATCACCGCGACTGAAGGGAATGTAGGTCAATGACCTACATTTCATTAATTCTCCGGGGAATTACAAGCTGCATTTGCAGGGCTCCTGCTTGTAAAATATTTTAACCCCTTCAGATGGATTACATCGTGGGACGTGACGGTTCAGCTGAGGGTATGTATCTTGTGCATTTATTGTTTTGCCAAGCGAGGGACTGCAAATGGATTGAGAGAGCAATAAATTATTAAAACAACCGCTGTGTTTATTTCATTAAAATACTTTTAAATCATGTGTGTGTGTTTTTTAACCCTTTCATACAATTGGATTAATAATGGATAGGTGTCATAATTGACGCCTCTCCATTATTAATCTGGCTTAATGTCACCTTACAATAGCAAGGTGGCATTAACCCTTCATTACCCCATATCCCACCGCTACAGGGAGTGGGAAGAGAGAGGCCAAGTGCCAGAATAGGCGCATCTTCCAGATGTGCCTTTTCTGGGGTGGCTGGGGGCAGATGTTTGTAGCCACGGGGGGGCCAATAACCATGGACCCTCTCCTGGCTATTAATATCTGCCCTCAGTCACTGGCTTTACCACTCTGGCGGAGAAAATTGCGCGGGAGCCCACGCCAATTTTTTCCGCCATTTAACCCTTTATTTTAGCAGCTACAGCGCTGAAATTTTGCACATACACACTACTAACATTAGTAGTGTGGAATATGCAAAAAGAAGGGGATATGAGATGGTTTACTGTATGTAAACCATGTCTCATATCATGTCGGGTTTGTGCAGGAGAAATTAAAAGCCGGCAATTGAATTACCGGCTTTTCACAGATATCGCGCTGAATGAAATCTAAATACAGAATATATATATATGTGTCTCAATTACATATATATATATATATATATATATATATACTGTATATATGTTTTAATGAACATTTGAGCACATAAATCCATTAGATGTCGGTTTTGCAAGCCTGCGCGAAAATCTCGCAGTACGGATGCCATAGGGATTACATACGGAGGATGCCATGCGCAAAATACGCTGACACACCCTGACTACGGATCAATATTTTGGGAACATTTCTCCGTATTACGGCCGTAGTACGGACGTATAATACGTGGCGTATTGTCTTACGCCAAGTGTGACCCCAGCCTTAGGGTGCGTCACCCAGTTGTTATCAAGGCTACCTGGTTAGGGGCCCACTCAGAAGCTTCGCTCCCCCTGAACCAAAACCCTTGCTACGCCTCTGCTTAAGGGCCAAGCCACTTTGTAGGTTAATGACAGTGCCTCATTTTTTTAAATCTGTCGAGTGTCACGTTATAAGGTTATAACTCTTGAACACTTCAACGGAGCCCAGTGATTCTGAGGTTGTTTTTTCTAGACTTATTGTACTTCATGATAGTGGTAAAATTTGTTCAATATGACTTAGGCCGGCGTCACACTCAGCGTATGAAAATACGGTCCGTTTTTTTACAGCCGTAATACGCAGAAATGTTCCCAAAATAGTGATCCGTATGTCATCCATAGGCAGGGTGTTGCAGCGTATTTTGCGCATGTCATCCTCCGTATGTAATCCGTATGGCATCCGTACTGCGAGATTTTCTCGCAGGCTTGCAAAACCGACATCTAATGGATTTATGTGCTCAAATGTTCGCTAAAACATATATACAGTATATATATATATATATATATATATATATATATATGTCATTGAGACACACATATATATATATTTATATATATATATATATATATATATATATATACTGTATTTACATTTAATTCAGCGCGAGATAGCAGACAAGCCGGTAATTCAATTGCCGGCTTTTTCTTTCTCCTTCACAAACCCGACATGATATGAGACATGGTTTACATACAGTAAACCATTTCATATCCCTTTTTTTTGCATATTCCACACTACTAATGTTAGTAGTGTGTATGTGCAAAATTTGGGCGCTCTAGCTGGTAAAATAAAGGGTTAAATCGCGGAAAAAATTGGCGTGGGCTCCCACGCAATTTTCTCCGCCAGAGTGGTAAAGCCAGTGACTGAGGGCAGATATTAATAGCCTAGAGAGGGTCCATGGTTATTGCCCCCCCGTGGCTAAAAACATCTGCCCCCAGCCACCCCAGAAAAGGTACATCTGGAAGATGCGCCTATTCTGGCACTTGGCCACTCTCTTCCCACTCCCGTGTAGCGGTGGGATATGGGGTAATGAAGGGTTAATGTCACCTTGCTATTGTAAGGTGACATTAAGGCGGGGTCCTCTCTTTCCTCTCCACATGTATTTTACAAGGAATTTAAAGCTTTAAGTATTAAAATTTGTGTACATTTATTTACCACAAATCAAATTTTTTGGGAAGTTTTGGCAAAGTCAAATTTTAAATTATTCTCTCATCTTTGTGCAGATTTTGTTTTTATCTCACCTTGTTTTCCAGGACCTCCCTCCTGACAGCATCATGGAGGTCGTCCTCCTCCTCTTACAGTGAGAGGAAACACACAAGAGGTTAAAAGGCCCCTCCTCACCCATTTCCCTCAGTATTTTTTCCTGTCCTTGAATGAAGGGACGCACGAGAGGAGCAAGCAGGATGCTTAGCGTATGGGCTCAGGGGTATCGTGCGACACAGCTAATCCTTCCCCCTGTCAAGAGGCCCAGGGCTGACACTCTCCAAAGTGGAGTCCCTAGGTCGATGGGGGGCTCTCGGCTCCAGCACCAGCAAACAGGGCACTGCATCTTCCGGAAGAGGTGCGGTGAGTATCCGTCGCACTTCAGGTGATGTCAGATGGAGCGCCGGATGCCGGGGTCAGCGGGCATTCCAGGCTGGAACACGAGTGATTGGAGACAGGTAATAAAACCATTACCTGAGTCTCCAGAGATGCTCAACATGCACAGGGCTATGAAGGAAGCAGGCAGAGGAGAGCAGGACTTCGGGGTAAGTGTGAATAATGTAGTTCCACCCTGTTTGCAGCAGCCTGATTATGCCTTCTCTTTACACTAAAATAGGATAAGGGAACCCCTGCCATTTTCCTCCCTATGTCTAAGAGGTCTAGCAAGGCCTCGAAAAAGTCGAAGAAGTGCCCTGTTTGTAGCGTAATGTTGCCAGAGGCATATGGAAGAATTCTGTGTGAAGGCTGCACCACCAAGGTGGTGAGGCAGGAACAGCTGTCCCTGCTGTCCAAGATGAGGTCCTTAATTCGTGAGGAGGTCCAGGCCTCTATGTCTAGTCTCACCTGCCACAGTCTTCCAAATCCAGGTCCAAGACCTTAGAGACCTCGCTGGGAGATGGAACTAAGCTCTGGAGAGGAGTTCGAGTTCCCCAGATCAGACCAGGAGGATGAAGGCGAAATACTGATGGAAAATCCAGAAAGGGGCCGGAGATATTTATTTGCCTCTGAGGATACTGATGAGCTGGTTCAGGCGGTTAGGAATACGATGCAGGTGGAGGAGATCCCAAAGCTGCAGTTCATACAGGACAAGATGTTTGAGCCAAGAAGCAATGGGTGTTCCAAGTGAATGACCACATCCGAGCAATGGTCCTGGAGGAATGGGAGGATGCGATGAAGCGCCTAGTGATACCCCGAGACTTTAAAAACCATTTGCCATTTGAACCTGCTGACGTTAAGATCTGGGAGGAGGTTCCCAAGATAGATGTACCGGTGGCTAAAGTAGCAAGGAAGACGTCCATACCCTTTAAGGACTCCTCGAGTCTGAAGGACCCTATGGGCAGAAAGGTGGATAATCTGCTGAAGCGGGCTTGGGAAACGTCTGCGGCATTAATAAAAACAAATATAGCCACCACTTCAGTTGCCATGTCCATGTTTTTATGGATGGGGCAAATGGAGGAGCATTTAAATAGTAAGATTTCTAGGGAAGATATAATAGCCTTCCTCCTGCTGATGAAGTCGGCAACAGCTTTTTTGGCAGATACGTCCGCGGAGTCAGTAAGGTTCTCAACTAGAAACAGTTCTTTGTCTAATGCAGCCCGCAGGGCCAACTGGATGAAGACCTGGTCAGGGGACAACGCTTCTAAAAATAATGTTCCATTCCCTTCTCATGGTTAAGGGTGTTTGGTCCGACCTTAGACGATATCTTAGCGAAAGCATCGGATAAAAGAAAGGATTTCGCGAAGATAGGTTTAGAAGTACTCAGTCCTTTCGCAACCTGGGCCGTCTCGGAGATAGTCCGATTATAGGGGCCAGGGGAGGTCCAGTAGAGGAACCTACCACAAAGGAAAAGTAAAGGATCCCTATTCGGGTCAGGCTCAAGATCAAGGAGGCAATGACGTCCATCCTGGTCGGGGGGGGCGACTCAGGCAGTTCTCAAGAAGTTGGCACCATATTGCCCAGGACCAGTGGGTTTTGAGGGCCATTGCGGACAGGTATGCAATAGAATTTACAGCGTCCCCCCGAAAGGTTTATTGCTCCCCGTACCTTGTCGACAGATTCTTTTATGGTCGCAGACGTAAGAGAGTTGGTCGACACAGCTGTTGTAATCCCAGTCCCTTGGTCGGAAGAGGGCAAAGGATATTATTCAGCGGTATTCACCATCATAAAGCCATCGGGCAAATCATGCACTATAATAAATCTAAAGCCCTTTAACTTTTGAGTAAAATACAAAAGATTCAGGATGGAGTCAATAAAATTCCCCTTATAGACAGGGACGCATTTATGTGCACCCTGGATCTTAAAAGTGCGTATTACCAGGTCCCAATACACCCGGCGTCCCAAAAATGTTTGAGATCTGCAGTAAAAATCCAGGATCGAACCTGCCACTTTCAATTTCAATGCCTTCCATTCAGCCTAGCCTCGGCTCCTCGGGTATTTACCAAATTGATGTCAGAGATCGTAGGCTATTTAAGGAACAGGGGGATAATTTTAGTTCCATATCTGAACGATTTCCTCATGGTGGCGAGTTCAGTGGAGGAGCTCCGGTCCCACAGGGAAAAGACCATATCCACCTTGGGGTACCTAGGTTGGATCCTCAATTAGCAGAAGTCGGACTTGGTGCTGGGAAGCAGGAAGATTTTCCTGGGAGTGCTGTTGGATTCCAGATGCAGAACATCCTTCCTGCCAGAAGAAAAACAGGAAACTGTGAGAAAAACAATCTGAGAGTTCTTGAGAAGTCGGGCTTCAATCAGGTCAGCATTGAAGATTTTGTACCTCCTGACAGCTTGATCCCGTGTCCTGTGTCCTATTCGCGACCAGAAAGAATTCAAAAGTCACCAGATTCTACTCTCTGAATCCCGCGGACAATCTAGAAGTGGTCGACGCGTTGAGTCAGAGGTGGGACAGGTCACTGTCTTATGCCTTTCCTCCAATGGCACTCATCCCAAGAGTATTCAGGAAGATCCAGAAGGATCAGGTGAGGGTACTTCTGATCATACCGTATTGGCCAAAGAGAAGTTGGTTCCCGCTGCTAAGAACTATGGCCTTAGAAGATCCTGTTATGCTTTCCCAGAGGGAAGATTTAATTCACCAGGGTCCGGTCTTCCACCAGAACCTGGAAAGACTTCATCTGTCGGCCTGGATCCTGAGCGGAGCATCCTAAGGTCTCAGGGGTTATCAGACCAGGTTATTTCCACGATTCAGGCTAGCAGGAAGCCAGTAACTTTGGCAATATACAATAAAATCTGGAAAAGGTTCTGTTTGGAAGGTGGCAGGTTCGATGTTGTGCCCAGCAGGTTCGATATTCCAACGATCTTAGATTTTCTTCAGGCGGGATTTAATAAGGGTCTCAAACCAGGCACCCTTAACGTCCAAATATCAGCTTTAAGTATATTCTTTGATCATCCCTTGGCCTCTCACTTGTGGTTAGCTAGGTTCGTCAGGGCAATACAAAGATTGCAACCTACTATTAGGCGGTCATGCCCATTTGGGATTTGAATCTAGTCCTTAAAGCCCTTTTTGAAGATCCTTATGTACCTGGGGAGAATATATCTTATATCTGACCATCAAAACAGCGTTTTTAGTGGCCATTGCTACCGCAAAGAGGGTAGGAGAGATTCAGGCCCTGTCCACTCGGGATCCGTATCTTCGGATATAGGATGATTGCATAGTGCTTAAATTAGATCCTGCATTTCTACCAAAGGTCTAAACCAAGAAATTGTCTTACCTTCCTTTTGTGAGAATCCGTCAAATCAAAAAAAGCAGGTCTTTCACGCGTTGGACATTAGACAGGCGGTCATCGAATATTTAGAGGCCACCCATAGTTGGAGGCAGGATACTAATTTGTTTATTTTATTCAGGGGGAAAAATAATGGGAAAAAGGCCTCAAAACCACTATTGCAAGATAGATAACTTCGGTAACTTCCCTAGCTTACCATTCAGAAGAGATTACTCCCCTCGAAAGACTAAGAGCCCACTTGACGAGAGCAGTCTCCACATCCTGGGCTGAGAGGGCGTGGGCATCAGTCAGGCAAATTTGTAAGGCCACAACCTGGGCCAGATTACCGTAGATACTTTTTGCAATTATTATAAATTAGATGTATTATGTAGACAACAAACTGCCTTCGGGAGAAAGGTTCTCCAGGCAGTGGTCCCACCCTGAGGAGGTACTTTGGTATTCTCCATGGTGCTGTCAGGAGGGACGTCCTGGAAAATAGGTATTAAACCTACCTGTAACTATGTTTCCAGGAGTCCATCCTGACAGCACAGTTAATTCCCTCCCTGTTGGTGTTGTTTCATGATGTCTTGATATGATATCGGTTATAATAAATTTGTTAAGTTGCATCAATCATGGTGTGGCACTTGTTAAAACACTAAGGGAGGTGAGGAGGGGCCTTTTAACCTCTTGTGTGTTTCCTGTCCCTGTCAGGAGGAGGAGGACGACCTCCATGGTGCTGTCAGGATGGATTCCTGGAAACATAATTACCGGTAGGTAATACCTATTTTTTATGTTTTTTAGTCTATTTGTTAATATCATTATTTTGGAGATTAAGGTAGGGAATACATTTTATTATTTTTTTTTGGATGACAATAGAAATAGAACAGCAATACCAATTCCTCATCTTCCGGGGGATTTGTTTTTCAGGCATTACCTTTGTGAAAATATAAATAGCTTTGTATATTAATGATGCAATTTGTTAAAATTACAGCAATGCTCCCTTTATACAGAGTTTGTTTGATTTATCACATCATCACATTACTTGTAACATTAAGATTTTTATGTTTCCATTGATGGATCCTTATAAAGTCTTCTTTGTATGGCGACTTGTTGATATCATTGGAAAATTTTGGACACAGACTACTTATATTGACTAAGTGATTATTTCCAAGGCCAATTTTTCAGCCTTTTTTCATTCTGCTTAAAGGGGACTTTTCACCAAATGTTTCATGTTGAACTGAACACATGATGTAATGGAGGATGCAGAGCAGAAAAAAATGTCGTCTTATGTTTTGTTTTTTTTAAATCTTGCCTCTCTGTGGCTGAGCTATTAGCAACCAAAGTATTTGGAACCTAATGATCAGTTACCATTCATTGTGGGCGTGTACTTCTTCCTCCTGCATGATGCTGACCAATCATAAACAGGCAATAACACACAAAGGAAATAGCACACCCTCATCATGGCTTAAAGCAGGTTTCTCAGTTTGTTACCTGTAATGTTACAGCCCTGAGCTCCTGGTCTAACCTCCTGCATGCTTGCAAAATGCTGGGAGTAGATCACAGGTGACTTCCTTTTATAGAAGATCAGAGCTGTATCCCTACATCTCACAAACTGAGAAACCTGTTTGTGTTCTTCTTTCTCCTGTATGTTGCTGCCTGCTTATGATTGGTCAGTGTCATACAGGGAGAGGAAGTACATGACCCAGGTGAAAACTATCTGATAACTAATTAGGTGACAAATACTTTGATTGCTAAAATCTCTGCAGTAAAGAGAAGTAAAAATGTAGTAAAGATGCGAAAAAAATGTTTTATACTATTTTGCATTTACTATTACATTGTATGTCCAGTTCAACATCAAAAGTTTGATGAAAGGTCATAATGAAAGCGAATTGGTCACCAGGTTTTTGTGTAATCTGAGAGCAGCATAATGTAGCGGCTGAGTCACTTACTTTACTACTTGCTGTACTTTTGATAAAATCTGCAGGAAATTATTACCAGAGGACTAGTTAAATTACTGCATGTAGATATGTTTATTCATGAGCTTCCACCACTGATTGGCTGCTTTCTGTCTATGCACAGTGTAGATAGAAAGTTGCCAATGATCAGTGTGGGTGGGGTTATAAATTGCTCAGCTTTTATAGAACTGGTAGATGTGCGTCAGATTTAAATTATTAAAAGTGCAGCAAACAGCCAGTAAGTGATACATCGCTGGAATGGGGGTCCCTGCCCCTACATCCTTCTGCTCTCAGATGGGATAATAAAAACTTGGTGACAGATTCCCATTAAGCAATGTCCTCAAACGGGACTATATATTGACCTTATTGTAGTCAATAACTCGACTTTGAAAGCGGAAAAAGGCAGAGTTGGGATCTCTTGAAAAATGTCATAGCAAGTACTGTTCACTGGATGGAAATTGCCGATTGAAGGAAATTGGGACCAAAATAATCCGATTTGTTAAATGGATCATAAATAAACTTTCGATTTTGATCTCTTTAACCCATTTCCGACATCTGGTGTAATAGTACACTGATGTCGGACTCCCCCCTGAGCCCACGCCTTTCCTGGCACATGATATATACAGTTGATATATGTCCGCAACAGCCACGGGTGGAATCGCGATCCACCCATGGCTGTTAACTAGTTAAATGCCACTGCCAATCTCTGACAGCTGCATTTAACTCGCGCTTCCGGGAAGTACGCCGGAAATCCCGCCCATCAGTGACCCCCGTCACGTGATCGCGGGTCACCGATGGGTCGGCATGACAACCAGAGGTCTCCAGCAGACCTCTATGGTTGTCACTGCCGGGTTGCTATGAGCGCCGCTCATGGCAAGTGACCATTTCTGCTACACACAGGAAATCTGATCATCGCCTGTATGTAGCAGAGCCGATCAAAGTACTGCAGCTTCTAGTCTCCCATGGAGACTATTGAAGCATGCAAAAAGTAAAAAAAGTTTCTAAAAATAGTAAAAAAATATAAAAGTTCAAATCACCCCCCTTTTGCCCCACTCAAAATAAAACAATTAAAAAATCAAATATACACATATTTGGTATCGCCGTGTTCAGAATTGCCCGATCTATCAATGTATAAAAAAAAATAACCTGATCACTAAACAGAGTAACGAGATAAAAACTAAAAATGCCAGAATTAATTTTTTTTTGTTGCCGCAACATTACATTAAAATGCAATAAGGGGCGATTAAGATTAAAAGATTTTATTTGCACCAAAACGTTATCAATAAAAACGTCAGCTCGGCACTCAAAAAAAATAAGCCCTCACCCAACTCCAGATCACGAAAAATGGAGACGCTACGGGTCTCGGAAAATGGGGCATTTTTCTTTTTTTTTTGTTTAACAAACGTTGGAATTTTTTTCACCACCTCATTAAAAAAGAACCTAGACATGTTTGGTGGCTATAAACTCATAATGACCTGAAGAATCATAATGGCAGGTCAGTTTTAGCATTTAATGAACATTATAAAACAAAATGCAAAAAAACAACTGTGGGATTGCACTTTTTTTTGCAATTTCACTGCAGTTGGAATTTTTTTCCCGTTTTCTAGTACACGATATTTTAAAACCAAAGGAGTCGTTCAAAAGTACAACTCGTCCCGCAAAAAACAAGCCCTCAAATGGCCATTTTGACTAAAAAAATTAAAAAAAGTTATGGCTCTGGGTAGAAAGGGAGCAAAAGACTAAAATGCAAAAACAAAAATACCTCTGGTCGTTACGGGGTTAACAAAACTGATTTTAAAAGTGACAAATCTCTTGTTTTTCTTCTGGATAAAAATGGATGATTTTTGCTCTATATAGTCATCCGAATTTATGTTTTTATGTCCATATAATGTCCATTGTACACCTCAAAAGTTTAATAAATACATATAATAATATAATAATGAGAAATATAATAATACTAGATGGTGGCCCGATTCTAAAGCATCGGGTATTCTAGAATATGTCGCACTGTGACTGACAGAACTTGTTCAGTAAACGTGAGTGAACTACGTGGCACTGTGACTGACAGAACTTGTTCAGTAAACGTGACTGAACTACATGGCACTGTGACTGACAGAACTTGTTCAGTAAACGGGACTGAACTATGTGACACTGTGACTGACAGAACTTAATGGAATGGAGTGAATGAATGGAGAAAAAAAAATCAATCTCTCCATTTTTTATGCCATTTATCAATCACGCATGCTCACATTCCTTCTCTGGGGCCTCTATTTCTGCCCTTTTGCATGCTGCATTGTCTTCCATTTCTGCCTTCTCATGTGCTATGCTGTCTTCTATATCTGCCTTCTCGCGTGCCGCGCTCGCTTCCATTTCTGCCCTCTTGAACGCTGCGCTCGCTTCCATTTCTGCCTTCTTGCGCTCTGCTCCAGCTGCTTCCACTTCCACCTCACTTTTCTTTTGCTTGTATCATAATAGCCTCAGCTTCTGCATGTGCTCTTATAAGTTGTTCAGTGAGTGTTGAAGGTTTTAAAGAGCGTTAGATAGATGATCGTTTGGACTCCCTGGCAAACCCAGCAATGTAAGGCCTCTTTCACACTTCCGTCTTTTGTCTCACGTCGAAATCCGTCGAGTTTTGAAAAAACAGGATCCTGCAAATTTTTCTGCTGGATCCTGTTTTTTCCCATAGACTCAAATTAGCGACAGATTGTGATGGATGGCCATCAGTTTCATCCGTCGTGCACTGGATCCGTCAGAAAATAGCGGTTCGTCGTTCAGAGGAACGTTTTTTGTGCACGTCGGAAAATCGCTCAGCGACGGGTCCTGCGCTGTCCGTCATCGGCTATAATGGAAGCCTATGGATGCAGGATCCGTCGCTGAGCGTCACACACAGGAATCCAGCGATGTATCCCGTTTTTCCACTCTGAGCATGCCCGGAAAGATTTGAAGTCCGGGAAAAAAAAATATCTCTCTCTTCTCTCTCCTCTTTTCTTCTTCTTCTTCTTCTTTCTCTCTCTCTCCCCTCCAGAATCTTATATTATATATTTCGGCCAGGAACTCAGTCGACGCATCAGTCATAATACTGGATGCGTCACACACATTTTCCTCTATTTTCACAACATCCATCGACGCCTCATTTCACTGCACTATGACGCACAGCCAACGACGGAAGTGTGAAAGAGGCCTAAGTATTTATTTAGTATTTATGCAATTTTTGTCTCTGTGTTAGCTTTAATATCACCATGCATTCCCTTAGAATTAACTTGTTGGAAAACTTGCAGTTCTTCAAGAGAATCAGATGTATTAGGCTATGTGCACACGTTGCGGATTTTGCTGTGGATACGCAGCGGATTGGCCACTGTGGATTCGCAGCAGTTTTCCATGAGTTTACAGTACCATGCAAACCTATGGAAAACAAAATCCGCAGTGCACATGCTGCAGAAAAAAAACGCACAGAAACTTAGCGTTGTTTATTCCGCAGCATGTGAATTCTTTGTGGGGATTCCGCAGCAGTTTACACCTGCTCCATAATAGGAATCCGCAGGTGTAAAACCGCAGGTGGAATCCGCACAAAATCGGCAAAAAAATCGCGGTAATTCTACAGGAAATCCGCAGTGCGGTTTACCTTTGGGATTACCAAAATCAGTCCAGAAAAATCCGCACCACTTTCCGCAATATGTGCACATTGCCTTAAGCCTCTACAGAGTTGTAATGTATTTGTTCCCCTTTCTGGTATAGATATCATTAACTGAACACAGTTGTCCTAGAGCTCCCTATAGCGGTAGTTCGAGAGAAGCAGCTGGGATATGCTGAGTCTGATATATCACAAAGTTCATATTTAATAGTTTCAACATTCTCTCTAATTTTCCATATAAGCTTAGTAGAGCACTTAGCCTTCTCACTGGATTCTGGATTAAACTCTACACTGGAGGAGGGGTTGTGCTGTTCTGCTGTTACATCGATGATTTCCCATTTTCTGTAGGCAGATGGTCGGATTTCTGTTCTGTAGCTTTTGTGATGGGTCACTGGCACTGTATGTGAGGGGAGAGATGTGTCATGAAGATTGCTTTCTTCCGTGAGCTAAAATCCCATGTATCTTTCCAGCATGCTATGTGCTGAAGGGGTTAATCAGCCATGATAAGGAACCGTTTTTTTTAGGTGAGTAGGTCAGAGATGAGCGGGATGCCTACTCACCACATCTCCACCTCAAGGATGTGGATGGGAAGTTAAATGCTCAGCCATGTTTTTTTTTTCTGTGTTGTGGTTTAGAGAGGAAAGTGTCCAGATGTGGCTCCAGGAGGAGCTGAAGACATATTCTGGTCTGAGCAGGTAAACCCCTCAGATATAAGGACTTTGCTGTGATTTATCTTTTGTTTTGCCGGTATGACAGAAAGGCCATGTTTACTTTATTGAACCTTGCTATGGTTTATGCTGTTCCATAGTAAACCAGCAGGTGAGTTACCTAAGAAGCGTTCCTGAGTCTACTTCTAAAAGCCGCTGAGTCAACCCCTCACACTTTATAGAAGTTGTAGACTGGCTTTACAGATGTATCTGGCAAAAGTCTTTTTTACTATTTTGACTCTATAACAAGGCTGAAAGTGTAGGGCACTGGAGACACATTTTCTAGGCTGCCTGTATGAACCAATACTTACACATACAGGTCCTTCTCAAAAAATTAGCATATAGTGTTAAATTTCATTATTTACATAATGTAATGATTACAATTAAACTTTCATATATTATAGATTCATTATCCACCAACTGAAATTTGTCAGGTCTTTTATTGTTTTAATACTGATGATTTTGGCCTACAACTCCTGATAACCCAAAAAACCTGTCTCAATAAATTAGCATATTTCAACCGTCCAATCAAATAAAAGTGTTTTTTAATAACAAACAAAAAAACCATCAAATAATAATGTTCAGTTATGCACTCAATACTTGGTCGGGAATCCTTTGGCAGAAATGACTGCTTCAATGCGGCGTGGCATGGAGGCAATCAGCCTGTGACACTGCTGAGATGTTATGGAGGCCCAGGATGCTTCAATAGCGGCCTTAAGCTCATCCAGAGTGTTGGGTCTTGCGTCTCTCAACTTTCTCTTCACAATATCCCACAGATTCTCTATGGGGTTCAGGTCAGGAGAGTTGGCAGGCCAATTGAGCACAATAATACCATGGTCAGTAAACCATTTACCAGTGGTTTTGGCACTGTGAGCAGGTGCCAGGTCGTGCTGAAAAATGAAATCTTCATCTCCATAAAGCATTTCAGCCGATGGAAGCATGAAGTGCTCCAAAATCTCCTGATAGCTAGCTGCATTGACCCTGCCCTTGATGAAACACAGTGGACCAACACCAGCAGCTGACATGGCACCCCACACCATCACTGACTGGGTACTTGACACTGGACTTCAGGCATTTTGGCATTTCCTTCTCCCCAGTCTTCCTCCAGACTCTGGCACCTTGATTTCCGAATGACATGCAAAATTTGCTTTCATCAGAAAAAAGTACTTGGGACCACTTAGCAACAGTCCAGTGCTGTTTCTCTGTAGCCCAGGTCAGGCGCTTCTGCCGCTGTTTATGGTTCAAAAGTGGCTTTACCTGGGGAATGCGGCACCTGTAGCCCATTTCCTGCACACGCCTGTGCACGGTGGCTCTGGATGTTTCCACACCAGACTCAGTCCACTGCTTCCTCAGGTTCCCCAAGGTCTGGAATCGGTCCTTCTCCACAATCTTCCTCAGGGTCCGGTCACCTCTTCTCGTTGTACAGCGTTTTCTGCCACATTGTTTCCTTCCAACAGACTTACCATTGAGGTGCCTTGATACAGCACTCTGGGAACAGCCTATTTGTTGAGAAATTTCTTTCTGGGTCTTACCCTCTTGCTTGATGGTGTCAATGATGGCCTTCTTGACATCTGTCAGGTCGCTAGTCTTAGGGTACCGTCACACATTGAAATTTCCATCGCTACGACGTTACGATTCGTGACGTTCTAGCGATATCGTTACGATATCGCAGTGTCTGACACGCAGCAGCGATCAGGGATCCTGCTGAGAATCGTACGTCGTAGCAGATCGTATGGAACTTTCTTTCGTCGCTTGATCACCCGCTGACATCGCTGGATCGTTGTGTGTGACAGCGATCCAGCGATGTCTTTGCTTGTAACCAGGGTAAACATCGGGTAACTAAGCGCAGGGCCGCGCTTAGTAACCCGATGTTTACCCTGGTTACAAGCGTAAACGTAAAAAAACAAACCGTACATGCTCACCCGTCGGTGTCCTTCAGGTCCCTTGCCGTCTGCTTCCTGCTCTGAGTGCCGGCCGGAAAGTGAGAGCAGAGCGCAGCGGTGCTGCGATCTGCTCTCACTGTACGGCTGCACTCAGAGCAGGAAGCAGACGGCAAGGGACCTGAAGGACACCGACGGGTGAGTATGTACTGTTTGTTTTTTTACGTTTACGCTGGTAACCAGGGTAAACATCGGGTTACTAAGCGCGGCCCTGCGCTTAGTTACCCGATGTTTACCCTGGTTACCCGGGGACTTCGGCATCGCTCCAGCGCCGTGATTGCAACGTGTGACCGCAGTCTACGACGCTGGAGCGATATTCATACGATCGCTGCGACGTCACGGATCGTGCCGTCGCAGCGATGAAAATTTCAATGTGTGACGGTACCCTTACCCATGATGGGGGTTTTGAGTAATGAACCAGGCAGGGAGTTTTTAAAAGCCTCAGGTATCTTTTGCATGTGTTTAGAGTTAATTAGTTGATTCAGAAGATTAGGGTAATAGGTCGTTTAGAGAACCTTTTCTTGATATGCTAATTTATTGAGACAGGTTTTTGGGGTTATCAGGAGTTGTAGGCCAAAATCATCAGTATTAAAACAATAAAAGACCTGACAAATTTCAGTTGGTGGATAATGAATCTATAATATATGAAAGTTTAATTGTAATCATTACATTATGGTAAATAATGAAATTTAACACTATATGCTAATTTTTTGAGAAGGACCTGTTTATCATCAGATAGCTGGAACTCGACTGCAGGAGGCACAAATGAAGATTCCAGAAGAAAGTTTATTTTCCAGCTGAATTATTGTCTAAGCTGCAAACACATGAGCTTCTAAGATGGCTGATAGACAGAAAATGAAGAAAAAGTGAAGGATGACTGACATCAGAGCAAGAGGGAGAGACAGGGAGAAAAGGACAAACTTCTAAAGAGAGGCAAACCTTATTGCATAGCAATGAAACAGCACAATATAACAACACAATAATACAATACTGTCTGTAGGTTTCCCAAATCATGGGACATGAGAGGGTCAGTGGCTTCAGGAAACACAGCAAGATTTCAGGAAGCTCAGGTGGTAAATATATTTTACATCATAGAAGATCAGAAAAATGTTTACCATAAAATGTAGTTTTAAAACAGGTCATTTTCTGGTGCTCCTTTGTCTTTAAGTTTTAATCCTCACCCAGCTATCTAAATAGCGTCCAAAAAAATGTTCCCCAAATACACATAATGCAGCATGAAGGGGCTCGGTGAAGGTGGCAGTGAAGGTGTGTAAGTGTCTGATGGGGTCACACAGCTCATAAAAGGACAACTGCCCGGCCTCATAATCCAGACATATCCTGAACCTATTACTTGAGATCTTGTCAGGTAACCGGATCTCTTTACTATCATGTATCACTGAGTACTGATACTTATATCTCCACAAACTCCAGGACTTGTTATTATTTCCAATGTATGATCTACCTCCCCTCCTGTCTATACTGGGATAACACATCCCCAGCGTCGGACTGGGGTGTCTGGGGCCCACCAGAGGAATGGACTCTAGGGGCCCACCCTACAGCTATATGCAAATATCTGTCATTATAGTGGAGCATCGGCTGTAAAACACTGGCGGCTGCTGCACATCTACCGTGTGCCCCAATAACTGGGATGTATAATTACGGTAGTTTACATTAATGTGGTTCTAGGTAAAACAAGTTATCACTGATCCATGGGCTCCACAGGATAGGTGATCGCTTAGATCCGACCATTAGAAACTGGGGAAGTTTTATCCCTGACAGGACACTTTTATCACTATTTTAAAATGCAGCGGCAGGTGGGATTTCTGACCGCAGCTCCATTCATTCTCTTTGGGGCTTCCAGAAAAAAACAAGTGCAGCCACTGAGGGAATGAATGGATCAGTGATCTAGTCGGACATGCTACTCCAGTCTAATGGGGATGAAAAGTTCCACATTTTGCTGAGTGGGTCCAAGCAGTCAGACCCCCACCAATCAATATGTTATCACTTATCCTGTGGAGAGGTGATTACTTTTTTCCACAGGAAACCCCTGTAAGTGCATCTCCGCCGCTGTGTACAAAGCATTAAAACTCTAATGGAAATAAAGAATCTTCTCCTAATTAATATCAGAGAGAACAAATGACTGCCATACACAACACAATCCACTATACCAAGACCAATAATACCACATACAGGAAGAAATACCACCACACCATGACCAGACCACAGTGACCGAATAATACTACATACAAGGGACAAATACCACCGCACCGTGTCAACACCACATATTACCACCACTTGGTGACCAAATAGCACATACAAGGGACAAATACCACAACACCATTTCCAGACCACATATTACCACCACATAGTGACTGAATACTACAATACTGATCAGAAATAAAAAAAACAAAAAAAAACACAATACTATCACCATAAGGCTGCTGTCACACTAGCAGTATTTGGTCAGTATTTTACATCAGTATTTGTAAGCCAAAACCAGGAGTGGAACAATTTGAGGAAAAGTATAATAGAAACATATGCACCACTTCTGCATTTATCACCCACTCCTGGTTTTGGCTTACAAATACTGATTTCCACATATAGTGGGATCTATGCAATAAAGCGATCTCCACTATGGTACTAATATAAAATAAATTTTATTGAACATAATGTTAAAAACACAAATAGGATAAAATTACTACATGTAAGAAAGGTACACAATCCAATAAAAGGGACTATACTGCCATGGGAGATTGCAAGATGGCTCAGGCTGAATGCAGTATATATACAATGAGAAATACCTATGCTATGATATGAGAGTCCATGGATGGAAAGCTGCCTCTATCAACGATACCTAGCTTAATAATATGGTGTCCTAAATCAGACCCCTCAAAAATACATGGCATATGCTAGAGGTAGTAAAAGGATATTACCTTACTGTTCGCCTGCTGCAATGACCCCGGCGTCCCTCTAGCATATGCCATGTATTTTTGAGGGGTCTGATTTAGGACACCATATTATTAAGCTAGGTATCGTTGATAGAGGCAGCTTTCCATCCATGGACTCTCATATCATAGCATAGGTATTTCTCATTGTATATATACTGCATTCAGCCTGAGCCATCTTGCAATCTCCCATGGCAGTATAGTCCCTTTTATTGGATTGTGTACCTTTCTTACATGTAGTAATTTTATCCTATTTGTGTTTTTAACATTATGTTCAATAAAATTTATTTTATATTAGTACCATAGTGGAGATCGCTTTATTGCATAGATCCCACTATATGTGGAAGTTTTGCTGGGTGGTACATATACCCTTCGTTTTGAAGGGATTTGTCTTTGTAAAAACATAGAGCAATTACGTGTGATTACAAATACTGATGTAAAATACTGACCAAATACTGAATGTGTGACGGCAGCCTAAGTGACATTATACACAGGAGATCTGTACTTAGTATGCAGTGTCTGTGTAGAGGTAATACAGAGATCACTGGTGGTATTATACACAGGAGCTCTGTATATAATGTATAGGTAATACAGTGATCACTGGTGACATTATACACAGAAGCTCTGTATATAGTATACAGTGTGTAGTGTCAGTGTATAGGTAATACTGACTCACCAGTGACGTCTCTAGGTGAAGTCCTTCATCTTTCATCCAGCACAGACCGCCATCATTTCTTCCAGCCAGGACTCATTTCTGCAGGAAATAACACAGTTATCTCGAGCTCCACTTGCAGAACACATTACTTAATTTTTCACAACTTCTGCATTACACCACATGAAGAAAAAGAGGCGACATAGTGTCACTCTACACAGTAACAGGACCGCCCCCCCCAATTAAAACAGTATACTCAAAAAATAAAATAAATACATCACTGCAGTAATAATATCCCTTAATTAGCCCCTATAGTAATAATATTCCCCACCCTGGCCCCGTTTATCTCATTCCTGGCTCCAGCCATATGTTCTCGCATCCTGCCCTCATGAGTATCCATTCTACCCCATATGATCTCCCCATCCTGCCCCATCTGTCTCCATCGTATCCATCCTGCCCCATGATCCAATCCTGCCCCATGTCTTTCATTCTGCCCCGTGTCTCCAATCATGCCCTGTATCTACATTCTGCCCATGCCTCCAGTCCTGCCCTCAGTGTGTCCAGCAATCTACCCCAGTGTGTCCAGCATATTACCCCCAGTGTGTCCAGCAACCTGCCCCAGTATGTCCAGCATATTGCCCCAGTGTCCAGCAATCTGCCCCAGTGTGTCCAGCATTGCCTCCAGACAGTGTATCCAGCAATCTGCCCCAGTATGTCCGGCAATCTGCCCCAGTGTCCAGCAATCTGTCCCAGTATGTCCAGCATTGCCCCCAGACAGTGTGTCCAGGAATCTGCCCCAGTATGTCTGGCAATCTGCCCCAGTGTGTCCGGCAATCTGCCCCAGTGTGTCCGGCAATCTGCCCCAGTGTGTCCAGCATATTACCCCCGTGTGTCCAACAATCTGCCCCCAGTCTGTCCAGCGTTCTGCCCCCAGTCTGTCCAGCGTTCTGCCCCCAGTCTGTCCAGCGTTCTGCCCCCAGTCTGTCCAGCGTTCTGCCCCCAGTCTGTCCAGCGTTCTGCCCCCAGTCTGTCCAGCGTTCTGCCCCCAGTCTGTCCAGCGTTCTGCCCCCAGTCTGTCCAGCGTTCTGCCCCCAGTCTGTCCAGCGTTCTGCCCCCAGTCTGTCCAGCGTTCTGCCCCCAGTCTGTCCAGGGTTCTGCCCCCAGTCTGTCCAGGGTTCTGCCCCCAGTCTGTCCAGCGTTCTGCCCCCAGTCTGTCCAGCGTTCTGCCCCCAGTCTGTCCAGCGTTCTGCCCCCAGTCTGTCCAGGGTTCTGCCCCCAGTCTGTCCAGCGTTCTGCCCCCAGTCTGTCCAGCGTTCTGCCCCCAGTCTGTCCAGGGTTCTGCCCCCAGTCTGTCCAGCGTTCTGCCCCCAGTCTGTCCAGCGTTCTGCCCCCAGTCTGTCCAGGGTTCTGCCCCCAGTCTGTCCAGCGTTCTGCCCCCAGTCTGTCCAGCGTTCTGCCCCCAGTCTGTCCAGCGTTCTGCCCCCAGTCTGTCCAGGGTTCTGCCCCCAGTCTGTCCAGGGTTCTGCCCCCAGTCTGTCCAGCGTTCTGCCCCCAGTCTGTCCAGCGTTCTGCCCCCAGTCTGTCCAGCGTTCTGCCCCCAGTCTGTCCAGCGTTCTGCCCCCAGTCTGTCCAGGGTTCTGCCCCCAGTCTGTCCAGGGTTCTGCCCCCAGTCTGTCCAGCGTTCTGCCCCCAGTCTGTCCAGCGTTCTGCCCCCAGTCTGTCCAGCGTTCTGCCCCCAGTCTGTCCAGGGTTCTGCCCCCAGTCTGTCCAGCGTTCTGCCCCCAGTCTGTCCAGCGTTCTGCCCCCAGTCTGTCCAGGGTTCTGCCCCCAGTCTGTCCAGCGTTCTGCCCCCAGTCTGTCCAGCGTTCTGCCCCCAGTCTGTCCAGGGTTCTGCCCCCAGTCTGTCCAGCGTTCTGCCCCCAGTCTGTCCAGCGTTCTGCCCCCAGTCTGTCCAGCGTTCTGCCCCCAGTCTGTCCAGGGTTCTGCCCCCAGTCTGTCCAGGGTTCTGCCCCCAGTCTGTCCAGCGTTCTGCCCCCAGTCTGTCCAGCGTTCTGCCCCCAGTCTGTTCAGCGTTCTGCCCCCAGTCTGTCCAGCGTTCTGCCCCCAGTCTGTCCAGCGTTCTGCCCCCAGTCTGTCCAGGGTTCTGCCCCCAGTCTGTCCAGCGTTCTGCCCCCAGTCTGTCCAGCGTTCTGCCCCCAGTCTGTCCAGCGTTCTGCCCCCAGTCTGTCCAGCGTTCTGCCCCCAGTCTGTTCAGCGTTCTGCCCCCAGTCTGTCCAGCGTTCTGCCCCCAGTCTGTCCAGCGTTCTGCCCCCAGTCTGTCCAGCGTTCTGCCCCCAGTCTGTCCAGCGTTCTGCCCCCAGTCTGTCCAGGGTTCTGCCCCCAGTCTGTCCAGCGTTCTGCCCCCAGTCTGTCCAGCGTTCTGCCCCCAGTCTGTCCAGCGTTCTGCCCCCAGTCTGTCCAGCGTTCTGCCCCCAGTCTGTCCAGGGTTCTGCCCCCAGTCTGTCCAGCGTTCTGCCCCCAGTCTGTCCAGCGTTCTGCCCCCAGTCTGTCCAGCGTTCTGCCCCCAGTCTGTCCAGCGTTCTGTCCCAGTGTGTCTCCAGCAATCTGCCCCCAGTGGGTGTCCAGCATTCTGCCCCCCCCTCCAGTGTCCCCCACTGCTCCAGGGGCACCCGCTGCTCCGGGGGCCGCTCTGGGGGCCCCCCGGCCGCCACCCTCCCACCCTCCTTGAAGACGATACTCACCCTGCTGCCTGCTCCAGCGATGGTCTCGGCGTCTGCTCTGCACTGCATCTTCTTCCTGCTTGTGCTTGTGCGGTCATGTGATACTGATTAAAGTCATGAATATGCGCATATTCATGGCCTTAATGAAGCGGTACCACGTGACCGCACAAGCAGGAAGAAGATGCAGTGCAGAGCAGACGCCGAGACCATCGCTGGAGCAGGGTGAGTATCGTCTTCAAGGAGGGTGGGTGGGGGGCGGCCAGGGGGGCCCCCGGAGCAGTGGGGGCCCCTGGAGCAGTGGGGGCCCTGCCAGCAGGTGTCAGTGTCTGGGCCCACCGGGGGATCCACCGATTCCCCGGTGGGCCAGTCCGAGCCTGCACATCCCCACCCTCCAACCCCCTGATCTACTGCTCTCCACGTCCCAGTAATGGCGTCCTGAGGTAAATCCTCTCCTGCTCATCACCTGATAATCCTGGAATCTCTCTGCTGTTTCTGGACGATTTAGTTCCTCTTGTGTCCCTGATGCAGTTTTCAGGTCGTCTGATATAAGGAGATTATTAGCAGCTGTGTTTACATCCAGTAATATGTCTGCCGGACCCTCCACATAGATCCCGCTCCTTATACCTGATATTACCTCACATAATGTGTGTAATGTGTGTGAGATCACAGCCACATCCAGGTCATCTCCATCATGGAGCTGTTTATCATGTCCCCCTGTGTCCTCATCACCTCCCTCCTCCTCAGGATCACACAAGTCACCGGTGTCTGGATCCTGTAAGACAGTCAGTGGATCCGTCATGTTACACAGCTCCTCAATGTGTCTCATCTTCCTGGACAGCTCGTCCTTCTTTATTTCCAGCTGATGGATCCGAGCAGACAGTGACTCTTCCTTTTCCTGCCTGGAGATCTCACTCAGGACCTTCTTCTCCAGGTCGTCCACCCGTCTCCTGATGTCTGTACACAGGGCAGTGACTCTCTCGGCTTCTCCAGCTGCTTTTTCTTGAGCTTTTATTCTTCGCTCCTCCAGACTCTGGACTCTTTCCTCAGTCTCCTCTTTCTTTGTGGTCAGTTTCTGGAGAACAGTTCTTAGTTTTTTTTTCTTCTTCTTCCAGGCCTCATCCAGTGACTCCATTTTATGTCCACTATGTTTCTCAATCAAACTGCAGGACGCACAGATACAAGCAGCGTCCTCAGTGCAGTAATATTCCAGGTTTTTCTTATGGACAGAACATTTTCTTTTATCCAGAGAAGTGCTGGGATCAGATAAGACATGTTCTGGTGATTTGCTGTGAGATCTCAGGTGTTTATCACACAGAGAAGCCTCACAGTGTAGACAGGATCTAACAGCAGGTACAGGAGAGTCCACACAGTAAGTGCAGCAGATCCCGGTGATCTCCTCTTGTTCTTGCTGAGTAATCAGGAAACGTTCTGCGACATTATGAAGATTTATGTTCCTCGTCAGTGTTGGCCACTCCTGAAACTTTTCTCTGCATTCAGGACAGGAATAAACTCCAGACTCATCCTGTGTATCCAGCACACGATCAATACAGACCCGGCAGAAGTTGTGTCCACATCTCAGCATTACAGGGTCCTTAAAAATAGATAAACAGATGGAGCAGAGCAGCTCGTCTCTCAGAATAGCAGACGCCATGGCTGATGGAAGAAATGAAACTAAATGTGTATGATGTGGGATGAACAGTAAAGTCTTAGTTACACCCCTTTTACTTAACCCCTTAAAGATGCAGCATTTATTTTTTCATCTCTCCATTGTAAAGCCATAGCTGGTACTATTGTTCCATCGATGGAGCCGTATTATTGCAATTTTTAATGGAATTAGTTGGAAATTGTAAAGGCTAACAGAAAAAAAGAATTATTTAAGCTGAAAGTATCCTGTTGTCGGGTGTCCCGAGACCAGGGACTCCTTCCCTATCCCTAATGTTAGAGGCGCCCTAGCTTGCCCTGCTCTCCGGTTTACTTCTGATGGTGAAGATGTCGGGGTCACGTACCTTAATTTAGCTCCTGAATCCGCACTCAGTGTGTACCCTTTGCCCACCCAGGCAAGAGGGGATAAGTAGTGTACGGTAATACACCAACCAGACTAACAAGGTAATATGAACAGGGGTAACGAAAAATAACAAACATACAAATACAGTTGTGCTTTAAAGTTTACATACCCTGGCAGAATTTTTGCTTTCTTGGCCTTTTTTCAGAGAATATGAATGCTAACACCAAAACGTTTTCTCCTGTCATGGTTAGTGGTTGGGTGAAACCATTTCTTGTCAAACTACTGTGTTTTCTCTTTTTACATCACGACAACCCAGAGTTACCAATCTAAACCTCTATTACGAGATGGAGTGTTTAATACTATGATATGGACTTTTAACATGTCTCATTAGAAAATTTCTTCTAGATATCCCCAGTGTCAATCACATCTCATTAACACGGAAATGGGAAGAGAACAATGGTTTTGAAAAAGAACTTCAGCACAGGTTAAAAGCAAGAGGTGAGTATTAGAAGGTATTTTGGGGGGATTAGTACCAGTGGGAAGTTTAATTAACACTATGGACATTCATACACTTAAATCAGATCTGGAAAATATTGGGTATATTGGGGTAAAGGGATAAAGATTCAGAAAAGTTTGAATCAAGTCCTTGAAAAGATGATTTTGAACACTGCTGCCGTATTGCGATCTTCGGTATCAGATTTCCAAGATGCTACTTTAGCTTTAATGGAAAGTCAACAGGAATATCAACTGGCCAAAACAGGTTTAGAAATTCAGATTGAATATTCCACCAATCTGAAAATGATTGCACATGCATTTCAAAGTGGAATTACACCTTTAGGATTAATGAGAAATTTACCTAAAGAATATAATTTTGCAATAAATCATTCAGATTTGTGGGTTAGTAAGTGGTAAAGATGTATAGGAACATCACTAATTGCAGTGTCAGGAAGAGAAGAAGCCATGGTTCCTTCAACTGTTCTGGGAATGCCTGTTAGTAATACACAATTACAGTACACAGATTTTGCATTTGACGGTAAAAACATTGAAAAATTAGACATTAATTCATGCTTAAATTTTGTTTCTAAGGTAATGTGCCTACCTGGAGAGGATAAAGTCATTTATCGATCATGTTTCCATAATCATATCTCATGTCATGCCAGAGTTGAGAATGTACCCACGATACATGACTTGGTGACACCAATAAGCGCTACCAAAATTTGTTCCCAAGTTATGTGAGAAAAATTATTTGTTTCTGTATTCTTTTCGTCTTGCGTACGTGCTGAAAATCTAACAATAGGTTTGCATTGTATTGAGGCAAATGTGAAAACTCTCAAAGAACGAAGAAAGTATTAATGTTATGGCAATAGGTACAAGAAATCTGAAAATCCTTCCGATACCGTACAATTTTTCAAAAATAAATCATTTTCCTTGGGATATGTGGACAAATCAGATAAAGAGAAGGGTTTGTTAAGTTTGTTAACAAAACAACTAAAAGAAACTGAAATTATATTCACACGCGAGCAAGGGAATTTAAAGGATATTGGTCAAGTATGTCACGCTCATCTTGGTGGAAAAGTACATCAGATACATCAGTTCTCTGTTTGTCAGAACTACAGGACTTTTGTCAGAACTGTCAATATAGCTTTTGGAGATTCCGTATTCCGTATGGAGCAATAATATATGGGGCCCATTCTGTATGGAGCAATATATGGAGCCTATTCTGTTCGGAGCATTATGAGGTCCATTATTCTGTATGGAGCATTATGTGGGGTCCATTATTCTGTATGGAGCATTATATGCATGGTGTACATGACGCCATGAGATAATAATAACCGGATGGTGGAAGAGGAGATAGAGGATATAGAAAAGGGGACTAAAAAGAATCACACGTATACCAATGAAAACAGAGCAGGAAATGATCGTGTGGACGGAGGAAGGAATACAGTGTGATACCAAACTACATAGAAGTGAAGTGAAAAAAGGCTCAATCACAAGAATAGGAAGGGAAAATTAGTTTTGCCAAGGGGAAGATATAAGATAAAAATACTAATGTAACATGTAAACATAAAAAAAGTGAACAGAAAAAAAATGTATTCTTGCCCGGCGGGCAGAGAGACCTGCACCGCCCCCGCAAGTGACGTCACTGGTCTCTTTGAACGGCTAATCTGACAGCGCTCTGTTGCCAACTCATTACTGCTGATCTGAGCTGACAACAGGCTGCGCGCTGTCATTGTGCACAGCGCACAGGGACTAGCCCAGTCCCTGAAACGAGCATCACTGATGGCACTTCATTTTAGTGACTGCAGCCTCTGCCCCCTGATGACACTTTGTTTTAGTATCCCAGCATGCTCTGGGAATCTCAAATGAAGTGTCACCAGAAAGGAAGTAGGCAAAAAAATAAAATAGCAGTTAGGTAGTGTAGTTAGGGAATGGTAGGGAATTTGTAAGGCAAGTACATTCAAAAATAGTTTAGATTATGGAATCAAATAGATAAGGATTTTAAATTTACTTTGCCTTCGGACCACACCCAAAAATGTTGACTTTCTCTGACTTTTTGATATGTTTCCCAGAAGAAAAAAAAAAGCTATTGGTAACCCTACATGAAAACTAAGCAGATTTTTACTACTATATTCTCGTGGTGTTGAGTGACGAAGATCATTTCCACATATCTGTGAAACATGGACTCTGCTCACATTGCAACAGCCAGAACAACCGCCATTACAACAGCTGGAAGAACCGTCATTACAACAGGTGGAAGAACCGACGTGTCTCCTGAACTGACCTAAGTGCCTCATGTATCTCTATGTGGCTGTTGAGTTCTGTTCAGGAGAGCCGCGACCAGTCCATACATGACAAATTATACTCAGATTGTGAAACATGGATTTACTGTATGAACCAAGCCTTAGGGGCCACCTCCTCCCTCTGCCGCTCCTATGTAACTATGTTATCTAAGGGGTTCAATGTCCAGATACTTTGCTATCTCCACTCCTGGACTTTGCAGCATAGTGTCAGCTGTATTCTGTAGTTGACTCAAACTGCTTATATGTAATAAATAGTCTCTAGACCACGCGCCATCCTCAATCTGCACAGAGCTCCATAATGTGATTGCTCTCACAGACTACAGATCAGGCGTACACAACATTTTCTCTTCTGAAGGCCAAAAATTTCACATTCTGCCGCTCCCAATGCCGACAATAAAACATAAATGTGTCCTTCCACCTGGACACTATATTTGAGATGAGCGAATAAATTTGAGTGGGATTTTATCTTACTAGAATTTTACAAATTTCCGCGTTCACCAAAATGTAGATTTTTTTGTAATATGCTTCAAATTTCTGAGCCATAACTGGCCATCAAAAGGTTAAAAAAATAAGAAAATGTTCCTATGTACCTCACCGCTCACCTACTACAGGTCCACCGATACTCACCGCCGTCTGGTCCTAACCGCATCTTCTGATCCCCATCCATCTTGATGGAATATTCTGTACTTCCAAGTGTCATGGTGCCTGGGATGGTTCAGCGCAGGTGCATGCAAAAGTCGTAACATCATGACATTGTTGACTTCCCGCACTCCTGCCCAGAACTCTCTCAGGGACATGACACGTGGAAGTACGACAGTGCAAGAGGACCAAATATCAGAAGATGCAGAAAAGACCGGACAGGTGGCGGAAAGTCTGAAAAGGTAAGTGCTGAGATGAGTATAACAATTTTATTTGCTCTGAAGAGACACCAAAGAATAAGGGATATTTAATACCATCTCCGTGAATCAACTTTTAGGGAAGACCTGCGCAATCAGGTGAATTCCAATCTTGCATGATCCACTCATCTCTGTTATACAGTGGGGCAAAAAAGTATTTAGTCAGTCAGCAATAGTGCAAGTTCCACCACTTAAAAAGATGAGAGGCGTCTGTAATTTACATCATAGGTAGACCTCAACTATGGGAGACAAACTGAGAAAAAAAAATCCAGAAAATCACATTGTCTGTTTTTTTAACATTTTATTTGCATATTATGGTGGAAAATAAGTATTTGGTCAGAAACAAAATTTCATCTCAATACTTTGTAATATATCCTTTGTTGGCAATGACAGAGGTCAAACGTTTTCTGTAAGTCTTCACAAGGTTGCCACACACTGTTGTTGGTATGTTGGCCCATTCCTCCATGCAGATCTCCTCTAGAGCAGTGATGTTTTTGGCTTTTCGCTTGGCAACACGGACTTTCAACTCCCTCCAAAGGTTTTCTATAGGGTTGAGATCTGGAGACTGGCTAGGCCATTCCAGGACCTTGAAATGCTTCTTACAAAGCCACTCCTTCGTTGCCCTGGCGGTGTGCTTTGGATCATTGTCATGTTGAAAGACCCAGCCACGTTTCATCTTCAATGCCCTTGCTGATGGAAGGAGGTTTGCACTCAAAATCTCACGATACATGGCCCCATTCATTCTTTCATGTACCCGGATCAGTCGTCCTGGCCCCTTTGCAGAGAAACAGCCCCAAAGCATGATGTTTCCACCACCATGCTTTACAGTAGGTATGGTGTTTGATGAATGCAACTCAGTATTCTTTTTCCTCCAAACACGACAAGTTGTGTTTCTACCAAACAGTTCCAGTTTGGTTTCATCAGACCATAGGACATTCTCCCAAAACTCCTCTGGATCATCCAAATGCTCTCTAGCAAACTTCAGACGGGCCCGGACATGTACTGGCTTAAGCAGTGGGACACGTCTGGCACTGCAGGATCTGAGTCCATGGTGGCGTAGTGTGTTACTTATGGTAGGCCTTGTTACATTGGTCCCAGCTCTCTGCAGTTCATTCACTAGGTCCCCCCGCGTGGTTCTGGGATTTTTGCTCACCGTTCTTGTGATCATTCTGACCCCACGGGGTGGGATTTTGCGTGGAGCCCCAGATCGAGGGAGATTATCAGTGGTCTTGAATGTCTTCCATTTTCTAATTATTGCTCCCACTGTTGATTTCTTCACTCCAAGCTGGTTGGCTATTGCAGATTCAGTCTTCCCAGCCTGGTGCAGGGCTACAATTTTGTTTCTGGTGTCCTTTGACAGCTCTTTGGTCTTCACCATAGTGGAGTTTGGAGTCAGACTGTTTGAGGGTGTGCACAGGTGTCTTTTTATACTAATAACAAGCTTAAACAGGTGCCATTACTACAGGTAATGAGTGGAGGAAAGAGGAGACTCTTAAAGAAGAAGTTACAGGTCTGTTAGAGCCAGAAATCTTGATTGTTTGTTTCTGACCAAATACTTATTTTCCACCATAATATGCAAATAAAATGTTAAAAAAACAGACAATGTGATTTTCTGGATTTTTTTTTCTCAGTTTGTCTCCCATAGTTGAGGTCTACCTATGATGTAAATTACAGACGCCTCTCATCTTTTTAAGTGGTGGAACTTGCACTATTGCTGACTGACTAAATACTTTTTTGCCCCACTGTATATCTTAAATGTCTGATTGTGTTCACAGAGCTCAGATCCATGGCCAGTAAAATGGGGTGCCAAGCAAAGAACACATTAATATATGACTAGACTGTGTATGTATATATACAGTCTCGGTCGAAAGTGTTGCCACCCTTGAAATTGTTCCAGAAAATGAAGTATTTATCCCAGAAAATTATTGCAATTACTCATCTTTTGTTATACATATGTTTATTTCATTTGTGTATATTGGAACAACACGAAAAAAAAAAAACAGAATAAAAAAGGTAAATTGGCCATAATGTCGCACGAAACCCCTAAAATGGAACGGACAAAACAATTGAGTAAACAACTTTGTTTCAAGCATGTGATGTTCATTCAGACTCACCTGTGGCAAGTAACAGGTGTGGGTAATATGAAAATCACACCTGAAACCAGATAAAAAGGGAAGAAGTTGACTCAGTCCTTTGCATTATGTGTCTGTGTGGGCCACACTAAGCATGGAGAATAGAAAGAGGAGAAGAGAACGGTCTGAGGACTTGAGAACCAAAATTGTCATATCTAATACATTAACTCATTTACAATAGAAATTTGCCTTCCTTTATGTTCTGGCAGTCCTTCCCACTCGCCGGACACCTTGATACCTAAACATAATGGACACAGCTCTGTTCATACATCGCTTATTTCTGGTGGAAGAACATATCTACAAACCACATAGGAAGAAGCTAGAAAATCAGCTGCAGTTTGCCCATGTGAGGGTGGGGGGGTACTTATTTAAAGGGTTATTATCACAATATCAATCACAGCTCATTGGCTTAAAATACTAAAGTAAATAAAGTTGTGAAATGCAATCAATTTCCAAAATTGCTCACCACTCCAGACATCACCCCCTGAAAAGAGGCTTTTACCCACCTGGTTGCCCATGGATACGTCCGGTAGTTCTTTCATGGATGGTCGCACATGCTCAGTAGATGCTCAGTAGATATTGGCTTATCTTCTAAAGTGGGTGTGTGAATGTACCGTCCTCAATGTACAAGGTTGGACATGAGCACTGTGAGGCGACTCCAATAAAATGGAGGAACAGGGATCCTCTTCCCAAACCGTGCCACTCAGTGGTGTGATAGACAAAGCCAATGATTTTTCTCATATACAGAATTGATATTTCTGTCCATATTTGTTATAATGGCCGCTTCCTATCTATAAATATAACTGGGCATTCATCTGTACTGTCCGAAAGAGAATCTGTCTTTGATACCTCTAGTGACCAATCAGAGTTCAGTTTTCATGGTTTAAACAGCTCTGGTAAAATGAAAGCTGCACTGTGATTGGTTACTATGGTTAACAAAGAGATGAGAGAGGATACATAGAGGAAAGATATCTAAACACATACAGAATTGGAGGAAAGAGGAGTAGAAGCTTTTCCACACGATGGTCGGGAGAGACAAGAGTGACATTACCACCACGTCCCCTTCTGTTAGCTTTAGAAGATAACAGAGGAGTTGAAGGGGCAGCTAAAATCTTGCAAGGGGGAATGCTGGGAACTTGGAAAAGAAGCAGGTGCTTGTGGGAAATGTAGTGGTCACATGAGCAGCAGTGAAGGACCGCCCACTGCACACTGAGCACCGAGACGTACAGAGAAATATGGAGGAGAAGGAGCCAGAAAAAGACGTAAAAAATTACCCAGCGAGGATCTGAAGATATGGATGGGTTACTTCAGAGAAGTTATTACTGTACAGAAAAAAAATATAAATTCAGGGATAAATCCTTTAATTTTCAAATCTTGAAGAGTTCACACCCACACACACATAATAAACCACAACGGCTCTAATATACAAGGGTTTATCTGTTTATTACACACAGACTGTGGAACAAAGCGGATATTACAAGCGGGGGTGTAACTATAAGGGGTGGGGGAACTACAGTCACTCATAGGAAAGATGTGGCAGCCGTAAAAATCGGTAGAACGTCACCAAAACCAGATATATTAGTGAGAAGTGTATGATAGAGGAATACTTCATACCCCTTATACATATTACTATATAGTGGCATCATTAATAAGCAGCAATGTACATACAATATTGTAAGGATATAATCAAAATGATAATTAGTTCATGTTCCTCCCACACCCAATTATCATTTTTTTTCACTTTCCGTTACGTGTCTACCTTTATTCCCAAAAGCTATAACAATTTTTTTTTTTCATTTTGTAATCGATATAGTCATTTATACATGTGTAATAAAAAAATTTGGAAACCTGTAAAAAAAAATTGATTTCTGTCACCATTTCCTGAGACTCGTAACCTTTTTGTTTTATGATTATATTTTTGTCATTTTTTTATTTAGATTTATATAACATATTTATTTAATTAATATTTTTTGAATATTTGAGTTTCAATTCTCTATTTTTAGTCCCCTTAGGCTATATAACCTGCAGTTGTGATCTGGATCATGTGGTGAATAAAGCCAGTCTTTTTTCTAGTCAGTACAGACTTCACAGTCACAACTTAATAGTGAGACGGAACGTTCTATATGTAAATTTAAAGGATTAAATGTGGATATAAAAAGTTAGGTCTCTCCTATCATGTTCTGGTAGAAGAGAAGGAACATACTAGGGTCTAACTGCTTTGGTGAAAAATTCAGATTTTGGGAAGTGATCATATGTACTAGATCCAGAGCTTTAACATTACCTCTGAGCAAAAATGTGTCATCAGAAAACTACTTAAAGAGGTTGTCCACTACTTTTTGATTGATGACCTATCCTTAGGATAGGTCATAAATGTCTGGTTGGCCGGGGTCAGACAATTGACACCCCGCCGATCACCTGTTATCGGTGGTGCCAGCCACCAGCCAGAAGTATTCACTTGTGGAGCTGGCCATCTTCTGATAATGGCCGACGCAGGGTACTACACATCCGCCTCCGATTGATTTGAATAAGAGGCAGATGTGTAGTACCAAGCCTCGCCCACCACTAGAAGACAGAGCAGCGCCGCAAGTGAGTACTTCTGGCCAGCAGCAGATCGCAGGGGGTGCTGGATGTCGAACCCCGACTGGTCAGACATTGATGACCTATCCTAACGATAGGACCCCGACGGTCAGACATTGATGACCTATCCTAACGATAGGTCATCAATCAGAAAGTAGTGGCCAACCTCTTTAATGTTGAAATTAAGTTTTGGGGTTTAAATTAATTTTCTAAACTTTTTTTTTACATTATTTTTCATATCACAATCTGTATTTTTTAAAAAAACTAGAAATCTTGCAATTTTCACACTGCAATGATGAATAAACTCTGACCAAATCTTTTGTATCTAAGTACTGGGTGAGTTTGTGCAAAGATCATCATAAAAGGAGGTAGGGTCAGCTGTGACATCACCTAGAGGTGAATAGCAAGAATACTAATTTTACTTTATAATAGAGATTGTGATATGAAAAAAAAATTAAAAACATTGCCAAATTAAAAGAAAAATACATTTAACTACAACCCTGATTTAAACGGTAGGCCATTTTCTGATGATACCTTCCCTCTAAGATGTCCCTGAGGACTGGTGGTTTAGTAGATGTGCGATGCCTGGACCAGAGAAACTAAATGTAATGGGCTGGGTGTAGGCTTTTCTCTAGTGTGACATGTTTGGGGGTACTTCAGGGGAAATAAGATCTAACCACCTAGACGAATAGTTTGCCTTATACTAGTAATAAAAACTAGGGCGAATCCTCTGCCTATTTGGGGGACAAAAATGAGTCTTAATTGTCCATCAGGCCGTAGAAAGGAGTTAAAAAGGATGATGACTTGATGGAGAAGGACTTTAGAGAGATAGGAGATATTATATAGCAGAAGATAATTTTTCTTCTGTAACTGTATTCTGGAGATTCATACTCTAAAATAAGTGAAAGGTGAGGTCTAGTATTAAAAGAGAAGATCATGGTTGGCCTAAATGTGCACTCTTAACGTTCTGACTGAGACCGATTGTTATAGTAAAGAGAGAGATTAATGTAATGCAATGTAGGATGAGGGACAGTAAAGTTCAAAATTTAGATTTTCCACAAGTTAATTTTTAAATTGGAGGCTCGCCTGAACTTGATGAAGATAACTAGAATAAATCTGAAATGTGTCCAACAGTATGCCATTAACGATGATCCAACCACTGTTAATTGGCTCAGGCCTCTTAAAGGTAGCTATTCCTTAACTTCTAATCCTTAACCAGCTATCTACATAGTATCCTTTGACCTTTCTCCAAAATACACAAAAAACAACATGAAGGGGCTCAGAGAAGGTGGCAGTGAAGGTGTGTAAGTGCCTGATGGGGTCACACAGCTCATAAAAGGACAACTGCCCGGCCTCATAATCCAGACATATCCTGAATCTATCACTGGAGATCTTGTCAGGTAACAGGATCTCTTTCTTGTCATGTCTCATAAAATAATGATTACTATGTGTTCTGCACAAACTCCAGGACTTATTATTATTTCCAGCGTATGACTGACGGCCTCTTCTGTCTATACTGGGATAACACATCCCCACCCTCCCACATCCTGATCTACTGATCTCCAGATCCCAGTAATGTCGTCCTGAGGTAAATCCCCTCGTGCTCATCACCTGATAATCTTGGAATCTCTCTGCTGTTTCTGGACGTTTCTGCTTCTCTTCTTTCCAAATTGCAGTTTTCAGGTCGTCTGATATAAGGAGATTATTTGCAGCTGTGTTTAAATCCAGTAATATGTCTGCAGGATCCTCCACATAGATCCCGCTCCTTATACCTGATATTACCTCACATAATGTGTGTAATGTGTGTGAGATCACAGCCACATCCAGGTCATCTCCATCATGGGGCTGTTTATCATGTCCCCCTGTGTCCTCATCACCTCCCTCCTCCTCAGGATCACACAAGTCACCGGTGTCTGGATCCTGTAAGACAGTCAGTGGATCTGTCATGTTACACAGCTCCTCAATGTGTCTCATCTTCCTGGACAGCTCGTCCTTCTTTATTTCCAGTTGCTTGCTAAGAGTAGAAAGTGACACTTCCTTTTCCTGCCTGCAGATCTCACACAGGACCTTCTTCTCCAGGTCATCCAGCTGTCTCCTGAGGTCTACAAACAGGGCCTTGACTCTCTCGGCTTCTCCAGCTGCCTTTTTTTGAACTTTTCTCCTGTGATCCTTCAGAGTCTGGACTTTCTCCTCTGTTCTCTTTTTCTTTGTGGTCAGTATGTGGAGAACATTTCTCAGTTTTTTCTTTTTCTTCTCCGAGGCCTCATCCAGCATGTCCACCTGATGTCCCCGATGTTCTCCAGCCAAACTGCAGGACACACAGATACAAGCAGCGTCCTCGGTGCAGTAATATTCCAGGATCTTCTCATGGACAGAACATTTCCTTCTCTCCAGAGAAGTGCTGGGATCAGATAAGACGTGTTCTGGTGATTTGCTGTGAACCCTCAGGTGTTTATCACACAGAGAAGCCTCACAGAGTAGACAGGATCTAACAGCAGGTACAGGAGAGTCCACACAGTAAGTGCAGCAGATCCCGATGATCTCCTCTTGTTCTGAATGGGTAATCAGGAAACGTTCTGCGACATTATTGAGATTTATGTTCCTCATCAGTGCCGGCCGCTCCCAAAACTCTTCTCTGCATTCTGGACAGGAGTAAACTTCCGACTTCTCCTGTGTATCCAGCACAAGATCAATACAGACCCGGCAGAAGTTGTGTCCACATCTCAGTATTACAGGGTCCTTAAAAATAGATAAACAGATGGAGCAGAGCAGCTCGTCTCTCAGATCAGCAGACGCCATGGCTGACACGGAAGAAGGAAGAAGTATGACGCCAGTTAAACAGTAAAGTTGTAGTTACGCCCATTTACTTAACCCTTTAAGGAGACAGCATGCTATTTTCTGTTATTGAATTACTGCAGTATAAAAGCCATAACCTTTTTCTTTTTTTTGTTAACTTTGCCATTTAGTGGGGTTTTTTTATGAGTCCAGTTATGTGTCACTAGTTTGTGTTACATGTAATATATTGTATAACTTCAATACTTTTCTTTATTTTTTTCCATCGAGAAGGGGCATGCAATATCAACACTGTATTCTACAATTTATTTATAAAATATTCACTTTTCAATGCCATAATTGTAACAAGCATTATATTATAAGGATTTTTTGCAATAATAGCATTGCAAAATGTATAACTTTTTATATTTAGCACAATTAAAAAAGCTTTTTTTAAATATAATTTCAATTTGGACTACTGCATTTCAAGTACCAAAATCCATCTATTTTTCGATTTATAGAGCTTTTTGAGGGTTTGCTGTTTGCAGGCTGACTTGTAGTTTTCAGTGATACCTTTTTAGTGCAAATACAATTTATCAATTATGTTTTATTTCATTTTTTGTCAGACAACAACAAACAAAAATCTTTCTAAATTTTTTACAACGTTCACTAAGCTTGTAAAAATTTGGTTGTAGCATCAGTCATGGCAGTGATTTCACTTATTGATATATTGTTTTTTGAACAGTTTATGAAATAATACAACACTTCATAGAAAGAAAAAGATTTTTTTACTTTATTTTTTTCCCCCCACCAGGGGACTTAAACATGCAATTCTTCGATTGGTTCTATAAAATTACATAATAATGCAATACTCCTGAAACAGAGTATAAATTCATAGACATTCTGTAAATATAGACCTCATTTTTTAATTGACCATAAAAAAAATGGCAGTCTGCGATTTTTTTTTTGTTCTCTTTAAAAAAAATCTTAAAACATTTTTAAAAAAGAAGGCGCAAAAACATTTTTGGCAACAGAAATATAATGCAGGGGGATTGCCCAAGGAGGAAAGAAAGTATCTGTATTCAATGAAAAAAATGTTGGTCCACAAGGAGAAGCCAAGGCAGGTACAAAGTTGTTGAGAAGTACAAGTCAGGGTTGGGCGATAAAAAAAATACCAATCTCTGATGATCCCCTGGAGCATTATCAAATCCATTATCATCATATGGAAAAAAACATAGTACCACAACAGAGAGGGAAACCCCCCAAAACATTCAGCAATGGCATGGAGGGCATTAATCAGAGAGGCAGCACAAAGACCAAAGGTAACCCTGAAGGAGCTGCAGAGTTCCCAAGCAGAGACTGGAGTATCTGCCAATACAACCACAAAAAGTCATAGACTCCATAGATGAGGCCTTTATGGAAGAGTGGGCAGAAAAAAAGCTTTCACTTACACACAAAAATTTTAAGGCTCATTTTAAATTTGCCAAAAGACATGAGGGAGACTCTCCAGATGTATAGAGGAAGGAGCTGTGGTTAGATGAGACTAAAATGTAACTTTTTGGCCACCAAGGTAAAAACTATGTCTGGCGCCAAATGAACACAGCTCATTACCCCAAGAACACCATCCCCACAGTGAAACATGGTGGTAGCATCATGCTGTGGAGATGTTATTTGGCAGAATGGACAAAGAAACTGATCTTAGTTGAGTGGAAGACGGATAGTGTGAAATACAGGGATATTCGTGAGCAAAACTTGTTTCAGTCTGTCTGTGATTTGAGACTGAGACGGAATTTCACCTTCCAGCAAGACAATGACCCAAAGCATACTGCTAAAGCAACGCTCGAGTGTTTTAAGGGGAAACGTGTACCGTATTTTTCGGATGATAAGAAGCACTTTGTTTCCCCCAAATTTGGGGGAATAATGGATGTGCGTCTTATAATTTACCTTACTGGCCACGGTGGAGCACAGTCACTGCTGGAGGAGGCAAGAGTGGTGTGTTGCTGCAGACAAGAATGGCGTGTTGCTGAGATCTCATCGGGAGATGAGATCTGAGCGCCAAGATCTCCGTCTGCCCATGTGCCGCCCCTGGCCGCCATTTTCCCAGAGTCAATCGCAAAGTAAACCATGGAAGTATGGGGGCTCTGGGCTTTCACAAAATGTCGGCGGAGCCCATGCACCACCAAACACCCACCGCGTCGCACATCCAAACACCCGTTTCTCCCAGTCTGGGGTCCACAGTATTGTCACACTCCTGCCTCTGCCAGCAGCAACCCTGGGACCCAGCTTCACCGCAGCTACCATCCCTGGTAAGCATTAAGACACATGAATTGTAAGAAGCCCCACCATTTTATTTAAAAAAAAGCTTTTTTCCTATTTTTCTCCTCAAAATTTTGGGTGCGTCTTATAATCTGGTGAGTCTTATAAAACGCAAAATATTGTAATGGTCGGTTATAATGTTGATGTTATATTTTTCCTTCACTATGTACATATATTCATTATGCAAAGTAGGGGGCAGGTCAGTGAGGGATCAGTGACCTGTCAGCTGTCTGCATTATGAATATCTAATCAGAGCACCACATTCATGAACCCCGCCTTAAGGCACTAGAACCTCATTAACACAAAACTGAAAATAAAGATCATACAACTACAAGACGGATTTCATCAACCAAGGTATCATTTTTTTATATATATACATTTTTATTAAAGATTTTCCTTTTAACAGTGGTAACAAGAAGACATCATCAAGCATAACTTGTCATTGATACAATCTTTCAATTCCGGTATTAAAGAATTACTAACAACATGACTATTATTTCTTGATATATATAGGAGGAATAAGAGCTCCAGAGCATCCCCCTCGCGGAACTGATAATTTATATCTGTGCTGCTCCTTTTCCAAAATTATATATGAAAATTTCCATGACCACAGTAACAACAAAAAGATATCGTCCATCATGACCTGTCATTGGTATAAAATTTTCCCTCCGTACTTAAAAGATTACAGATTGCATGGTTATTGATTTCCAGATGTATATAAAGAGAGAGATTTAAATACCCTAGAGCTCCCAACCCCTGAAAGTGAGGACATATTTCTTAGGATCTCCACCAAGTCTCACTCACTCAACCTTTCCTCCCATCCCTCCTCTTCTCATCCACTATGAGATTCGCCACTACCAGCAGGGTGTCTTATCACTCCATTCAAAGACAACCTAGATTGTTTTTGAGACTCTCCGGTAAGTACCATTTCGTTGAAATGTGAACGGTTCAATTATTTACTGTTTCTCGTCAGAATTGCAAAATTTGCCAATAAATTGCTTCCATTTTATTAAAAATTTCCCAGCTTGCGTTTGCCTTTTCGTTAGAGCATCTCTCTGTTCCATCAACAGACAATGATGTAATTGAGCTATCAAATCAGAAAGGGACGTGACAGACGAGCTGAGCCATTCTCCGAGAACCAATTTCTTAGCCTATATCAGAATAGTCTGTAGGAGTTTCGGGGGGCCCTTCTCTCCACTGCCCTTCAGCCCCAACTCATGTCAAGAGTGTAGAATTGCCATCATCAGAGTCAGCGGCCTTAAAGTGTTCCATAGTGTTGATATGAACCCTGATACTGAATCCCAAAAAAGGGATGATATCTGGGCATGACCATAGTCCATGTGATAGATCTGGTTTGGGGAGCTGACATCTGGGGTACGCATATATTGCTTCATGCATGATTTTAAACTGAGTCTCCCTCCAAGATTCATCTATTATATGTGTCCTAAAAATGGACCACCCCTTCCTTTCCCTGTTGGGAATCTCAACGTCATCCAGTTGCAGTCTCAAGTATTTATAGAAGGTGTCTGGATGGGGGTCTATCAAACTTAATTTCATCATGGAGTAAATTATACAGGGTGGGCCATTTATATGGATACACCTAAAAATATGGAAGGGGGGAAACTTTTCAAGATGGGGGGTGGCCATTTTGAAGTCAACCATTTTGATCCAACTTTATTTTTTCCAGTGGTAAGAGGGTCATGTGACACATCAAACTTATTGAGAATTTCACAAGAAAAACAAAGGTGTGCTTGGTTTTAACGTAACTTTATTTTTTCATGAGTTATTTAGAAGTTTATGACCACTTATAAATTTTGTTCAAAGTGCGGCCCATTGTGTTGGATTGTCAATGCAACCCTCTTCTCCCTCTCTTGACACACTGATAGCAAAACCACAGAAGAAATACTAGTCTAAGGGGGTCAGATTCCTTGTAGGAATGCTTGGACCTGACACCCATAAGTGGTGGTGCACCATCTTGCTGGAGAAACTCAGGGAACGTGCCATCTTCAGTGCATAAAGAGGGCAACACATCATCATGTAGCAATTTCAGATATCCAGTTGCATTGAGGTTTCCATTGATGAAGAATGACCCCACTATCTTTGTACCCCATATACCACACCATACCATCAATTATGGGTGTCAGGTCCGAGCATTCCTACATGAACAGTTTGCTGGAAAGTGGATTGGTCTTCATGGGCCAGTTGAATGGCTACCAAGGTCACCTGATCTGACTCCCTTAGACTTTTATCTTTGGGGTCATCTGAAGTCAATTGTCTATGCTGTGAAGATACGAGATGTGCAGCATCTGAAACAACAGATACTGGAAGCCTGTTCACTTGGAGATATGGGTTACTAGTTAACGGAGGTACAGATTGAGTGGACTCAGTAGGTCCATTGTCAGAGGTCATTGTAGTCGACATCGTAGTGGCGGGCTCTCTGGATGGTTGGCGTTGCCTCTGGCCACTATGTAGTAGGTATCTGTCCATATATGAATATATTATGAGAGCAAGATAGCGTCCGACCTTTATCAGTTAGGCCACTTTCACACTAGCGTCGTGCACTGCACGTCACTATGCGTCGTTCTGTAGAAAAAACGCATCCTGCAAAATTGCTTGCAGGATGCGTTTTTTCTCCATAGACTTGAATTAGCGACGCAGTGCGACGCATTGCCACACGTCGTGTTGCGTCGGACCATCGGCACAAAAAAAGTTACATGTAACTTTTTTTGTGCGTCGTCAGCGTCTTTTCCGACCGCACATGCGCGGCTGGAACTCCGCCCCCGCCTCCCCACACATCACAATGGGGCAGCGGATGCGATGTAAAACTGCATCCGCTGCCCCCGTTGTGCGGCAATTTCACTGCAAGCGTCGGTGCGCCGCAACGTCGCATAGTGACGTGCGGTGCACGACACTAGTGTGAAAGAAGCCTTAAGATCCACCAGGCCATTAATCAGCTGTATCAGGTTATGGGCAGTTATATGAAAATGGTGGAGGGCAGAGGATAAATATTATAGAAATTTACATGGTCGGCGCCTGACTCGGAAGCCACATAATTGTGATAATAGCATGTGTCTCTTCTGACTGTTAGAGATAAATGTGACAGCAAAGTACAGTGTGTCCTGCTGTGGTAATTTGGGTTTTGTAAACCCTTTAAGGGCACGGTCACTATATAGATGTATTGCTATCCAGCATAATCTTAATATTGGCTGTTTTTCTGATACAGAGTGAATATTTTGGGCCCAATTATACCCCTCGCTTTTTCTCAGTGTTCAATAGGTGACATTGATGCTGTACAAGCTGCTCACCTTGTCCTGCTGTGAGCTATTCATGGTAAATAATAAGAAAAGAGCAACATATAAAGGCCCCGTCTCACATAGCGAGATCGCTAGCGAGATCGCTGCTGAGTCACAAGTTTTGTGACGCAACAGCGACCTCAGTAGCGATCTCGCTATGTGTGACACGTACCAGCGATCAGGCCCCTGCTGTGAGATCGCTGGTCGTGGACCTTTTTTTGGTCGTTGAGGTCCCGCTGACATCGCTGAATCGGTGTGTGTGACACCGATCCAGCGATGTCTTCACTGGTAACCAGGGTAAACATCGGGTTACTAAGCGCAGGGCCGCGCTTAGTAACCCGATATTTACCCTGGTTACCAAAAAAAACAAACAGTACATACTCACCATCTGATGTCCGTCAGGTCCCTTGCCGTCTGCTTCCTGCTCTGACTGAGATCCGGCCGTACAGTGAGAGCACAGCACAGCAGTGACGTCACCGCTGCGCTCTGCTCTCACTGTACGGCGGCACTCAGTCAGAGCAGGAAGCAGACGGCAAGGGACCTGACGGACATCAGATGGTGAGTATGTACTGTTTGTTTTTTTGGTAACCAGGGTAAACATCGGGTTACTAAGCGCGGCCCTGCGCTTAGTAACCCGATGTTTACCCTGGTTACCCGGGTGCTGCAGGGGGACTTCGGCATCGTTGAAGACAGTTTCAACGATGCCGAAGTCGTTCCCCTGATCGTTGGTCGCTGGAGAGAGCTGTCTGTGTGACAGCTCCCCAGCGACCACACAGCGACTTACCAACGATCACGGCCAGGTCGTATCGCTGGTCGTGATCGTTGGTAAATCGCTATGTGTGATGGGGCCTTAAGTCCTAAAGCGGACAGAGAAGACTCCCAAGCAATACATATATAATCCAAAAAAGGAGTCACAAAACTGTCATTAAAGGTATATAAAATTGTAACATTTATTTAATTACCAAAAAAAGCCCCCCGAAGAAGCCTACGCGAAACGCGCGTAGGGGCTGCTGCTACCACATACACACCGCGACTATCATGGGTGAGGTCCAGTCTTATATACTATAGAATTATACTTGTCTTCAATATCCTGAGTGGGACTTTATACTTGCAAGGATTTATGATAGACTATTTCTAAATGAACTTGTGAGCTCAAGTCGTTGATCTTAGGTGTGTTATATGGTGTATGTTACCTATGTCCATTCACATAGCTACCCCTTATGATTGGGAAAATTTGTATGTTTTATCAGAATTGTTTTTTTGGTAATTAAATAAATGTTACAATTTTATATACCTTTAATGACAGTTTTGTGACTCCTTTTTTCGAGCTATTCATGGTGTATGGAATTTGTCCTCTCCCATTTTTTTGGGCTGAAAGTCCCCCTCTCGGCTTATACTCGAGTCATACCCAGGGGTCGGCAGGGGAGGGGGAGCGGGGTCTGTCTAATAATACTCACCTGTTCCTAGCGTTGTCCCTGCAGGTCCCTGGTTCTCCTGGCGCCTCAGCTTCTTCCTGTACTGAGCGGTCACACGGTATCGCTCATTACAGTAATGAATATGCGGATCAACCTCCCATAGGGGTGGAGCCGCATATTCATTACTGTAATGAGCGGTACCATGTGACCGCACAATACAGAAAGAAGCTGTAGCGCCGGGGAAGCAGGGACTGCACCGCGCCAGAAGCAGGTGAGTATAATGGGGAGGGGGAGCGCAGCATTGCGCGATATTCACCTCTCCTCGCTCCATCTTCAGTGTCTTCTGCAGTGACTCTCAGGTCAGAGGGCACGATGATGTAGTTAGTGTGCGCCCTCTGCCTGAACATCAGTGCAGAAGATGCTGAAGACGGAGCGGCGGCTGGAAAGAGGAGAGGTGAATATTTAAAGTGCCGGGGGCCTGAGCGACGAGAGGTGAGTATGTTATTTTATTTTTTTTTCGCAGCAACAGCAAATGGGGCAAGTGTCTGTGGAGCGCCCCCACACCGCCGCAGGGCCGAGGGGTACCCGGAGCCGGGCCTCTAGGTCTCAGTCCTGGGGTTGTCACGGTGGCTAGACCCGGTCCGTGGCCCTGTCTGTCAGTGGGGGACGTCCGGTGCAATAAGTGATGTTGTAGCGGTGCAGTTGTGGGGTGCAGGTCGCGGTAAATAACGAGGACACCAGGTTGCAGTCTCTTTACCTCTTTACTGAAGCTCTCTGGGTCCTCAGTCCGGAATACGGCTCACCAGGCTGCGCAAGTCCGGCCGGTCCAATGGCACTTCCAGAGCTCTCCTTGCAGGTGGAAATCGGTGCCTTCCTTCTAGCGCTATGTGTTGCAGTCCTTCCCTGCTGTGCTTACGGAAAGTACCCCACAACTGTTGTGTCTGTTTCTCGTGTTCCCTCACAACAACTTAATTCGCAATGATCTTCCTCGTCCCTCCAGATACTATGGTAGGAACGCACCCGTATGACGGGGAGGCTCGGAGATCTTCCGGGACTCTATCTGCGCCCCTCTCCTGTTGGTACCCCCCTTTGCCTTCCTGGGTGATGCGTGAGACAGTCCGCCTCAAGCTAACTGCCCTGCCGTAGGTCTGAGGTATGGCTTGAAACTCTTTACCTCCTCGGCGTTCCGGCCACCGGTAGTGCGCCTCAGTAAGGTGCTGCCTCTTTCAGCACAACCCTCACTGGTATCTCCTTTCGCTTGATTTCGTTTCTCACTCAGCACAATCTATCTCGCTTCTTAGTCCTTCCTTGGGCACCGCCGCTATGCTGAGCAGGCACGGTCCCTTTACGTTCTTTCCATGCCAAGCCTCTGCCAGGATCCCACCCCTGGCAGAGACCCTACAGTCTCTCCCTTCACAACACCCTCTGCCACCAGGTGTTGCTCCGTTCAATCCCGTCAGCCTTCTGTCTAACTTCCTGCCTGACCCCCAGTTTACCCACTATGGTGGGGAGTGGCCTAATGAATAGCACCCTTAGCTCCCCCCGGAGGCCCAGCTGTGAAATGTATTGGTGACTGTGATACCTGCTCAGAGAACTCCTTCCGTGCCATCGAACGCAGCATGGCCCCCCTTAGTGGCTGAACCATGCTACTGCAACGACCAGGACTCTGGGGCGCTGCACTCCCCCCTGGTTAAACACAGTACTCCGGGACTGGGAAGAAAAACAACAATACAGGTTAGCAAAAAGACATACAATTTTGTTGAGTGCAAATAACAATAAGTATACTTAAGTAGGCTTCCCTTTACGGGAGGTGAGGACACTTGTAACGTTACAAACATGGTCAACATTATAAATTACAGGCTATGCATAACTCCTGTTACCCAACCGGGTATTCTACTTAGTGCAAATTTTTAAATAATAACTTAACATTGCCTTTAAGAAACTCACACTCTTAGTCTATCAAAGGCCTTCCTATAATCACATTATAAGGCATTTCAACTTTACATTCTCCTTCTTGTGAACCTGCAGGACCGCCTGTCCCTACGGCACCAGACCTACTGCCTCTCCTTTCTTTTACAGGACCGCCCTGTTCAGCCAGGGCCTACTGCCTTTCGCTACTATACACAGTATAGACATAACATTCCTTTCGGTTGAAGAACTCTGAGCCCGCTCTACTCGGCTCCTTTAAGGACTCACTCTCTAACCCCTACGGGTTCACTCTCTGTCCTTAGCAATAAAGTAACTTTTCAATGGGGACGCAGGGTTTACCTTCTATCCTCACCCTCATTATTACTTCTCTTACTTTCAACTGTGCAGACCTCTATCTCTACCCCTACGGGCTCTCTGCATCTTTTCTTTCTGCAAACATTATTTAGACATTTCAACAAATTCAACACATATAACTTAGCATGTAAAACAGTTACATTTCTTTTCAAGGCATCATTATGGCATTACTGTTCTGCAACAGTATCTCTCTCAAGTTCAGTTTCTCACATCCCCTTTAAGAGGAGACCAAGTCTTTCTAAGGTAGCTCGTCTTCTCAGCCTACCGGCCCATGCAAAGGTTCCGGCATGGTATCTTCGCAAAGTGTCTTTAACTAGAACCGGTAGGAAAGGTATCTTCGCAAAGTGTCTTTGGCTCAAACAAATAGGGCAAATATCTTCGCAAAGTGTCTTTGGTTAAAACCAGTAGGGAGCACCTTTAAGAAGGTGCAAACTATTTACAAGGGAAGTTCGAATCATGCACAGTCCATGATTTCTGCAGTTCTTTAAACTTCAGGAAAACAACAGTGACCCTGGATCAACAAAGGGGTCACCTTTAACCCTAGACGGGTTTAGCAGCAACCAGAAACAGTTAAAGGAATGAACAGTTAACTATTTACATTTTCATGAAGTAATAAAAGCTTACTGGGGTTCTGCAGAAGGCGGCCTCTTATCCGGCCTCACCAGGCCAACAGCTCGCCCCGGTGAGCCAGGACGCCGTTCCGGTCCCAGTAATGATAAAATCCCTCGCCGGGAGGTCCTCCTTGTCGGCAGGTGCACCCGTCCCTCCGGGGCACGGCAAGGCTGGGCTTTCCGGGGTTCCGCAGGGCCGGGCTCTGCTGCTTTCCCCACTGAATCAGCTCCTTCTGATGTTCCGGCAGCAGCCTGGAGGGCAACGCATCGTTGGACACCTCGGGCAAACCAGCCCGTCTCGCCAGTGTCCCTCCTCCACCTCGTGTAAGTGACGGCGTCTCCCGGCTCCAGGTCACGATTGAGCCTCCCGCTGCAAGGCTCCACCTCCTCCCGATCCACGCGGACCTGCAGCGGCTCTCCAATTTCCTGAATCACCCCTCTTCCATACCGGGGGTTAAAGGCCACCACTACACCCCAGTGTGAGGACGGGATCTCTGGAGCGCTGGTCAGGTCAACCTGTTCCGCAGGCTGGGGTCGGCTCCTCCATGCGGCCATCAGACGCCGCAGATGTTCAGCATCTGGTGAAATCTTCAAGTCCGGCGTCGGTGACATGCCTCCAGCCACGGCCGGGTGGATGGCGGCAGGGGACACTGGGGACAGACGAATCTCTGTGGGCTGGCCTAGCCGTGTAAGTACGCGGGCATCGGCCCTCAGCCGGCGGGCTAGCTGTCGGGCCTCGGCCGCAGCCACACGTTCTGCAGACAGCGGCAGAGGAGGTCGACCCATTGGTGGCTCTGTGAGGGTCAGGCCCCGCAGCGTTGGCATCTCGGAGGCTGTCTCGGGTTGCGCAGCCTCGGGCCGGACCGGGTCAGCTCCGCATGGTGCTCCTGGTGTCGCCATCTTTATTTGTCCTCCAATGTCCTCTTTTCGCGGTCTCTTTCGTGGGCGGCCCCGTCCCCATGGTCTCCACCCTCCGACCAGGATCAGGAGGCGGACTTCGGCTGTTGACGGGCACGTCCTCAGGACACAGAAATACTTAGACTGGGCGGCCATTGCTGTTCGCGCTCTCCAGCTTGTCTACGCCCACTCCACGCCCCTCTTCTCTTCCTGCGCTCTCCTCAGCGCTGCAATGGCGGCGGATTTTGGCGGCAAATGGCACAGCACACAGTCTTGCAATAAAGTACAGTCCAAGCACAGTAAATCACAGTCTCTAGGCACACATGACCTGATTCTTCAGGCTTAAGTAGATCCTGTTCGTGACGCCAAGTTGGAGCGCCCCCACACCGCCGCAGGGCCGAGGGGTACCCGGAGCCGGGCCTCTAGGTCTCAGTCCTGGGGTTGTCACGGTGGCTAGACCCGGTCCGTGGCCCTGTCTGTCAGTGGGGGACGTCCGGTGCAATAAGTGATGTTGTAGTGGTGCAGTTGTGGGGTGCAGGTCGCGGTAAATAACGAGGACACCAGGTTGCAGTCTCTTTACCTCTTTACTGAAGCTCTCTGGGTCCTCAGTCCGGAATACGGCTCACCAGGCTGCGCAAGTCCGGCCGGTCCAATGGCACTTCCAGAGCTCTCCTTGCAGGTGGAAATCGGTGCCTTCCTTCTAGCGCTATGTGTTGCAGTCCTTCCCTGCTGTGCTTACGGAAAGTACCCCACAACTGTTGTGTCTGTTTCTCGTGTTCCCTCACAACAACTTAATTCGCAATGATCTTCCTCGTCCCTCCAGATACTATGGTAGGAACGCACCCGTATGACGGGGAGGCTCGGAGATCTTCCGGGACTCTATCTGCGCCCCTCTCCTGTTGGTACCCCCCTTTGCCTTCCTGGGTGATGCGTGAGACAGTCCGCCTCAAGCTAACTGCCCTGCCGTAGGTCTGAGGTATGGCTTGAAACTCTTTACCTCCTCGGCATTCCGGCCACCGGTAGTGCGCCTCAGTAAGGTGCTGCCTCTTTCAGCACAACCCTCACTGGTATCTCCTTTCGCTTGATTTCGTTTCTCACTCAGCACAATCTATCTCGCTTCTTAGTCCTTCCTTGGGCACCGCCGCTATGCTGAGCAGGCACGGTCCCTTTACGTTCTTTCCATGCCAAGCCTCTGCCAGGATCCCACCCCTGGCAGAGACCCTACAGTCTCTCCCTTCACAACACCCTCTGCCACCAGGTGTTGCTCCGTTCAATCCCGTCAGCCTTCTGTCTAACTTCCTGCCTGACCCCCAGTTTACCCACTATGGTGGGGAGTGGCCTAATGAATAGCACCCTTAGCTCCCCCCGGAGGCCCAGCTGTGAAATGTATTGGTGACTGTGATACCTGCTCAGAGAACTCCTTCCGTGCCATCGAACGCAGCATGGCCCCCCTTAGTGGCTGAACCATGCTACTGCAACGACCAGGACTCTGGGGCGCTGCATCTGTGTGAAGCATCTTATGGGGCCATAATCAACATTTGTGCAGCATTATATGGGGCAAATATCTTTATAGAGCATCTTATGGGGTCATAATTAACGTTTGTGCAGCACTATATGGGGCAAATATCTTTATGGAGCATCTTAGGGGGCCATAATTAACATTTGTGCAGCACTATATGGGGCAATTGTCTGTATGGAGCATCTTATGGGGCCATAATTAACATTTGTGCAGCACTATATGGGGCAACTATCTTTATGGAGCATCTTATGGGGCCATAACGTTTGTGCAGCATTATGTGGGGTAAATATCTCTATGGAGCATCTTATGGGGCCATAATCAACATTTGTGCAGCATTATATTGGGCAACTGTGTCTATGGAGCATCTTATGGGGCCATTAGTAACTTTTATGCAGGATCATATGGGGTATATTTTAATATGGAGCATCTTATGGGGCCATCATAAACTTTATGGAGCATTATATGGGGTGTATTTTGTATGGAGCATCTTATGGGGCCCATCATGAACTGTATGGAGCATTATATGGGGCTCCTGATTCAATATGGATATTCAAAAACACAACCTACTGATGTCTCAATTATTTATACTTTTATTGGTATCTATTTTTACTTTTGACATTTACCAGTAGCTGCTGCATTTTCCACCCTAGGCTTATACTCGAGTCATTAAGTTATCTTTTGATAAAAAAAAAACTATTCAAGAATGTAAGCTTACTTACCAAACCATTTGATCTGTGCTTATACTTATCCACAGATACCTATGTGTGAAGAAATAATAATTACTATATACGGTAATATGTAGGTCTGCAGGGAGGTCACACAGGAGCTGTCTCTGCAGTGCGTGAGGTAAGTTGTAGCAGACACACGAGGGAACATGGTGGATACATGAATTTCTGAGGTAATATTGATCGCATATATGATGTAGGAGCTGAAACTACACTAGTACATGATGTCTGAGGTAAATGTGCTCCTGTCAGCTGTAATGCGAGGTGATGACCCCAGTATTATACTCCTTGACACTGCAGACATGTTTCCTCCAGTGAAAGAGGGAGAGAGACAGAGTTACCTCCTCTATATAAGCCCCACCCTCCTCACAATAACACAACAGGCACAGACATAATGCGCTCCTACCTCTTACAGCAACATCATTTTTGCTTAAAATCTACGCTGCTACACAAAGCTGCAGGAGTTAAAAGTCCACCCCTCCCAAAGGCATGTCCTTCTCTGTTTAGTACTCCGGTGGTTTCTGTAGTGATGTGTCATTTGTGAAGGATCCGAGACGAAGAGCTGGCTCTTTCATGTGAATGACTGGGCCAAGTCACCACTGCAAGCTGAGCCAATTTTTTTTCCCCTGCTGTTTGCTTAGCTTCTTCCTGCCTGCCTGGGGTCTGGGAGGAGTCGAGTAGGAGATTTAGTTCAGTGTTTACAAGTGGGGAATGACTGGCAATGCTTTGTTGTGACTGGGCTCCTTCCAAATCAACTCATACATTTCCTGAGATTGGCTGCTCAGAGTAGTGAGTACAGTCACAGAGTCTGGACAGTGGTGGATGTCCATCAGCTGCAGGATGAGTGGAGGCACTGCGGTGAGGCACTGGCAGTGATCTTAGGTTAATAAAAGGAGGAGGATTTCTAACTCTCAATAATTTCTGTAGTTACTGCTGCTCTACAGTGGGAAAGTAATAATATAAATCTGTGGCAGACAAATACTGTGGACAGATCCAGGTATATGCAAAATAATAGTATAATAAGTCAGCAGCACTGACTCAAACACATGGCCTCTATAACCCCCATGTAAATGCATGTAATACTTGTGGCACACGTGTGGCAATCGTGTGCCACATCAGTACCACACGGATGGCCGGCAGGGAGGAAGGACTACAGTAAGCGCTGCTTCCCGGCGCCGGGTGCTGAAGGTGGCTCTCATCATTCTCCCCTGCTCTGCCGGAGATTGGCATGAGCAAAGGAGAATGATGAGAGTAATATTCAAGTCAGAACAATGACAGCAGATGGGAGCTTTTGGGACTATTACTCCCATCAATGCCTAATTCCACTGAAGCTCTCGTTCTCCTGTAATAAAACAAAAATAAAAAAACAACAATATACCATACCTGTCTGTTTGTCTGTCCCATGCCGTAATCCATGTCTGGGGCAGAAATAGTTTTCAGCCTGGACGGTGCCAAGATGCGACCGTCCAGGCTGAGAACCACTGGTGACTGAGCTGCTGTGACCACAGCCTCAGTGACAAGCGGCGACATCATTGAGGTTCCCAGCCGGGCTGAACTGCGGTGACCTCATCACTGGCATTTTCCCACAGTCCTGAGGTCCATGCAGTTCAGCTCGGTTGGGAACCTCAATGAAGTCACCGCTTGTCACTGAGGCTGCGCTCGCAGCAGCTCATTCACCAGTGGTTCTCAGCCTGGATGGTCGCATCTTGGCACCGTCCAGGTTGAAAACTATTTCTCCCCCAGACATGGATTACGGCGTGGGACACAACGACAGACAGGTATGGTATATTGTTGTTTTTTTATTTTTGTTTTATTACAGGAGATCGAGGGTTTTGGTGGAATAGGCGTTTGGTGAGTATATCTGTGTTTGTTATTTTTAAATAAAAAAAGAAAATGTATTTTGTTTTATTTCTAATAAAAGACTTTATTCTTTGTCTTTATTTACTATATAACTATAGGATTAATAATGGATAAGTGTCTTATAGACGTCTCTCCATTACTAAGCCGTGGGCTTGATGTCACCTGACAATACAAAGGTGACATCTACCCCACAAATATGAACCCCACTTGCCACGGCTACAGGGCAAGTGGGAAGAGTCGGGCAAAGTGCCAGAATTGGGGCATCTAATAGATGCTCCTTTTCTGGGCAGCTGCAGGCTGCTATTTTTAGGCTGGTGGGCCTATATCAATGACCAGCCTGAGAATACCAGCCCACAACTGTCAGCTTTAGCTTGGCTGGTTGTCAAAAAATGGGGGAACCCCATGCATTTTTTTTAAAATTATTTAAATAATTAAAAATTACAGTGTAGGGACCCCTCTATTGTTGATAACCAGCCTTACTGAAACTGACAGCGGAGGGTTGCAGCCCTAAGCTGTGAGTTTTGCCTGGCTTGTTATAAAAAATAAGGGGGAACCTACATCGGGTTTTTCTTTCATTTATTTAGTTCTAGAGTAGGCGGCGGGTAAGGAATACCCCCATCATCTTCTTCTGCTGTCACTGTTATTAACGGCAGCAGGTGTAGGTTGATGGGAGTAATAGTCCGAAAAGCCACCCCTGCTGTCATTGTTCTGACTTGAATATAACTCATCATTCTTCTCTGCTTGTGCCGATCACCAGCAGAGCAGGGGAGAACGATGAGAGCCCTCTTCAGCACCCGGCGCCAGGGAATAGCGCTTCTTCCTCGGTGCCGATGCGTGTCACACAGATGACATCCATGGGTTTTCTTCATGTGCACGTGTGCTGGACGTTTTGCAGCCCGTGCTGATGGGAAACAAGGAACATGTCTACGTGTGGGGCACACGGTTCGTGGAAACACACTGACATGTGCACATGTGCACGTGTATCAGTGTCTCCAGTACATGTGAAAACTGTCACCACCACCGGAGACACGAACGTGTGAAAGAGGCCTAAAGAGCTATAACTTTGATTTTGTCAGAGGGAAAATAAAAAATGTGTGAGATTGTGTTTTTTTTTTTTGTTTATTTTATTGGGGTGATAAAATTGAGAAATTCATAACAAAAAAATTGCTTGAGTTGGAATTTTCCAAAACATCTGAGACTTAGACCGTGGGTGCGAAAAGTATTCCGACCCCTTTAAATTTTTCACTCTTTGTTTCATTGCAGCCATTCGGTATATTCAAAAAAGTTATTTTTTTTCTCATTAATGTACACTCTGCACCCCACCTTGACTGAAAAAAAACAGAAATGTAGAATTTTTTTGCAAAATTATTAAAAAAGAAAAACTGAAGGAGGGTTAGAATCTAGTCAGCATTCGACCACAACCATTCCAGCATTACTCCGGCAGTCAGAGGTAAACACAATAAAGATGTCCTCTGCTCATTGGCCACTGCTGTGTGCTTGCCCCCAGGGCAAAATTTGCCAATGTCCAACCGGTGATCGTATGATTGCATACACTAAATACTGCAGTATATACTGAGGCATGATGGCTCATATGAGTATCTGACCACCCCCTCACCACACATGAAGACCCCAGTGCAGCCCTACAGATACGTCCATATGGACCAAACAGTTATATATGATGCTGTTGAACTGTGTTTTTGGTGCTTTTATTTCCTTTAAGTTTCTTTTGGGCCCCTGAAATAACCCATATAAAAAAACATTTGTACTATATAAAAACTGCATCAAATCTGCACCAAAAACTAAAAAAGGGAGACAACATAAAAAGCATTAAAAATGTAATAATCAGAGTAGATTTCTATTGTGGTTTTTGGTGCTGTCACCTGAGAAAAGTAACATTTCTTACTTGTAGGAACATGATCGTAGGAAGGAACTTTCCTTGTTTTGCCCTCCATAGTCTCTGTGCTGCACTATTATGGCTGTGAGCCCATTCTGGCAGTTTGTGACTATTTTATCTGTATTTTTATGATCTTCTCTCAGCTGATTTATAACCACAGACACAATCAAAGTAGAGTGGGAAAACAAAAAGCCTGTAAAAGCCAAACGGTGCAAAAACTTCAATGAAACCCACTTGAAAAAATATTTTTAACCCTAAAAACAAGCATTTAAGTAGAAATAAAATGTCCCTAAAGGTGGACAACCCCCCGTATCTTAACCCTAAAGCCTTACTCTCATTATAAATGGTTAAAATTGGAAAGTGTCTTTAAAAGCAAGGAGCTGAAATTTACTTATAGAAATTATCAAAGAATGTTATTGTTTACAGCTTGGTACTTAGGTTACCGACCACCGCTGCGTCTATCAAGCTCTTTTCTATAGAACTCAAAAGCAATGGTGGGAAGCTGCCTGAGCTTTGGTTCTGTTTCAATGCAACCATGCTCTTCTGATGAAAAAAAGGGCAAAGCTGACCCTAATTGTATCATCCAAGGGCACAAAGATAGTCCAAACTGTAAATCAGGAACCGAGGCATGAAATATGGAGCGGTGCGGTCCTCAACTGCAATGGTGAGAGAGGACCTCAAAAGGTGACATTTCCTATCCTGTAATCCTCATCCAGTTACCCACATTGCTTCCATCAATCTTTCTCCAACATACTAATAATGCAGCATGAAGAGGCTCAGAGAAGGTGGCAGTGAAGGTGTGTAAGTGTCTGATGGGGTCACACAGCTCATAAAAGGACAACTGCCCGGCCTCGTAATCCAGACATATCCTGAATCTATCACTGGAGATATTGTCAGGTAACAGGATCACTTTACTTTCATGTATCACTGAGTACTGATTATTATGTCTCCTGAAACTCCAGGACTTCTTATTATCTCCAATCAGTGACTGATCTCCCCTCCTGTCTATAGTGGGATAACACATCCCCACCCTCCAACCCCCTGATCCACTGCTCTCCACATCCCAGTAATGTCGTCCTGAGGTAAATCCTCTCCTGCTCATCACCTGATAATAACCCTTGAATCTCTCTACTGTTTCTGGACGTTTCTGCTTCTCTTCTGTCCAGGTTGCAGTTTTCAGGTCGTCTGATATAAGGACATTATTAGAAGCTGTGGTTACATCCAGTAATATGTCTGCAGGATCCTCCACATAGATCCCGCTCCTTATACCTGATATTACGTCACATAATGTGTGTAATGTGTGTGAGATCACAGCCACATCCAGGACATCTCCATCATGGGGCTGTTTATCATGTCCCCCTGTGTCCTCATCACCTCCCTTCTCCTCAGGATCACACAAGTCACCGGTGTCTGGTTCCTGTAGGACAGTCAGTGGATCCGTCATGTTACACAGCTCCTCAATGTGTCTCATCTTCCTGGACAGCTCGTCCTTCTTTATGTCCAGCTGATGGATCAGAACAGACAGTGACAGTGACTCTTCCTTTTCCTGCCTGGAGATCTCACTCAGGACCTTCTTCTCCAGGTCGTCCACCCGTCTCCTGATGTCTGTACACAGGGCAGTGACTCTCTCGGCTTCTCCAGCTGCTTTTTCTTGAGCTTTTCTCCTCTGCTCCTCCACATTCCCGACTCTTTCCTCAGTCTCCTCACTCTTTGTGATCAGTTTCTGGAGAACATTTCTCAGTTTTTTCTTTCTCTTCTCAGAGGCCTCATCCAGCAGCTCAAATCGGTGTCCCTGGTGTTCTCCTGCTGAACAATAAATACAGATAAAAGCCGCATCCTCAGTGCAGTAATATATCTGGACCTTCTTATGGACAGAACATTTCCTTTTCTCCAGAGAAGTGCTGGGATCAGATAAGACGTGTTCTGGTGATTTGCTGTGAGATCTCAGGTGTTTATCACACAGAGAAGCCTCACAGTGTAGACACGATCTAACAGCAGGTACCGGAGAGTCCACACAGTAAGTGCAGCAGATCCCGGTGATCTCCTCTTGTTCTTGCTGAGTAATCAGGAAACGTTCTGCGACATTATGGAGGTTTATGTTCCTCATCAGTGCCGGCCGCTGCTGAAACTCTTCTCTGCATTCAGGACAGGAATAAACTCCAGACCCGTCTTGTGTATCCAGCACACGACCAATACAGACCCGGCAGAAGTTGTGTCCACATCTCAGCGTTACAGGGTCCTTAAATGTACATAAACAGATGGAGCAGAGTAGCTCGTCTCTCAGAATAGCAGAAGCCATGGCTGACGGAAGAACAAGGAAACGGAAGAAGGTAAAAATGAAACAGAACTTACCTCATTCTGAGTTGTTGTTACACCCATTTTGTTAACCCCTTAAGGACAGTTGCATGCTACTATTGTGTGTAACATCTAATGTATAACTTAATGGAACAAAGTACATTTTCATCAACAGATCCTGTAATATTAATAAGTTCCACAATTGGATGTGTTTAAAAAAAATGTCCCAGTGCTTATCATTGTGCCCCTGATACAGTATGTACTGAATTATTTGCTGTGTCCTGCATACGCAGCTCCTGGGCAGGTGAGAAAGCATAAGTGAATATACTAAGGATACAGGAGGGACTCTCAGCTGAGTGTTTGTGTGAGGGAACACATTTCCGCTTTTGTTTGTTTTATCACAGGAGTGAGTGTTTCTGCCATATCACCAGTCCTCTGAGCTCATAATAAATCTAGACAGTGACGTACAGTGATATGGAGCTGCGGTCTGTTGTAAGATTGAGTCTACTGTTGAACTTTTTGTACAAAATCAATTATTGATAGCATAGAAGTGTATGTGGCAGATGACTTTTCTTGGAGCTTTGTAATACTGTCATGCTTGATGTAGATAAGGGGTCCCAAACACGGCTGGGTATATGAGCCGCATATATTAAAAATTAGAATTGGGGGGGCCGCATTCTTTGAAGGACACACTGACATTTTTAGTCATACCAGTTTTTTCTATGCAACTTTTGAACATCTTGCCGTGTTTTATTTTCTTTTAGCTTGGGTCGTATGGATGTGGTGATAACAAACAAATGTGCTCTCATATTGTAGTTATGTCCCCATCCAAGTCCTCATATTGTAGTTATGTGCCCATCCAGGTCTCCATATTGTAGTTATGTCCCTATGCAGGTCACTATATTGTAATTATATCTCCATCCAGGTCCTCATATTGTAGTTATGTCCCCTTATTATAGTTGTGTCCCAATCCAGGTCCTCATATTGTAGTGCAGTCCCCATCCAGTTACTTCCATATATATAGTATGATGGCCCCAGTTCTCATATATATAGTTTGAAGGCCCCAGTTCCCCCATATACATAGCATGATGGCCCCAGCTCCCCCATATACATAGCATGATGGCCCCAGTTCCCCCCATATACATAGCATGATGGCCCCAGTTCCCCCCATATACATAGCATGATGGCCCCAGTTCCCCCCATATACATAGCATGATGGCCCCAGTTCCCCATAAGATGGTGGCCCCACAGCCCGTTCATATAAAAAATGTTTATACTCACTTCATCCTGATTCCTGGCACTGCAGCCCATGTCTTCTCTTCAGGCCTGTAGAGCGGTGCGAGACAATTACGTCATCGCGTCACCTTGTAGAGCACACTGAGGTCTAGGAAGCCGCAGTCGGCTGCTTATGAGACAGGCTGATGTGCGCGGCCGTGTCTGCTGTCGGCCGCATCACTGTACAGCAGACACGGAAGAAGCTCAGAAATTGTTATGAAGTTTGGGAAGCCATAGATTGTTTTGAGGGTTTCTCCTTTTAATGTTGTTCATATGCTGAACAGTATGATTTTGGACAGAGGGTGAGAGGTGCAGAGTCGTCTGCGATATTCTAACTTCGCTGCCACTATAGGGGAGAGGTGGTCCTGCGACAATAATGTCAGACCACCGTACCCTGCCAGGTCATTGGACAAGCAGGGCCTTCCCTGGAGTCTAATCCTAAACTAAGCGTGGGTCGCTGTATATTGGGTATAGTGCAAATTCCAAGAAGTTCTGCAACGACAGAGATTCTGGGAGTTTTTTAGCAAGAAGACTATGATTGCCTGGGCTGGTGACACTTGGCTGAATTCTATAGTTTCGTGGTGTAATCCCTGGCAAAGGACAGTTTGTGCACCAATGTTTTTACATGGAGAGCGGATGAGATTAAAATCTCATGTTCTCAGCTGCTCCTGTAATACACTGCGGATTCTGTCTATTATCTATATCATCTCTACTGTATCTTCCTATGTAATCTGTAGGAATACGGTGTCACATGTGTCCCGGTGTAATACATACACACTATTCCAGAGTCTACGGATCGTTGCAGCATTGTTTTAATCTTACCTAAACCAGCAAGTCTGAAGCTCTGCATAGTAAAAGAAGTGAGTATACAGGAATGGAACCAGATCCAATGGAGATAAAATCCTAAACGGTTAATAGATGATAAAATCATGGTTACATCCAAGGACTGTCCATAACAGGTGTTACCAACGCGTTTCTGAACACCATGAGTAAGGGTACCACACGCACCAGAAACGCGATGGTGATATCTTTTATATCTAAGAGAAGTGGAAAGGAAGAACAAAAACAACAAACTCTGAATGAAAATAGAGGAGCAAGAGAATCCGACTACAAACTAAAATGCGTCTGTACGAATGCACATGGGAAACAAGCAAGGAGAATTGGAGCTGCTAACACAAGAAGAGAGCTATGTTATAGGCATCACTGAAACTTGGTGGGATGATACACATGATTGGAATACAAACCTTGAAGGCTACAACTTATTTATTAGAAACAGGATTAAAAAGAAGGAAGGAGGTGTTATATTGTATGTCAGGAAAACATATCTTCAAAGAGATCCAAGCTTCAGAGACTGGTAGCACTGAAGAAATTGGGTAAGAAGTCAAGGAGAGAACAGATAGGACACTATTGTAGGTGTTTACTTTAGGCCACCTGGTCAGACTGAAGATATGGATGAACTCTTTTTACATCAGATGTCTCTGTTCTCAAAAAAGTATGACATAGTGATCATGGGAGATGTTAACTATCCAGATATTTGTTGGGAATCTCTCTCAGGAAAAAGTACTGGTTCCAGAAAATTCTTATGCTCTCTTGCTGTCAACTGTATCTTTCAAAAGGTAGAAGAGAAAACAAGAGGATCTGCAATCTTGGACCTAATTCTTACCAACAGGGAGGGAATGGTTGAGGAATTAGAGGTGGCCAGGAATTTAGGAGGCAGCGATCATGCTATCCTTGAATTTTGGATTACAAGAGAAGAAAGACCAACGAGGACTTAGACTTTAAGGTTGGACTTCAGAAAGGCAAATTTTAATGGACTCAGAAAGATGGTATAAATGGTCCAATGGCTGGATGTTCTAAAGGACAGAAATGTCCAAGAAGGATGGGAGATTTTGCTAAATGAAATTCTCATCGCACAATCGGTAACTATCCTGAAAAGAAGAAAGAATTGGAAGCATTTAAAGAGACCAGGATGGATGAATACAAAACTTAATCACTTGTTAAAAAGGAAAAAAGAAATGTATATCAAATGGAAAGAGAGGGGCATATCTAACTAAAAACATAATACTATATTATACTAATACTAATTAATACTAATATTTTTGGGGTAGGTTAAAAGCAAAAGAAAAGACAAAGATGCTATAAGATTTTTACAGGATGAAAAGGGTGAAGTGGTCAAAAATGATGTTGAGAAAACCAAACTTTTAAATTCCTATTTTGCATCTCTGTTCTCTATGAAAGCAAACGCAACATCAACTGATCTTCACGGTGTCAACGAAGGAATAAAATAATTCACAATATCCATAAACAGAGAGAGATGCTGAGGGAACATTTAGCTAATTTAAATGAATTTAAATCTCCTAGTCCAGATTAATTACATCCTAGGGTAGTGAAAGAGTTAGCAGAGGAAATTGCAGAACCACCAGAATCTTTGAAAAATCCTGGAAAACAGGAGAAGTCCCAGAAGATTGGAGAAGGGCAAATGTTTTCCCTATCTTCAAAAAAGGAAAGAAGACTGAGCCAGAAAATTACAGGCCAGTGAGCCTTACATCTACTGTATACCAGGAAAGATCTTTTAACAAATTGTTAAACAGCATTTGGATAAAAATATGTATTTGGATAAGAATACAGTAATTAACCAAAGCCAGCATGGGTTTGTAGTAAACGGCGACAGAGGTGCGGGGATGATGTGGCACGGTCAGCGGTATAGCGTGAGCAGGGTCCCGTCCACATTTGAGGCCCGGTATTGAAGGAGAGCAGCAGAGCTGGGTGAGTTACGGTTTTCCCGGTGGCGGCGGCCATCTTCCTGAGGCCGCGCATGCGCAGACTGAGTTTTCTGCTTCCTGGGGCTTCAGGAAAATGGCCGCGGGAGGCCGCGCGTGCGCAGATGGAGATCGCGGCGGCCATTTTCCTGAAGCCGAGTTCGCAGATTGAGATCTCGGCTTCAGGAAAATGGCCACCGCGATCTCCATCTGCGCACGCGCGGCCTCCCGCGGCCATTTTCCTGAAGCCCTGGGAAGCAGAGTACTGAATCTGCGCACGCGCGGCCTCAGAAAGATGGCCGCCGCCACCGGGAAAACCGTAACTCACCCAGCTCTGCTGCTCTCCTTCAATACCGGGCCGCGGATTCACCTCAAATGTGGACGGGACCCTGCTCACGCCATACCACTCACCGCGCCACATCATCCCCGCACCTCTGTCGCCGCCACAATGCCGGTAAGCCCGCCGCCACCAGGAAAACCGTGACTCACCCAGCTCTGCTGCTCTCCTTCAATACTGCCGTGGCATCACCTCAAATGTGGAAGGGACCCTGGCCGCCACCTGAGGAAGTGACTGCACATCTAGCGCCACCACAGCACTGCCGCAACCTCCCCATGGACACCAGGCCATGGCGTCGCCCCCCTAAGCAGGATGGGACCCTGCTCAGGTGCACGCTGTTCCGCCCACCGCACCTCAGCATCACCTCACCTCTGCCATCACCATGCCTCCTGTGACCCTGCTCTGCCACTGTCTGCCCTCAGGTAAGAGATCTTAAATTCGGACAATAAGACGGACCCCCATCTTATAAAAAATCTTTTTTTCTGCAATTTTCACCCCAAATTTGGGGTGCGTCTTATGGTACAGTGCGTCTTATAGTCCGAAAAATACGGTAGTTCTGCTCAATACAATTGATATTAATATAAAATAATAATTATAATTAATATGTTAATATTAATATTGAGCAGAATTTATTTCAGCCTATTAGTTTGGCCTCCACAACAGTCAGGATCTGTCATGTGTCCCCTCAAGAAAATTAATTGCCCACCCCTGTCATATACTAATCTGTACACCATATGTGGTATCTTATGTGCACAGAGATCTGATGTTATATAATATAATATGTGATTGTATAATATCTGATATTATGTACTGATAACATCGGATGTCTGTAGTCACAGTATATCATATAGCATTCACATATTCTCCTGTGTACAGTATGTTGTATACTATGGATACAGACATCAGGTGTTATACCAGTCACATATTCTCCTCTATATACCATCTGATATCTGTATGTGACGCCCGGGAGACCGAGGTACCCAGCACCAGATCAATGAGGTCCGTCTCTTGAGGGGGATGTCACTAGTGGCTTGACCCGGTGCTGTGGCCTCAGGCGATGCACAGTGTAAGGGATATCATGAAGGAACAGACACTTACTTGGTCAGCAGCAGGTCCTCTCAGCTGTGATGACCCCGATCCTGGATCGATGGCTATTGTCCAAATGAAAGACTGAGGCGCTGAAACATTTAACCAGTTTACTTCTACAAAAAGGGATTTGCAACCAATACTGTCACCGGAGTCTGTTTAAGAACTCTGAATTACTTTGAGCCTGTCAGGATTTCCACCTCTTATTATGCGCAGTTTCTGTATGGCCCTGCTGCTGTATGTGAACTGGCTGCCGACCCAATCTGTCTCTTCTGTGCTCTGGTTCGACGGACAACCCAAGTCCTTTTTGTCGGCTTACCCCCTCTGGGAGTACCGCTGAACTCTGTGTCTGTTGCTGCGTCTTACCCTGGTGAAGCTGATATCACCTCACTTCCTTCCGGTTACTGTATTATATATAATGATTATAGCCACGGATCCAGTATCCGTCTCTGCGCCTATTCTGGGTAGAGGTTATTGCTACCCGGTTCTCACAATGTCCTTTTTCTCTATTCCTCTTTTCCTACTATGGGTATTACGGGCCTATAATCCGTCATAGGGCTGTTAGGAGTTCAGTTATACGACCTCTCACTTTCAACTCCTTAGCCCAACTGCCAGTCCTTTTCCCAGACCAGAATAGATCAAGGGGAGTCTCTGGAGCTCCCCCTTCTGGCCGGAGATGGTAGTGCAGTCTTGCTATTTTAGTATTTGTATTTAGTGTCAATAACTATTTTTGTGGCAAATACCCCTAGGGGCGCCACATTCCCCCTTAGTTAAGAACAGTACTCCGGGACTGTGGGATGATAACATTTTGAAATAACAATTGATATGTACAGAGTCTTAAAAATAAAAAATTACAAAAACCACTCAAAGAAACAAAAAAATGGAATTCTGTAAAAAGTCACTTCAAATAGCGTCCATTAATACAGTTCTATCCTTGAAGGTAGGAAGCTAAGTTCACCAAGCAGTCTTTCCGGAGCTTTGATTTAGTGTTTCCGGGCTGATAAAAAGTTCAAGAATATGCAAGAAGTTCATACAGGTAAGTCTCTGTAGGTACTGGGCTTAAACGTTACAGAATGATAACAATGACTATAGTCTTATAGTTGGTAATACGCATACCTGGCCGGTAATTGACCCTGGGTACTACGCTGGGATCTACGTAATAGTGGTGTCTCTTTATGTGGTGTACTTCTGTCTACTGCGGACATAGTATCTGCCCTCTCTGCTAAAGATAATTCCACCACTATGGGGTTGGCAAGTCCACCGTGAATGGGTTGAATAACTTCTGATTCTGGCTGGACAACTTCTGGCTCTTTCAACGTTTCCGGACATAATTTAAGATTGTCTCTTGACACTAGTACAGATGTTAAACCTCCATTTTTGCTAATGAGACATTTTAGGATTATCCATTCTTGTTGGTAAAGGGTACGGCTTCCCACTGATTATCCAGTTTATTGGTTCGACGATTCCTCTTAAGTACTTGGTCACCCGGTCTTAATGGAGTTGCTAGAGCATTCTGGTTGAAAGTTCGCTCTTGTCTTTCTCTGGTTTGCTGGAGGCTTCTTTCCACACTCTCTTGTACTTGGCGATACTGCTTTTGCCGTACAACATCCCAATTGGAGTCTTGAACTTCTGCGTCTGGTTTTAGAATTCCCATTTCTAGATCGATTGGCAATTGGCCGGGTCTTGCACGCATAAGATAAGCTGGGGTGCAGTTGGTAGAGCTCACCGGGACATGATTATACAGATCCACCAAGTCAGGCAATTTCTCTGGCCATTGATTCCTTTCCGTTTCAGGTAAAGTCTTTAGCAGGTCTATCACAATATGGTTCATCTTCTCACATAAGCCGTTTGTTTGCGGATGATAGGCCGTCGTCCGGATCTTTTTGCAACCATACATATTACAGAATTCTCTGAAGATCTCTGATTCAAAGGCTGTACCCTGGTCAGTGAGAACCTGTTCCGGATATCCATGGGGTCTACAAAAGTACGTTTGGAACGCTTTGGCTGCTGTTTTTGCAGTCAGATCTTTTACAGGTACTACTACCAAGAAGCGCGAATAATGGTCCACGATGGTCAAGGCATAGACGTAACCGGACCGGCTCGGTGTCAACTTCACGTGGTCCATGGCTACCAGTTCAAGTGGTTGTTTGGTGATTATGGGCTGCAGTGGTGCTCTTTGGCTCTTTTGATCGTTCCTTCTGAGGTTGCACGGGCCACAGTTTCTACACCATTGTTCGATTGATTTTCTTATCCCGACCCAATAAAATCTTTCTCTCAGAAGTACTTCTAGCTTTTTCCAACCAAAGTGACCAGCACCATTGTGGTAAGCCTCGAGGACCATCCTCACATCTTGTTTAGGCACGATAATCTGCCAAACCAATTCATGTGTTTTCAGATTGGTGTATCTTCTACAGAGTTTCCCTTGATACAGGAACATTTTGCCTCTCTCTTTCCAGAGTTGATGCGTCTCTTCTGGGGCATCCTCATCGGGATATGCACTTTGCTCAGTCAATAGTTCCTTCACTAGCTTCACAGCCGGATTGCTATCTTGGGTGTCAGCCCATCTATGGTGTGCTAACGGATTAAAATTCACTTCTTGTTGTTTCTGATAGGTATTTGACTGACGATGTTTTACCTTGGGCTGATGAAAGGCTGGTAGTTCAATTTCGTCAAGCTCCCCCGTTTCTTCTTCTACATCTCTTAAATGTGGCATCAAGGGATAGGGCATCGGCATTTCCATTCTTGCGACCTGCTCGATACTTGATCACGAAGTTGTAATTAGATAACCGGGCTATCCATCGCTGTTCTAACGCACCTAATTTAGCCGTGTCTAGGTGGGTCAATGGATTGTTGTCAGTATAGACAATAAATTCTGCACCGGTCAAATAGTGTTTGAAACGTTCAGTCACAGCCCAAACTACTGCCAGTAGCTCCAATTTGAAGGAGCTATAATTTTCAGAATTTCTTTCAGTAGGCCGGAGTTTTCTACTTGCAAAGGCGATGACTTTCTCCCGACCTTCTTGCTTTTGTGACAGCACCGCTCCCAATCCCACATTACTGGCATCGGTGTAGAGGATGAAAGGTTGATGGTAATCCAGGTACGCCAGAACTTCTTCTCCGGTTAGTGCCTTCTTTAGTTGTTCAAAGGAGTCTTCTCTTTCGTCGTTCCACTGAAAAGGAGGGTTTCGGTTTGAAGGTTTTTTCGTCTGCCCTATCAAAGCATCTTGCAAAGACGCTGCCAATTTGGTAAATCCTTTTATAAATCTACGATAGTAACCCACTAATCCCAAGAATTGCCTCACTTCTTTTGCGTTGGTAGGTCTTGGCCAATCCCTTATGGCAGTTATTTTCTCGGGATCCGGTGCTACTCCCTCCGAACTCACGATGTGCCCTAAGTATTGTACCTTTGGCTTGAGAAGGTGACATTTGGATGGTTTGATTTTCATACCATACTTGGATAATGTTTCGAACACCTCTGCCAGGTCTGTTAAGTGCTGTTCGTAAGTCTTTGAGTAGACGATCACATCATCTAGGTACAGGAGAACGGTCTCGAAGTTCTTGTGTCCGAGGCAACATTCCATCAGTCGCTGGAAAGTACCGGATGCGTTGCAGAGTCCGAACGGCATGCGATTAAATTCGCTTAGACTCATTGGTGTGGTGAATGCCATTTTTTCTTTATCTCTCTCAGCCACAGGGACTTGCCAATACCCGCTTGTTAAGTCTAAGGTGGAAAAATAATTAGCAGATTTCAAAGCAGTCAAGGACTCTTCTATCCTAGGCAAGGGATAGGCGTCTTTATGGGTGATGTTATTAATCCGCCGGTAGTCTACGCACATTCTCATGGTTCCGTCCTTTTTTTGACAATCACCAGAGGGGCCGCTGTTGTGAATTTGCTTTTTGCTCCCTCTAGTGGTTACTAGTTTTTTGACTCTGGTTTTTCTGTCATTCCTTTTATCCGCACCTGGGTCGTTAGTTAGGGGTGTTGCTATATAAGCTCCCTGGACCTTCAGTTCAATGCCTGGCAACGTAGTTATCAGAGCTAGTCTGCTGTGCTCTTGTCTACTGATCCTGGTTCCAGTTATATCAGCTAAGTCTGCCTTTTGCTTTTTGCTATTTGTTTTGGTTTTGTATTTTTGTCCAGCTTGTTCCATATCTACATCCTGACCTTTGCTGGAAGCTCTAGGGGGCTGGTGTTCTCCCCCCGGACCGTTAGACGGTTCGGGGGTTCTTGAATTTCCAGTGTGGATTTTGATAGGGTTTTTGTTGACCATATAAGTTACCTTTCTTTATTCTGCTATCAGTAAGCGGGCCTCTCTGTGCTAAACCTGGTTCATTTCTGTGTTTGTCATTTCCTCTTACCTCACCGTCATTATTTGTGGGGGGCTTCTATCCAGCTTTGGGGTCCCCTTCTCTGGAGGCAAGAAAGGTCTTTGTTTTCCTCTACTAGGGGTAGCTAGATTCTCCGGCTGGCGCGTGTCATCTAGAATCAACGTAGGAATGATCCCCGGCTACTTCTAGTGTTGGCGTTAGGAGTAGATATATGGTCAACCCAGTTACCACTGCCCTATGAGCTGGATTTTTGTATTCTGCAGACTTCCACGTTCCTCTGAGACCCTCGCCATTGGGGTCATAACAGTTTGCCAGGCCTTGAACTGAAGGTCCAGGGAGCTTATATAGCAACACCCCTAACTAACGACCCAGGTGCGGATAAAAGGAATGACAGAAAAACCAGAGTCAAAAAACTAGTAACCACTAGAGGGAGCAAAAAGCAAATTCACAACAGTGGTGTTGTCTGAACAGACACCTAATTCGGTGCAATGTGATAGAAAACCCGCAAATTCCCTCATGGTGTTGTCTGAACAGACACCTGATTTAATGCAATGTGATAGAATCCTGACTAGAAATGAGCGGAAAATTCATAGGTCCTTGTTGCGGCGGTACATTGTGCCTGTAGTTCCTTCTGCTGAGCCTCCTGCTCCGGTGTTGGTTGAGGGCGAGTTGGAGTACGTGGTGGAGAAGATCTTGTATTCTCGCCTCTCCGGGCGGAGGCTTCAGTACCTGGTCAAGTGGAAGGGCTATGGTCAGGAGGATAATTCCTGGGTGGTCGCCTCTGATGTTCATGCGGCCGATTTAGTTCGTGCCTTTCATGCCGCTCATCCTGATCGCCCTGGTGGTCGTGGTGAGGGTTCGGTGACCCCTCACTAAGGGGGGGGTACTGTTGTGAATTTGCTTTTTGCTCCCTCTAGTGGTTACTAGTTTTTTGACTCTGGTTTTTCTGTCATTCCTTTTATCCGCACCTGGGTCGTTAGTTAGGGGTGTTGCTATATAAGCTCCCTGGACCTTCAGTTCAATGCCTGGCAACGTAGTTATCAGAGCTAGTCTGCTGTGCTCTTGTCTACTGATCCTGGTTCCAGTTATATCAGCTAAGTCTGCCTTTTGCTTTTTGCTATTTGTTTTGGTTTTGTATTTTTGTCCAGCTTGTTCCATATCTACATCCTGACCTTTGCTGGAAGCTCTAGGGGGCTGGTGTTCTCCCCCCGGACCGTTAGACGGTTCGGGGGTTCTTGAATTTCCAGTGTGGATTTTGATAGGGTTTTTGTTGACCATATAAGTTACCTTTCTTTATTCTGCTATCAGTAAGCGGGCCTCTCTGTGCTAAACCTGGTTCATTTCTGTGTTTGTCATTTCCTCTTACCTCACCGTCATTATTTGTGGGGGGCTTCTATCCAGCTTTGGGGTCCCCTTCTCTGGAGGCAAGAAAGGTCTTTGTTTTCCTCTACTAGGGGTAGCTAGATTCTCCGGCTGGCGCGTGTCATCTAGAATCAACGTAGGAATGATCCCCGGCTACTTCTAGTGTTGGCGTTAGGAGTAGATATATGGTCAACCCAGTTACCACTGCCCTATGAGCTGGATTTTTGTATTCTGCAGACTTCCACGTTCCTCTGAGACCCTCGCCATTGGGGTCATAACAGGCCGCCCAAGGGCTACAACTATGTCTTATTACCCCGGCCTGTTTCATCTCTCTCAGCATGTCCTTCGCGCATTGATAGTGAGCGGGCGGTATGGGTCTATATCTATGTTCCACCCCTTCTATCCGTCCGAAGTCCAATGGGTGTTTACTGAAGACCTGTTCATATTCCGTCACTAATCTATACACCCCTTGTCTTTGATGGGTAGGTGTTGAATCTACACCCACGTCTAGCTGTTGGCACCAATCCTCCGATTCTCCATCTGAGCCGTTATTTTCCACCTGACAGGTCTATTCTAAGGGCTCAACGGTTGTGATGGCATTGTTGTCAACAGTATATAACTTTGCCACTGTAGCGTACCTTGGCAAAGTGACCTCTTCCTCTCCACAGTTCAAAAGTCGTACCGGCACCCGTCCCCGGTGTACCTCGACCACCCCTCGTGCCGTGAGTATAGTGGGCCTACTGTCGGTGTACGCTGGTTCTATTAAGGCTTGATAGTCTTGTCCTTTAGTACCAATGGCCGTTCTACACCATACCAGCATTTCTGTTTTTGGTGGGATTACAATAGACGTTGGATCACTCACCCTCACACTGCCGATTTCTCCACCTGCAACTTCTATCTGTTGCCTTAACATTAATACTTTTATTTCCCTCCGGAGAACTCTGTGCTGGCAGGATCGGGCAGTTTCAGCAATTTGTTGTAAGACAGAAATAACTTCGGAAAAGCAGTTCTCTAACACATTCATTCCTATCAATACAGTTGGTTCACAGTTCTGTCGGTCAACATCAACAACAATTATACCCTGTTTCTTCAATTCTGCTTTACCAATCTTTATGGTCATCTCCCTGAATCCTAGTTTCGGTACCAACTTACCATTACTGGCCCATATATCTAGTTCAACATCAGAGGGCCCTTTATCATTATCTACATCAGCCCAGTACCTCTTATAAAGGATATATGGTATAGATGAAATCTGGGAACCTGTATCCAGCAAAGCGTTGAGGGGAATTCCGTCCAGCATGATAGGGATGATGGGTCGTCCTCCGATGTACCTGTCGTGCCAGGGTGTTGGGCCTTTAAAATTCATTCCTGCGAAGCGGCCCGCATTCCCAGGGGATTCCCGTTTAAATCACAATTTCGTGCAAAGTGGCCTGGCTGCTGGCAACGGCGGCAAATGGGCTGTCCATCTGGTTGGTAGCGGTCACGGGGTCGTCCTCTCCATGTCGAGTATCTCCGGGACCTCATCCATGGAACATCCTCTCTACGGTTTGCCAACTCCATCTTGGGTTCTCTCATCTCCTGCATGGTTTTAGCCATTGAAGCAACAACATCAGTTAAAGAGTCAAGCTTTTGCTGAAGAGCCTCATTAGTAATGGGCCCCAGGGACTTAGCACTGGCACCGGACGTAGCTGATGTCACTGGCATTCCCCGTTGCTGAAGTGCATCTGCCATGGGTTGTGTGAGATCCTGATCCCGAGGTGCCTCTGCCAGCTGGAGACGTATAGCGCTCTCCTTTAATTGGGCAAATGTCAATTCAGGGTTCTTAAAAACAAGCATGCTCACATGCCCCCGGTGAGAAGGGGTGTAGAGTCCTCAATAAATTGATCTCTTAGCAGTTTATCGGCTCCTGTGTTAAAAATGGGTTCAGCCAGTGTAAGTGATTTAAGGGCTTCCTGCAGGTTTAAGGCAAAATCTCTCACGCCCTCATTAGCTTTTTGTTTGCAATTACAGAATCGTACTTTAGCTTTGCTGCTGGCAGTGGTTTCAAATGTAGCTTTTAATCCAGCAAATATGCATTCAACAGTACCTTTTAGATCAGTTGCCCATGTCGTGACTTCTCGCTTAGCATGGCCACTTAACTGCATCATCAGGAGACTAACACGCTGACCTTCACCCATGGGGAACATACCAAAATGAGCCAGCATCTTTTCCCTGAAACCGTCAAGGGTATTAGGTTCACCTTCATACTTTGGAAGCCACGGGCCACCCGGGGTATATGGCATCAACACCGGCATGATGGGCGCCACTCCTTGCACTGCTGCGCTGCCGGGCTCTCTATCGACGCTGTCTTTCAGCTGCATTAGTGTCGCCGGGTGCTGCAGCGTCTCCGTGCTGCGACATACTGTACCCCCTTAGTTAATCTAGACCCCTCCGGTCCCAGCTTCCGTCTAGATAATGTAGATTCGTTCCTCTGTGCAGCAGGATGACAATGACACGCCCCCTGCTGCCTCTAACTGCCGCACGCTCTGTGATGGTGGATTTTGAAGTTTTTCAGTTAGACTGGGGCTTGGGTAATGACGTAGCTTGATTAACAGTTTTGTGCCTAACGGTTATGAGATGATTACATCAGGGGATGGCGGCCATTTTTACCCCATTATAACCAATGGAGAAAAGTCACTTTCAATAGTTTTCAATGGGGAACAGGATTTTCTTTAACAAAGTCAATTTCCAAGATTTTTCATCCAAATTTTCAGTTTCAGACTCCAATTACGGCACACAATACCCGGTGTACGGGCTGGCCCTATCCTGTTCGTGATGCCAGTTGTGACGCCCGGGAGACCGAGGTACCCAGCACCAGATCAATGAGGTCCGTCTCTTGAGGGGGATGTCACTAGTGGCTTGACCCGGTGCTGTGGCCTCAGGCGATGCACAATGTAAGGGATATCATGAAGGAACAGACACTTACTTGATCAGCAGCAGGTCCTCTCAGCTGTGATGACCCCGATCCTGGATCGATGGCTATTGTCCAAATGAAAGACTAAGGCGCTGAAACGTTTAACCAGTTTACTTCTACAAAAAGGGATTTGCAACCAATACTGTCACCGGAGTCTGTTTAAGAACTCTGAATTACTTTGAGCCTGTCAGGATTTCCACCTCTTATTATGCGCAGTTTCTGTATGGCCCTGCTGCTGTATGTGAACTGGCTGCTGACCCAATCTGTCTCTTCTGTGCTCTGGTTCGACGGACAACCCGAGTCCTTTTTGTCGGCTTACCCTCTCTGGGAGTACCGCTGAACTCTGTGTCTGTTGCTGCGTCTTACCCTGGTGAAGCTGATATCACCTCACTTCCTTCCGGTTACTGTATTATATAAAATGATTATAGCCACGGATCCGGTATCCGTCTCTGCGCCTATTCTGGGTAGAGGTTATTGCTACCCGGTTCTCACAATGTCCTTTTTCTCTATTCCTCTTTTCCTACTATGGGTATTACGGGCCTATAATCCGTCATAGGGCTGTTAGGAGTTCAGTTATACGACCTCTCACTTTCAACTCCTTAGCCCAACTGCCAGTCCTTTTCCCAGACCAGAATAGATCAAGGGGAGTCTCTGGAGCTCCCCCTTCTGGCCGGAGATGGTAGTGCAGTCTTGCTATTTTAGTATTTGTATTTAGTGTCAATAACTATTTTTGTGGCAAATACCCCTAGGGGCGCCACATGTACATATAGTACAACACATCCAGTATATAGGAGAATATGTGATGGTTCTGTAGTCATAGTATATTACCTTATTTTGCGGACCATAAGACGCATGAGACCATAAGATGCACCCCAAATTTTGTGGAGGAAAATAGGAAAACCATTTTTTTAAATGAAATAGTGGGGCATCTTATAGTCCGATTTTACTTTAGCTTACGGGGGTCAGCGGTGATGTACCTGGGTCACCGGTGGCAGCAAGAGGCGGGTGGTGACAGGAGTGGGTCGATGCTGCGGGCCCCAGGCTGGGAGGAGAAGGTGTCCCGACAATTGGAGGCTGCGGGTCTCAGGCTGGATGGAGAAGGTGACCCAGGGGTGCTAGGCTGTGGGCCCTGGGCTTTCATAAGATATCGGCAGTGAGCAGAGTCTGCTTCCCACTAATTTCCCTGTTTTGGGCTTCAGGAAAAATGCTGCCGGATGTGTTGCATGCACAGATTAAGATTTCGGGAGCTTAGTGCCTTCTCCGATGTCCAGCGCCGCTCTGCTCCTCTTCTCAGTGACATCACCGCCCTTCAGACTCTCCGCCTCACTTTGTGCTTGAAGTCCCTTTTACAATGTGAGTCTGTGGACCCTTGTTATGCGCCTCGTTCGTTCGCTCCATAGACTTATATTCACTTCGGGGTCAGACAGAGCGCAGCGTGACCTGGAGACTCTGCAGAGCGGTGACGTCACTGAGAAGTGGAGCGAAACGTCGCTGGTCCCAGAGAAGGCAGCATTACCTGAGTATATTAATACACTACACCGATATTTACACAGGTTTAGAGAAGAATATATGAATAAATTCTGAAGACGACATGTAATTTGTTTCCAACATGATTTTCAGAGTGCTAGACAAATTCCCGTAGTCACTCCAACACTGCAGATCGCTGAATTGTGATAGAGCGCTGTGCACACTGTCAGGATTCCTCTGTAGGGGGCATGGCTTGGGCATGGAGCTGTGAGCACACATCTCTCCTGAGCACCAGCGTGCCTGAGGCCTCTGCAGCAATTATATAGCTACCATCAGCTCCACTCACCCACCGATATCGAAGAGCAAGGTCGGGCACCCAGGGAGCTCACAGTGGGCCTCTCAGGCTCCAGTATCACCAAATGTCGGTGTCTGGAAGCGCGGGAAAGAGAGCAGCTCCTTCAGCCATAGTGGAGGGGGGAGGTGCCTCCTCCTCCATGCAGAAGCATGCACACAGGAGCTCCCCACCTGGGATTGCAGGCACACAGAAGAATGGGGCCACAGCAGAGAAGGTACAGGAGAGAGGACGAGTAACTGCTGCGCCAGGGACCAGCCGCTCACCACAGAAGCTGACAGGAGGGAGCCGAGCACAGAGCAAGGGAGAGGTGAGAGCTGTGACCTGCCCCTCCCCCCCTGCACAGACCGTGTCACAGGCAGAGCTGGCTGAGGACCTGTCTCCCCCTATACTGCACCCTTATCAGGCTCAGGAAACTGAAATGGGCCCCCCACTACTACCACCAGGGAGACTGTTATGATCCTAGTGGCTGAGGATCACAAAACGGACTAGCTAAGTTTATGAACATAGACACGAGCTCTAGGGAGGTGGTAACTGGACTGACCGCAAACCTGATCCTAACCAACACACTAAAGGTAGCCGGTGAACGTGCCTAAATTCCTGGACGTCTCGACGCAGCCTGAGAAACCATCTACTCCTGGAGGGAAAGTAAGACCTCACTTGCCTCAAGAGAAATCACCCCAAAGATATAGAAAAGCCCCCAACAAATAATAACGGTGAGGTAAGGGGAAAACACAAACGTAGAATGAAAACAGATTCAGCAAATGAGGCCCACTAATACTAGATAGCAGAAGACAGATAGGGAACTGTGCGGTCAGTAAAAAACCCTATGCAAAATATCCACACTGAGAATACAAGAACCCCCACACCAACTAACGGTGTGAGGGGAGAAACTCAGCCCCCTAGAGCTACCAGCAAGCAAGGAAATCACATATTAGCAAGCTGGACAAGAAACAAAAATAAAGCAAGAAACATATGACCACTGATGGTCAAAAATGAACCAAGCAAAACTAAGCTTCTCTTGAAGAGACAGTGAACGAAGGACTGCAGGAGAGCTCCAAAATAGCACTGAAGACATTGACAGCAGGCAAGGAATAATGATCCAGGTGAGCTAAAAGCAAACCTGAATAGCAAGTGACGAAACAGCTGATTCCAGCCAAAGAGCCGCAGTAAAACAAAAAGGCCACTAGAGGGAGACAAAACAGAGAACTCACACAGTGTTCACAACAGGAGACATTAGAGAGGGGCTTCTCCCAGCCTAGCGCCCCAGGACATTGTGCCCACCATCCCTGCATCTCATGGCCTCCCCACACAGGCTCCTGTTAGGCCCCAGGGCTCTGATGACTATATAACTGCCTCTGAGCTGAGAGCGCAGCTAAGTGCCTTCCCTACGAAGGCTGACATGGAGGGCTATATACAGCGTCTGGAGGTAGTGTGCAGGAGTGAAGTGGGGTCCCTTAAGGAGGATGTGTCCCATCTTACCACCACTGTCTCTGCATTAGAAGCTAAAGTGGAGTCGCTTTCCTCACAATTGCAGGGTCAGCAGCAGCTTCTGGACCTGCACTCGGAGACTTTCAATGTGGTCCTAGATATGCTGGAGGACTCTAAGGACAGGAACCGTAGGAATAATATCAGGCTCCGTGGGATCCCTGAGTCTGTAACCCCACGTGACCTCTCCTCGGCCCTCCATGGCATTTTCAATTCTCTCTTAGGGAGGTCACCCACTGAACACATTGAAACTGACAGAGCCCACCGCTCGCTAGGCCCAAAGAATTCTGATACATCTAAGCTGAGGGATGTCATCTGTAGGATTCACTACTTCCAAACTAAGGATGACATCATGCGTAAGGCGAGGGACCACGATGCTATTGACTTTAATAGGTCTGATGTCCTTCTCTTGTCTGACCTCTCACGCTTCACCCTGGCTAAACGGAGGGCTCTGCGCCCCCTCCTGGAGGTGCTGCGGGAAAATAAGATCCCCTACAGTTGGGGTTACCCATTTCAATTACAAGTACGCAGTGATAAAGGATTGATAATTTTGAGATCCCCATCAGATCTGCAGAACTTCACCGCTGCACTGGGCTTACCCATGGTCACACTGGGAGACTGGCCTCGCCTTACTGCGTCTGACCTATGGGGCCCACGCCGTGCTGGTAGCCCCCCCACCGGGTCGCTGGGAAAGAGGAAACGGGGCTCCCACCGTAGACGTGCCTCCGTTACTCATGCTGATGACACTTGATCACCTAATTCAGACCTTATGATCACTATCGCCCCTTTTCTCTTTTTGCTTTTTTGCCGCCTACATTGTCCCTCCATGTTGCCGAACTCCCACGGGGGGTTTGGTCGTGACTTTGCTTTAGCCTGTTAATTGTATATGGATTGGAGCCGCATGTTTTGTAGCAGTGACATTTCTATTTGATTCTACCTGTGACTCCTGAGCGGGGTTCCTAGCATGGTTTATTTTGCACTATCTATGAATGTCCACCTACTTCAATTGACTCCTCATGTACTGTGCTCAACTGTTGCACTACCGCATTAATGTGCTAAAGATATTCTATGTTGGCCAACGCTGCGCTTTCCCCTGAAATGTGATTTTTGATGATGCCCCTTTGGGGGCTTGTTATGACTCTGGTCATTTCGACAAATGTGCTTGGCCCACGATCCGCTGTTATGTTCGTTAACAATGTTTATGTTACCAGGGTCATGGGCCTTCTGGGTAGAGTTGGATTTTTTATCTTTCCTTGGTGCTTTACTTTCTCTGTTTCTATTTTTCCCCACTTTCCACCCCTCCTACTTCTTTCCGACCTGATTGTACCACCCGCAGGCCCGATAGTTCCTATGGCATGCCTACAACTCTGCTCGCTTAATGTCAGGGGGTTTAATGTCCCTGAAAAGCGATCGAAGGTTTTATACGGTATGCATAAGAAATGGGTTGACATACTTCTGCTGCAGGAGACACATTTCCGATCAGACAGAATCCCTAAGCTTAACCATAAATACTACACACAGTGGTTCCATGGCAGTAACTCTGACTCCAAGTCTAAAGGAGTCAGCATTGCATTGCACAAGTCTTTACAGGCTCAGGTAGTTGCCTCTAAAGCGGATTCTAATGGTCGATATGTGTTTTTGAAGGATTCCTCTGTATTCCCAGCATATTGATCGCAAGTATGAATGTGTATAGTTATGGTCACATGCCGACTAGTTCCAGACACCTCTCTCAGTGGCACACCGACACCGATAGAAGGGATGAAAATGTAGTCAACATTCGACCACAACCATCCCATCAGAAGAAGCCATGGCTGACGGAAGAACAAGGAAACGGAAGAAGGTAAAAATGAAACAGAACTTACCTCATTCTGAGTTGTTGTTACACCCATTTTGTTAACCCCTTAAGGACAGTTGCATGCTACTATTGTGTGTAACATCTAATGTATAACTTAATGGAACAAAGTACATTTTCATCAACAGATCCTGTAATATTAATAAGTTCCACAATTGGATGTGTTTAAAAAAAATGTCCCAGTGCTTATCATTGTGCCCCTGATACAGTATGTACTGAATTATTTGCTGTGTCCTGCATACGCAGCTCCTGGGCAGGTGAGAAAGCATAAGTGAATATACTAAGGATACAGGAGGGACTCTCAGCTGAGTGTTTGTGTGAGGGAACACATTTCCGCTTTTGTTTGTTTTATCACAGGAGTGAGTGTTTCTGCCATATCACCAGTCCTCTGAGCTCATAATAAATCTAGACAGTGACGTACAGTGATATGGAGCTGCGGTCTGTTGTAAGATTGAGTCTACTGTTGAACTTTTTGTACAAAATCAATTATTGATAGCATAGAAGTGTATGTGGCAGATGACTTTTCTTGGAGCTTTGTAATACTGTCATGCTTGATGTAGATAAGGGGTCCCAAACACGGCTGGGTATATGAGCCGCATATATTAAAAATTAGAATTGGGGGGGCCGCATTCTTTGAAGGACACACTGACATTTTTAGTCATACCAGTTTTTTCTATGCAACTTTTGAACATCTTGCCGTGTTTTATTTTCTTTTAGCTTGGGTCGTATGGATGTGGTGATAACAAACAAATGTGCTCTCATATTGTAGTTATGTCCCCATCCAAGTCCTCATATTGTAGTTATGTGCCCATCCAGGTCTCCATATTGTAGTTATGTCCCTATGCAGGTCACTATATTGTAATTATATCTCCATCCAGGTCCTCATATTGTAGTTATGTCCCCTTATTATAGTTGTGTCCCAATCCAGGTCCTCATATTGTAGTGCAGTCCCCATCCAGTTACTTCCATATATATAGTATGATGGCCCCAGTTCTCATATATATAGTTTGAAGGCCCCAGTTCCCCCATATACATAGCATGATGGCCCCAGCTCCCCCATATACATAGCATGATGGCCCCAGTTCCCCCCATATACATAGCATGATGGCCCCAGTTCCCCCCATATACATAGCATGATGGCCCCAGTTCCCCCCATATACATAGCATGATGGCCCCAGTTCCCCATAAGATGGTGGCCCCACAGCCCGTTCATATAAAAAATGTTTATACTCACTTCATCCTGATTCCTGGCACTGCAGCCCATGTCTTCTCTTCAGGCCTGTAGAGCGGTGCGAGACAATTACGTCATCGCGTCACCTTGTAGAGCACACTGAGGTCTAGGAAGCCGCAGTCGGCTGCTTATGAGACAGGCTGATGTGCGCGGCCGTGTCTGCTGTCGGCCGCATCACTGTACAGCAGACACGGAAGAAGCTCAGAAATTGTTATGAAGTTTGGGAAGCCATAGATTGTTTTGAGGGTTTCTCCTTTTAATGTTGTTCATATGCTGAACAGTATGATTTTGGACAGAGGGTGAGAGGTGCAGAGTCGTCTGCGATATTCTAACTTCGCTGCCACTATAGGGGAGAGGTGGTCCTGCGACAATAATGTCAGACCACCGTACCCTGCCAGGTCATTGGACAAGCAGGGCCTTCCCTGGAGTCTAATCCTAAACTAAGCGTGGGTCGCTGTATATTGGATATAGTGCAAATTCCAAGAAGTTCTGCAACGACAGAGATTCTGGGAGTTTTTTAGCAAGAAGACTATGATTGCCTGGGCTGGTGACACTTGGCTGAATTCTATAGTTTCGTGGTGTAATCCCTGGCAAAGGACAGTTTGTGCACCAATGTTTTTACATGGAGAGCGGATGAGATTAAAATCTCATGTTCTCAGCTGCTCCTGTAATACACTGCGGATTCTGTTTATTATCTATATCATCTCTACTGTATCTTCCTATGTAATCTGTAGGAATACGGTGTCACATGTGTCCCGGTGTAATACATACACACTATTCCAGAGTCTACGGATCGTTGCAGCATTGTTTTAATCTTACCTAAACCAGCAAGTCTGAAGCTCTGCATAGTAAAAGAAGTGAGTATACAGGAATGGAACCAGATCCAATAGAGATAAAATCCTAAACGGTTAATAGATGATAAAATCATGGTTACATCCAAGGACTGTCCATAACAGGTGTTACCAACGCGTTTCTGAACACCATGAGTAAGGGTACCACACGCACCAGAAACGCGTTGGTGATATCTTTTATATCTAAGAGAAGTGGAAAGGAAGAACAAAAACAACAAACTCTGAATGAAAATAGAGGAGCAAGAGAATCCGACTACAAACTAAAATGCGTCTGTACGAATGCACATGGGAAACAAGCAAGGAGAATTGGAGCTGCTAACACAAGAAGAGAGCTATGTTATAGGCATCACTGAAACTTGGTGGGATGATACACATGATTGGAATACAAACCTTGAAGGCTACAACTTATTTATTAGAAACAGGATTAAAAAGAAGGGAGGAGGTGTTGTATTGTATGTCAGGAAAACATATCTTCAAAGAGATCCAAGCTTCAGAGACTGGTAGCACTGAAGAAATTGGGTAAGAAGTCAAGGAGAGAACAGATAGGACACTATTGTAGGTGTTTACTTTAGGCCACCTGGTCAGACTGAAGATATGGATGAACTCTTTTTACATCAGATGTCTCTGTTCTCAAAAAAGTATGACATAGGGATCATGGGAGATGTTAACTATCCAGATATTTGTTGGGAATCTCTCTCAGGAAAAAGTACTGGTTCCAGAAAATTCTTATGCTCTCTTGCTGTCAACTGTATCTTTCAAAAGGTAGAAGAGAAAACAAGAGGATCTGCAATCTTGGACCTAATTCTTACCAACAGGGAGGGAATGGTTGAGGAATTAGAGGTGGCCAGGAATTTAGGAGGCAGCGATCATGCTATCCTTGAATTTTGGATTACAAGAGAAGAAAGACCAACGAGGACTTAGACTTTAAGGTTGGACTTCAGAAAGGCAGATTTTAATGGACTCAGAAAGATGGTATAAATGGTCCAATGGCTGGATGTTCTAAAGGACAGAAATGTCCAAGAAGGATGGGAGGTTTTGCTAAATGAAATTCTCATCGCACAATCGGTAACTATCCTGAAAAGAAGAAAGAATTGGAAGCATTTAAAGAGACCAGGATGGATGAATACAAAACTTAATCACTTGTTAAAAAGGAAAAAAGAAATGTATATCAAATGGAAAGAGAGGGGCATATCTAACTAAAAACATAATACTATATTATACTAATACTAATTAATACTAATATTTTTGGGGTAGGTTAAAAGCAAAAGAAAAGACAAAGATGCTATAAGATTTTTACAGGATGAAAAGGGTGAAGTGGTCAAAAATGATGTTGAGAAAACCAAACTTTTAAATTCCTATTTTGCATTTTGCATCTCTGTTCTCTATGAAAGCAAACGCAACATCAACTGATCTTCACGGTGTCAACGAAGGAATAAAATAATTCACTATATCCATAAACAGAGAGAGATGCTGAGGGAACATTTAGCTAATTTAAATGAATTTAAATCTCCTAGTCCAGATTAATTACATCCTAGGGTAGTGAAAGAGTTAGCAGAGGAAATTGCAGAACCACCAGAATCTTTGAAAAATCCTGGAAAACAGGAGAAGTCCCAGAAGATTGGAGAAGGGCAAATGTTTTCCCTATCTTCAAAAAAGGAAAGAAGACTGAGCCAGAAAATTACAGGCCAGTGAGCCTTACATCTACTGTATACCAGGAAAGATCTTTTAACAAATTGTTAAACAGCATTTGGATAAGAATATGTATTTGGATAAGAATACAGTAATTAACCAAAGCCAGCATGGGTTTGTAGTAAACGGCAACAGAGGTGCGGGGATGATGTGGCACGGTCAGCGGTATGGCGTGAGCAGGGTCCCGTCCACATTTGAGGTGAATCCGCGGCCCGGTATTGAAGGAGAGCAGCAGAGCTGGGTGAGTTACGGTTTTCCCGGTGGCGGCGGCCATCTTCCTGAGGCCGCGCGTGCGCAGATTGAGTTTTCTGCTTCCTGGGGCTTCAGGAAAATGGCCGCGGGAGGCCGCGCGTGCGCAGATGGAGATCGCGGCGGCCATTTTCCTGAAGCCGAGTTCGCAGATTGAGATCTCGGCTTCAGGAAAATGGCCACCGCGATCTCCATCTGCGCACGCGCGGCCTCCCGCGGCCATTTTCCTGAAGCCCTGGGAAGCAGAGTACTGAATCTGCGCACGCGCGGCCTCAGAAAGATGGCCGCCGCCACCGGGAAAACCGTAACTCACCCAGCTCTGCTGCTCTCCTTCAATACCGGGCCGCGGATTCACCTCAAATGTGGACGGGACCCTGCTCACGCCATACCACTCACCGCGCCACATCATTCCCGCACCTCTGTCGCCGCCACAATGCCGGTAAGTCCGCCGCCACCGGGAAAACCGTGACTCACCCAGCTCTGCTGCTCTCCTTCAATACTGCCGTGGCATCACCTCAAATGTGGAAGGGACCCTGGCCGCCACCTGAGGAAGTGACTGCACATCTGCCGCCACCACAGCAATGCCGCAACCTCCCCATGGACACCAGGCCATGGCGTCGCCCACCTAAGCAGGATGGGACCCTGCTCAGGTGCACGCTGTTCCGCCCACCGCACCTCAGCATCACCTCACCTCTGCCATCACCATGCCTCCTGTGACCCTGCTCTGCCACTGTCTGCCCTCAGGTAAGAGATCTTAAATTCGGACAATAAGACGGACCCCCATCTTATAAAAAATCTTTTTTTCTGCAATTTTCACCCCAAATTTGGGGTGCGTCTTATGGTACAGTGCGTCTTATAGTCCGAAAAATACGGTAGTTCTGCTCAATACAATTGATATTAATATAAAATAATAATTATAATTAATATGTTAATATTAATATTGAGCAGAATTTATTTCAGCCTATTAGTTTGGCCTCCACAACAGTCAGGATCTGTCATGTGTCCCCTCAAGAAAATTAATTGCCCACCCCTGTCATATACTAATCTATACACTATATGTGGTATCTTATGTGCACAGAGATCTGATGTTATATAATATAATATGTGATTGTATAATATCTGATATTATGTACTGATAACATCGGATGTCTGTAGTCACAGTATATCATATGGCATTCACATATTCTCCTGTGTACAGTATGTTGTATACTATGGATACAGACATCAGGTGTTACACCAGTCACATATTCTCCTCTATATACCATCTGATATCTGTATGTGACGCCCGGGAGACCCGAGGTACCCAGCACCAGATCAATGAGGTCCGTCTCTTGAGGGGGGTGTCACTAGTGGCTTGACCCGGTGCTGTGGCCTCAGGCGATGCACAGTGTAAGGGATATCATGAAGGAACAGACACTTACTTGGTCAGCAGCAGGTCCTCTCAGCTGTGATGACCCCGATCCTGGATCGATGGCTATTGTCCAAATGAAAGACTGAGGCGCTGAAACATTTAACCAGTTTACTCCTACAAAAAGGGATTTGCAACCAATACTGTCACCGGAGTCTGTTTAAGAACTCTGAATTACTTTGAGCCTGTCAGGATTTCCACCTCTTATTATGCGCAGTTTCTGTATGGCCCTGCTGCTGTATGTGAACTGGCTGCCGACCCAATCTGTCTCTTCTGTGCTCTGGTTCGACGGACAACCCAAGTCCTTTTTGTCGGCTTACCCCCTCTGGGAGTACCGCTGAACTCTGTGTCTGTTGCTGCGTCTTACCATGGTGAAGCTGATATCACCTCACTTCCTTCCGGTTACTGTATTATATATAATGATTATAGCCACGGATCCAGTATCCGTCTCTGCGCCTATTCTGGGTAGAGGTTATTGCTACCCGGTTCTCACAATGTCCTTTTTCTCTATTCCTCTTTTCCTACTATGGGTATTACGGGCCTATAATCCTTCATAGGGCTGTTAGGAGTTCAGTTATACGACCTCTCACTTTCAACTCCTTAGCCCAACTGCCAGTCCTTTTCCCAGACCAGAATAGATCAAGGGGAGTCTCTGGAGCTCCCCCTTCTGGCCGGAGATGGTAGTGCAGTCTTGCTATTTTAGTATTTGTATTGTGTCAATAACTATTTTTGTGGCAAATACCCCTAGGGGCGCCACATTCCCCCTTAGTTAAGAACAGTACTCCGGGACTGTGGGATGATAACATTTTGAAATAACAATTGATATGTACAGAGTCTTAAAAATAAAAAATTACAAAAACCACTCAAAGAAACAAAAAAATGGAATTCTGTAAAAAGTCACTTCAAATAGCGTCCATTAATACAGTTCTATCCTTGAAGGTAGGAAGCTAAGTTCACCAAGCAGTCTTTCCGGAGCTTTGATTTAGTGTTTCCGGGCTGATAAAAAGTTCAAGAATATGCAAGAAGTTCATACAGGTAAGTCTCTGTAGGTACTGGGCTTAAACGTTACAGAACGATAACAATGACTATAGTCTTATAGTTGGTAATACGCATACCTGGCCGGTAATTGACCCTGGGTACTACGCTGGGATCTACGTAATAGTGGTGTCTCTTTATGTGGTGTACTTCTGTCTACTGCGGACATAGTATCTGCCCTCTCTGCTAAAGATAATTCCACCACTATGGGGTTGGCAAGTCCACCGTGAATGGGTTGAATAACTTCTGATTCTGGCTGGACAACTTCTGGCTCTTTCAACGTTTCCGGACATAATTTAAGATTGTCTCTTGACACTAGTACAGATGTTAAACCTCCATTTTTGCTAATGAGACACATTTTAGGATTATCCATTCTTGTTGGTAAAGGGTACGGCTTCCCACTGATTATCCAGTTTATTGGTTCGACGATTCCTCTTAAGTACTTGGTCACCCGGTCTTAATGGAGTTGCTAGAGCATTCTGGTTGAAAGTTCGCTCTTGTCTTTCTCTGGTTTGCTGGAGGCTTCTTTCCACACTCTCTTGTACTTGGCGATACTGCTTTTGCCGTACAACATCCCAATTGGAGTCTTGAACTTCTGCGTCTGGTTTCAGAATTCCCATTTCTAGATCGATTGGCAATTGGCCGGGTCTTGCACGCATAAGATAAGCTGGGGTGCAGTTGGTAGAGCTCACCGGGACATGATTATACAGATCCACCAAGTCAGGCAATTTCTCTGGCCATTGATTCCTTTCCGTTTCAGGTAAAGTCTCTAGCAGGTCTATCACAATATGGTTCATCTTCTCACATAAGCCGTTTGTTTGCGGATGATAGGCCGTCGTCCGGATCTTTTTGCAACCATACATATTACAGAATTCTCTGAAGATCTCTGATTCAAAGGCTGTACCCTGGTCAGTGAGAACCTGTTCCGGATATCCATGGGGTCTACAAAAGTACGTTTGGAACGCTTTGGTTGCTGTTTTTGCAGTCAGATCTTTTACAGGTACTACTACCAAGAAGCGCGAATAATGGTCCACGATGGTCAAGGCATAGACGTAACCGGACCTGCTCGGTGTCAACTTCACGTGGTCCATGGCTACCAGTTCAAGTGGTTGTTTGGTGATTATGGGCTGCAGTGGTGCTCTTTGGCTCTTTTGATCGTTCCTTCTGAGGTTGCACGGGCCACAGTTTCTACACCACTGTTCGATTGATTTTCTCATCCCGACCCAATAAAATCTTTCTCTCAGAAGTACTTCTAGCATTTTCCAACCAAAGTGACCAGCACCATTGTGGTACGCCTCGAGGACCATCCTCACATCTTGTTTAGGCACGATAATCTGCCAAACCAATTCATGTGTTTTCAGATTGGTGTATCTTCTACAGAGTTTCCCTTGATACAGGAACATTTTGCCTCTCTCTTTCCAGAGTTGATGCGTCTCTTCTGGGGCATCCTCATCGGGATATGCACTTTGCTCAGTCAATAGTTCCTTCACTAGCTTCACAGCCGGATTGCTATCTTGGGTGTCAGCCCATCTATGGTGTGCTAACGGATTAAAATTCACTTCTTGTTGTTTCTGATAGGTATTTGACTGACGATGTTTTACCTTGGGCTGATGAAAGGCTGGTAGTTCAATTTCGTCAAGCTCCCCCGTTTCTTCTTCTACATCTCTCAAATGTGGCATCAAGGGATAGGGCATCGGCATTTCCATTCTTGCGACCTGCTCGATACTTGATCACGAAGTTGTAATTAGATAACCGGGCTATCCATCGCTGTTCTAACGCACCTAATTTAGCCGTGTCTAGGTGGGTCAATGGATTGTTGTCAGTATAGACAATAAATTCTGCACCGGTCAAATAGTGTTTGAAACGTTCAGTCACAGCCCAAACTACTGCCAGTAGCTCCAATTTGAAGGAGCTATAATTTTCAGAATTTCTTTCAGTAGGCCGGAGTTTTCTACTTGCAAAGGCGATGACTTTCTCCCGACCTTCTTGCTTTTGTGACAGCACCGCTCCCAATCCCACATTACTGGCATCGGTGTAGAGGATGAAAGGTTGATGGTAATCCGGGTACGCCAGAACTTCTTCTCCAGTTAGTGCCTTCTTTAGTTGTTCAAAGGAGTCTTCTCTTTCGTCGTTCCACTGAAAAGGAGGGTTTCGGTTTGAAGGTTTTTTCGTCTGCCCTATCAAAGCATCTTGCAAGGACGCTGCCAATTTGGTAAATCCTTTTATAAATCTACGATAGTAACCCACTAATCCCAAGAATTGCCTCAATTCTTTTGCGTTGGTAGGTCTTGGCCAATCCCTTATGGCAGTTATTTTCTCGGGATCCGGTGCTACTCCCTCCGAACTCACGATGTGCCCTAAGTATTGTACCTTTGGCTTGAGAAGGTGACATTTGGATGGTTTGATTTTCATACCATACTTGGATAATGTTTCGAACACCTCTGCCAGGTCTGTTAAGTGCTGTTCGTAAGTCTTTGAGTAGACGATCACATCATCTAGGTACAGGAGAACGGTCTCGAAGTTCTTGTGTCCGAGGCAACATTCCATCAGTCGCTGGAAAGTACCGGATGCGTTGCAGAGTCCGAACGGCATGCGATTAAATTCGCTTAGACCCATTGGTGTGGTGAATGCCGTTTTTTCTTTATCTCTCTCAGCCACAGGGACTTGCCAATACCCGCTTGTTAAGTCTAAGGTGGAAAAATAATTAGCAGATTTCAAAGCAGTCAAGGACTCTTCTATCCTAGGCAAGGGATAGGCGTCTTTATGGGTGATGTTATTAATCCGCCGGTAGTCTACGCACATTCTCATGGTTCCGTCCTTTTTTTGACAATCACCAGAGGGGCCGCCCAAGGGCTACAACTATGTCTTATTACCCCGCCCTGTTTCATCTCTCTCAGCATGTCCTTCGCGCATTGATAGTGAGCGGGCGGTATGGGTCTATATCTTTCTTTTATCGGGGGATGGTCACCGGTGGGGATTGTATGTTCCACCCCTTCTATCCGTCCGAAGTCCAATGGGTGTTTACTGAAGACCTGTTCATATTCCGTCACTAATCTATACACCCCTTGTCTTTGATGGGTAGGTGTTGAATCTACACCCACGTCTAGCTGTTGGCACCAATCCTCCGATTCTCCATCTGAGCCGTTATTTTCCACCTGACAGGTCGATTCTAATGGCTCAACGGTTGTGATGGCATTGTTGTCAACAGTATATAACTTTGGCACTGTAGCGTACCTTGGCAAAGTGACCTCTTCCTCTCCACAGTTCAAAAGTCGTACCGGCACCCGTCCCCGGTGTACCTCGACCACCCCTCGTGCCGTGAGTAAAGTGGGCCTACTGTCGGTGTACGCTGGTTCTATTAAGGCTTGATAGTCTCGACCTTTAGTACCAATGGCCGCTCTACACCATACCAGCATTTCTGATTTTGGTGGGATTACAATAGACGTTTGATCACTCACCCTCACACTGCCGATTTCTCCACCTGCAACTTCTATCTGTTGCCTTAACATTAATACTTTTATTTCCCTCCGGAGAACTCTGTGCTGGCAGGATCGGGCAGTTTCAGCAATTTGTTGTAAGACATAAATAACTTCGGAAAAGCAGTTCTCTAACACATTCATTCCTATCAATACAGTTGGTTCACAGTTCTGTCGGTCAACATCAACAACAATTATACCCTGTTTCTTCAATTCTGCTTTACCAATCTTTATGGTCATCTCCCTGAATCCTAGTTTCGGTACCAACTTACCATTACTGGCCCATATATCTAGTTCAACATCAGAGGGCCCTTTATCATTATCTACATCAGCCCAGTACCTCTTATAAAGGATATATGGTATAGATGAAATCTGGGAACCTGTATCCAGCAAAGCGTTGAGGGGAATTCCGTCCAGCACGATAGGGATGATGGGTCGTCCTCCGATGTACCTGTCGTGCCAGGGTGTTGGGCCTTGAAAATTCATTCCTACGAAGCGGCCCGCATTCCCAGGGGATTCCCGTTTAAATCACAATTTCGTGCAAAGTGGCCTGGCTGCTGGCAACGGCGGCAAATGGGCTGTCCATCTGGTTGGTAGCGGTCACGGGGTCGTCCTCTCCATGTCGAGTATCTCCGGGACCTCATCCATGGAACATCCTCTCTACGGTTTGCCAACTCCATATTGGGTTCTCTCATCTCCTGCATGGTTTTAGCCATTGAAGCAACAACATCAGTTAAAGAGTCAAGCTTTTGCTGAAGAGCCTCATTAGTAATGGGCCCCAGGGACTTAGCACTGGCACCGGACGTAGCTGATGTCACTGGCATTCCCCGTTGCTGAAGTGCATCTGCCATGGGTTGTGTGAGATCCTGATCCCGAGGTGCCTCTGCCAGCTGGAGACGTATAGCGCTCTCCTTTAATTGGGCAAATGTCAATTCAGGGTTCTTAAAAACAAGCATGCTCACATGCCCCTGGTGAGAAGGGGTGTAGAGTCCCTCAATAAATTGATCTCTTAGCAGTTTATCGGCTCCTGTGTTAAAAATGGGTTCAGCCAGTGTAAGTGATTTAAGGGCTTCCTGCAGGTTTAAGGCAAAATCTCTCACGCCCTCATTAGCTTTTTGTTTGCAATTAAAGAATCGTACTTTAGCTTTGCTGCTGGCAGTGGTTTCAAATGTAGCTTTTAATCCAGCAAATATGCATTCAACAGTACCTTTTAGATCAGTTGCCCATGTCGTGACTTCTCGCTTAGCATGGCCACTTAACTGCATCATCAGGAGACTAACACGCTGAGCTTCACCCACGGGGAACATACCAAAATGAGTCAGCATCTTTTCCCTGAAACCGTCAAGGGTATTAGGTTCACCTTCATACTTTGGAAGCCACGGGCCACCCGGGGTATATGGCATCAACACCGGCATGATGGGCGCCACTCCTTGCACTGCTGCGCTGCCGGGCTCTCTATCGACACTCTGTCTTTCAGCTGCATTAGCGTTGCCGGGTGCTGCGGCGTATCCGTGCTGCGACATGCTGTACCCCCTTAGTTACTCCAGACCCCTCCGGTCCCAGCTTCCGTCTAGATAATGTAGATTCGTTCCTCTGTGCAGCAGGATGACAATGACACGCCCCCTGCTGCCTCTAACTGCCGCACGCTCTGTGATGGTGGATTTTGAAGTTTTTCAGTTAGACTGGGGCTTGAGTAATGACGTAGCTTGATTAACAGTTTTTTGCCTAACGGTTATGAGATGATTACATCAGGGGATGGCGGCCATTTTTACCCCATTATAACCAATGGAGAAAAGTCACTTTCAATAGTTTTCAATAGGGAACAGGATTTTCTTTAACAAAGTCAATTTCCAAGATTTTTCATCCAAATTTTCAGTTTCAAACTCCAATTACGGCACACAATACCTGGTGTACGGGCTGGCCCTATCCTGTTCGTGACGCCAGTTGTGACGCCCGGGAGACCGAGGTACCCAGCACCAGATCAATGAGGTCCGTCTCTTGAGGGGGATGTCACTAGTGGCTTGACCCGGTGCTGTGGCCTCAGGCGATGCACAATGTAAGGGATATCATGAAGGAACAGACACTTACTTGATCAGCAGCAGGTCCTCTCAGCTGTGATGACCCCGATCCTGGATCGATGGCTATTGTCCAAATGAAAGACTGAGGCGCTGAAACGTTTAACCAGTTTACTTCTACAAAAAGGGATTTGCAACCAATACTGTCACCGGAGTCTGTTTAAGAACTCTGAATTACTTTGAGCCTGTCAGGATTTCCACCTCTTATTATGCGCAGTTTCTGTATGGCCCTGCTGCTGTATGTGAACTGGCTGCCGACCCAATCTGTCTCTTCTGTGCTCTGGTTCGACGGACAACCCGAGTCCTTTTTGTCGGCTTACCCTCTCTGGGAGTACCGCTGAACTCTGTGTCTGTTGCTGCGTCTTACCCTGGTGAAGCTTATATCACCTCACTTCCTTCCGGTTACTGTATTATATATAATGATTATAGCCACGGATCCGGTATCCGTCTCTGCGCCTATTCTGGGTAGAGGTTATTGCTACCCGGTTCTCACAATGTCCTTTTTCTCTATTCCTCTTTTCCTACTATGGGTATTACGGGCCTATAATCCGTCATAGGGCTGTTAGGAGTTCAGTTATACGACCTCTCACTTTCAACTCCTTAGCCCAACTGCCAGTCCTTTTCCCAGACCAGAATAGATCAAGGGGAGTCTCTGGAGCTCCCCCTTCTGGCCGGAGATGGTAGTGCAGTCTTGCTATTTTAGTATTTGTATTTAGTGTCAATAACTATTTTTGTGGCAAATACCCCTAGGGGCACCACATGTACATATAGTACAACACATCCAGTATATAGGAGAATATGTGATGGTTCTGTAGTCATAGTATATTACCTTATTTTGCAGACTATAAGACGCATGAGACCATAAGATGCACCCCAAATTTTGTGGAGGAAAATAGGAAAACCATTTTTTTAAATGAAATAGTGGGGCATCTTATAGTCCGATTTTACTTTAGCTTACGGGGGTCAGCGGTGATGTACCTGGGTCACCGGTGGCAGCAACAGGCGGGTGGTGACAGGAGTGGGTCGATGCTGCGGGCCCCAGGCTGGGAGGAGAAGGTGTCCTGACAATTGGAGGCTGCGGGTCTCAGGCTGGATGGAGAAGGTGACCCAGGGGTGCTAGGCTGTGGGCCCTGGGCTTTCATAAGATATCGGCAGTGAGCAGAGTCTGCTTCCCACTAATTTCCCTGTTTTGGGCTTCAGGAAAAATGCTGCCGGATGTGTTGCATGCGCAGATTAAGATTTCGGGAGCTTAGTGCCTTCTACGGTGTCCAGCGCCGCTCTGCTCCTCTTCTCAGTGACATCACCGCCCTTCAGACTCTCCGCCTCACTTTGTGCTTGAAGTCTCTTTTACAATGTGAGTCTGTGGACCCTTGTTATGCGCCTCGTTCGTTCGCTCCATAGACTTATATTCACTTTGGGGTCAGACAGAGCGCAGCGTGACCTGGAGACTCTGCAGAGCGGTGACGTCACTGAGAAGTGGAGCGAAACGTCGCTGGTCCCAGAGAAGGCAGCATTACCTGAGTATATTAATACACTGACATACACTACACCGATATTTACACAGGTTTAGAGAAGAATATATGAATAAATTCTGAAGACGACATGTAATTTGTTTCCAACATGATTTTCAGAGTGCTAGACAAATTCCCGTAGTCACTCCAACACTGCAGATCGCTGAATTGTGATAGAGCGCTGTGCACACTGTCAGGATTCCTCTGTAGGGGGCATGGCTTGGGCATGGAGCTGTGAGCACACATCTCTCCTGTGCTCCAGCGTGCCTGAGGCCTCTGCAGCAATTATATAGCTACCATCAGCTCCACTCACCCACCGATATCGAAGAGCAAGGTCGGGCACCCAGGGAGCTCACAGCGGGCCTCTCAGGCTCCAGTATCACCAAATGTCGGTGTCTGGAAGCGCGGGAAAGAGAGCAGCTCCTTCAGCCATAGTGGAGGGGGGAGGTGCCTCCTCCTCCATGCAGCAGCATGCACACAGGAGCTCCCCACCTGGGATTGCAGGCACACAGAAGAATGGGGCCACAGCAGAGAAGATACAGGAGAGAGGACGAGTAACTGCTGCACCAGGGACCAGCCGCTCACCACAGAAGCTGACAGGAGGGAGCTGAGCACAGAGCAAGGGAGAGGTGAGAACTGTGACCTGCCCCTCCCCCCCTGCACAGACCGTGTCACAGGCAGAGCTGGCTGAGGACCTGTCTCCCCCTATACTGCACCCTTATCAGGCTCAGGAAACTGAAATGGGCCCCCCACTACTACCACCAGGGAGACTGTTATGATCCTAGTGGCTGAGGATCACAAAACGGACTAGCTAAGTTTATGAACATAGACACGAGCTCTAGGGAGGTGGTAACTGGACTGAACGCAAACCTGATCCTAACCAACACACTAAAAGTAGCCGGTGAACGTGCCTAAATTCCTGGACGTCTCGACGCAGCCTGAGAAACTATCTACTCCTGGAGGGAAAGTAAGACCTCACTTGCCTCAAGAGAAGTCACCCCAAAGATATAGAAAAGCCCCCAACAAATAATAACGGTGAGGTAAGGGGAAAACACAAACGTAGAATGAAAACAGATTCAGCAAATGAGGCCCACTAATACTAGATAGCAGAAGACAGATAGGGAACTGTGCGGTCAGTAAAAAACCCTATGCAAAATATCCACACTGAGAATACAAGAACCCCCACACCAACTAACGGTGTGAGGGGAGAAACTCAGCCCCCTAGAGCTACCAGCAAGCAAGGAAATCACATATTAGCAAGCTGGACAAGAAACAAAAATAAAGCAAGAAACATATGACCACTGATGGTCAAAAATGAACCAAGCAAAACTAAGCTTCTCTTGAAGAGACAGAGAACGAAGGACTGCAGGAGAGCTCCAAAATAGCACTGAAGACATTGACAGCAGGCAAGGAATAATGATCCAGGTGAGCTAAATAGCAAACCTGAATAGCAAGTGACGAAACAGCTGATTCCAGCCAAAGAGCCGCAGTAAAACAAAAAGGCCACTAGAGGGAGACAAAACAGAGAACTCACACAGTGTTCACAACAGGAGACATTAGAGAGGGGCTTCTCCCAGCCTAGCGCCCCAGGACATTGTGCCCACCATCACTGCATCTCATGGCCTCCCCACACAGGCTCCTGTTAGGCCCCAGGGCTCTGATGACTATATAACTGCCTGAGCTGAGAGCGCAGCTAAGTGCCTTCCCTACAAAGGCTGACATGGAGGGCTATATACAGCGTCTGGAGGTAGTGTGCAGGAGTGAAGTGGGGTCCCTTAAGGAGGATGTGTCCCATCTTACCACCACTGTCTCTGCATTAGAAGCTAAAGTGGAGTCGCTTTCCTCACAATTGCAGGGTCAGCAGCAGCTTCTGGACCTGCACTCGGAGACTTTCAAAGTGGTCCTAGATATGCTGGAGGACTCTGAGGACAGGAACCGGAGGAATAATATCAGGCTCCGTGGGATCCCTGAGTCTGTAACCCCACGTGACCTCTCCTCGGCCCTCCATGGCATTTTCAATTCTCTCTTAGGGAGGTCACCCACTGAACACATTGAAACTGACAGAGCCCACCGCTCGCTAGGCCCAAAGAATTCTGATACATCTAAGCTGAGGGATGTCATCTGTAGGATTCACTACTTCCAAACTAAGGATGACATCATGCGTAAGGCGAGGGACCACGATGCTATTGACTTTAATAGGTCTGATGTCCTTCTCTTGTCTGACCTCTCACGCTTCACCCTGGCTAAACGGAGGGCTCTGCGCCCCCTCCTGGAGGTGCTGGGGGAAAATAAGATCCCCTACAGTTGGGGTTACCCATTTCAATTACAAGTATGCAGTGATAAAGGATTGATAATTTTGAGATCCCCATCAGATCTGCAGAACTTCACCGCTGCACTGGGCTTACCCATGGTCACACTGGGAGACTGGCCTCGCCTTACTGCGTCTGACCTATGGGGCCCACGCCGTGCTGGTAGCCCTCCCACCGGGTCGCTGGGAAAGAGGAAACGGGGCTCCCACCGTAGACGTGCCTCCGTTACTCATGCTGATGACACTTGATCACCTAATTCAGACCTTATGATCACTATCGCCCCTTTTCTCTTTTTGCTTTTTTGCCGCCTACATTGTCCCTCCATGTTGCCGAACTCCCACAGGGGGCTTGGTCGTGACTTTGCTTTAGCCTGTTAATTGTATATGGATTGGAGCCGCATGTTTTGTAGCAGTGACATTTCTATTTGATTCTACCTGTGACTCCTGAGCGGGGTTCCTAGCATGGTTTATTTTGCACTATCTATGAATGTCCACCTACTTCAATTGACTCCTCATGTACTGTGCTCAACTGTTGCACTACCGCATTAATGTGCTAATGATATTCTATGTTGGCCAACGCTGCGCTTTCCCCTGAAATGTGATTTTTGATGATGCCCCTTCGGGGGCTTGTTATGACTCTGCTCATTTCGACAAATGTGCTTGGCCCACGATCCGCTGTTATGTTCGTTAACAATGTTTATGTTACCAGGGTCATGGGCCTTCTGGGTAGAGTTGGATTTTTTATCTTTCCTTGGTGCTTTACTTTCTCTGTTTCTATTTTTCCCCACTTTCCACCCCTCCTACTTCTTTCCGACCTGATTGTACCACCCGCAGGCCCGATAGTTCCTATGGCATGCCTACAACTCTGCTCGCTTAATGTCAGGGGGTTTAATGTCCCTGAAAAGCGATCGAAGGTTTTATACGGTATGCATAAGAAATGGGTTGACATACTTCTGCTGCAGGAGACACATTTCCGATCAGACAGAATCCCTAAGCTTAACCATAAATACTACACACAGTGGTTCCATGGCAGTAACTCTGACTCCAAGTCTAAAGGAGTCAGCATTGCATTGCACAAGTCTTTACAGGCTCAGGTAGTTGCCTCTAAAGCGGATTCTAATGGTCGATATGTGTTTTTGAAGGATTCCTCTGTATTCCCAGCATATTGATCGCAAGTATGAATGTGTATAGTTATGGTCACATGCCGACTAGTTCCAGACACCTCTCTCAGTGGCACACCGACACCGATAGAAGGGATGAAAATGTAGTCAACATTCGACCACAACCATCCCATCATTACTCCGGCTTTATCTTATTACACTCTTGTAACCTCTTATAAAGCAGCCAGAGCTAACACAATAAAGATGGCCGCTGCTCATGGCCACTACCGTGTGCTTGCCCCCAAGGGGAAAATTTGCCAACCAGCCCCTGCTCCAACCTGGGATCGTACGATGGCACACACTATATACTGCAGTATATACTGAGGCACGATGGCTCATATGAGTATCTGATAACCCCCTCACTGCACATGAGGACCCAGCGCGGCTCTACGGTTACATCCATATGGACCAAACATTTATATATGACGCTGTTGAATTGTGTATTTTCGGTGCTTTTATTTCCTTTAGATTTCTTTTGGGAACCTGAAATAACTCATGTAAAAAAAACATTTGTACAATCCCAGTGTTTCAGTACTAAAAAATACAACATAAAAACTACATCAAATCTGCACCAAAAAAATAAAAAAAAGATAAAACATAAAAAACATTAAAAACTTAATAATCAGAGTAGATTTCTATTGTGGTTTTTGGTGCTGACACCTGAGAAATGTAACATTTCTTACTTGTAGGAACATGATCGTAGGAAGGAACTTTCCTTCCTTTGCCCTCCATAGTCTCTGCGCTGCACTATTATGGCTGTGAGCCCATTCGGACAGTTTGTGGCTCTTTTATGTCTTTTCCTGATCTCCTCTCAGCTGATTTGTAATCACAGACAAAATCAAAGTTGAGCACGGAAACAAACAGCAAAGCCAAACGGTGCAAAAACGTTAATGAAACCCACTTGAAAAAATATATTTTTAACCCTAAATACAAGCATTTAAGAAGAAATAAAATGTCCCTAAAGGTGGACAACCCCCCGTATCTTAACCCTAAAGTTTTATTCTCATTATAAATAGTTAAAATTACAATGTGCCCTTAAAAGCAAGGAGCTGAAAGTGTCCTATAGAAATTATCAAGGAATGTTATTGTTTACAGCTTGGTGCGTAGGTTACCGACCACCGCTGCGTCTATCAAGCTCTTTTCTATAGAACTTGTAAGCAATGGTGGGAAGCTGCCTGATCTCTGGTTCTGTTTCAGTGCAACTGCCCTCCTATGATGGAACAAAGGCAAAACTGACCCCGATTGTATCATCCAAGGGCACAAAGGTAATCCAAACTGTAAATCAGGAGCACAGGCATGCGGTGCGGTCCTCAACTGCAATGGTGAGCGAGGACCTCAAAGGGTGTCATTTCCTATCCTGTAATCCTCACCCAGCTATCCATATAGCTGCCATTAACCTTTCTCCAATACACACGTAACGCAGCATGAAGGGGCTCGGAGAAGGTGGCAGTGAAGGTGTGTAAGTGTCTGATGGGGTCATACAGCTCATAAAAGGACAACTGCCCGGCCTCATAATCCAGACATATCCTGACTCTATCACTGGAGATCTTGTCAGGTAACCGGATCACTTCCCAGTCATGTATCACTGAATATTCATTATTATATCTCTCCAAACTCCAGGACTTGTTATTATTTCCAATCAGTGACTGACGCCCCCTCCTGACTATACTGGGATAACACATCCCTACCATCCAATTCCCTGATCTACTGCCCTCCACATCCCAGTAATGTCGTCCTGAGGTAAATCCTCTCCTGCTCATCACCTGATTATAACCCTGGAATCTCTCTGCTGTTTCTGGACGTTTCTGCTTCTCTCGTGTCCAGGTTGCAGTTTTCAGGTCGTCTGATATAAGGAGATTATTAGCAGCTGTGGTTTCATCCAGTAATATGTCTGCAGGATCCTCCACATAGATCCCGCTCCTTATACCTGATATTACGTCACATAATGTGTGTAATGTGTGTGAGATCACAGCCACATCCAGGTCATCTCCATCATGGGGCTGCTCATCATGTCCCCCTGTGTCCTCATCACCTCCCTCCTCCTCAGGATCACACAAGTCACCGGTGTCTGGTTCCTGTAAGACAGTCAGTGGATCCGTCATGTTACACAGCTCCTCAATGTGTCTCATCTTCCTGGACAGCTCGTCCTTCTTTATTTCCAGCTGATGGATTAGAGCAGACAGTGACAGTGACTCTTCCTTTTCCTGCCTGGAGATCTCACTCAGGAGCTTCTTCTCCAGGTCGTCCACCCGTCTCCTGATGTCTGTACACAGGGCAGTGACTCTCTCGGCTTCTCCAGCTGCTTTTTCTTGAGCTTTTCTCCTTCGTTCCTCCAGATTCCCGACTCTTTCCTCAGTCTCCTCTCTCTTTGTTGTCAGTTTCTGGAAAACATTTCTCAGTTTTTTCTTTCTCTTCTCAGAGGCCTCATCCAGCAGCTCAAACCGATGTCCCTGGTGTTCTCTTGCTGAACAATAAATACAGATAAAAGCAGCGTCCTCAGTGCAGTAATATATCTGGACCTTCTTATGGACAGAACATTTCCTTTTCTCCAGAGAAGTGCTGGGATCAGATAAGACGTGTTCTGGTGATTTGCTGTGAACCCTCAGGTGTTTATCACACAGAGAAGCCTCACAGTGTAGACAGGATCTAACAGCAGGTACAGGAGAGTCCACACAGTAAGTGCAGCAGATCCCGGTGATCTCCTCTTTTTCTTGCTGAGTAATCAGGAAACGTTCTGCGACATTATGGAGATTTATGTTCCTCGTCAATGCCGGCCACTGCTGAAACTCTTCTCTGCAGTCAGGACAGGAATAAACTCCAGACCCGTCCTGTGTATCCAGCACACGACCAATACAGACCCGGCAGAAGTTGTGTCCACATCTCAGCATTACAGGGTCCTTAAATGTAGATAAACAGATGGAACACAGCAGCTCGTCCCTCAGAATAGCAGACGACGACATGACTGAGGGAAGAAGGAAGAAATGAAACTGAACTTACCTCACCCCTTATTGTTACACCCATTTCATTAACCCCTTAATGACAGTTGCATGCCTCTATGTCGTGGAACATACAGTGGGTATGGAAAGTAAATCCATAATGATCCAGCACATCTTCTTGATAATAAAAAAAACTTTTACTTTATTTAAATCCTCTTAAAAATATTGTTGGAGATCAATGATAATCATGATTAGAACCCACACATGGGTCAAAACGAGTTAAGTTTTATTCTCATGTGAGACTAGCTATCCCATTCTGTCTTGATCTCCAACAATGTTTTTAAGAGGATTTGAATAAAGTAAAAGTTTTTTATTATCAAGAAGATGTGCTGGTTAATTATGGATTTACTTTCCATGTGGGTTTGAACGTTATTCCATGCACCTTCGTGGATAACTGCACCTGCTGTGGACAATTCAAGGGTGAGCTGATGAACGTTTAATTGCAGCCATTTGGTAAATTCAAAAAAGTTCATTTTTTTCTCATTAATGTACACCCTGCACCTCATCTTGACTGAAAAAAAAAACAGAAATGTCAAAATGTTTGCAAATTTATTAAAAATGCTCCAATGTTTAGGCACACAGGGGCTCTCCAAACGCGACATGGTGTCCGCTAACGATTGGAGCTAATTTTGCATTCAAAAAGTCAAATGGCGCTCCTTCCCTTCCGAGCCTTGCCGTGCACCCAAACAGTGGTTTACCCCCACATATGAGGTATCGGCCTACTCAGGAGAAATTGCCCAACAAATTTTAGGATTCATTTTATCCTGTTGCCCATGTGAAAATGAAAAAATTGAGGCTAAAAGATTTTTTTTGTGAAAAAAAAGTACTTTTTCATTTTTACGGATCAATTTGTGAAGCACCTGGGGGTTTAAAGTGCTCACTATGCATCTAGATAAGTTCCTTAGGGCGTCTAGTTTCCAAAATTCTATACTCAATAGCTACAGCTGGAGAGATATGTATACATAAATCCATGGATAAATGGAAACATAAACCTGTAAGGACAATATAAGCAGTACAATGTTGCATACAGAAATGTAAGGATATAGACATGCAAAAACATTATAGGAGAGCATTTCAGTATAGTATTCAACATTAGTGCCATTAATTAAAAGGGAACGTCCTGGTTCTATGAGGTGCTACATAAATGATAGCAGATCATACTCCCTAATGAGGCCCTTTGGAGATAGAGTGTCTAGGGTATGTATCCAAAAGGCCTCCCGTCGTTTCAGTTGTTTAATACGGTCACCTCCTCTCTTGGACTGTGGAATCTGTTCAAGGATCTGAAATTTCAGTTGGGTTATTTTGTGTCCCATGGTGATGGAATGGTAAGGGGTGGGGAGTAGCATATTCTTGCACCGAATGGTGCTTTTATGCTTAGAAATCCGATCCTTTACGGATTGTGTTGTCTCACCCACGTATAATAACCTGTAGGGGCATTTAATTGCGTATTCGGCAAAAGAGGTGTCACAGGTGAAAAAGCCACGGATTTTGTACATCTTACCAGTTAGTGGGTGTTAGATACCAGGGCCCTTCTGTACATTATTGCACTGTGTTAAACTTAAATAGGGAGTATGATCTGCTATCATTTATGTAGCACCTCATAGAACCAGGACGTTCCCTTTTAATTAATGGTACTAATGTTGAATACTATACTGAAATGCTCTCCTATAATGTTTCTGCATGTCTATATCCTTACATTTCTGTATGCAACATTGTACTGCTTATATTGTCCTTACAGGTTTATGTTTCCATTTATCCATGGATTTATGTAGACATATCTCTCCAGCTGCAGCTATTGAGTATAGAATGTTACTTTGAATATACTTCAGCGAATATGTTATTTTCTCCCTTTCTCCTAGAGTCGCCTTTACTAAGGATATAACCACCTTCATACTCTGGTCTGCTGCGTCTGCACCCCTGTTCACGTGCACATTATACCTTGCACAATAACATTATTCATCTTAGATTCACCCTTGCCTCCCTCTATACAATATACTGCACCGCAGATCTACACTGGCCTTTAAATATCTATACGGCGTGGAATGCACCGCTGGATCAGTTATTTTCCGCTCTTCGCCTCACAACTGTGAACCGGAGCGCTACCCGTAGTAGTGGAACGCTTCAGCAACTTGTGGAACGCACATGGATCACCCCCATGGGGCTGTGGGGTGCTCGGTACCGGGTCCTTCAGTTCACAGGGGGATGTCACGGTGGCTGACCCGGTCCGTGGCCCTGGGACGTCCGTGTAAAAGGGGGGAAAGGTCTTTAAAGGGGAAAGTTCGTGACGCGACCTGTGGTATTCGGTCAGGGTGACCGACGCTGCTTTAAGGGGGGAAAATACTAAAACCCTGTGTGGCAAATTAATCTATACCTATGACTATGGTAGATATTTTAGTCGTATTCATCTATACCTATGCCTATTTTAGATTTTTTTTTTACAGTTTCATTTTCTTAATTTAGTTTTCCTTTCCACTACACTCTATTTGAAGCAGAGTAACCAATTTATTTACTTATGTATTTATTTGACATAAAGTTGCTATACGTGAATGAAGGGGTTAACTTTTTTGGAAACTGAATAAGTTTTAAGCTCCGGTTTTTTTTATTGGAATAAGTTCATATTAGTGCAACAAGGTTATCTTCTCAGTTTCATCAAGATCTTTTTAGGGATTCAGTCTTTATGTGCTGCCATATTGCTATGATGACGCGAGACCGCTACGTCATCATCTCGCGAGACCGCAATGCACTTTTGGGACCGGAGCGCACCAGCAGCGTCGGTAACCGCTTCGCCGGAAGGTAAGTATATAACTCTTTTTTATTTTATTTCTTTTTTTAACAGGGATATGATGCCCACATTGTTATATACTGCGTGGGCTGGGCAATATACTCCATGGGCTGTGCAATATACTCCGTGGGCTGGGCAATATACTACGTGGGCTGTGCTATATACTACGTGGCTGAGCAATATACTACGTGACTATACAACGTGGCCTGCGCAATATACAACGTGGGCTGCGCAATATATGTGCGCTGCGCAATATAAGTGGGCTGCGCAATATACAACGTGCGCTGCGCAATATACGTGGGCTGCGCAATATACTACGTGGGCTGCGCAATATACTATGTGGCCTGGGCAATATACTACGTGGGCTGTGCTATATACTACGTGGCTGGGCAATATACTACGTGACTATACAACGTGGCCTGCGCAATATACAACGTGGGCTGCGCAATATACTACGTGGGCTGCGCAATATACTATGTGGCCTGGGCAATATACTACGTGGGCTATGCTATATACTTCGTGGCTGGGCAGTATACTACGTGACTATACAACGTGGCCTGCGCAATATACAACGTGGGCTGCGCAATATACAACGTGGGCTGCGCAATATACTATGTGGGCTGCGCAATATACTACGTGGGCTGCGCAATATACAACGTGAGCTGCGCAATATGCAACGTGGGCTGCACAATATACAACGTGGGCTGCGCAATATACTATGTGGGCTGCGCAATGTACAACGTGGGCTGCACAATGTACAATGTGGGCTGCGCAATTTACAACGTGGGCTGCGCAATGTACAATGTTGGCTGCGCAATGTACAACATAGGCTGCGCAATGTACAACGTGGGCTGCGCAATATACTACGTGGGCTGCGCAATATACTACGTTGGCTGCGCAATATACAACGTGGGCTGCGCAATATACAACGTGGGCTGCGCAATGTACAACATGGGCTGCGCAATATACTACGTGGTCTGCGCAATGTACTGCGTGGCATGTGCTATACACTATGCATACATATTCTAGAATACCCAATGCGTTAGAATCGGGCCACCATCTAGTAAGTATATAAATTGGTTACTCTGCTTCAAATAGAGTGAAGTGAAAAGGAAAACTAAATTAAGAAAATGAAACTGTAAAAAAAATCTAAACTAGGTAAAGATGAATACAACTAAAATATCTACCATAGGCATAGGTATAGATTAATTTGCCACATAGGGTTTTAGTATGCACCTTTAAGGGGTCCGCTGGTGTGATGTTATGGCAGCTAGATGGTATACCTTCCCACAGGTGAAGTATGTCCCCAGGGCTTCCCAGTATGTAGATGGTGAATGGTGAATGGCGCAGTGAAGAACGAGGACACAAGGTTGCAGTCTCTTTACCTTTACTGAAGACTTCAGCATCCACAGTCCAGGGCACCAGATCACAGGGCAGGCAGAGTCCGGCCGGTGTGGAGGAAAGTCCAGAGTCCCCTTATCCAGGTGGAAATCAGTAGCCTTCCCTTGCGCTGTCTTGTTGTAGGTCCTTACTGCCTATCGCTTCACCTAAGGTCCTCACAGTTGTTAAGTCTCTCTCTCTCTGTCCCCCGTGGTCGGAAAGGACAAAACCCGTATGACTGGTGGCTTGAGGCATTTTACAGGGACTCTAGCATGCCCCGGCCTCTGAGAGTTGCCACCGTGCCTCCTGGGTATAGGTGCGGGCAGGTAACGTGTAATTAGCTCTCCTGCCAGTCTCTGGAGCAAAGCATAGAGATCCTTACTCCCTCGGTGTTCTGGCTACAGGGATTCTGCACCTCAGGAGGCAGCCTGTGTGGGGCTGGTCTCCTTCTGGTATCCTCTCCTTTGCTATAACTTCCTTCATGCTCGCTACAATACAGTTCTCCTTCAAGATGTCTCCTTCTGGAAGCTGCAGCTCTGAGGGCCTGCACAGCTCCTTGGACCCTCGTCCTCCTCAGACTACTGTTTGGAACTAACTCAGCTGAGCTCAGTCAGCAACCAACTCCTGTCTGGAACTGACTAACTTTCCCTACAGACTACCAGTTTTACCTATGTGTGGGAGTGACTTAGTAAATAGGGTCAGGAACTTCCCCTGGTGGCCTGGAGTGTGAAATGTGGTGTATGTTTGTGATACCTGGATGCAGTTATCCTTCTTTGCCTCCAAATGTAATATCACTCTCCCCTAGAGGAAAATGACATTACTGCAATGACCAGGACCCTGGGGCGCTGCACACAACCGTCTACCGGTACGTGACATCCGGCCCCTCATGCCGATCAGCGATGCTTCGGCCCCCCCTTTCCCTTTTATACATACGGACCACACGTTCATTCACAGGACTAGCAGCGGACACCGCGTCCTTCCTAAGCCACTGCGGCACACCACATGCTTTGGTAATTAGCGAAACAGGTTAGTAAACCCTGCCGGTCTTCTACCACCACCGCTATTGAACGGTTTGAACTATTTGGTGAGCTGTAAATTATAACAGGTTGCGCCTCTTTGCAGGCTCCATTTCCTTATTTCTTAATCCAGGACACAAAGTCCTTTCGGTATGTGACTTCTTCCTTTTATGCACCACACTATTACTTTATTTCCCTATTTTTGAACCGCAGCGTTTTTTCACCATAGATCCAATAATTCACTACTGCACCTATTGGTACTACCGAACCTAAAGAAACACTGCAATTTGGTAGGCGCCATCCCACGTTTATTACCACCTTTATACTTCTGGCCCCACAATACTGGCCCTTGCATTACCATCTCTTTATTTGAGGTTTCCTTTTTATAGTCCTATGTCATTTGGATGATACTTATGGCAAAAGCTACTGTGGTATCGGCATGTATCTTATTCCGTATTTTTATAACATTTGACCATATATCTTGCATTTAATGTACATACTTTCTTTGTATTTTGTTTGTTCTTTATTATTTTGTAGTAACTGAAGAAGGTCTGATATAAGATCGAAACGTTTTGTTTGACCCCTACAGTGAATCATATTAAATCACCAGATTGATCACTTTAAGTTGAGTGACGGGTTTCTTATTATTATTACTAATGGTGTGGGAACCTACCCTGGCACCTTCTATAGTGGTGCGCACGGCTCTCATTTTTAGTATCTTTTATGGACAGTCCTTGGATGTAATTATGATTTTACAATCTGGAAATAAAAGTATGAGGTACTTTTTCTATATTGTCATATAGCATAAATATTCCTTAATGGGGTTATCCAGTAGCTTTGTCACTTTAGGGCCCCATTTAAAATACAAACAATGGCTGCTCACCTCCAGAAGAGCCACTGTTCCAGTGATGTCAGAGCCACTTTTCCTGGCGGGTTACATGACATTGTTGTGTAATGGGTCTGCTGCAGCCAATCAGTGGGCGCCGATTAGCAGTAGCTCATCATCATTAATCCATTACAGCGGACGTCCATTCTGAGGAAATAGAAATGGCTGCAGCCGACATAGCTGCACACACAACGCAGGTAAAGCGCCGCTGCGGGAGGAGAGTATCCTTTTCTTTTATTTTAAATGGGACCCTAAATTGATTTAGCAGGGATTGTTCCGTAGTGGACAATCCCTTTAATACAAAAACATTCAGTAACACATTTTACTACTAGGGTTGCATAACTAAGGTGTGTTGTGTAATACTGATGTGTGCGCACAGGACTTTAGCTTCTCTTTACTCACCGTCCCTTCATTTGCACTGAAGGAGGAAAATGCTCAGACATTGAGGCTACTGCCAACATTTTACCATCAGAGCTCCATGATAAAGGAGGGTGCAATATTAAAAGGTATCTATCAATATGAATTTTTTTTATAAATCCGTAGAACACGAAGTTTTGTATTATGTCTTATAAGGCTGCAGCATTATCTTCCTCATCTTCCAGGAGCTTGTAGGTTCCCCATTTCCTTCCTGCAGACTGAAGAACATCCCAAAAAGTCCAACTAGCATAAATGGTAAATAGTGGACCCTGGAGGAGGGGGATGCAGCTGCAGGTTTTAACTTCGTGTTTTTAGAGAATCACCATAAGGGAAGAGGGAGTAAAAGCCATGTAGGTGGGTTGATCCGAAAGTACTGCCTCCTGTTTATTAAAGTGGAAACTTCAACAGATGGAGAGAGCATAAGAATGTAGTTGAATAGAGCAAGATGTCAGCTCCACCATGTCACCACCAGAGGTTATACATTATCGCCAGCAATGAAAAACAGCCTGCATGCCGCGGTAGTAAAAATCTGAACCATCAGAGGAATCCACTTTTCTAAACCTACAATGAGAGCATCTTTCGAAAATGTTGCCTACGTAGTCCACCAAAGAAATTGGAGTCCAAAGACACCAAATCTGGACTATACGGTGGATGTGGTAGGACTCTACAGCCATATTTTGCAATGTTCTCGGTGGTTTGGTATGGGGCTTGGCGTTATCATATTTCAAGCAAAAAGATGTCCTCTTCTCTGCCCCGATTCTGGAAGTTCGAGCTTTCAGCATCTTTATATAGCATTGAGAATTGATAGTTCCTCTAGGCTTTTTGTCATTTTCTTCCGCGCAAATTCAGAACAATGGCGTCCACTGGCCAGCATTTTTCAGAACCATAAAAGTAAATCAATGTGCTGAAAATAAAAAAAATCCTTCTCCTCACCTCACAGCTCCCCTCTCTGGTCCCCCCACATTCCTGTCTGGTCCGAGACACATTAGGTCTTTAACAGCGGTGATCTGAAGATGTGGAGAGAACCGGACAAGTGACGGGGAAGAGCAGACAGCCTGGAGAGGTGATCGGTGAGTATTAAGGATTTTATTTTATTTTTTACATATTACGTTTATTATGTTCTGGTGTCTGAAAAAAAACATAGAACATGATAAGGGGCATATAATTTGTGGAGAATAACGTCTCCGAATATCAAACATCTCGGGAAAATCCACACGAACAGGAGATTTTGAATTTTGCCTGATCTGTTCATCTCTAGTCAACACAATAAAATAGGAGGCGACTGTAGGTCTATATTCAGCGAGCGCCTCTTAGTAATGCTGCGTGTCACTGACGTTCTTCCAGAGTGTTTTACATTACTGTAGTTTTGGTTTTCTGCTTATAAACCAGAGAACTCTGGATGAAACACCGAAATAGGAGCGCGAATCTGTTCTGCAATGTCAAAAATGTCTGATGCCGGTTTAGTTTTTTCTTATTACAACATATAATTATCATGATTAAGAAATATTCTCTCTGTGCCATCCAAAGAGGAAAGGATAAGAATCTCCAGGCGCCTCTAGCAGGGGTGGGTTTGGGTGGAGGGCAGAGGGGCAAATGTCACCCGGGCCGGTCCCCCAGCAGAAGTTTTGGGTTGCCCGGCTCTCTGCTGACTAGAAGACAGCTGCCGGCACTTTATTCATAGTCATACACGGTCTGCTCCTGGGCCTGGCTTCAGGACATCATGTATTACGGTATATATAATATATAGTGCTGTACATTATAATATGTGATGTTCTGAAGCCAGGTCCAGGTGGATCAGTAAGGGGGCTTTCACACGGTGTTCTGACACAGGTTCATTGGTCTCATCAGGGCTTATGTCTGAACCCCTGAGCAAAACGAGATTCGGACGTACAGTATGCACCGACGGGGCCATAGACAATCATTTTCGGGAGTGTACACCTACTGGAGATGACACCTAGATGCAGTCTACTACGTCTGGGTGTCCTCCTCCAGTAGGCGTATATGCCCGAAAATGATAGTCTATGGCCCCGTCGGTGCATACACCCGAATCGCATTTCGAAGAGGGTTCGGACGTAAGCCTCAACGGGACCAACAAACAGATGCCATAATGCTGTGTGAAAGCCCCCTATGTATAAGACTGTATATATGTGCTCATAGTTTAGGACATAAGTACATAGATTATGTCTCATAGCTGCAGATGATATATGTATCACATATATATCACAGTATATCATTCACCAGACCTTGGTCAAAAGCGGGTCACATCCTGCCCACATACCACGTCCAGATATCACTGCTATCTGTATCCTCGGGCTGAATACATTGGTGGAAGACGGGGGCCAAAGGCTCCTACTTCCACCAATCAGCGAGTGCAATCGGGACAGCTGACGTGATGACATCACTATATCATATCAGCTGTGCAGAAAGTCCGAGCTTCAGGAACCGAAGCACAGAGCAGAGCACCGGGGGAACGGGAGAGAGGTGAGTATGAGGTTTTTAATATATATACATATATACAGTAAATATATATATATTTATGTACAAGATGTGGGGCTTATACTGTATATATACCGCTCTTCAGACTCTCCGCCTCACTTTATGCTTGAAGTCTCTTTTACAATGTGAGTTTGTGCAGCCTTGTTATGCCCCTCGTTCTTTCGCTCCATAAACTTATGAGTCACCCACCAGGGCAGGGTACTCGGTACCGGGTCTGGTCGGCTATTAAAGGGGATATCACGGTGGCTGCGACCTGGTCCGTGGCCCTGGGACTCACTGTAAAAGGGGAACGGTCTTTAAAGGGGAATTGTGAATAAGCCTGTCGTGACGCCACCTGTGGTGTTCGGTCAATTGTGGGACCGACGCTGCATTAAAGGGGTCCTCTGTGGGATGTTGTCGCAGCAATTATGGTAACGCTTCCCACAGGTGAAGTGGGGTCCCCAGAGGTCCTGAAGTGTATGGCGATGATGGTGTAGGCCGGTAATAAATGAGTAAGGCACACAAGTTATAAGTCTTTACCTGGTTTACTGTAGTTGGCAGGCCACAGTCCAGCGTACCAGCAAGGTTGGGAGCCTTCCACTGCGCGCTTGCTATAGTCCCTTGCTGTCTGTAATGTGCTAACAAAGTCCTGGTTCCTTCCCCTGTCCTGGGACAGGTACCTGTATGGTAGGCAGCTTGAGCCGTTCCTTCTGGGGTCTACTAACATTACCTTGCTACTTCTTACTACTTTCATAATACCATAATAAGACAAATGCCAGCAAACCATAACCAAATATTGGAAAACAAAAAAACGGAGTATAAAAGTCCCACAGAACATAGTAGCAATTAAGAAGACTTAATGAGACAAAAACACATGTAAATCAATTAATAAAACACTAATGTAGCACATTCAGAGAGGAAATATGGAGGAGACAAGAAGGAAAAGCTGAGTACATCCTGAGTTAGCTAAATAGGAATGACAGTCATTTAACCATAATGACCTAATGGCTTAGGAAAGCTGAAAACATATATAGGTGCTAAATAGCTGTACCCCATAATAGCTCCTAATCAAGTTGTCATTCATACATGCTTACCCATAAGTAAATGGATGACTCCTCCAACTTGACCAGCAGCCCCTTCAAGTTGGGGGAGCCATCCGTTTACTTCAGAATCGCTCGATCTATCATTAAAAAAAAGCATTAACCTGATCGCTAAACAGCGTAGCGAGAAAAAAATTCAAAACGCCAGAATTACTTTTTTTGGTTGTCGTGACATTGAATTAAAATGCAATAACGGGCGATCAAAAGGACGTATCTGCAACAAAATGGTATCATTAAAAACATCAGCTCAGCGCGCAAAAAATAAGCCCTCACCTGACCCGAGATCCCAAAAACTGAAGACACTACAGGTGTCGGAACATTGCGCAATAATTTTTTTTTGCTTTCAAAATTTGGAATTTTTTTTCACCACTTAGATAAAAAATAGCCTACACATGTTTGGCGTCTATGAACTCGTAATGATCTGGAGAATCATAATGGCAGGTCAGTTTTAGCATTTAGTGAAGCTAGCAAAAAAGCCAAACAAAAAACAAGTGTGGGATTGCACTTTTTTTGCAATTTCACTGCACTTGGAATGTTTTTCCTGTTTTCTAGTACATGACATGGTAAAACCAATGATGTCGTTCAAAAGTACAACTGGTCCCGCAAAAAACAATCCCTCACATGGCCCTATTGACTGAAAAATAAAAAAGTTATGGCTCTGAGAAGGAGGGGAGCGAAAAACGAAAACGCATAACCGAAAAAAGCTCCGGGGCTTAAGGGTGCAGCAAAAACATGTCTGTACAAGATTTTCGGCCAATGTTTCGGTCCTCAGACCTTGCTCACAGCCTACAAAATACACTTACACACACACGAAAAAACAGGATACATGCAGATTGTGAAAAAATGATTGAATAAAAACCATTAAAAATGAAACATAAATAATACATACTGCGTATGAAAAAGTTTATAAACGCATGAGAGGTATCAATAACAATGCAAATTAATAATAGTTACATATAAGTAAATACATGGAAATAAGCCATAGAGAAAAAGAATAATTAAAAAATGCAGTAAAAAAAATAGAAGACAAGGAAAAGATAAGGGGAAAAAAAAAACGGGAATATGACCTGGAGGTGGGAACAAATAAGATAAGGACTAAAATGAACATGGAATAGCAGTAAAGGTGAGGAGCAGAGTAATTTATAAGGCGTATAAGGATTAAAGTAGGTGAGAAAGTCAAGGGAAGGGACTAGTTATAGAAAGTGAGGAAAAAAAGAGAAAAAATAAATAATAATTAATATAACAGGAGGGGTAAATAAAGGTAAGGATGAAAAAAAGAGAAGAATAAAAAAGCCAGCAATAAAGTGGAGAACACAGGCTAAAATATATAATGCAGCAAATGATTATTATAGAAAATGAAGGCAAACAGGAGGGAACTAGGAGTGAGGAGAAATGAGGACTGCAATGCAATGAATAGAAATACTTTGAAAAAAGTGTCTACATGACAGATAACTGGTAAAGGAGCACGGGGAGGAGGCGTCACAAGCACACACAGGTCAGGGGAGACAGGCGTCCATCTGCTGCTGCTGAAGATGCAGGTGGTGTCAGACTCCGCAAGCCTGGTTTGAATAAGCAGCTGGTGCCCGAAAAGATAACGTCATGCTGTGATTGCAGACCAGAAGTGTGGAGAGCGAGTACAACGTGCAGGGCCACCATCAGGGCATTACTGCCCTGACTGGCGTATGGGGCCCGGTGGGCAGAGGGGGCCCGCATCGGGCCCTGTCTCATCTGCTCACCGGGCCCCCCCTACAGGCGCTGCGGCAGTTTAACGTTATTGACATGCGGGTGCGGGCCTGCGCCCACACGTCAATTGTTAACAGCCGCCAGCCAATTGGAGGCTGGCAGCTGACTTCAGCCACAGTGCGCCCTTCCCCGGCGTCTGACGTTATTGTCAGCCGCCGGCGAGTGCGCGCTTCAGCTGTGTGGACTCAGGAGCTTCGTCCGCCGCAGGAGCGCAGCCAGGTAAGAACATCTCGTGTTTTTGTTGGTTTTTTTTAACGCGGCGATCTAGGGAGCCCCAGGGCAGCTGGAGACATGGAGGGGGAGAAGAAGAATGCTGGAGACACGGGGGGTATGAGGAAGAATACTGGAGACACGGGGGTATGAGGAAGAATGCTAGAGACACGGGGGAGAGGAGGAATGCTGGAGACACGGGGGAGAGGAGGAATGCTGGAGACACGGGGGGGAAAGGAAGAATGCTGGAGACACGGGGGGGGGGAGAGGAAGAATGCTGGAGACATGGGGGTATGAGGAAGAATGCTGGAGACAGGGAGAGGAAGAATGCTGGAGACACGGGGGAGAGGAAGAATGCTGGAGGCACGAGGGGGAAAGGAAGAATGCTGGAGACACGGGGGGAGAGGAAGAATGCTGGAGACACGGGGGAGAGGAAGAATGCTGGAGACATGGGGGGAGAGGAAGAATGCTGGAGACACGGGGGGTTTGAGGAAGAATGCTGAAGACACGGGGAGAGGACGAATGCTTAAGAGACGGGGGGAGAAAGAATACTGGAGACACGGGGGGGAAAGGAAAAATGCTGGAGACACGGGGGGTATGAGGAAGAATGCTGGAGACATGGGGAGAGGAAGAATGCTGCAGACACGGTGGGGGGGAAAGGAAGAATGCTGGAGACACAGGGGCGAGAGGAAGAATGCTGCAGACACGGGGGTATGAGGACGAATGCTGGAGACATGGGGGTATGAGGAAGAATGCTGGAGACACGGGGGGAGAGGAAGAATGCTGGAGACACGGGGGGGTGTGAGGAAGAATTCTGGAGACACGGGGGGAGAGGAAGAATGCTGGAGACATGGGGGTATGAGGAAGAATGATGGAGACACGGGGGAGAGGAAGAATGCTGGAGACATGGGGGGTATGAGGAAGAATGCTGGAGACACGGGGGGGAGGAAGAATGCTGGAGACATGGGGGTAGGAGGAAGAATGCTGGAGACACGGGGGGTATGAGGAAGAATGCTGGAGACACAGAGGGGTATAAGGAATAATGCTGGGGCAGAATCCTGGAGTCACTGGGGGCAGAATCCTGGAGACACTGGGGGCAGAATCCTGGAGACACTGGGGGCAGAATCCTGGAGATACTGGGGGCAGAATGGAGATATGGGATGAAAGACACGGGGGCATGATTGGAGACAGATTGTGCAGGATCATGGGGCAGGATGGAGAGATCATAGGCGGCAGAATGGATACTCATGAGGGCAGGATGTGAGAACATATGGCTGGAGCCAGAAATGAGACACACGGGGGCCAGGATGGGTAATATTGTTACCATAGGGGCTAATTGAAGGGATATTATTACTGCAGGGACGTATTTATTTTGTTTTTTGAGGATACTGTTTTAATGGGGGGGGGGGTTGGTCCTGTTACCGTGTAGAGTGATACTATGTCACCTTTTTTTCTTCATGTGGTGTAATGAAAAAGTTGGGAAAAATTAAGTAATGTGTTCTGCAAGCGGAGCTTGAGATAACTGTGTTATTTCCTGCAGAGACAAGACCTGACTGGAAGAAGTGACGGCGGTCTGTGCTGGATGAAAGTTGAAAGATGAAGGACTTCACCTAGAGACGTCACTGGTGAGACAGTGTGTTACCTATACACTGACACTATACACTGTATAATATACACAGAGCTCCTGTGTATAATGTCACCAGTGATCACTGTATTACCTATACATTATATACAGAGCTCCTGTGTATAATACCACCAGTGATCACTATTACCTATACACAGACACTGCATACTAAGTACAGATCTCCTGTGTATAATGGCACTTATGGTGATAGTATTGTTTTTTTTTATTACTGCTCAGTATTGTAGTATTCAGTCACAATGTGGTGGTAATATGTGGTCTGGACATGGTGTTGCGGTATTTGTCTCTTGTATGTGCTATTTGGTCACTTTGTGGTGGTAATATGTGGTCTGGTCATGGTGTAGCGGTATTTGTTCCTTGTATATGATATTATTCGATCACTGTGGTGGTAATATGTGGTCTGGTCATGGTGTAGCGGTATTTGTTCCTTGTATGTGAGTTTATTGGTCATTTTAAAAATATAAAAATATATCTAAATTGTATTGCATATTTTAACAAATATTTAATAGGTTACAGCAGAGTAGGGCCCGGCCAAAAGTGTCTACTGTGTTATGGTGGCGGCTTAAAAAATCTTTTGGCCAACTCAAAAGCTGCTGGCTATATGTGTGATCTGGTGATGGGAACTGCTAATGTACGATAGATGAGAAGTGGAGTTTTTCCAAGAGAGAGCGGTGGGACTGTGGACAGTTTGAGGAGTGGAGCCTTGGCGGAGTCTCAAGGAGGCCCCAAAAAATTTGCCAGTATGGGGCACCGAAATTTCTAGTGGCAGCCCTGACACCATGCAGGACGGAAGTGTGGCAGGGGCGGAAGTGAATCACTAAAATAACACACACACACTGAGAAAAGGCGGATGTAGATAAGACGGAAGTGGGGCAAAAGAATATGAAAACTAAGGCAGGTATACAGGCTTTAGCACAGTGTGGGCGTTCCGAAGACACCGGCACTGTTAATAATGCAGCTGACAATGCGGCCCACTACAGGCATCTGCCCTTCTGGCATTTGCCAAAAGTGCCCGATGCTCAGACCGGCCCTGTTTCCAGGCATAGCACTACCCTCCGCGAGAGGAAGGCAGCACTACTGTGGTACCCGAACTCCTGGGGTGCGACACTTACATTCACTTCGGGGTCAGACAGAGCGCAGCGTGACCCGGAAAGTCTGCAGAGCGGTGACGTCACTGAGAAGTGAAGTGAAATGGCGCTGGTCCCCGAGAAGGCAACATTACCTGAGTATATTAATACACTGACATACACTACACCGACATTTACACAGGTTTAGAAAAGAATATATGAATAAATTCTGAAGACGACATGTAATTTACCAGCCGCACACTTTGTTTCCAACACGGTTCTCAGAGCTCTAGACAAATTCCCGTAGTCCGACACTGCATCTTTATAGAGCGCTGTGCACACTGTCAGGATTACTCTGTATTCCCAGCATAAGGATCGGAAGTATGAATGTGTATAGTTATGGTCACATGCCGACTAGTGTCAGACACCTCTCTCAGTGGCACACCCACACCGATAGAAGGGATAAAAATGTAGTCAGCATTCGACCACAACCATCCCATCATTACGCCGGCTTTATCTTATTACAGTCTTGTAACCTCTTCTAAACAGCCAGAGGTAAACACAATAAAGATGGGCTACTGCTGTGTCCTTGCCCCCAGGGCAAAATTTGCCACCCAGCCCCTGCTCCAACCTGTGATCCGACAATGGCATACTCTATATACTGTATTCACAATGAGATGCCCAAAATAATACCACCAATCATAGTGCGGGAAATGTACTACTGTATTCAATGACTTATCACTTAATGGTGACCAAATAACAATAAGAAAAGATCCCCAAGTAGTACTTATGTATAAAATATCACTTTTATTAATAAACTTTAAAAACAGGAAATTACATTAAAAAAGGTACTAAGTCCTGTGACGAGGGACTTCATTACCATAGGGTATTCTAAAGCATTGGCTACATAAACAATGAAATGTATATAACTTAATGCTTGAGCAAGAAATCCCTAATTCACAAAGGGTATATGTAAAAGCCAAAAGTAAACTACCATGGCATTCCTACATAGCAGGGTATTCCTCCCGAAGAAGCAATGCGAAACGCGCGTTGGGGCAGAGGAACGCCGAGAGGATTCCACGTGGCTGCACGCCAGGTAACAGAACTGTCTAATATTTATCATTGTTTGAGGTAAGCTACTACACAAATAAGTATACTCTGCTATGTAGGAATGCCATGGTAGTTTACTTTTGGCTTTTACATATACCCTATATGAATTAGGGATTTCTTGCTCAAGCATTAAGTGATATACATTTCTTTGTTTATGTAGCCAATGTTTTAGAATACCCTATGGTAATGAAGTCCCTCGTCACAGGACATAGTACCCTTTTTTAATGTAATTTCCTATTTTTAAGGTTTATTAATAAAAGTGATATTTTATACATACCGGTAAGTACTACTTGGGGATCTTTGGGGATTGTTATTTGGTTACCATTAAGTGATACTCTATATACTGCAGTATATACTGAGGCATGATGGCTCATATGAGTGACTGAAAACCCCTCACTGCACATGAAGACCCCAGCACGGCTCTACAATTACATCCATATGCACCAAACAGTTATACATGACGCTGTTGAATTGTGTATTTTTAGTGCTTTTATTTCCTTTAGGTTTCTTTCGGGAACCTGAAATAACCCATGTAAAAAACCATTTGTACAATCCCAGTGTTTCTGCGCTAAAAAATACAATATAAAAACTGCATCAAATCTGCACCAAAAACGAAAAAAAGAATAAATATAAAAATGTAATAATCAAAGTAGATTTCTATTGAGTTTTTTGGTGCTGACGCCTGAGAAAAGTAACATTTCTTTCATATAGTAACATGATGGTAGGAAGGAACTTTCCTTCCTTTGCCCTCCATAGTCTCTGTGCTGCACTATTATGGCTGTGAGCCCATTCGGGCAGTTTGTGGCTCTTTTATGTCTTTTTTTGATCTCCTCTCAGCTGATTTATAACCACAGACACAATGAAAGTAGAGCACAGAAACAAAGAGCCTGGAAAAGCCAAACGGTGCAAAATTTTTAATGAAACCCACTTGATAAAAAATATTTTTAACCCTAAGTTCAAGCATTTAAGCAGAAATAAAATCTCCCTAAAGGTGGACAATCCCCCGTATCTTAACCCTAAAGTCTTACTCTCATTATAAATGGTTAAAATCGGAAAGTGTCTTTAAAAGCAAGGAGCTGAAATTCACTTATTGACATTATCAATGAATGTTATTGTTTACAGCTAGGTGCTTAGGTTACCGACCACTGCTGCGTCTATCAAGCTCTTTTCTATAGAACGTGTAAGCAATGGTGGGAAACTGCCTGATCCCTGGTTCTGCTTCAGTGCAACTGCGCTCCTCTGATGGAACAAAGACAAAGCTGACCTTGATTGTATCATCCAAGGGCACAAAGATAATCCAAACTGTAACACACAGCCTAAAGGTACCTTCACACGAAGCGACGCTGCAGCGATAGCGACAACGATGCCGATTGCTGCAGCGTCGCTGTTTGATCGCTGGAGAGCTGTCACACAGACCGCTCTCCAGCGACCAACGATGCCGAGGTCCCCGGGTAACCAGGGTAAACATCGGGTTACTAAGCGCAGGGCCGCGCTTAGTAACCCGATGTTTACCCTGGTTACCAGCGTAAAAGTAAAAAAACCAAACAGTACATACTCACCTGCGCGTCCCCCAGTGTCTGCTTCCTGACACTGACTGAGCTCCGGCCCTAACAGCAGAGCGGTGACGTCACCGCTGTGCTTTCACTTTCACTTTAGGGCCGGAGCTCAGTCAGTGTCAGGAAGCAGACGCTGGGGGACGCGCAGGTGAGTATGTACTGTTTGTTTTTTTTACTTTTACGCTGGTAACCAGGGTAAACATCGGGTTACTAAGCACGGCCCTGCGCTTGGTAACCCGATGTTTACCCTGGTTACCAGTGTAAAATATCGCTGGTATCGTTGCTTTTGCTGTCAAACACAACGATACACGCCGGTCTGACGACCAAATAAAGTTCTGAACTTTATTCAGCGACCAGCGACATCACAGCAGGATCCTGATCGCTGCTGCGTGTCAAACTAAACGATATCGCTAGCCAGGACGCTGCAACGTCACGGATCGCTAGCGATGTCGTTACAAAGTCGTTTCGTGTGAAGGTGCCTTAAATCAGGAACCGAGGCAGGAAATACGGAGCAGTGCAGTCCTCAACGGCAATGGTGATAGAGCACCTCACAGGGTGTTATTTCCTATCCTGTAATCCTCACCCAGCTATCCACATAGCTTCCATTAACCTTTCTCCAATGTACATATAATGCAGCATGAAGAGGCTCCGAGAAGGTGGCAGTGAAGGTGTGTAAGTGTCTGATGGGGTCACACAGCTCATAAAAGGACAACTGCCCGGCCTCATAATCCAGACATATCCTGAATCTATCACTGGAGATCTCGTCAGGTAACCGGATCACTTTACTGTCATGTATCACTGAATACTGATTATTATATCTCCACAAACTCCAGGACTTGTTATTATCTCTAATCAGTGACTGATATCCACTCCTGACTATACTGGGATAACACATCCCCACCATCCAATTCCCTGATCTACCGATCTCCACATCCCAGTAATGTCGTCCTGAGGTAAATCCCGTCCTGCTCATCACCTGATTATATTTCTGGAATCTCTCTGCTGTTTCAGGACATTTCAGCTTCTCTTTTGTGCAGGTCGCAGTTTTCAGGTCGTCTGATATAAGGAGATTATTGCCAGCTGTGGTTACATCCAGTAATATGTCTGCAGGACCCTCCACATAGATCCCGCTCCTTATACCTGATATTACGTCACATAATGTGTGTAATGTGTGTGAGATCACAGCCACATCCAGGTCATCTCCATCATGGGGCTGTTTATCATGTCCCCCTGTGTCCTCATCACCTCCCTCCTCCTCAGGATCACACAAGTCACCGGTGTCTGGATCCTGTAAGACAGTCAGTGGATCCGTCATGTTACACAGCTCCTCAATGTGTCTCATCTTCCTGGACAGCTCGTCCTTCTTTATTTCCAGCTGATGGATCAGAGCAGACAGTGACAGTGACTCTTCCTTTTCCTGCCTGGAGATCTCACTCAGGACCTTCTTCTCCAGGTCGTCCACCCGTCTCCTGATGTCTGTACACAGGGCAGTGACTCTCTCGGCTTCTCCAGCTGCTTTTTCTTTAGCTTTTCTCCTGCGCTCCTCCAGATTCCCGACTCTTTCCTCAGTCTCCTCTCTCTTTGTTGTCAGTTTCTGAAGAAAATTTCTCAGTTTTTTCTTTCTCTTCTCAGAGGCCTCATCCAGCAGCTCAAACCGATGTCCCCGATGTTCTCCTGCTGAACAATAGACACAGATACAAGCAGCGTCCTCAGTGCAGTAATATTCCAGGATCTTCTTATGGACAGAACATTTCCTTTTCTCCAGAGAAGTGCTGGGATCAGATAAGACGTGTTCTGGTGATTTGCTGTGAACCCTCAGGTGTTTATCACACAGAGAAGCCTCACAGTGTAGACAGGATCTAACAGCAGGTACAGGAGAGTCCACACAGTAAGTGCAGCAGATCCCGGTGATCTCCTCTTGTTCTTGCTGAGTAATCAGGAAACGTTCTGCGACATTATGGAGATTTATGTTCCTCATCAGTGTCGGCCGCTCCTGAAACTCTTCTCTGCAGTCAGGACAGGAATAAACTCCAGACCCGTCCTGTGTATCCAGCACACGACCAATACAGACCCGGCAGAAGTTGTGTCCACATCTCAGCGTTACAGGGTCCTTAAAAATAGATAAACAGATGGAGCAGAGCAGCTCGTCCCTCAGATCAGCAGACGCCATGGCTGACGGAAGAAGGAAGAAATGAAACTGAATTTACCTCCCTGAGTTGTTGTTACACCCATTTTATTAACCCCTTAGTGACAGTTGCATGCCACTATTTTGTGGAACATACAGTGGGTATGGAAAGTAAATCCATAATGATCCAGCACATCTTCTTGATAATAAAAAACTGTTACTTTATCCAAATCCTCTTAAAAACATTGTTGAAGATCAGTGATAATCATTATGATTAGGACCCACACATGGGTCGAAACGGGTAAAGTTTTATTCTCATGTGGGACTAGCTATCCCATTCTGTCTTGATCTCCAACAATGTTTTTAAGAGGATTTGAATAATGTAAAAGTTTTTTTATTATCAAGAAGATGTGCTGGAACATTATGGATTTACTTTGCATGCGGGCTTGAACGTTATTCCATGCACCTTCGTGGATAACTGCACCTGCTGTGGACAATTCAAGGGTGAGCTGATGAACTTTTTTCTTTTATTTTAGTGGGTACGGAAAGTATTTAGACCCATTTACATTTTTCACTCTTTGTTTAATTGCAGCTATTTGGTAAATTCAAAAAAGGTTCATTTTTTTCTCATTAATGTACACTCTGCACCCCATCTTGACTGAAAAAAACCAGAAATGTAGAAATTTTTGCAAATTTATTAGAAAAGAAAAACTGAAATATCACATGGCCATAAGTCTTCAGACCCTTTGCTCAGTATTGAGTAGAAGCCCCTTTTGAGCTAGTGCAGCCACGAGTCTTCTTGGGAATGATGCAACAAGTTTTTCACCTCTGGATTTGGGGATCCTCTGTCACTCTTCCTTGCAGATCCTCTCCAGTTCCATCAGTGATATCTTTTATGGACAGTCCATGGATGTAATTATGATTTCACAATCTTCAAATAAAAGTTTCGAATTTTCCTCAATTCTAGCTGGATCCATTCCTGTTTCCCCACTTGTTTCCGTTATTGGCAGGGTCATTGTTCCGAGCTAAAGAGGAAACATATCGCTTTGGTGAGCTGGCTTTTTCTAGTAAAAGAAGGCCCCCGAGTATGAGGTACTTTTTCTATATTGTCATATAGCATAAATATTCCTTAATGGGGTTATCCAGTAGCTTAGTCACATTAGTGCCCCATTTAAAGTACAAACAATGGCTGCTCACCTCCAGAAGAGCCGCTGTTCCAGTGATGTCTGTGCAACTTTTCCTGGCGGGTTACATGACACTGTTGTGTAATGGGTCTGCTGCAGCCAATCAGTGGGCGCCGATTAGCATTAACGAATCATCATTAATCCATTATAGCGGATGTCCATTCTGAGGAAATAGAAATGGCTGCAGCCGATATAGCAGCACAGACAACGAAGGTAAAGCGCCGCTGCAGGAGGAGAGTATCCTTTTATTTTAAATGGGACCCTAAATTGATTTAGCAGGGATTGTTTGGTAGTGGACAATCCCTTTAAAACAAAAACATTCAGTAACACATTTTACCACTAGGGTTGCATAACTAAGGTGTGTTATGTAATACTGATGTGTGCGCACAGGACTTTAGCTTCTCTTAACTGATCGTCACTTCATTTGCACTAAAGGAGGAAAATGTTCAGACATTGAGGCTAGTGCCTACATTTTACCATCAGACCTCCATGATAAAGGAGGGTGTAATATTAAAAGGTATCTATCAATATGAATTTTTTTTATAAATCCGTGGAACACAAAGTTTTGTATTATGTCTTATAAGGCTGCAGCATTATCTTCCTCATTTTCCAGGACCTTGTAGGTTCCCCATTTCCTCCCTGCAGACTGAAGAACATCCCAAAAAGTTCAACTATCGTGAATGGTAAATAGTGGACCCTGGAGGAGGGGGATGCAGCTGCAGGTTTTAACTTCGTGTTTTTAAAGAAACACCATAAGAAAGAGGGAGTAAAAGCCATGTAGGTGGGTTGATACGAAAGTAATGCCTCCTGTTTATTAAAGTGGAAACTTCAACAGATGGAGAGAGCATAAGAATGTAGTTGAATAGAGCAAGATGTCAGCTCCACCATGTCACCACCAGAGGTTATACATTATCGCCAGCATGAAAAACAGTCTGCATGCTGCGGTAGTAGAAATCTGAACCATCAGAGGAATCCACTTTTCTAAACCTACGATGACAGCATCTTTATAAAATGTTGCCTACGTAGTCCACCAAAGAAATTGGAGTCCAAAGACACCAAATCTGGACTATACGGTGGATGTGGTAGGACTCTACAGCCATATTTTGCAATGTTCTCGGTGGTTTGGTATGGGGCATGGCGTTATCATGTTTCAAGCAAAATTATGTCCTCTTCTCTGCCCCGATTCTGGAAGTTCGAGCTTTCAGCATCTTTATATAGCATTGAGAATTGATAGTTCCTCTAGGCTTTTTGTAATTTGCTTCCGCGCAACAATGGCAACAATGGATTCAGAACAATGGCGTCCACTGGCCAACTTTTTTCAGAGCCGTAAAAGTACATCAATGTGCTGAAAATAAAAAAAATCCTTCTGCTCACCTCACAGCTCCCCTCTCTGGTCCCCCCACATTTCTGTCTGGTCCGAGACACATTAGGTCTTTAACAGTGATGATCTGAAGATGTGGAGAGAACCGGACAGGTGACTGTGAAGAGCAGACGGTCTGGAGAGGTGAGTGGCGAGTATAAAGGATTTTATTTTATTTTTTACATATTACGTTTATGTTTTGGTGTCTGAAAAAAAACATAGAACATGATAAAGGGCATATAATTTGTGGAGAATAACATCTCCGAAAATCAAACGTCTCGGGAAAATCCACACGAACAGATTTCGAATTTTGCCTGATCCGCTCATCTCTAGTCAACACAATAAAATAGGAGGCGACTGTAGGTCTATATTCAGCGAGCGCCCCTTAGTGATGCTGCGTCTCACTGACGTTCTTCCAGAGTGTCTTACATTACTGTAGTTTTGGTTTTCTGCTTATAAACCAGAGAACTCTGTATGAAACACCAAAATAGGAGCGTGAATCTGTTCTGTAATGGTCACAAAATTGTCTGATGCCGGTTTAGTTTTTTCTTATTACAACATATAATTATCATGATTAAGAAATAATTCCTCTGTGCCATCCAAAGAGGAAAGGATAAGACTCTCCAGGTGCCTCTAGCAGGGTGGTCATGGCCGGAGGGCAGAAGGGCAAATATCCATCCGGCCGGTCCCCCAGCAGGTTTGGGTCACCCGGCCCTCTGCCCCTTAGAAGACAGCTGTTGGCACTTTATTCACAATCATACACTGCCTGCACCTAGGCCTGGCTCCAGGACATCATGTATTATATATAATATATAGTGCTGTACATTATAATATGTGATGTTCTGTAGCCAGGTCCAGGTGGGATCAGTAAGGGGGCTTTCACACTGTGTTCTGGCACACGTTCGGTGGTCCCATCAGGGCTTATGTCTGAACCCCCGAGCAAAACGAGATTCGGACATACAGTATAAACCGACGGGGCCATAGACAATCATTTTCAGGAGTGTATGTCTACTGGAGATGGACACCCAGATGTAGTCTTTTAAGTCTGAGTGTCCACCTCCAGTAGGCTTATATGCCCAAAAATGATAGTCTATGGCCTCGTTGGTGAATACACCCGAATCGCATTTCGAAGCGGGGTCGGATGTAAGCCTCGACGGGACCAACAAACAGATGCCATAATGCTGTGTGAAAGCCCCTTAGGTATAAGACTGTATATATGTGCACATAGTTTAGAACATAAGTACATAGATTGTGTCTCATGTCTGTAGATGATATATGTATACGTATCACAGTACATCATTCACCAGACCTATGTAAAAAGCGGGTCACATCCTGCCGACATACAACATCCAGATATCCCCGCTATCTGTATCCTCAGGATGCAGACGGTGGTAAATACATTGGTGGAAGACGGGCGCCGCCGACTCCTACTTCCACCAATCAGCGAGTGCAATTGGGACAGGTGACGTGATGACATCACTATATCACGTCTGCTGTGCAGAAAGTCCGAGCGTCAGGGAGCAAAGCAGAGCACCGAGGGAACGGGAGCAAAGTGAGTATGAATTTATTTATATACATACATATATACAGTAAATATATATACTTATGGGACGTGGAGGCTCATACTGTACATAGATAGGAGGCTATGTGGAGGCTTAAAAAATATAGGGGCTATGTATAGGCTCATACTATATAGGGGGCTGTATATGGGCTCATATTATATATGGGGTGTCAGCATACTTAGTTCTGCTCAATACAATTAATATTAATAGAAAATAATAATTGTAATTAATATGTTAATATTAATATTGAGCAGAATTCATTTCAGCCTATTAGTTTGGCCTCCACAACAGTCAGGGTCTGTCATGTGTCCCCTCAGGAAAATTAATTGCCCACCCACGTCATATACTAATCTATATGTGGTATCTTATGTGCACAGAGATTCCATGTTATATATTATGTCATTGTCTAATTCTGTACTGATAACATCGGATGTCTGTAGTCACAGTACATCATATATCAGTCACATCTAGTGTATAGGAGAATATGTGATGGTTCTGTAGTCACAGTATATTAATACGAAAAAAAGTTAATTCAGCTCACCCATTAGAAGTTAAATCGCTGTGGTGGTATCATCCAGGCACAGAAAAGACATCTCTGCCAAGACATAGAAAATTTGGGAAAAAAAATATGGGAATCCAGCTTCAGGATGTAAAATATCAAAAAATACTTTATTGAAACATTTAAAAATAGAACTGAAGACTAAGAACACAGCAGTTGTTCGAAACGCGTTCAGTTGTTCATGGCTGCTCCCTAACTTTGTTGCTGGTCATTTGTAAGCCCTTGTTCTATTTTTAAATGTTTGAATAAAGTATTTTTTGATATTTTACATCCTGGAGCTGGATTCCCAAGTCATAGTATATTACCTTATTTTGCGGACTATAAGATGCATGAGACCATAAGATGCACCCCAAATTTTGGGGAGGAAAATAGGAAAAACATTTTATTAAATGAAATGGTGGGGCGTCTTATAGTCCGATTTTACTTTAGCTTACCGGGGTCAGCGGTGATGTACCTGGGTCACCGGAGGCAGAATTCCTGCTGAAAGAGGCCGGTGGTGACAGGAGTGGGTCGATACTGCGGGCGCCAGGCTGGGAGGAGAAGGTGTCCCGGCAATTCGAGGCTGCGGGGCCAGGGCTAGGTGGAGAAGGTGACCCAGGGGTGATAGGTGGTGGGCAAAAATGCTGCCGGATGTGTTGCATGCGCAGACTACGATTTCGGGAGTTTAATTCCTTCTCCGGGGTCCAGCGCCGCTCTGTTCCTCTTCTCAGTGACGTCACCGCTCTTCAGACTCTCCACCTCACTTTATGCTTGAAGTATCTTTTACAATGTGAGTCTGTGGACCCTTGTTATGCGCCTCGTTCGTTTGCTCCACAGACTTACATTCACTTCGGGGTCAGACAGAGCGCAGCGTGACCCGGAGACTCTACAGAGCGGTGACGTCACTGAGAAGTGGAGCGAAACGGCACTGGTCCCAGAGAAGGCAGCATTACCTGAGTATATTAATACACTGACATACACTACACTGACATTTGCACAGGTTTAGAGAAGAATATATGAATAAACTCTGAAGACGACATGTAATTTACCAGCTGCACACTTTGTTTCCAACACGGTTCTCAGAGATCTTGACAAATTCCCGTAATCACTCCAACACTGCAGATCGCTGAATCGTGATAGAGCGCTGTGCACACTGTCAGGATTCCTCTGTATTCCCAGTATAATGATCGCAAATATGAATGTGTATAGTTATGGTCACATGCCGACTAGTGTCAGACACCTCTCTCAGTGGCACATCGACACCGATAGAAGGAATGAAAATGTAGTCAGCATTCGACCACAACCATCCCAGCATTACTCCGGCAGCCAGAGGTTAACCTAATAAAGATGGCCACTGCTGTGTGCTTTCCCCCAGGGCAAAATTTGCCAACCAGCCCCTGCTCCAACCTGTAATGGTACAATCGCATATATAATATACTGCAGTATATACTGAGACATGATGGCTCATATGAGTATCTGAGATCAACCCCCTCATCGCACATGAGGACCCAGCGCGGCTCTACGGTTACATCCATACGCACCAAACATTTATATATGACGCTGTTGAATTGTGTATTTTTGGTGCTTTTATTTCCTTTAGGTTTCTTTTGGGAACCTGAAATAACCCATGTAACAGACATTTGAACAATCCTAGTGTTTCAGTACTAAAAAATACAACATAAAAACTGCATCAAATCTGCACCAAAAACTAAAAAAGGGACAAAACATAAAAAGCATTAAAAACGCAATAATCAAAGTAGATTTCTATTGTGGTTTTCTGTGCTGACACCTGAGAAAAGTAACATTTCTTTCTCGTAGGACGGAACTTTCCTTCTTTTCCTCCTTTTGCCCTCCATAGTCTCTGTGCCGCACTATTATGGCTGTGAGCCCATTCTGGCAGTTTGTGGCTCTTTTATGTCATTTTCTGATCTTCTCTCAGCTGATTTATAATCACAGACAAAGTTAAAGTTGAGCACGGAAACAAAGAGCCTGGAAAAGCCAAACGGTGCAAAAACTTCAATGAAACCCACTTGATAAAAAATATTTTAACCCTAAAAACAAGCATTTAAGTAGAAACAAAATGTCCCTAAAGGTGGACAACCCCCCGTACCTTAACCCTAAAGTCTTATTCTCATTATAAATGGTTAAAATTGCAAACTGCCTTTAAAAGAAAGGAGCTGAAATTTATTTATTGACATTATCAATGAATGTTATTGTTACAGCTTGGTGCTTAGGTTACCGACCACCGCTGCGTCTATCAAGCTCTTTTCTATAGAACATGTAAGCAATGGTGGGAAACTGCCTGATCTCTGGTTCGGCTTCAGTGCAACTGCGCCCCTCTGATGGAACAAAGACAAAGCTGACCCTGATTGTATCATCCAAGGGCACAAAGGTAATCCAAACTGTAGATCAGAAGCACAGGCATGAAATACGGAGCGGTGCGGTCCTCAACTGCAATGGTGACAGAGCACCTCAAAGGGTGTTATTTCCTATCCTGTAATTCTCAGCCAGATATTATCCTCATAGCTTCCATTATCCTTTCTCCAATATACAAATAATGCAGCATGAAGAGGCTCAGAGAAGGTGGCAGTGAAGGTGTGTAAGTGTCTGATGGGGTCACACAGCTCATAAAAGGACAACTGCCCGGCCTCATAATCCAGATATATCCTGAATCGATCACTGGAGATATTGTCAGGTAACCGGATCTCTTTACTGTCATGTCTCACTGAATACTGATTATTAAATCTCCACAGAACCCAGGACTTGTTATTATTTCCAATCACTGACTGCCACCACCTCCTGTCTATACTGGGATAACACATCCCTACACCCCAATTCCCTGATCTACTGATCTCCACATCCCAGTAATGTCGTCCTGAGATAAATCCTCTCCTGCTCATCACCTGATTATAATCCTTGAATCTCTCTGCTGTTTCTGGACGTTTCTGCTTCTCTCGTGTCCAGGTTGCAGTTTTCAGGTCGTCTGATATAAGGACATTATTAGCAGCTGTGGTTACATCCAGTAATATGTCTACAGGACCCTCCACATAGATCCCGCTCCTTACACCTGATATTACGTCACATAATGTGTGTAATGTGTGTGAGATGACAGCCACATCCAGGTCATCTCCATCATGGGGCTGTTTATCATGTCCCCCTGTGTCCTCATCACCTCCCTCCTCCTCAGGATCACACAAGTCACCGGTGTCTGGTTCCTGTAAGACAGTCAGTGGATCCGTCATGTTACACAGCTCCTCAATGTGTCTCATCTTCCTGGACAGCTCGTCCTTCTTTATTTCCAGCTGATGGATCAGAGCAGACAGTGACAGTGACTCTTCCTTTTCCTGCCTGGAGATCTCACTCAGGACCTTCTTCTCCAGGTCGTCCACCCGTCTCCTGATGTCTGTACACAGGGCAGTGACTCTCTCGACTTCTCCAGCTGCTTTTTCTTGAGCTTTTCTCCTTCGTTCCTCCAGACTCCGGACTCTTTCCTCAGTCTCCTCTCTCTTTGTTGTCAGTTTCTGGAGAACATTTCTCAGTTTCCTCTTCTTCTTCTCAGAGGCCTCATCCAGCTTCTTCACACAATGTCCCCGATGTTCTCCTGCTGAACAATAGACACAGATACAAGCCGCGTCCTCAGTGCAGTAAAATTCCAAGATTTTCTTATGGACAGAACATTTCCTTTTCTCCAGAGAAGTGCTGGGATCAGATAAGACGTGTTCTGGTGATTTGCTGTGAACCCTCAGGTGTTTATCACACAGAGAAGCCTCACAGTGTAGACAGGATCTAACAGCAGGTACAGGAGAGTCCACACAGTAAGTGCAGCAGATCCCGGTGATCTCCTCTTGTTCTTGCTGAGTAATCAGGAAACGTTCTGCGACATTATAAAGATATAAGTTCCTCATCAGTGCCGGCCGCTCCTGAAACTCTTCTCTGCATTCAGGACAGGAATAAACTCCAGACCCGTCCTGTGTATCCAGCACACGACCAATACAGACCCGGCAGAAGTTGTGTCCACATCTCAGCATTACAGGGTCCTTAAAAATAGATAAACAGACGGAGCAGAGCAGCTCGTCTCTCAGATCAGCAGACGCCATGGCTGACGGAAGGCAGAAATGAAACTGAATTTACCTCACCCCTTATTGTTACACCCATTTCATTAACCCCTTAATGATAGTTGCATGCCTCAATGTCGTGGAACATACAGTGGGTATGGAAAGTAAATCCATAATGATCCAGCACATCTTCTTGATAATAAAAAACTTTTACTTTATGCAAATCCTCTTAAAACATTGTTGGAGACCAATGATAATCATTATGATTAAGACCCACACATGGGTCAAAACGCATAAAGTTTTATTCTCATGTGGAACTAGCTATCCCATTCTGTCTTGATCTCCAACAATGTTTTTAAGAGGATTTGAATAAAGTAAAAGTTTTTTATTATCAAGAAGATGTAGTTAATTATAGATTTACTTTGCATGTGGGCTTGAGCGTTATTCCATGCACCTTCGTGGATAACTGCACCTGCTGTGGACAATTCAAGGGTGAGCTGATGAACATTTCATTGCAGCCATTTGGTAAATTCAAAAAAGTTCATTTTTTCTCATTAATGTACATTCTGCACCCCATCTTGACTGCAAAAAAAACAGAAATGTCGAAATTTTTGCAAATTTATTAAAAAAGAAAACCTGAAATCTCACATGGTCATAAGTATTCGGACCCTTTGCTCAGTATTGAGTAGAAGCCCCTTTTGAGCTAGTCCAGCCATGAGTCATCTTAAGAATGATGCAACAAGTTTTTCACACCTGGATTTGGGGATCCTCTGTCATTCTTCTTTACAGATCCTCTCCAGTTCCATCAGTGACATCTTTTATGGATAGTCCTTGGATGTAATTATGATTTTACAATCTGCAAACAAAAGTTTAGGATTTACCTCCATTCGAGCTGGATCCATTCCTGTCTCCTCACTTGTTTCCGTTATTGGCAGGGTCATTGTTCCGAGCCACAGAGAACATATCGCTTTGGTGAGCCGGCTTTCTCTAGTAAAAGAAGGTCCTGAGCATGAGGTAGTTTTTCTATATTGTCCTAATGGGTATAAATATTCCTTAATGGGGTTATCCAGTAGCTTTGTCACTTTAGGGCCCCATTTAAAATACAAACAATGGCTGCTTACCTCCAGAAGAGCCGCTGTTTCAGTGATGTCAGTGCGACTTTTCCTGGCTGGTTACATGACATTGTTGTGTAATGGGTCTGCTGCAGCCAATCAGTGGGCACCGATTAGCAGTAGCTCATCATCATTAATCCATTATAGTGGATATCCATTCTGAGGAAATAGAAATGGCTGCAGCCGACATAGCTGCACACACAACGCAGGTAAAGCGCCGCTGCGGGAGGAGAGTATCCTTTTCTTTTAAATGGGACCCTAAATTGATTTAGCAGGGATTGTTCCGTAGTGGACAATCCCTTTAATAGAAAAACATTCAGTAATTAATTTTACCACTAGGGTTGCATAACTAAGGTGTGTTGTGTAATACTGATGTGTGCGCACAGGACTTTAGCTTCTCTTAACTGATCGTCCCTTCATTTGCACTAAAAGAGAAAAATATTCAGGCATTGAGGCTAGTGCCAACATTTTACCATCAGAGCTCCATGATAAAGAAGGGTGTAATATTAAAAGGTATCTATCAATATGAATTTTTTTTATAAATCCGTAGAACAGGAAGTTTTGTATTATGTCTTATAAGGCTGCAGCATTATCTTCCTCATCTTCCAGGACCTTGTAGGTTCCCCATTTCCTTCCTGCAGACTGAAGAACATCCCAAAAAGTCCAACTAGCGTAAATGGTAAATAGTGGACCCTGGAGGAGGGGGATGCAGCTGCAGGTTTTAACTTCCTGTTTTTAGAGAAACACCATAAGGGAAGAGGGAGTAAAAGCCATGTAGGTGGGTTGATACGAAAGTAATGCATCCTGTTTATTAAAGTGGAAACTTCAACAGATGGCGAGAGCATAAGAACGTAGTTGAATAGAGCAAGCTGTCAGCTCCACCATGTCACCCCCAGAGGTTATACATTATCGGCAGCAATGAAAAACAGCCTGCATGCCGCGGTAGTAGAAATCTGAACCATCAGAAGAATCCACTTTTCTAAACCAACGATGACAGCATCTTTATAAAATGTTGCCTACGTAGTCCACCAAAGAAATTGGAGTCAAAGACACCAAATCTGGACTAAACGGTGGATTTGGTAGGACTCTACAGCCATATTTTGCAACGTTCTTGGTGGTCTGGTATGGGGCATGACGTTATCATGTTTCAAGCAAAAAGATGTCCTCTTCTCTGCCCCGATTCTGGAAGTCTGAGCTTTCAGCATCTTTATGTAGCATTGAGAATTGATAGTTCCTCTAGGCTTTTTGTAATTTGCTTCCGCGCAGATTCAGAACAATGGCGTCCACTGGCCAATTTTTTTCAGAACCATAAAAGTAAATCAATGTGCTGAAAATAAAACAAATCCTTCTGATCACCTCACAGCTCCCCTCTCTGGTCCCCCCACATTTCTGTCTGGTCCGAGACACATTAGGTCTTTAACAGCGGTGATCTGAAGATGTGGAGAGAACCGGACAGGTGACGGGGAAGAGCAGACAGCCTGGAGAGGTGAGCGGTGAGTATAAAGGATTTTATTTTATTTTTTACATATTACGTTTATGTCCTGGTGTCTGAAAAAAAAAACATAGAACATGATAAAGGGCATATAATTTGTGGAGAATAACATCTCCGAAAATCAAACATCTCGGGAAAATCCACACGAACAGATTTAGAATTTTGCCTGATCCCCTCATCTCTAGTCAACACAATAAAATAGGAGGCGACTGTAGGTCTATATTCAGCGAGCACCCCTTAGTAATGCTGCGTCTCACTGACGTTCTTCTAGAGTGTCTTACATTACATTACTGTAGTTTTGTTTTTCTGCTTATAAACCAGAGCACTCTGGATGACCCACTGAAATAGGAGCGTGAATCTGTCCTGTAATGGTCACAAAATTGTCTGATGCCGGTTTAGTTTTTTCTTATTACAACATATAATTATCATGATTAAGAAATATTCTCTCTGTGCCATCCAAAGAGGAAAGGATAAGACTCTCCAGGTGCCTCTAGCAGGGGTGGTCATGGCCGGAGGGCAGAAGGGCAAATATCCACCCGGCCGGTCCCCCAGCAGAAGTTTTGGGTCGCCGGGCCCTCTGTCCCTTAGAAGACAGCTGTCGGCACTTTATTCACAATCATACACTGCCTGCTCCTAGGCCTGGCTCCAGGACATCATGTATTATATATAATATATAGTGCTGTACATTATAATATGTGATGTTCTGTAGCCAGGTCCAGGTGGGATCAGTAAGGGGGCTTTCACACTGCGTTCTGACACAGGTTCGTTGGTCTCATCAGGGCTTATGTCTGAACCCACGAGCAAAACGAGATTTGGACGTACAGTATAAACCGACGGGGCCATAGACAATCATTTTCAGGAGTGTACGTCTACTGAAGATGGACACCCAGATGTAGTCTTTTAAGTCTGAGTGTCCACCTCCAGTAGGCGTATATGCCCGAAAATGATAGTCTATGGCCCCGTCGGTGCATACACCCGAATCGCATTTCGAAGGGGGTTCAGACGTAAGCCTCGACGGGACCAACAAACAGATGCCATAATGCTGTGTGAAAGCCCTTTATGTATAAGACTGTATATATTTGCTCATAGTTTAGGACATAAATACATAGATTATGTCTCATATCTGTAGATGATAAATGTATCACAGTACATCATTCACCAGACCTATGTAAAAAGCGGGTCACATCCTGCCCTCTCCTGCCGACATACCACGTCCAGATATCACCGATATCTGTATCCTCAGGATGCAGACGGTGGTGAATACATTAGTGGAAGACGGGGGCCGCCGACTCCTACTTCCACCAATCAGCGAGTGCCATTGGGACAGGTGACGTGATGACATCACTATATCACGTCTGCTGTGCAGAAAGTCCGAGCGTCAGGGAGCAAAGCAGAGCACCGAGGGAACGGGAGCAAAGTGAGTATGAATTTATTTATATACGTACATATATACAGTAAATATATATACTTATGGGACGTGGAGGCTCATACTGTACATAGGAGGCTATGTGGAGGCTTAAACAATATAGGGGGCTATGTATAGGCTCATACTATATAGGGGCTGTATATGGGCTCATATTATATATATGGGGTGTCAGCATACTTAGTTCTGCTCAATACAATTAATATTAATAGAAAATAATAATTGTAATTAATATGTTAATATTAATATTGAGCAGAATTCATTTCAGCCTATTAGTTTGGCCTCCACAACAGTCAGGGTCTGTCATGTGTCCCCTCAGGAAAATTAATTGCCCACCCCCGTCATATACTAATCTATATGTGGTATCTTATGTGCACAGAGATTCCATGTTATATATTATGTCATTGTCTAATATCTGATATTCTGTACTGATAACATCGGATGTCTGTAGTCACAGTACATCATATATCAGACACATCTAGTGTATAGGAGAATATGTGATGGTTCTGTAGTCATAGTATATTAATACAAAAAAAAGTTAATTCAGCTCACCCATTAGAAGTTAAATCGCTGTGGTGGTATCATCCGAGCACAGAAAAGACATCTCTGCCAAGACATAGAAAATTTGGGAAGAAAAATATGGGAATCCAGCTTCAGGATGTAAAATATCAAAAAATACTTTATTCAAACATTTAAAAATAGAACTGAAGACTAAGAACACAGCAGTTGTTCGAAACGCGTTCAGTTGTTCATGGCTGCTCCCTAACTTTGTTGCTGGTCATTTGTAAGCCCTTGTTCTATTTTTAAATGTTTGAATAAAGTATTTTTTTATATTTTACATCCTGGAGCTGGATTCCCATATTTTTCTTCCCAAGTCATAGTATATTACCTTATTTTGCGGACTATAAGATGCATGAGACCATAAGATGCACCCCAAATTTTGGGGAGGAAAATAGGAAAAACATTTTTTTAAATGAAATGGTGGGGTGTCGTATAGTCCGATTTTACTTTAGCTTACCGGGGTCAGCGGTGATGTACCTGGGTCACCGGAGGCAGAATTCCTGCTGAAAGAGGCCGGTGGTGACAGGAGTGGGTCGATACTGCGGGCGCCAGGCTGGGAGGAGAAGGTGTCCCGGCAATTCGAGGCTGCGGGGCCAGGGCTAGGTGGAGAAGGTGACCCAGGGGTGATAGGTGGTGGGCAAAAATGCTGCCGGATGTGTTGCATGCGCAGACTAAGATTTCGGGAGTTTAATGCCTTCTCCGGTGTCCAGCGCCGCTCTGTTCCTCTTCTCAGTGACGTCACCGCTCTTCAGACTCTCCACCTCACTTTATGCTTGAAGTATCTTTTACAATGTGAGTCTGTGGACCCTTGTTATGCGCCTCGTTCGTTTGCTCCACAGACTTACATTCACTTCGGGGTCAGACAGAGCGCAGCGTGACCCGGAGACTCTACAGAGCGGTGACGTCACTGAGAAGTGGAGCGAAACGGCACTGGTCCCAGAGAAGGCAGCATTACCTGAGTATATTAATACACTGACATACACTACACTGACATTTGCACAGGTTTAGAGAAGAATATATGGATTAATTCTGAAGACGACATGTAATTTACCAGCTGCACACTTTGTTTCCAACACGGTTCTCAGAGATCTTGACAAATTCCCGTAATCACTCCAACACTGCAGATCGCTGAATCGTGATAGAGCGCTGTCCACACTGTCAGGATTCCTCTGTATTCCCAGTATAATGATCGCAAATATGAATGTGTATAGTTATGGTCACATGCCGACTAGTGTCAGACACCTCTCTCAGTGGCACACCGACACCGATAGAAGGAATGAAAATGTAGTCAGCATTCGACCACAACCATCCCAGCATTACTCCGGCAGCCAGAGGTTAACCTAATAAAGATGGCCACTGCTGTGTGCTTTCCCCCAGGGCAAAATTTGCCAACCAGCCCCTGCTCCAACCTGTATTGGTACAATCGCATATATAATATACTGCAGTATATACTAAGGCATGATGGCTCATATGAGTATCTGAGATCAACCCCCTCACCGCACATGAGGACCCCAGCACGGCTCTACAGTTACATCCATATGCACCAAACATTTATATATGACGCTGTTGAATTGTGTATTTTTGGTGCTTTTATTTCCTTTAGGTTTCTTTTGGAAACCTGAAATAACCCATGTAAAAAACATTTGTAAAATCCCAGTGTTTCAGTACTAAAAAATACAACATAAAAACTGCATCAAATCTGCACCAAAAACTAAAAAAGGGACAAAACATAAAAAGCATTAAAAACGCAATAATCAAAGTAGATTTCTATTGTGGTTTTCTGTGCTGACACCTGAGAAAAGTAACATTTCTTTCTCATAGGACGGAACTTTCCTTCTTTTCCTCCTTTTGCCCTCCATAGTCTCTGTGCTGCACTATTATGGCTGTGAACCCATTCTGGCAGTTTGTGGCTCTTTTATGTCATTTTCTGATCTCCTCTCAGCTGATTTATAATCACAGACAAAGTTAAAGTTAAACAAAGAGCCTGGAAAAGCCAAACGGTGCAAAAACTTCAATGAAACCCACTTGATAAAAAATATTTTAACCCTAAAAACAAGCATTTAAGTAGAAACAAAATGTCCCTAAAGGTGGACAACCCACCGTATCTTAACCCTAAAGTCTTATTCTCATTATAAATGGTTAAAATTGCAAACTGCCTTTAAAAGAAAGGAGCTGAAATTTATTTATTGACATTATTAATGAATGTTATTGTTACAGCTTGGTGCTTAGGTTACCGACCACCGCTGCGTCTATCAAGCTCTTTTCAATAGAACATGTAAGCAATGGTGGGAAGCTGCCTGATCTCTGGTTCGGCTTCAGTGCAACTGCGCTCCTCTGATGGAACAAAGACAAAGCTGACCCTGATTGTATCATCCAAGGGCACAAAGGTAATCCAAACTGTAAATCAGAAGCACAGGCATGAAATATGGAGCGGTGCGGTCCTCAACTGCAATGGTGACAGAGCACCTCAAAGGGTGTTATTACCTATCCTGTAATCCTCATCCAGATATTATCCTCATAGCTTCCATTATTCTTTCTCCAATATACATATAATACAGCATGAAGGGGCTCGGAGAAGGTGGCAGTGAAGGTGTGTAAGTGTCTGATGGGGTCACACAGCTCATAAAAGGACAACTGCCCGGCCTCGTAATCCAGACATATCCTGACTCTATCACTGGAGATCTTGTCAGGTAACCGGATCTCTTTACTGTCATGTCTCACTGAATACTGATTATTAAATCTCCACAGAACCCAGGACTTGTTATTATTTCCAATCACTGACTGCCACCACCTCCTGACTATACTGGGATAACACATCCCCACACTCCACTCCACTGATCTACTGCTCTCCACATCCCAGTAATGTCGTCCTGAGGTAAATCCTCTCCTGCTCATCACCTGATTATAATCCTGGAATCGCTCTGCTGTTTCTGGACGTTTCTGATTCTCTCCTGTCCAGGTTGCAGTTTTCAGGTCGTCTGATATAAGGAGATAATTATTAGCTGTGGTTACATCCAGTAATATGTCTGCAGGACCCTCCACATAGATCCCGCTCCTTATACCTGATATTACGTCACATAATGTTTGTAATGTGTGTGAGATCACAGCCACATCCAGGTCATCTCCATCATGGGGCTGTTTATCATGTCCCCCTGTGTTCTCATCACCTTCCTCCTCCTCAGGATCACACAAGTCACCGGTGTCTGGATCCTGTAAGACAGTCAGTGGATCCGTCATGTTACACAGCTCCTCAATGTGTCTCATCTTCCTGGACAGCTCGTCCTTCTTTATTTCCAGCTGATGGATCAGAGCAGACAGTGACAGTGACTCTTCCTTTTCCTGCCTGGAGATCTCACTCAGGACCTTCTTCTCCAGGTCGTCCACCCGTCTCCTGATGTCTGTACACAGGGCAGTGACTCTCTCGACTTCTCCAGCTGCTTTTTCTTGAGCTTTTCTCCTGCGCTCCTCCAGACTCCGGACTCTTTCCTCAGTCTCCTCTGTCTTTGTGATCAGTTTCTGGAGGACATTTCTCAGTTTCTCCTTCTTCTTCTCAGAGGCCTCTTCCAGAATCTCCACCTGATGTCCTCGATGTTCTCCTGCTGAACAATAGACACAGATACAAGCAGCGTCCTCAGTGCAGTAATATTCCAAGATTTTCTTATGGACAGAACATTTCCTTTTCTCCAGAGAAGTGCTGGGATCAGATAAGACGTGTTCTGGTGATTTGCTGTGAGATCTCAGGTGTTTATCACACAGAGAAGCCTCACAGTGTAGACAGGATCTAACAGCAGGTACCGGAGAGTCCACACAGTAAGTGCAGCAGATCCCGGTGATCTCCTCTTGTTCTTGCTGAGTAATCAGGAAACGTTCTGCGACATTATGGAGATTTATGTTCCTCATCAGTGCCGGCCGCTCCTGAAACTCTTCTCTGCAGTCAGGACAGGAATAAACTCCAGACTCGTCCTGTGTATCCAGCACACGACCAATACAGACCCGGCAGAAGTTGTGTCCACATCTCAGCATTACAGGGTCCTTAAAAATAGATAAACAGATGGAGCAGAGCAGCTCGTCCCTCAGATCAGCAGATGCCATGGCTGACAGGAGAAGGAAGAAGAAATGAAACTGAACTTACCTCACCCAGAGTTGTTGTTACACCCATTTCATTAACCCCTTAATGACAGTTGCACGCCACTATTTTGTGGAACATACAGTGGGTATGGAAAGTAAATCTATAATGATCCAGCACACCTTATCGATAATAAAAAACATTTACTTTATTCAAAGCCTCAAAAAAACATTGTTGGAGATCAGTGATAATCATTATGATTAGGACCCACACATGGGTCGAAACACGTAAAGTTTTATTCTCATGTGGGACTAGCTATCCCATTCTGTCTTGATCTCCAACAATGTTTTTAAGAGGATTTGAATAAAGTAAAAGTTTTTTTATTATCAAGAAGATGTGCTGGATCATTAGGGATTTATTTTGCATGTGGGCTTGAACGTTATTCCATGCACCTTCGTGGATAACTGCACCTGCTGTGGACAATTCAAGGGTGAGCTGATGAATTTTTTCTTATATTTTTGTGGGTTCGGAAAGTATTCAGACACCTGTACATTTTCACTCTTTGTTTCATTGCAGCCATTTGGTAAATTCAAAAAAGGTTCATTTTTTTCTCATTAATGTACACTGCACCCCATCTTGACTGAGAAAAAACAGAAATGTAGAAATTTTTGCAAATTTATTAGAGAAGAAAAACTGAAATATCACATGGTCATAAGTAGTGTTGAGCATTCCGATACCGCAAGTATCGGGTATCGGCCGATACTTGCGGTATCGGAATTCCGATACCGAGTTCCGATATTTTTGTGATATCGGAAATCGGAAGTGTGCGGTGCGTATGGTTCGCAGGGTCTGGAGGAGAGGAGACTCTCCTTCAGGACCTGGGATCCATATTCATGTAAAAAATAAATAATAAAAATAAAAAATATTGATATACTCACCCCTCCGGCGGCCCCTGCTCTTAGCTGTGCCTCCGTTCCTAAGAATGCAGGGGTGAAGGACCTTCGATGACGTCGCGGCTTGTGATTGGTCGCGTGAGTGGTCACATGAGCGGTCACGCGACCAATCACAAGCCGCGACATCATCGAAGGTCCTTTACCCTGCATTCTTAGGAACGGAGGCACTGCTAAGAGCAGGGGCCGCCGGAGGGGTGAGTATATCAATATTTTTTATTTTTATTCTTTATTTTGTACATGAATATGGATCCCAGGGCCTGAAGGAGAGTTTCCTCTCCTTCAGACCCTGGGAACCATTCCGATACTTTGTGTCCCATTGATATGCATTGGTATCGGGTATCGGTATAGGCGATATCCGATATTTTTTGGATATCGGCCGATCCAATCCGATACCGATACCTTTGCATATCGGAAGGTATCGCTCAACACTAGTCATAAGTCTTCAGACCCTTTGCTCAGTATTGAGTAGAAGCCCCTTTTGAGCTAGTACAGCCATGAGTCTTCTTGGGAATGATGCAACAAGTTTTTCACCCCTGGATTGAGGGATCCTCTGGCATTCTTCCTTGCAGATCCTCTCCAGTTCCATCAGTGATATCTTTTATGGACAGTCCTTGGATGTAATTATTTATGATTTTACAATCTGGAAATAAAAGTTTAGGATTTTCCTCCATTCGAGCTGGATCCATTACTGTCTCCTCACTTGTATCCGTTATTGGCAGGGTCATTGTTCCGAACTACAGAGGAGAACATATCGCTTTGGTGAGCTGGCTTTTTCTAGTAAAAGAACGCCCCGAGCATGAGGTACTTTTTGTATATTGTCCCAATGGGTATAAATATCCCTTAAAGGGGTTATCCAGTAGCTTAATCACTTTAGGGCCCCAGCATTGAGGCTACTGCCAACATCTTACCTTCAGGGGTCCATGATAAAGGAGGGTGTAATATTAAAGGGTATCTATCAATATGAATTTTTTGTATAAATCTGTAGAACACAAAGCTTTATATATGTCTTATAAGAACTGCAGCATTATCTTCCTCATCTTCCAGGAGCTTGTAGGTTCCCCCTTTCCTCCCTGCAGACTGAAGAACATCCCAAAAAGTCCAACTAGCGTAAATGGTAAATAGTGGACCCTTGAGGAGGGGGATGCAGCTGCAGGTTTTAACGTCGTATTTTTAGAGAATCACCATAAGGTGAGAGGGAGTAAAAACCATGTACAAGGGATGCTTCGAAAGTAATGCCTCCTGTTTATTAACGTGGAAACTTCAACAGATACAGAGAACATAAGAACGTAGTTGAATAGAGCAAGATTTCAGCTCCACCATGTCACCACCAGAGGTTATACATTATAGCCAGCAACGAAAAACAGCCTGCATGCCGCGGTAGTAAAAATCTGAACCATCAGAGGTATCCACTCTTCTACACCTGCAATGGCAGCATTTTTTGGAAAATGTTGCCCACGTAGTCCACCAAAGGAATCGAAGTCCAATGGCACCAAATCTGGACTATACGGTGGATATGGTAGGACAGTCCAGCCAAATTTTGCAACGTTCTCGGAGGTATGGGGCTTGATGTTATCATATTTCAAGCAAAAAGTTGTCCTCTTCTCTGCCCTGATTCTGGAAGTTCGAGCTTCCAGCATCTCTACGTAGCACTGAGAATTGATAGTTCCTCCAAGGCTTTTTGTAATTTGCTTCCGCACAGATTCAGAACAATGGTGTCCACTGGCCAGCATTTCTCAGAACTGTAAAAGTCCATCAATGTGCTGAAAATAAAAATAATCCTTATCCTCACCTCACCGCTCTCCTCTCCGGTCCCTCCACATTCCCATCTGGTCCTAGCCACAATACAACTTTAATAACGGTGATCTGAAGATGTGGAGAGAACCGGACAGGTGACAGCGAAGAGCAGACGGTCTGGAGAGGTATAAAGGATTTTTTTTTTTTTTTACATATTACATTATGTTCTGGGGTCTGAAAAACCCTAAACATAATAAGGGGCATTCAATTTGTGGAGAATAACTTCTCCGAAGAAAATCAAACGACTCGGGAAAATCCACACGAAGAGGAGATTTGGAATTTTGCCTGATCCGCCCATCTCTAGCCAACACAAAATAGGAGGTGACTGTAGGTCTATATTCAGCGAGCGCCCCTTAGTGATGCTGCGTCTCGCTGACCGATCTTCCAGCATGTTTATATTACTGTAGTTTTGGTTTTCTGTTTATAAACCAGAAAGCTCTGGATGAACCACCAAAATAGGAGCATGAATCTGGTCTGTAATGATCACAAAAAAGTCTGATGCCGGTTTTGCTTTGTTGTTTTTTTTATTAAAACATAATCATCATGAGTTAGAAAAACGTCCTCTGTGTCAGCCATCTAAGGAAGGAATAAGAATCTCCAGACGTCTCTAGCGTCCGGGTCTTGTCTAGATCAGAGACGCAGCACTCTTTACCAGCAGAGGCTTGGCTGCCTCCAGTATATCGATCTCCGGGTCCAGCGAGCGGCCAAGTCCTTCCAAAACCAAAATGGCAAAGACGATGGAGGCAAAGTTACTCTCAAGCTTCACCTGGAAATAAAATAACAAACAAAAATATAATTTTACTCCAATCACATTCTGAGCTCCATACGACATCCTGCTGACTTCCTGTTAACGCTCAGGATGCAGACTTATGTGTATGGAGAGCTGAATGCTGAACGCAGTTTTCAAGGTGACCCGAGAAGAACATGAAATAAGTAATGTAAGTAAGCACTGTACCTTATGTGTCATCAGAAGATGGAAGACCCGAGAGAGCAAAGTTGCAACCTGGAGCTGAGAGGTGAAAAAAAAAAACAAAAAAAATAAAATATTTTAATATTATAAATAAATCCCTAAATTCCACAGTATAGACTCACTTATCTTCTGAAATACTGGAATCTTCTTTTCCTTCCACTATTGGTATATAACCCCCGCTGATTACACAGGCATGCAAAATTTGGGTTTATTAAATTTTTTTCCAATCCAATGACTCATTTTTATGTCTTCTTATATCCCGATTTAAAAAAAAAAAAAAAACACAAATATTTTGAATCATCACGTATGGATTTTGCACTAAACATGCGTGAAATTCCGTACAAGATAAACAAGAAAAATCTTTATTGAAGCCAGAAATATTACATATAAAAATGTATTGAAGTCCCCATCATGTTCACGTTCCATCTCCTTGATATCTTGATGAAAAATAGTCCAAATGGGAATGTAAAAAACGTAACTTGAAATTCATCAGACAACCCAAAGCTTTGAAATGTTTCAGCATGTTCTCCACGATGGATTTACATTTTGGATCTTTTGAACATGTCATCCTATATGAGTTTTCGAATATCTGGACCCACAAAAATGCCTTCCTTCAGTTTTGCTTCGGACAGTCCCTGAAACTTGATACACAGGCCCTTAAAAGTCTTTCCTTCTTTCGGTTCAGCTTTCACAAACAGCTTCATCAGTCCAAGCTTAATGTGGAGTGGTGGCAGGAGAACTTTAGTGGGATCAACTAAAACTTTCCAAAACTATGTTCTTGAGTTCAGGTAGCAAAGATGCTCTCATTGTCCCACTTTTTTGATGAGTCCTAGCCTTGTTGTCCCATTCACACAAAAAGCATGGACTAAGAATAAAGTCTAAATTCTCAAAGCTTTTCTTCAAGTGCCCAGAATGTCCTACAGGAACTGAAGCATACTCGCTGTCATTGTGCAGTAGCTTGCTGTCATTGTGCAGTAGCACAGCGTTCACATTTTTTTAATGAATCAATAACAAGTCTGCACTCTCTCACATTGTACTCAACATTACATTTTTCCATCAGCTCAGGAACATCACTGCAATACACTAGATCGCCGTCTTGAGAAAAGTATGGAAGGAATTCCTTTTCTCTGCTTCTGTACCATGAAAAACTGGTACCAGGAGCTAGCAGGTTCTTTTCCTTTAGTCTAGAGCCTAAAAGTTCTGCAGAATGTTTAGGAAGGTCCAAGTCCCTGACTAAATAATTTAATTTGAGCTGTTAAAAAAGCTGTGACTTGTTGGGACTAACATGAAAATCTTTGTCAGAATCCTAGTCTTCATGTTCTGAATCAGGTGTATCTTCAAGTTTCTCTGGAGGTGAAGGGACAGGTTTCCAGTTGAGAGATGTAAGAAGCTCGTTGATGGTTATAGGAAGTGATTGATTGCAGTTGTTTATTCCCAAAAGTGTTCAACCAAATATTAAAGGGAACCTGTCACCGGAATTTGGCGGGACCGGTTTTCGGTCATATGGGCGGGGTTTTCGGGTGTTTGATTCACCCTTTCCTTACCCGCTGGCTGCATGCTGGCCGCAATGTTGGATTGAAGTTCAATAATTTTCTGGGAGAGATACTTAATTTTCTGGAACAATTTCAAGGATGACAACAGTATTGGACATGACTGTATGTTGTATCGATCACGTTCCATTGTAATTTTTAGGGGGAGGTGCAGTGATCTGAAAAATGGCAATTCTTACACTACAATTTTTTTTTTTTTGCTTTATTGTGTCTACTGCGCAAGATAATTAATTTGATATTTTTATTTATGGGAAGACCAAAATCATAGCAATGGAAGCCCTCAGTATGGTTCATGGGAACCCATCATCTCTCCAAAACCAAGGACTAATGCTGCGGTCAGTGATTGACAAAGGCATGTAAATGGTAAAAACAGAGAGATGATGGCTCTAGAACACAGTCCCTTTAAGGGGATGTCTGGTTTAGAGACACCCTTTTAGGAATACAAGGTGAACAACGTTTTAAGTCTTCATCTAGAAAAAGGCCATAAACAGCATCTGTCCCTCTGGAGGATCCAACACATTATTGATGAGTGTAATGCCTTATTTCTCCTGTGGAGGAGCTGCAGAGAAATTCAATACCTTCTCCCAGCTTCTTCCTCTGATCATAACTGATTGCTGGAAGTCATTATGTCCTCACCTTCCCAAGCGATACCGTATTTGTCCTGGCCTCGTTCACCAACTCCGCCATCTGTGACTTGAAGCTTTGCACGTCAACACACTGATTGGCTCTGGCGTGATGTAGGATCAACTCGGCCACCGTCTCTCCCTGCGGGAACCAATCAGGGCCCACCAAATTAAAATTTTGCCTTTCATTGACCACTAGTCTTGGTGAAAGGGGAAGATGTGATAAAGGGAAACTCTACAGAAAAGAAGCAAACTGGTCATAATCGTGTACAACATCTCGCTCACCTGCCCTAGAACCACCGCAGTAAAGACGGAGCGGAAGTTCTCAAGATCATTCTCCTGTAGCTCAGCCACAATGCCAGCATCCAGCAAGACCAACCTAAGAGGGCAACGGCTGGGCCGGACATCGACAATCAGGGTGTCACACATGTCCACTAGGGTGGTCAGATCACTGTGGGCAGGGGAGAATTCCAGAACCCCCTGAACAAGGATATTACCAGGATGGAGATCAGCGTGGACAAAATTATCCACAAATACCTGAAAAGAAAGATTAAAGGATGAGTTAGAATCCATACTCTAACCTTTCCTGCAATTATCATCCTGGCCACCAGAGGCAGCATTGTGAGATGTCGAAATTTCAAGTCATCTTAGCTCAAGCAAATCATACAATTGTTGGATCGTGGGTGGATTATCATATCTCAAATTTTTTCTAACTACAGAAGTCACCACCTTAATTTCAATGTACCAATAATTAATTTCCACCTTTGGGACCATCTTTACAGCCATTTTTCTGTTATAGAGCTCCAAATCCTCAGCATACACATAAAGTAAGCTTGGATTTTATCATGTATCTGCAGTCACCACTAGAGGGAGCTAACTGCATATTGTTTATACAGTGTGTTCAGTTATAAAACTGTCTGCAGTGAGCTCCCCCTAGTGGTGGCAGCAGAGACACAGAATCTTATCATGGAACTATCTCCTTGCCAGTGGCCTTGCTACGCAGATACCCTTGCCATATGTCCCTGTCCATATCTATCACTTGTACCATCTGGAACACCCCCCTTTAGGTGCATGCCTTACAACCTCCTAGAAAATAAACAGCCTCTTAAAGGGCCAGTGACTGCTAAATCACTGAATCCAGTCAGTGCCAATGTGCCCCAAGTTTCGTACGGATCCTTCCATAGTGCTCTGTGCCTGAGTAATGAGGTCCATTTGGCTCCAGTCTATGTTGATATACATTAGTTCCTGTAGCTCACATGATTTTCTAGTCCTCGTTCTGCCAGCTGCCTTTGCCTGACCTCCATTTATGACTGATCTCAGCCAGACTTGACCCTTGTTCCATCCAACGATGACATTATTAGCACATATTGAGAATACTGGCTACACAAAACTTCAAAGAGTAGAGATCCCAGAATTACCACTGAAGACAGTTCCTACCATCTTCAGTAACATGTCCATTCCCATTGCTGCGATCCGATGTTTGATCTCAGAAGACCCAGCCTCCTGCAGATAAAGAGACAACGGTTCTCCATCCTAATGGATAAAAACAAAGAATCCAGGAACATAACTCAACAACCATCTAAACTTATTTTCAATTCCCTCCCCAGCCCCGTATGGTCCACAGCTTCTAGGAGTGTCTTCCTCGGGAGGACACCAATGGGTGTAATCCTCCACTTCTCCTTTGGAGGCACTAGAGGGAAACTGAACACTTGCCACTGAGATCTCACATAGATTACCGGAGTTTACACCAGTGGGACACCCTGATCTCAGCTTGTCAAGGAAAACTTCTAAACAAGAAAGTTAGTATGGTGTCCAAAATGGAGAACCTCTTTAATGGTGTCCTGATATTGGAACTCCCAGTGGTCAGACATGATCAACTTTTCTACACCACTACTGGAGGGGAAGAGAAGTATTATACAGTGCTCCTTAGAATCAATAGACTGTCCATGTGATACACAAACATGGTAGATCCACCAGGGCAAGGCACTTTTTGTATCTGCTTTTTCTAACTCGTGGGAGCCATGAAGGGATCTCACTGGAGTCAACCAACTTTCACTTTTGATTTCTACAGATACACAGATATTACCATTTTCAATACCAAACGTGTAGTAAAAATGCCACAACTGATACATGACCCCCAATGACTGCCCACCTCGAAGGTCTCCACCAAGATGTTCCTCGTCACAAAGGGTCGTAGAGGAGTGGGAAACTTTATAAAATCCATTTTCTCAAATTTTTCTTGAAATGTTTCCAAGTTCCTGGCTTCAAAACGCAGATCTATCTGCCAAAAAAATAAAAACTACTGTGAGAATTTTTGGTTTGGGTATATGGTTGGTCCTCAGCAATGAATGATTCTCCCAAAAGAAATAATGAAAGAGTGTTTTATACTGAAGACTGTGAGAAGACTTCTCTGGTCACCCAGCCAACCAGGCTTAATACAAATTGAGACCCATATCTATCAAAGTCGCACATTACACAGAAAATGTTGTATAATATACTTACTTGTTGGGTCATTAATTTCCCAAACTCCTCCACAATCTCCGTCAGACTCAACCACCTGAATCCGGGGATCAGACTAAGTAGTCTGCTCCAGGTCTTCATGATGAAAAGGTCCATCTTCACTTGCTGGCCAAGACCTGGATGCAGGACCTAGTAACAAGTCGAGACTTAAAGTGGACCCTTCACCAGTTTCGAGCATGCTAAACTGGCCAAATCATGGAATAGTGGCTGTTGAGATGAATAAAACATTTTTATTTTTTTTCATCACCCTTGGGAAAAAATGAGCTTTTCTAAGTTATGAGAAGGCCAAGTGGGCGACAGATTCATCTCTGACGGTGTTGACATTTTCCCCTGTATGACTCCTGAGGAGACTCCCTCTCTATATAACAGGCCATACGAGACAACCACTTTAAGTAATCTTCTGACATGTCACTAGATGTTAAAGAACCTTTACAAAAAAGCACACAAGCAAAATAGAGCAGAAGATCATTGCTCTGGGGTGAGGGACCGAAAGAAACTTACAGGCAATGCTCTATGGGAAATAAAGTATGCAAAGTAGCCTAGCTTCAGAAGTAAGAAAACCGACAGACCAGCCAAGCCCAGCACCATCTACAAAGATTTTGCTCCTCATCAGTACATGGCAGGGTAGTGGTTGGTTGGATGAGACCTAATCCCTCCTACATCAAAGTCATCTGGTCCCACCAGTCTCAACTTAACGGTCCCATCTCAACATGTAGGAGACACTAATAAATGCCACTAAGCCAACTAGCAGCTAAGACCCGACCAGTGAATGGCCAAGGCGATAGAGATTGGCTGAAGACCACAATAGTACGGGAACATGAGCCACAGAAGATCGGAGGATTCAATCTTACTTTTTTTTTTACTCATTTTACACCATTGGTAAAAAATGTTACCTGCTGGGTAACCTCTGGAGAGTATCATACACAACTGATGACCTAGAACTGGACCCATGTATGATATCATCCCCAGACGGTCCTGTAGACACATCCATCAACTTACAGAAGCATCTCTCCATGTCAGTCCTGAAATGAAAGTATCTACCCTCCTTGTCTCCAGCACCTGCTCTCCCTTGTTGTGCACTGGTTTCTGTGTTTAGGCATCAGTGGTGACCTCACGTTGACAGCTGACATGACCGATAGCTCCAATCTGTCCGATGTAAATGGCATTAGCTACTGAGACCACTGTGGGTGTAAGGTCACCACTGCAGCCAGTCACTGAGACAGACTGTTGTCGGAGTCACGGAGGGTTAATAATATCTGATTTTACTTTACATTAGAGGAAGTATTCCTAAAAGTGGAAAACCCCTTTAAGTGGACTACCTAGCATTGACATTGGCTTAGTAGAATGAAATCTGATGGACACCCTTCAATGCTAAAATTCTGGTCACCTTGAGCCAAGATTAGAGGGAGACGGCTCCTAAGGGTCTAGGAAGAGTTTACAACTCAAGTTTACTGTTCTTTCATGGGAGAAGAAAATAAAAAATGATGGAATTACAGGAACAGTCACAAGAGGAACATCAACTTAATTAGGTCCATTGGGTTATGATAGGGGCCTTCAAGTTCCGGAAGCCTCATACAGCTTCCACTGACCTTAATGGATATCTTACTTTTACCGCCACGGGGACAAGGTGATCGGACTCTTCCTCTGATCCTCTTATTGGAGAATGTAGTGGTTTAGGGTCCTTTGGAGAACCTTGGCCAAGATGCCTCCAGTTCCTGAGACGTTTAATAATTCCATGAAGTCCCAGCACCTCCCACGCTTCATACGCCCAACCCTGCTCCATACTCTCTACCAGAGATTGGGACTCCACATTGTGAATCCCCGATAGGTCGGCATGGGCCTTATAGACTTGGGCCACACAACCAGATCCTACAGGATCTCTGCTGGAGAACCTCAACACATGAGCGTAGTTGTCCCCGAAGGCTCTTCTCAGACAGAGGTCAGTGTATTCCCAGGGGTGCGGAGCCACTTTAACATGTAATTTGGAAAACAGATGGCAGAATTCCTCCGAGAAGAGATCTCGCCGAGTGCTAGCCCATTGGCCAAGCTTGATGCACGCTGGTCCTGATGACTCCGTGGCCTTCAACAAAAGACAAAGCCAAAGAGAATTCAGACCCGCCGAAAGGTAGGTGAGGGGATAGACGATTAATAGGGGTCCGAATTTGCAAAATAGGATGAAAGTGCGGACCCCCACTCGGATAACAAAGTCGATCTTCTTCAGGAATGTCTCTGGTGGCTTCTGTGGACTGACTGAAGGTCCTAAGCTCAGAAGCTTCTCACCTGGGTCTTCCTCCTGGACCAGCCGCTCACATTGTCCAGTGGTTGTGACATATCTAACACCCAAGCACCAGAAGGTGATCCTGGACAGGGTCCTGACATTTGCACACCTGAGTCTCCGAGCTGCCAGGTCCCTCCATTTAGCCAGATCCCTGGATCTCCTGCAAAAGCAAATCCTGGAGCAAAAAGAGGCTCCTGCTCTCAGATAGAAGCACTGCGACATTGTAGGGCCAGGGACACACAGTTCAGATTAGCGGCTCTGCTTCCTCTGCAGGCTCCATCGTCATCTGCGACCCTGAGCTCGTACGATCAGATCGATAGATCCCCAGGACAGAAGCGACCTGAGATCCCCGGCTGTCAGCCAAGAGGTCACGTGACCGACAATCCGGCAACACAACGAGCGCCAGCGTAGTACAGGAGCCCGGGCACGCCCTCCACGGTGACGTCAGAGCGGCCATTAACCCTAACGTCGCCAGATCGCTCCTATTAACTCTGGTGGAGGAAACAAGTGTCTCCTCTGCAGCTCTGTGTACAGGAAGGAGGAGGTGACACCAGGGGGCGCTCAGGAGCCAAATCTAAATGACCACTAGCCCCGAGTAACCGCTTCTGTCAGTCATCACTAGTGCTGCCCAAGTGTAGCGTGGACCCCACTAATGAGAGCCGGGGGGCTGCAGGGTCACTGAGGAGCTGTGTATCTGATATATCCAGGGGCCACATACTATGGGTGCAAGCACAGGGGCCCAACAAGTACAAGGGGCCACAGGCGCCTCCAAAGCTGCTAGGAGTGTGGAAAATGAGGGTCTGCCGGACTGTGAGGGCCCAAATAGTGTCCTAGTACAGGAGCCCCAGCCTCTGCTCCCTCTACTCCATCTATCTCTGTATATTATGCTCCCCTCTGTCTATTCTCTCCTCTCTTTCTCTTCTCTCTCTCATCTCTTCTTTCCTTTCTCCTCACTTCTCTTTTTTCTCTTCTCTCTCCTCTTTTCTCTATCTCTCCTCTCTCTTTCTTTCCTCTCTACTCTCCTCTATCTTCTCTCCTCTGTTCCCTCTTCTCTTTCTTCCCTCTCTTTTTTCATTCTTCTCTGTCTCCTCTATCTCCTCTATTCTCTCCTCTGTTCCCTCTCTTCTCCCTCCTTTCCTCTGTTCTTTGTCTCTTCTCTCTCTCCTCTCTCTTCTCTCTCTCCTCCTCTCCTCTCTTATTTCCTCTCTTCTCTGTCTCCTCTCCTCTCTGTTCCCTCTCTTCTGTTCCCTCTCCTCTCTCCTCTGTTCTTTCTGTCTCCTCTCTCCCCTCTCTCCTCTCTCTCCTCTCCTCTCTCTTCTCTCTCTCCTCTCGTCTCTCCTCTGTTCTTTCTGTCTCCTTTCTCTCTTTTCTCTCTCCCCTCTCTTCTCTCTCCTCTCCTCTCTCTCTCTTCTCTTCTCTCACTCTCCTCTCGTCTCTCGTTCTTTCTGTCTCCTTTCTCTATTTTCTCTCTCCCCTTTCTTCTCTCTCCTCTCTCTCCTCTGTTCTTTCTGTCTCCTCTCTCTTCTCTCTCTCCTCTCTCTTCTCTCTCATCTCTTCTCTCTTCTTTCCTCTCTTCTCTGTCTCTTCTATTCTGTTCCCTCTCCTCTCTCTTTTCTCTCCTCTGTTCTCTCTCCCCTCTCTTCTCTCTCCTCTCTCTCTCTTCTCTCTCTCCTCTTCTCTCTCTCCTCTCGTCTCTCCTCTGTTCTGTCTCCTTTCTCTCTTTTCTCTCTCCCCTCTCTTCTCTCTCTCCTCTTCTCTCTCTCCTCTCGTCTCTCCTCTGTTCTTTCTGTCTCCTTTCTCTCTCTTCTCTCTCTCGCACTCATCCAGTCTTTCTGGTAAGCTCGGGCACCACAGACACCATATTGTGAGGTGGGTGCAGCTATCGCAGTACAGGTGGTCTTCAGAGCGGTCGGTGCAGGGTATGTACAATTTCTAGGGAATGAACGGAAGTTACAAGTGGTCACATTAGATTTTGAGGTGCACTGGATCAGCTGGTAAATCTATGGCCTCCAGAAATGACCCCGGTCAGATCACTACTAATGATGAGCGAATATACTCGTTACTTGAGATTTCTCGAGCATGCTCGGGTATCCGACGAGTATTTTTTAGTGGTCGGAGATTTAGTTTTTCTTGCCACAGCTGAATGATTTACATGTGTTAGCCAGCATAAGTACATGTGGGGGTTGCCTGGTTGCTAGGGAATCCCCACATATAATCAAGCTGGCTAACAGATGTAAATCATACTCGGAGGACCCCCGAGCGTGTTCGAGAAATCTCAAGTAACGAGTAAATTCGCTCATCACTAATCACTACAAAGGGGTCATCCTATAATCTACACTTACCTCCTATGTGCCGGAGAGTGCAGGATTGCTACAAGTCTGGCAGCGGAGCCCCCCAGTGATCCAAAAATGGGGTACCAAAGTCCTGTGTGAATAAAGCATTACTGATCATGTGTGACCAACTCTCCATATATACAGTATACCAGTTATACTATTCCTCAGTTATGTCCTATAAAATACCCCAGAGCTGCACTCACTATTCTGCTGGTGCAGTCACTGTGTACATACATTACATTACTGATCCTGAGTTACATCCTGTATTATACCCCAGAGCTGCACTCACTATTCTGCTGGTGCAGTCACTGTGTACATACATTACATTACTGATCCTGAGTTACCTCCTGTATTATACCCCAGAGCTGCACTCACTATTCTGCTGGTGCAGTCACTGTGTACATACATTACATTACTGATCCTGAGTTACCTCCTGTATTATACTCCAGAGCTGCACTCAGTATTCTGCTGGTGCAGTCACTGTGTACTTACATTACTGATCCTGAGTTACCTCCTGTATTATACCCCAGAGCTGCACTCACTATTCTGCTGGTGCAGTCACTGTGTACATACATTACATTACTGATCCTGAGTTACATCCTGTATTATACTCCAGAGCTGCACTCACTATTCTGCTTGTGCAGTCACTGTGTACATACATTACATTACTGATCCTGAGTTACATCCTGTATTATACCCCACAGCTGCACTCACTATTCTGCTGGTGCAGTCACTGTGTACACACATTACATTACTGATCCTGAGTTACATCCTGTATTATACTCCAGAGCTGCACTCAGTATTCTGCTGGTGCAGTCACTGTGTACATACATTACATTACTGATCCTGAGTTACCTCCTGTATTATACTCCAGAGCTGCACTCACTATTCTGCTGGTGCAGTCACTGTGTACATACATTACATTACTGATCCTGAGTTACATCCTGTGTTATATCCCAGAGCTGCACTCACTATTCTGCTGGTGCAGTCACTGTGTACATACATTACATTACATTACTGATCCTGAGTTACATCCTGTATTATACCCCAGAGCTGCACTCACTATTCTGCTGGTGCGGTCACTGTGTACATACATTACATTACTGATCCTGAGTTACATCCTGTATTATACCCCAGAGCTGCACTCACTATTCTGCTGGTGCAGTCACTGTGTACATACATTACATTACTGATCCTGAGTTACATCCTGTATTATACCCCAGAGCTGCACTCACTATTCTGCTGGTGCAGTCACTGTGTACATACATTACATTACTGATCCTGAGTTACATCCTGTATTATACCCCAGAGCTGCACTCACTATTCTGCTGGTGCAGTCACTGTGTACATACATTACATTGCTGATCCTGAGTTACCTCCTGTATTATACTCCAGAGCTGCACTCACTATTCTGCTGGTGCAGTCACTGTGTACATACATTACATTACTGATCCCGAGTTACATCCTGTATTATACCCCAGAGCTGCACTCAGTATTCTGCTGGTGCAGTCACTGTGTACATACATTACTGATCCTGAGTTACATCCTGTATTATACCCCAGAGCTGCACTCACTATTCTGCTGGTGCAGTCACTGTGTACATACATTACATTACTGATCCTGAGTTACCTCCTCTATTATACTCCAGAGCTGCACTCATTTTTTTTAATATACAAACTGTCATCTTATTTTGCTTTAATTATTGTATTGTTAACATTGTTACTTATGACTGTTGTGTTTTAAATTGTTAAACTGTAAAGTGCTGCGGAATATGTTGGCGCTATATAAATAAAGATTATTATTATTATTATTATTATTATTATTAAAAATGCTCTGAAAATAATTCCCAATATTAGCCACTAGAGGGCTCTGTAGTGCTGTGTTGATCCAGTGAAGAATGTTAATGATGGGGCTATTTATCCAGATCTATACATATATTTAAATGATGCACTTAAAGGGATTGTCTTGTGACTTTTTATAGGACACTTTGATAGAACATGAGCAGACTTTAAAATATTTACTCTTACCGAATACTTCCTATAAGGACGGCCCATGGCAGACTGCTGGGGCTCCAGTCCTCCATACATGCTGCTGACCCGGGCCCCGCTCAGCCCTATTGTTGCACCAGGTGCAGAATCCTCCTCAGGAGCAGCAGGTCCCTGCTATTAATGTTGGATACACTGGCTCCTCCCTAATGACTGGGGGAGGCACTATTGGTTTAGGTAGTTCTGGATTTTGCCACTAGGGGTCAGCAGAGATTTTCCATTTTTTTGGGAGGGGATGATGGTATCACTGTCAGATTACATCCCAGAACCCCCATAGAAAAGTTCCACCATCTCTTGACGTCCTTGTCCAAATTTTCCTGACCAATAAAACCCCTCTCTGACGCACCGCGGGGGTCTCGTTTCGAGCTACCTTCCTCCATGTACATACAAATAAGCTCCTATTATCAGATACACAGCCCCCTGCCCCTAATTTTTGGGGGACAACCTCTGGAATTGCTCAATCCCTCTCCCATCGCTGACTCAGATATAAAACCTAAGCCTATACATGGATGCGATGCAGAAAGCGATCTGTGGCTAAGTGACCAAGCTGCAATACCAGACACTGCCATTGGAGATGGGTGGCGCTGTTTCCTTGTTAAAAAAGTAGACCCTTTAATTTTTTTTTCTGATTTGGACCCCTTTTGTTCCCGACACTGGGAACAGCTGATTGGCAGGGGATCTGGATCCTGGAGAACCCCTTTAAATATCAATTGTGTAATACTTCATTTCCCCTGCGGGGGTGCTGCAGGGAAACTGATCGCTCCCCAGAATAAGTCCCCTTTAAATTAATGGGCATGTAATCCACAAAGGCTCCAGGTCTTCCAGCCCACTCTTGACTTATAGATACCCCGCTTTATTAGCAACTTATTCCTTAAAGGGGTATTCCTATCGTTGGGACCCCCATCGATTCTTAGAAGAAGAGTCCTTGCATCGTTTTCTGGACATTCGAGTATTAAGTCGATCCATCAGACCCCACCGCTCCAGGAATGATTTATGTGACCGCTGCAGACAATCACCGACTTCACTAGTCACACGCTGAATGGAATTCAAATGATTCCATTTCCATCATTTTTTTTTTTTTCGCCTATTTTATAAATATATTTTTTTCTTTTACTGGTCCCCAAAAATATTTTCATATAAGAAAAAAAATAAAAATAGAGAAAGTTAAATCCACCCTGCTCTGAAAACCAGGAATTAAACTTTTGGTAACTATTTATTTATTTATTGTCATTTTGTTATTTTATTTATTTAACTTTTTTTTTCTTTATAAATATTTTTTTAACTGGAATAAAAATCAGATTTTTTGGGGGGGAAATTCATCCAGTTCCGAAAACCATGAATGGAACTTTCATTCACTTTTGATGTTTTTTTTTTGTAATTTTGTTTCCATTTTTTTTTTACAATTTTTTTTTCCCCTTTTCAATCATTTTTTTTAATTTTAATGATGCCAATTAATTTCCATGTTACATAGGGGTTCCCAACTACAGCATGCAGCCAGGTGGACTATTGAATTCCACTTTGATAACTACCCATAGGGTCCTTTAACCCATTCCTCTCCCCCCAAGAAAATATGTTATTAAATAAATATAAATATATATATATATACATATATATAAAATGCCATTATCTACAAGCGATGACTGTTTTTTTGTCGTGCCCCAATTGGATAAAAAAAAAATAGCTAAATAATCGTCTAACCACCCCCTAGGGCCCTCTAACCCATCCCCCCGAATAAAAAAAAAAGTAATACAAAAAAAAAAATATATATATATATATATATATATATATAGTATATATATATATATATATATATATATATATATATATATATATATATATATATATATATATATATATATATATATATACACATATATACATATATATATAATGCCATTATCTCCCAGGGATGACCCCAACTGTTTTTTGTTGTGCCCCCATTGGATAAAAAAAACAGTTAAATAATTTTCTAACTACTCCCTAGGGTCCTTTAACCCTTCCCCTCAAATAAAAAAAAATAATCAAAATATATGTACAGTAAATATATATATATATATATATATATATATATATATATATATATATATATACACGCCATTATCTCCCAGGGATGACCCTGATTATTTTTTTTGCGGGGTGCCCCCATTAGATAAAAAATTGTTAAATCATTTTCTAACTACACCTACCCATCCCCCCAAAATTAAAAAGTAATATATAATAATAATAATAATAATAATAATAATAATATAAAAATGCCATTATCTCCCAGGGATGACCCCCGACTGTTTTTTTCTTCTTTGCAGTGCCCCCTATTGGATTAAAAATGGTTAATTTACCCCCCCCCCCCCCCCCAACTGTATGGCCAATCCTGCATTCTGGGGGCTACCGGTTGCCATGGAGATAGAACCTTTCCCCAGCCAGCTGCAGATGAAGGAGTCAGAATGGGTCAGGCTTGCAGGGTGGGAAGCAGGAGGAGGAGGAGGAGGAGAGAGGAGGAAACAGAGACAGAGAGAGCAGAAGAATTTCCAGCAATCACAGAGGGAAAAAAAATATCCATTATCAACAGGGAAATAAAGGCTACAGGATGTCTGGAGGAGGGGAGGCCGCAGGGGAAGAAGAGTAGGGATCAGCAGCCATTACCCTGAAGGAGAAGGAGAAGATTTCAGGACAGGGGGAAAGTTTTTTCCGTCTTCTAAGAGGATTTGGAAGTTTAACAAAAGGGACGAAGAAGAGGAGGAGGAGGAGGGGGGGATGGCTCCAGATGCTGATTCCCATCCCTGCTATTTTCTCAAGTTACACAAGATGAGGGAGGAAGAGAAGGAAGCGGCTCCCTGGGTTTTAACAGAGGTATTTTCTGCTGTTTTTTATTGTTCTTTTTGGGGGGTTTTTACTCTTGTATCATTTTGTGTTGTTTCTTATTGTGTTTCCTTTTTATGGTTTTTGTGTCTCTTTTATGGATGAGGAGTTAAAAAAGGAAGGGAAAGTTGGGGAAAAGTTTGTCGGTCGTGTGGGAACAAGGAAAATTGGGTCAAAATCGGGTGGGATTGTGTTAAATAGGAGGATTTGGGGGGTTACATAGGACTGCAGGTGAGTTATTTGGAGTTATCGTAACTTTAAGTGTTGGAATTGATTTCTGGTGACTCATTCAGCTCTGGCGTTATTATATCTGTGATTTCTGACAATCTCGGCTCTGCTACATCTGACATTCTCATAATTGCTACTTCAGGAAAATCTCAAGCCTTCTACAACTGACAGTCCTGTAACAGATTAGGTTTTTGACAATCTCAGCTCTACAGTACTCTCAGCTCTGCTACATCTGATAATCGTAGGTCTGCTCCATCAATCTCAGCTCTGCTACATCTGATAATCATAGATCTTCTCCATCAATCTCAGCTCTGCTACAAATGATAATCGTAGATGTGCTCCATCAGTCTCAGCCCTGCTACATCTGATAATCATAGATCTTCTCCATCAATCTCAGCTCTGCTACATCTGATAATCGTAGATCTGCTCCATCACTTCCAGGTCTGCTACATCTGATAACAGTAGATCTGCTCCATCAATTCCAGCTCTGATAATCGTAGATCTGCTCCACCAATCCCAGCTCTGCTACATCTCACCATCCGTCTCGATCAGACAGGCTTTGCTTTTCTACATGTAACCTATAACTGCTCCACCTGACAGTCTCCAGACTTCTCTGTCTTATATCTGCTGAGCGTCCCTTACCTGACCCATCTGACAACCTCAGCTCTGCTACACCCATCTTCTAACTGCATACTTTGAAACTTGTGTCCTGTATCAGCAGCTTCATATATCCTCCATCATACATTCCCAATACTACATCCTGCTACATTGTTATAAATGTATACAAATAGAAGTCAAGGACCTGTGTTACCTTCTTATTGCATGTGATGGTCATGGTTATATAGCTGACAGGGTCGGGATTATGTGGCCACCTGCTTACAGGAGCGACCAATTGAAAATGAGCTCTGGCATTTTCTATACCATAGGGGGCGCAATAGTGGTCTGCTACATAATGACCCCACAAATAGTTCTCCACAAAGTATGATGGTCCCATAAATAATTCTCCACATAGTATGATAACCCCACAAATAGCGCTTCACATAGTATGATGGACCATACATAGCCCTGCGCATAGTATGACTGCCCTCAAATAGTCCTCCACATAGCATGATGACCCCATACATAGCTCTCCACATAGTATCAAGGCCCCATAAATAGCTCTCCACATAGTATGATAACCCCACAAATAGCCCTTCACATGGTATGATGGATCCATACATAGCCCTTCACATAGTATGATTGCCCCACAAATAGTCCTCCACATAGTATGATGGCCCCATAAATATCGCTCCACATAGTATGATGGCCTCATAAATATCGCTCCACATAGTATGATAACCCCACAAATAGCCCTCTAAATAGAATGATCGCCCCACAAATAGTCCTCCACATAGTATGATGGCCCCACAAATAGTCCTCCACATAGTATGATGGCCCCACAAATAGTCCTCCACATAGTATGATGGCCCCATAAATAGCTCTCTACATAGTATGATGGCCCCATAAATAGCCCTCCACATAGTATGGTGGCCCCATAAATAGCTCTCCACATAGTATGATAACCCCACAAATAGCCCTCTAAATAGTATGATGGCCCCACAAATAGTCCTCCACATAGTATGATGGCCCCACAAATAGTCCTCCACATAGTATAATGGCTCCACAAATAGTCCTCCACATAGTATGATGGCCCACCAAATAGTCCTCCACATAGTATGATGGCCCACCAATTAGTCTTCCACATAGTATGATAATAACCCCACAAATAGCCCCGTAAATGGTATGATCGACCCACAAATAGTCCTCCACATAGTATGACGGCCCCACAAATAGCCCTCCACATAGTGTAATGACCCCACAAATAGCCCTCCACATAGTTTGAGGGCTTCATAAATAGCCCTCCACATAATATGATGGCCCAACAAATAGCCCTCCATATAGTGTGATGGCCCCAGAAATAATCCTCCACATAGTATGATCGCTCCACAAATAGTCTTCCACATAGTATGCTGGCCCCACAAATAGTCCTCCACATAGTATGATGGCCCAACAAATAGTCCTCCACATAGTATGATCGCCCCACAAATAGCCCTCCACATAGTATGGTGGCCCCATAAATAGCTCTCCACATAGTATGATAATCGCACAAATAGTCCTCCACATAGTATGATCGCCCCATAAATAGCTCTCCACATAGTATGATAACCCCACATATAGCCCTCTAAATAGTATGATCGCCCCACAAATAGACCTTCACATAGTATGATGGCCCCATAAATAGCTCTCCACATAGTATGATAACCCCACAAATAGCCCTCTAAATAGTATGATCGCCCCACAAATAGTCCTCCACATAGTATGATGGCCCCAGAAATAGTCCTCCACATAGTATGATCGCCCCACAAATAGTCCCCCACATAATATGATGGCCCCACAAATAGTCCTCCACATAATATGATGGCCCCACATATAGTCCTCCACATAGTATGATGGCCCCACAAATAGCCCTCTAAATAGTATGATCGCCCCACAAATAGTCCTCCACATAATATGATGGCCCCACAAATAGTCCTCCACATAGTATGATGGCCCCACAAATAGCTCTCCACATAATATGATAACCCCACAAATAGCCCTGTAAATAGTATGATCGACCCACAAATAGTCCTCCACATAGTATGATAAACCCACAAATAGCCCTGTAAATAGTATGATCGACACACAAATAGTCCTCCACATAGTATGATGGCCCCACAAATAGCCCTCCCCATAATATGATGGCCCCACAAATAGCCCTCCACATAGTATGATGGCTTCATAATAGCCCTCCACAGAGTATCATGGGCCCACAAATAGCCCTCCACATAGTATGGTGGCCCCACAAATAGCCCTTCATGTAGTTTGATGGCCCCGCAAATAGCCCTCCACATAGTATGATGGCCCAACAAATAGTCCTCCACATAGTATGGTGGCCCCATAAATAGCTCTCCACATAGTATGAAAACCCCACAAATAGCCCTGTAAATAGGATGATCGACCCACAAATAGCCCTCCACATATTATGATGGCCCCACAAATAGCCCTCCACATAGTATGATGGCCCCACAAATAGCCCTTCATGTATTATGATGGCCGCACAAATAGCCCTCCACATAACATGATGGCCCCACAAATAGCCCTCCACATAGTATGATGGCTTCATAAATAGCCCTCCACAGAGTATCATGGGCCCACAAATAGCCCTCCACATAGTGTGGTGGCCCCACAAATAGCCCTTCATGTAGTAAGATGGACCCACAAATAGTCCTCCACATAGTATGATGGCCCCACAAATAGCCCTCCACATAGTATGATGGCTTCATAAATAGCCCTCCACATAGTATGATGGCCCCACAAATAGCCCTCCACATAGTATGATGGCCCCACAAATAGCCCTCCACATAGTATGATGGCTTCATAAATAGCCCTCCACATAGTATGATGGCCCCACAAATAGCCCTCCACATAGTATGATGGCCCCACAAATAGCCCTCCACTGTTATGGTTCTCAATGGCAAGAGAACATAGCCCAGCATACATAGGAACTAGCTCTTGGAAGGATGGAAACTTAAACTGACCATGAACTAAACCTGCCGCACAACTAACAGTAGCCGGGTAGCGTAGCCTGCGTTTTATCCCTAGACGCCCAGCGCCGGCCGGAGGACTAACTAATCCTGGCAGAGGAAAATATAGTCCTGGCTCACCTCTAGAGAAATTTCCCCGAAAGGCAGACAGAGGCCCCCACATATATTGGCGGTGATTTAAGATGAAAATGACAAACGTAGTATGAAAATAGGTTTAGCAAAATCGAGGTCCGCTTACTAGATAGCAGGAAGACAGAAAGGGTACTTTCGTGGTCAGCTGAAAACCCTATCAATACACCATCCTGAAATTACTTTAAGACTCTAGTATTAACTCATAACATCAGAGTGGCAATTTCAGATCACAAGAGCTTTCCAGACACAGAAACGAAACTGCAGCTGTGAACTGGAACAAAATGCAAAAAACAAACAAGGACAAAAGTCCGACTTAGCTGGAAGTTGTCTGGTAGCAGGAACATGCACAGAAAGGCTTCTGATTACAATGTTGACCGGCATGGAAGTGACAGAGGAGCAAGGTTAAATAGCGACTCCCACATCCTGATGGGAACAGGTGAACAGAGGGGATAATGCACACAAGTTCAATTCCACCAGTGGCCACCGGGGGAGCCCAAAATCCAATTTCACAACAGTACCCCCCCCTCAAGGAGGGGGCACCGAACCCTCACCAGAACCACCAGGGCGATCAGGATGAGCCCTATGAAAGGCACGGACCAGATCGGAGGCATGAACATCAGAGGCAGTCACCCAAGAATTATCCTCCTGACCGTATCCCTTCCATTTGACCAGATACTGGAGTTTCCGTCTGGAAACACGGGAGTCCAAGATTTTTTCCACAACGTACTCCAACTCGCCCTCAACCAACACCGGAGCAGGAGGCTCAACGGAAGGCACAACCGGTACCTCATACCTGCGCAACAATGACCGATGAAAAACATTATGAATAGAAAAAGATGCAGGGAGGTCCAAACGGAAGGACACAGGGTTAAGAATCTCCAATATCTTGTACGGGCCGATGAACCGAGGCTTAAACTTAGGAGAAGAAACCCTCATAGGGACAAAACGAGAAGACAACCACACCAAGTCCCCGACACAAAGCCGAGGACCAACCCGACGCCGGCGGTTGGCAAAAAGCTGAGTCTTCTCCTGGGACAACTTCAAATTGTCCACCACCTGCCCCCAAATCTGATGCAACCTCTCCACCACAGCATCCACTCCAGGACAATCCGAAGATTCCACCTGACCGGAGGAAAATCGAGGATGAAACCCCGAATTACAGAAAAAAGGAGACACCAAGGTGGCAGAGCTGGCCCGATTATTGAGGGCAAACTCCGCTAAAGGCAAAAAAGCAACCCAATCATCCTGATCTGCAGACACAAAACACCTCAAATATGTCTCCAAAGTCTGATTCGTCCGCTCGGTCTGGCCATTAGTCTGAGGATGGAAAGCAGACGAGAAAGACAAATCTATGCCCATCCTAGCACAGAATGCCCGCCAAAATCTAGACACGAATTGGGTTCCTCTGTCAGAAACGATATTCTCCGGAATACCATGCAAACGAACCACATTTTGAAAAAACAGAGGAACCAACTCGGAAGAAGAAGGCAACTTAGGCAGGGGAACCAAATGGACCATCTTAGAGAAACGGTCACACACCACCCAGATGACAGACATCTTCTGAGAAACAGGAAGATCCGAAATAAAATCCATCGAGATGTGCGTCCAAGGCCTCTTCGGGATAGGCAAGGGCAACAACAATCCACTAGCCCGAGAACAACAAGGCTTGGCCCGAGCACAAACGTCACAAGACTGCACAAAGCCTCGTACATCTCGTGACAGGGAAGGCCACCAGAAGGACCTTGCCACCAAATCCCTGGTACCAAAGATTCCAGGATGACCTGCCAACGCAGAAGAATGAACCTCAGAAATGACTTTACTGGTCCAATCATCAGGAACAAACAGTCTACCAGGTGGGCAACGATCAGGTCTATCCGCCTGAAACTCCTGCAAGGCCCGCCGCAGGTCTGGAGAAACGGCAGACAATATCACTCCATCCTTAAGGATACCTGTAGGTTCAGAATTACCAGGGGAGTCAGGCTCAAAACTCCTAGAAAGGGCATCCGCCTTAACATTCTTAGAACCCGGTAGGTATGACACCACAAAATTAAACCGAGAGAAAAACAACGACCAGCGCGCCTGTCTAGGATTCAGGCGTCTGGCGGACTCAAGATAAATTAAATTTTTGTGGTCGGTCAATACCACCACCTGATGTCTAGCCCCCTCAAGCCAATGACGCCACTCCTCAAAAGCCCACTTCATGGCCAAAAGCTCCCGATTCCCAATATCATAATTCCGCTCGGCGGGCGAAAATTTACGAGAAAAAAAAGCACAAGGTTTCATCACGGAGCAGTCGGAACTTCTTTGCGACAAAACCGCCCCAGCTCCGATTTCAGAAGCGTCGACCTCAACCTGAAAAGGAAGAGCAACATCAGGCTGACGCAACACAGGGGCGGAAGAAAAGCGGCGCTTAAGCTCCCGAAAGGCCTCCACAGCAGCAGGGGACCAATCAGCAACATCAGCACCCTTCTTAGTCAAATCAGTCAATGGTTTAACAACATCAGAAAAACCAGCAATAAATCGACGATAAAAGTTAGCAAAGCCCAAAAATTTCTGAAGACTCTTAAGAGAAGAGGGTTGCGTCCAATCACAAATAGCCCGAACCTTGACAGGATCCATCTCGATGGAAGAGGGGGAAAAAATGTATCCCAAGAAGGAAATCTTTTGAACCCCAAAAACGCACTTAGAACCCTTCACACACAAGGAATTAGACCGCAAAACCTGAAAAACCCTCCTGACCTGCTGGACATGAGAGTCCCAGTCATCCGAAAAAATCAGAATATCATCCAGATACACGATCATAAATTTATCCAAATAATCACGGAAAATGTCATGCATAAAGGACTGAAAGACTGAAGGGGCATTTGAAAGGCCAAAAGGCATCACCAAATACTCAAAGTGGCCCTCGGGCGTATTAAATGCGGTTTTCCACTCATCCCCCTGCTTAATTCGCACCAAATTATACGCCCCACGGAGATCTATCTTAGAGAACCACTTGGCCCCCTTTATGCGAGCAAACAAATCAGTCAGCAGTGGCAACGGATATTGATATTTAACCGTGATTTTATTCAAAAGCCGATAATCAATACACGGCCTCAAAGAGCCATCTTTCTTAGACACAAAGAAAAAACCGGCTCCTAAGGGAGATGACGAAGGACGAATATGTCCCTTTTCCAAGGACTCTTTTATATATTCTCGCATAGCAGCATGTTCAGGCACAGACAGATTAAATAAACGACCCTTAGGGTATTTACTACCCGGAATCAAATCTATGGCACAATCGCACTCCCGGTGCGGAGGTAATGAACCAAGCTTAGGTTCTTCAAAAACGTCACGATAGTCAGACAAGAATTCAGGAATCTCAGAGGGAATAGATGACGAAATGGAAACCAAAGGTACGTCCCCATGCATCCCCTTACATCCCCAGCTTAACACAGACATAGCGTTCCAGTCGAGGACTGGGTTATGAGATTGCAGCCATGGCAATCCAAGCACCAACACATCATGTAGATTATACAGCACAAGAAAGCGAATAATCTCCTGATGATCCGGATTAATTCGCATAGTTACTTGTGTCCAGTATTGTGGTTTATTACTAGCCAATGGGGTGGAGTCAATCCCCTTCAGAGGTATAGGAGTTTCAAGAGGCTCTAAATCATACCCACAGCGTTTGGCAAAGGACCAATCCATAAGACTCAAAGCGGCGCCAGAGTCGATATAGGCATCCGCGGTAATAGATGATAAAGAACAAATCAGGGTCACAGATAGAATAAACTTAGACTGAAAAGTGCCAATTGAAACTGACTTATCAAGCTTCTTAGTACGCTTAGAGCATGCTGATATAACATGAGTTGAATCACCACAATAAAAGCACAACCCATTTTTTCGTCTAAAATTCTGCCGTTCGCTTCTGGACAGAATTCTATCACATTGCATATTCTCTGGCGTCTTCTCAGTAGACACCGCCAAATGGTGCACAGGTTTGCGCTCCCGCAGACGTCTATCGATCTGGATAGCCATTGTCATGGACTCATTCAGACCCGCAGGCACAGGGAACCCCACCATAACATCCTTAACGGCATCAGAGAGACCCTCTCTGAAATTCGCCGCCAGGGCGCACTCATTCCACTGAGTAAGCACAGACCATTTACGGAATTTTTGGCAGTATATTTCAACTTCATCTTGCCCCTGAGATAGGGACATCAAGGCTTTTTCCGCCTGAAGCTCTAAATGAGGTTCCTCATAAAGCAACCCCAAGGCCAGAAAAAACGCATCCACATTGAGCAACGCAGGATCCCCTGGAGCCAATGCAAAAGCCCAATCTTGAGGGTCGCCCCGGAGCAAGGAAATCACAATCCTGACCTGCTGAGCTGGATCTCCAGCAGAGCGAGATTTCAGGGACAAAAACAACTTGCAATTATTTTTGAAATTTTGAAAGCAAGATCTATTCCCCGAGAAAAATTCAGGCAAAGGAATTCTAGGTTCAGATATAGGAACATGAACAACAAAATCTTGTAAATTTTGAACTTTCGTGGTGAGATTATTCAAACCTGCAGCTAAACTCTGAATATCCATTTTAAACAGGTGAACACAGAGCCATTCCAGGATTAGAAGGAGAGAGAGAGAGGAAGGCTGCAATATAGGCAGACTTGCAAGTGATTCAATTGAAAGCACACTCAGAACTGAAGGAAAAAAAAAAAAAAAAAAATTTTTCAGCAGACTTCTTTTTTCTCTCCTTTCTCTGCCAATTAATTTAACCCTTTGTGGGCCGGTCAAACTGTTATGGTTCTCAATGGCAAGAGAACATAGCCCAGCATACATAGGAACTAGCTCTTGGAAGGATGGAAACTTAAACTGACCATGAACTAAACCTGCCGCACAACTAACAGTAGCCGGGTAGCGTAGCCTGCGTTTTATCCCTAGACGCCCAGCGCCGGCCGGAGGACTAACTAATCCTGGCAGAGGAAAATATAGTCCTGGCTCACCTCTAGAGAAATTTCCCCGAAAGGCAGACAGAGGCCCCCACATATATTGGCGGTGATTTAAGATGAAAATGACAAACGTAGTATGAAAATAGGTTTAGCAAAATCGAGGTCCGCTTACTAGATAGCAGGAAGACAGAAAGGGTACTTTCATGGTCAGCTGAAAACCCTATCAATACACCATCCTGAAATTACTTTAAGACTCTAGTATTAACTCATAACATCAGAGTGGCAATTTCAGATCACAAGAGCTTTCCAGACACAGAAACGAAACTGCAGCTGTGAACTGGAACAAAATGCAAAAAACAAACAAGGACAAAAGTCCGACTTAGCTGGAAGTTGTCTGGTAGCAGGAACATGCACAGAAAGGCTTCTGATTACAATGTTGACCGGCATGGAAGTGACAGAGGAGCAAGGTTAAATAGCGACTCCCACATCCTGATGGGAACAGGTGAACAGAGGGGATAATGCACACAAGTTCAATTCCACCAGTGGCCACCGGGGGTGCCCAAAATCCAATTTCACAACACTCCACATAGTATGATGGCCCCACAAATAGCCCTCCACATAGTATGATGGCTTCATAAATAGCCCTCCACATAGTATGATGGCCCCACAAATAGCCCTCCACATAGTATGATGGCCCCACAAATAGCCCTCCGCATAGTATGATGGCCCCACAAATAGCCCTCCACATAGAATGATGGCTTCATAAATAGCCCTCCACATAGTATGATGGCTTCATAAGTAGCTCTCCACATAGTCTGGTGGTCCCACAAATAGCCTGATTACTTAACTCTGTTTTGCACTTACCTGTTGCCCAGGAGTCAGAATCGCTACTACACTAGCTCCTGGCTCTTACGACCTACACCACCCTGGTCAGAGAAAGAAGTCAATTAATTTTGTTAAAAAAGTTAAAACCTAAAGATTTTCTGTCGAGTTCCCCTTTAATACTTTATAGTGTTAAGTTATGAGTTGCATCACATGTCGGGAACTTAGCTGAAATTGGGCAGCGTCGCGTTTACTAGAGTCTTTTTTTCTGACTGATGACGCTGGAGAACATCCTGCGTGTGTTTTTGTGGCCCAGTGTATAATCCCCTGGCAGACAGGCTGTGGACATAGGACTTGGCTCACTTTTCTTACCTTTGACTTAAGTATACTGTACTTGTACCTTTTACATCACATAGTGAAGTATTGAAAAAAGTGTATCATAGTAGATATTAAAGGGGTTTTCCCACTGGGACCATCACCGGTCCCGATAACGGAGGTCCTAAGTGAGAATGCTGACCATTCACCTATATGGGATTCCATTCACTTTTATGGGACCGGTGGCTCAACTATCTCCAAAAGTCCCATAGAAGTGAATGGAGTGGTGGTCGCGCATGTACACAGGAGACTTTGGGGACACTTACCCCGTTCTCATCATCAGTTGAACCCCCAGTGGTGATACATTTATCACCTCTCCAATGGTTTGTAGTGGGAAAAGCCCTTGAAGAGCTGGGTGAATATCTATAAGAGTCAAGGACTCCTAAATGAAACATCTATTTATTCACTGGTATGTTCCTTTTTACCACGTGTCAAGGTAATTATTCCGATTTGCCACCCAGGAGTGTGAGTGATTGGGAGTGAGAACAACTCGACAAAACTATGTATGGAAGACCCGTTTCAATAACTGACCTGTATTTTGTGTCTGTGGTGAAAGTAGATAGGTTCTCGAAAGTCCAATTTCACAACTAGGCAACACTGGACAGGTGCCACAGGGCATGGACGGGCCTTTACCAATCTGGATTGGCATTCTGTATGGTTACCAAGCATTGGATGGGTTGGACAACGGGCTCAGTATGACCCAGCTCTTGAGTTCTCATGTTCAACATCAGGAAGATTTGTCATCAGGTCGTCTATACCAACCATAGCGGTGGAGCTTACATGGTCAGGTGGGGCACCAAAAAACAAAACCAGTTAGGGACCACCTGGTGCTGATTTATACCTCCATGTCCTTCCATCTTGGAACAGCCTTACCAACCCTTGTAGAAGACATGGTTGGTCTAGCATTGGAATTGGATCTATCGCCCTGTGGATCTAGTTGTCTTATTGCAAAACCGGATGGTTATGGATGTAGTTGAGAAGTGGATCTTCATCTCCTGAGCAGGGGGAGGTGGAGTCTTTGGATCCACAACAGCTACAGGGCTCTCACCAAAAGATAAAGTTCTGATCTTCTCAGTGTTCTTAGAAGGTCTGAGGTCTCTTATCAAGCATCATGCTCTAGTTCTATATGGTGCCACCTACTTAGCCTGTATTTATTGTATATGCACCAAATGACCATAAGTATATGAGCCAGCCCCCTTCTTCAGCAAATACATCGACAGAGAAGAGGGCTGGCTTAGTTATTGAAACGAGCAATCAGCCATGCTTACACAGGAAGTTCTCTATGTTGTGGAGCACAGGATCGGAAGTACATCTGTTGGACAAGCTATCGGAAACTATTGCGCGGATATAGGATGCCATCTTATCCACTAATTTGTTCATGAAAGTCCTTATCTGCTGGACTTGCCCCGATCTCCTGTAAGTGCTATGATTGTGAAGTGGATGACCAATGCTAATTTTCTATGGGACTCATGGAGAGAGAGGTACGGCCCCGCACGGTGAGAAAGTTATGACCGATCTATGAGATATGATTCCTACGTTTCTGGTTGTGGAGGGTCTAAACACGAGGACTCCTAGTGATTACAAGAAAGAGGTCACGAAACCCCTTTATGAATGGAGCGCGGGTTGCGCATGGGCACTCCAGCTCTATTTGTTACCTATTTGACAGATAGATATCAGTTGGATTCCGCACAGTCAGAACCTTACCACCTAACCATATGATATGGTCCAAAAGTTTCTGATTGTGAAGGGTCCATCAACTGGAACCCCCAGGAATTACAAAAATGGAGGTCCTGAGACCACTCGTGAATGGAGCGCAGGTTGGACAAGCTCTCTGCTGCTTTTCTCATTGCATTTGAGACTGACAGAAATAGGTCCTATCCCACACGATCAGAAACATATCACCTATCCATAAGTCTCTGATTGTCTTGGGTTCAATCATTGGGACCTCCAGTTGAGGCCCCTTCATGAGTTAAGATCAGACCTTTTTCTATCAGAAATTTATCACCTATGCGTATAATATGATTCATACGTTTCTTTATTTTGGAGGTATCCAACCATTCAGACCACCAGGAGTCACAAGAATGGAGGTCTTTGGTCCTTCCTATGAGTTAAGTGCAGGTTGCGCATGCGCGCTGCTTCTCTATTCATCGTCTTTGAGACTGATGGAGATAAAATGGACCAGACATTATCAGAAACTTATCTCTGTCAGTCTCATAGGCGATGAATAGAGAAGCATGCGCACTATGCTCATAAGAAGGACCATGGACCTCCATTCTTGTGATTGCTGGGGTTCCCATTGGTTGGACATCCCCTCGATTACAAACTTATAAATTATGTTATATAAATAGGTGATACATTTCTGATCGCGCGGATTCAGACATTCTTTTTCAGAGTATAGCAGTAATGCGCATGCGCAACCTGCACACAATTCATAACTGGGATGGATGGAAGCCCCATCATCAAAAACCTAGGGATCATATTATATGGATAGGTGATAGGTTTTACCCCAGATGATCGGGAATGTATCACCTATTCTGATCAGGTAGGGTCTTCCATCCTCTATATTAATTGAGGGTCGGTCGCGCATACCTATGGGACTGATTGAGATAGGATGGACCCCACAATTCATAGATGAGATGGAAGCACCATGATCGAAAACTTATGTATCATGTTATATGATTAGGTGATAGGTTTTACCCCCACATGATTGGAAACGTGTCACCTATTCTGATCAGGTGGGGTTCTTCCATCAGCTATATGAATGGACAATACGTCGCGCATGCGCACTGGTGCTCTGCTCATTGCCAATGAGACTGATGGAGATAAGATGGTCTCCACATGATCAGAAACCTATCACCTAGTCATATGATATATTCCCAAGTTGGCTTTTGCCATCTATATAAATTGAGAGTAGCCCGCGCATGCGCACTGCTACTCTACTCATTGCCTACCATACCCCATACCATAAGACCTATATACCCTATCCTGTGGGTAGTCATCCCAGGGAAGTGGAGGCTCTTACAGAGGCCACTCTGACACTCATGGACTTGTAGTAGGATGTCCGACAAGCTCACACAGGTGGTCAGGTGTCTACATACTTTTGGCCGAATACTAAGTGTATATATATATATATGGCAGGGTTCTTTTATATTTGGTTCCCCAGAAGAGGAAATACATTACATAAGGAGAAGCAGATCCAACTTCTTCCCTATGGAACTCGATCTGCCGTATGTTACAAACCTTTCACCGCTAATTAGAAATGCCTGCCAAATGCTGTGACTTCACCGGGTTCAGAAAGGTGACTTCCTATTGGCTGGATTTAGAGAAATAGCGGTAAACTGATAGATTTCCTGAGCTGAATAGATCCAAGTTCAGGAGTGGCGGAAAGTCATGGAAGGTCTGTGTCCCCTTGATGTGAATTAAAATAATTTTTTTTTTAAACACAGCGCCACTTTGAACCATAGGTTGTGCCCGGTACTGCAGTCCATAAAGAATTGAAAATTATTATTATTTATTATTATAGCGCCATTTATTCCATGACGCTTTACATGTGAGGAGGGGTATACATAATAAAAAAAAACATATATCTGCCATTCACGTGTCTGGGAAAGCTTGGTGATATCTGATATGGTCTCTATGCCTGCCTTCGTAAATAGTCATAATCACCTCCGCGTTCTCACAACTGATCGGGGGGGTGAGATGGGTTACCTGGTAGTGGATCATCCTTTTGTTGATCGTCTCATTGGGTTTCTATATTTACACCCATTTTACGCTCCCAACAGCTAAAAAAAAATCACAAGACAATACAATGTGCATCCCCCCGCTGCGACATAATGGGACAGGAAACGTTCCGGAAGTGGGGATGCTGTAAAGGAGGCGATCATGACAAAGACACGTAAAAGTCCCACAGTGATGGAAAATGGTCCCTGTATTATCTTTTTATATTCTCCACATGTCCATATTAACAGGCTGAGACACGAGGTATTCCGAATGGTCGTTCCTCTGTTATTCCTCCTGGAAATGTAGGGTGTCCTTCATACTGCGAGCTCCGGAGGATGTGTTTAGAAGGGACAAGGATAATAGTGGCTCCCAATCAATCTATCTATACATTGACAGGAAGAACAATGGAGGGAGGCTTTGTAATGTCTGAGAAATGGTCATAAGGGATCGTTGTTTCCTGGGGACCTAGATATTTACTAAGGAGACGGTTCTCGCCAGTAATGGGATCTTCTTCCATCCCATTCTTAGAAAGTCAGAAGTTGTGTAGTTAGATGGGCCATTTCGATCAACGTGTGGTCCTGTGAAGGGTTAATCGCCCCCCACTCCCACTCTCCTCTCAGGCTCCTGCAAAGGGGAAAGAAAAATCTGGAACTGTTTTCAGGACTGATTGAAGACCTGCAGGTTTTCCAAGAACTAGTATCCCAAGTGGAAAACCCAAGGAAGGCCAAATCTCTTCCAGGAACGAGGGAGGAGGTGAGGAGGGGGTAATAAATTCGGCCCAAAATATAGGTTGCTCTTTTTTTTTTTTTCCTTTTTTTTTTGTTAAGTCCCCTGGAAGGTGGTAATCTGATGCTGCGAGCGCATTCCTGGGGTCCCGGGAATCCAGAGACAAGAGAGGACAGAGTCAGGTACAGACATGGCCCGCCGCTCCGCACCCATGTCTGTCCTGAAAGTAAAGGGTTAACGTGTAGGACAGGAATAAAGGGTGCAAGAGTGCCCCCCCCCCCACTGCAGCCCCCCCATCTATTATCTATCTATTATCTACAGTATCTATCTATTATCTATCTATCATCTATCTATTATCTATATATTATCTATCTATCATAAATCTATATTGTGGTATAACTTTTCCAAATTATAAATTAACATCTACACAGGACTGATCTTGCAGATCTCTTCATTGTGGAAATTACGCAGATTTCCCCCATTGAATTTCCATTTTCTGCCCAGAAAACTGCAGCTTTCACTTTAAGAAGCCATGTTCCAGAAAAACTATCAATAAACTGACAGGTGCCCTCAGGTGCTATACCTAATGCGGGGACGGAGGGGGCGGAGCACAGACCGAAACTGGCGATATATAAATCTTGCTCCTCCCCCTCAGGCCCCCCACTTGGTATAAGACAATGTATCACATGACTCGTGCATGTTCCTTTAAGTGTTCATAGATTCTCTAAAAGATAATGAAATATTGTTTTTCCTTTTAATAATTTTTTCTTAAAGAGACAGGGACATACATTTTATTAAAGAAACAGGTGCAGATATTTTATTAAAGAGACAGGAGCAGACGTGACATAATTTATAGGCTATGGTTCATGCTCCTGACCCACATCAGGCATTTTTTTACATGGTTGGTGAATAAGAATCAGTGATGTGATGTGTTGTTGCCAGGATCCTGTTAATTTATAACCAAATGAAATGGTGTAAGTGAAGAAATGGACCGTGGCCGGGGCCTTCCATATGGAACAATCTGCAATACTGCATCTAATGTCATCTAAATGCTTTGCCGTGATGGTATTTAGGCTGCTCTGTCGTGCGTTTTGGTGTCCATCTTATGCTCCCAACACCCGGGGCCCTCCGTTCTACCAGACTGACCTTAAAACACGTTTTTTATTCTCAGTAGTACATTTATGGGGGTTCGTACGACCCTGTAACTTTTTGTGACCGGTTCACAAATGAAATAATAAAATTCTTTCTGTCACCAATAGGGGGAGCTCACTGCATACAGGTTTATTATTGAGACCAATGGGAGCAATATAAATCATTATGCATTGAGCTCCCTCTAGTGGTGGCTGGAGGCAGACATATTTTTTTCCATTTAAGTAGATTTATTCTGTATCTAAAAACTGGAGTTCCTACCCTACAAAGAATCCTAAGAACTATCTGTATACGTTTTAGGGGGTCTTTCCTGCTGGAGACCACCATTAACGCCTTGTTTATTCTATACTGTAGTCACATAACATTAGTGCTAAAAATCGTTATCTGGGACTGCAAAGTTTCAGATCAGTGGAGGTCCGACTCTTGGAACCCCCCGCTGATCAACTGATGGTGCCACAGTGCTGCACAAAGTACTGATCCCTCCTTATTACTTACCAGTTCGGCTGAGCTTTTCAGAAAAGTCTGCGATCGGTTTATGGTTGACACCAGGGAACAATAGTTTCAGGTATGGCTGGATCCATCAGCTTGGCAGCCATATTGCCAGCTAGTTGGTGTCCGGCCATCAGAGGTTCCCAGTGATGACTGCTTGTTATGCGCCCGGACCGACGTACTGTGGTCACTTCGTGGTTTGTTTGGTAACCACAGGCCGCCTAGTAAATCATATGTTTTGAGTTAAATGGTGGGAAAAATACAGAGGAGCGCAGCTCTGGAGGATTTTAACAGAGAATCTTCTGTCAATCAGTGGTTCAGATGTGGATTCATTAGTGGTCAATCTTCTGTCAATCAGTGGTTCAGATGTGGATTCATTAGTGGTCAATCTTCTGTCAATCAGTGGTTCAGATGTGGATTCATTAGTGGTCAATCTTCTGTCAATCAGTGGTTCAGATGTGGATTCATTAGTGGTCATCATGCTCAACAGCTGATGGGATGCCCTATAGTTTCTAAGTGATGGACTATGACAGTCAACCTGGTTGTTTATTTTCATTTTTATTTTATCTTTCCTTTATAGTCTCGTCTGGGAATTATATTTTCTTAGGAAGTCTGTATTTAAGTCGCCTATGGTTTATATGTTGGTAACTTTTTAGGGATCTAGCCTGTGTCTGTAAATTTTAGAGGGTCTGGTTGAAGTTCTGTTTTTTTCTGTATGTGTGTAGAGAGTTTTGGTCTGGGTTCTGCGTTTATGTAAGAAGCATGATCTAGGGTCTGTAACTGTTTAGGGATCAGCTCTGCAGCTGTATATATTTTTGAGGTATGGTCCTTGGTCTATATTTCATTCCTGAGCACTGCAGCAAACAGGAGTCTGGCCTGGAGTCTGTGTTTAAGGGGTCTTTAGTCTGTAACTGTTTAGGGATGTGCTTTGCAACTATTTATGTAGGGGGTCCGGTCTGGGGGGCCAATATTAATTTGTAAGGTCTGGGGTACATATGGCTAAATATATAGACCATACACCAAAAGCCAATATAGTTTGGGTCAAACTCTTACCTCTCCTTGTTCCTAGAGTCTTCAGCAGAGGTCTGGTCTGGGGTCTGTATTTAGGCCTTGGACCAATATTAGTTCAATAGGTTTTCATCTGGGGTCTGTATAATTATAATAGTCCTCTTCCACCGTGGCCAATGTCGACCGTTTACGGTTTTTCAGGATTAGTGATAAACATCTCCAGTTTCCAGGTTTTTCTTTTTTTGCGATTGTGAAATTTCCCAGGTGGTTTCTATTTTGGACAATCTGCTGTAGTAATCCTTAAGGATTTTGGTATTAACCCTTGTGGTTAGGTGTATGTGCAGCTGTATTCCATTCAGATGGATGCCCGAGCCATTTGGTGGTCACTAACACGGCTTGCACCACTGTAGACAGATACTTTTTCTACAAGGCCTGAAGTGGAGACCCATCGCGGTACCCTTTTTTTTTCGTTATCTTATTAAAAGTTCTGATTTTCATAGTACAGTTTGCAAATCTGTTTGCAAATGGGCTGTGAGTTATGATAATTTATATTTTAGGGAGCATTCCCTAATGGAATAATAGGAGCTTTAACTGTCATATGATAAAAGTTGGTAAACGTGACCCTGCTGAGATAATGCATCAATCGAAATTAAAATCACACATGGTTAGAGGCCCAAACTCATCCACAGTTCATATACAGTGGGATTCTTAGTCGAGGCAATAATGAACATAGGAGACAGCTCTACCCATATTATGGAGGAGGGATTTTAAGAATAAAAACTAAACATTTATCAATTTTTTTTTATAACGTTTTGCCTACATGACTAGTGAATATTTTCTGCGCCATTGATATTAATATCAATTGTGAATAGAACTGCCCTTTAAGTGACGCCAACTCAGCAGGTATCTGGAAAAGCATTAAGTGTAGATAACGGAGCAATGGATTCGCTAAGGCAAGGGCCAGCTGCAGACTCGTCTATTCTCACGGGTCTCTTGGAATAAGGACACTGTTTATATTAGTCCAGGGATCTAAGGAGCACTGTCTATGGGAGCTGCTTGTGTCCACACACACATCCTGGCTCCAGTCCAGATGGGGAAGTATGCCGTCATACACTAACGAGCGCGGGGGAGGAGTGGGGTGTATTAGAGATGAGGCCCTGAATGCAGAGCTGATCACAAGTGCTGAAATCTACATTATTTTGGTTTTCTTAAAAGGACAAACTATTCCCCATTTTTAGGCTGTGTTATGCCCAGTGCAAAGTCAAGGGGGCGGTCATCATCGAGGGATTCTAAGAGCATGTCTTGTTTTAGAAAAAAACACACTATAGAAGTTTTGCTTTGATTGTTTCTTTTAAGTTTTAAATCTTACTTTATCTGGAAACTACATATGTGACCCCAGGTAACCTCCATATTCCAATCCCCTTCTGTCACACCTTGAAGCTGAGCTATGAGGAAATGGTGAAATTACAGCTACCTACAGCCACCACTAGAGGGAGTACTCTGTCTACTGTTTATACAGAGAAATCAATAATAAAATCACATACACTAAGCTCCCTCTAGTGGTGGCTGCAGGGAGACATAATTTAATCATTCAACTTTCTGTATCTGAAAAGCGGAGCTCTGACTACTAAAGAAATAATAGCATAATATATTTTGGCAGTCACCCAGCTTTCCTGATCCAGAATAGCATATCTTCATAGCTATATAAAGATACACCCTTACCTCTTTTAGAGTTTCATCCCAACCTATCCACAGGAACTGTGATTACTTGCTGGGGGTCCCACCGCATCGATCCTCAGGTCGGAGCTCTCAAGTGCCCTCTTTGAATGACATCATGTTTGCGCATGTGCAACACCGCTCTATTCGTTGTCTATGGCACTGTGTGCGCATGTGTGGCCATGGCTCCATTCATACAGAGGCGTAACATAAGGCTCCTTGGCCTTAACGGAAATTGTGTAAGCAGGGCCCTCACCTACCATTATCCTGGACCCCATCCTGGTATATATGTCCCCCATCCTGGTATATATATCCCCCATCCTGGTATATATGTCCCCCATCCTGGTATATATATCCCCATCCTGGTATATATGTCCCCCATCCTGGTATATATGTCCCCCATCCTGGCACATATATCCCCCATCCTGGTATATATGTCCCCCATCCTGGTATATATGCCCCCATCCTGGTATATATGTCCCCCATCCTGGTATACATGTCCCCCATCCTGGTATATACACCCCCCATCCTGGTATGTATGTCCCCCATTCTGGTATATATGTCCCCCATCCTGGTATATATATCCCCCATCCTGGTATACATGTCCCCCATCCTGGTATACATGTCCCCCATCCTGGTATATATGTCCCCCATCCTGGTATATATGTCCCCCATCCTGGTATACATGTCCCCCATCCTGGTATACATGTCCCCCATCCTGGTATATATATCCCCCATCCTGGTATATATGTCCCCCATCCTGGTATATATGTTCCTCATCCTGGTATATATGTCCCCCATCCTGGTATATATGTCCCCCATCCTGGTATTTATGTCCCCCATCCTGGTATTTATGTCCCCCATCCTGGTATTTATGTCCCCCATCCTGGTATATATGTCCCCCATCCTGGTATATATGTCCCCCATCCTGGTATATATGTCCCCCATCCTGGTATATATGTCCCCCATTCTGGTATATATGTCCCCCATCCTGGTATTTATGTCCCCCATCCTGGTATATATGTCCCCCATCCTGGTATACAGTATATATCTCCCATCCTGGTATATATGTCCCCCATTCTGGTATACATGTCCCCCATCCTGGTATACAGTATATGTCCCCCATCCTTGTATATATATATCTCCCATCCTGGTATATGTCCCACTTTCTGCCGCTGTTCTTAAATGCATACAAAAAAAATAAGCAATTATACTCACCTTCCCTCCACTCCCCCACCGCACACCGTCCTTTTCTGAAGCCGGCAGCTGACATCAGCGTGAAAGCGACATCACTGTCATGCGCCCCCAGTCACGTGCACACTGACGTCAGCTGCTGGCCTCTGATTGGCTGTCATCATGTATTGCAGTGCACGGACCCGACGGGTCTCTGTGCCGCAATTCGCTTCTGCTGAATGTTCTGGCGTTGGCGGGCAGCGGTCTTGATCTCTGTGACCGGAGTGTTACACCTCTGGCAGTACTGCTCCATTCATTGTCTATGGGACTAAGAGTAACACGGAGGCGAAACAGGAGGCTCTTGGATCCTAATGAAAATTCTGTGCCATTGACAATACTAGTGTCCTCCGACATGGCCATGGGCCGTTCATCAACAGGACTTGGTGTGTGTCTGCGATCTCTGCGCCCCCTATAGCTTCGCCTGAGTGTTTTTACTATTTGCACAAATCTTTGCAGCGTTTCTTCGTCTGTGTCACTTCCTGTTATTACCACTGTCACTTCCTGTGCTTCAGCGTGAGAAAAAGCATCACGTCCGGCTTGTGGGTGAAAGTCACAATTAGAGGTCGCCGGGGAAGGGCACGGTTATGTCAGGATGAGCAAAACATGATCATGTGTTGTGTGTGGAGAAACGGAGATCCTATTCCAATATGTAGTAGATGTAATAATAATATGAGCAAATACCTCCAATTATAAATTGTGAAGTATAGTTCTTCTGATTAGCTGTGTCGCTTATCCCATGTGCAGGGCATTGCACTAGCTTAGGAATCCTTACGACCACTCATATTGTGACAGTTAGCTTCTTAGTTGGCTGTTAGTGGTCATAATTATGGATACCTAAGCTACCGCAATGCCCTGCGCATAGCTAATCAGAAGAACTATCCTATATTTCTAATTGGAGGTATTTGCTAATATTATTATTATTACTCATACTACAATATTTTGGATCTTGGAGAGGGGAAGAACCCTTTACATATTCTTCAACTACCTAATATCTTTTATTTTTCAGTTCCTATCTATTAATTCCTTATTTTCCAATTCCAAGATCTCTGCTTACTGTCAGTGAATGTGAACATTCTATTTCACATTTGGCCTAGGGTTACGCAAGCAATATAAAAAGCGTGTTGAGGTTTCGCTATAAAGAATTTTAGGCTCTAAACCACTGTAATAAGCCATCAGCTGTGAGAAGAAATAGGTCTGTGTTAGGTTTCCTGCCTCTAAATGGAAACAGTCAATGTTCTCAGTCACTGACAGCAAGCGGAGATCTTTACTTTGGAGAATATGGAAATGGCTGTATGTAAGGAGTGTAAACAGCGCCATAATCTGTGTTGTGGCCGTTCTCAGGTACTGCAGCTCAGATTACGTCCACTTCCATAGGAGCTGAGCTGCAGTACCAAGAACTGCCAGTACACAGTGGATGGAGCCGAGGAGTTCACCGCTTACATGCGGCCACCACCACCAATCTGATATTTATTACCTATCCGGAGTATAGTTCATGAGAAACTAAGTAGTGGACAACCCCTTTAAATGTGACCACAGTTAAAGGATGCTCCAATCTCCAAGATCCTATTCCAATATGTAGTAGGTATAATAATAATAATATTAGCAAATACATCCAATTAGAAATGAAGTATAGTTCTCCTGATATCCTATGTTGCTTACATTGCAGTAGCTTAGGTATCCATGGTTACAACCACTAACAACTAACCGTCACTATATCAGTGGCTGTAACCATGGATACCTAAGCTACTGCAATGCCCTGCACATGGGGTAAACAACATAGCTAATCAGAAGAACTATACTACATTTTTAATTGGAGGTATTTGCTAATATTATTACACCTACATATTGGGAGAGGATCTTGAAGGTTTTAAAAATGAAAGCTGAGCTGTGATTGGTTGCTATGGGAAACACAGAGAAATGAGGCCTAGTGTACGCAAGGGATAAAATTCCACGCTGTCCCCCTTTGACTCCTGTTCCTCTCTAGAGATCTCCCTCTTATGTTCAGGGTTTTGCCCTAAAAACCAGCCATGTTTCCGCTTACGTGAGGAGCTGAATGTACACAATCCTATACAGAGAGCGGACAGGAAGCCGCCAGGTCACAGATACAAGTGACATCTTCAAGATGCAGGGCGGCGCCGTACTAGAATGCCTAATGGAGCCCGAGGCTCATAACTATACTTAAAGGGGTTGTCCGGGACATTAAGATTGATGGCCTATCCTTAGCTGATTGGTGGGGGGGCGACGTCCAGTGCACCCGCCGATCAGCTAAAGATAGGCCATCAATGTTAAAGTCCTAGACAACCCCTTTAAGAATGTTCTCATTGACTGACAGCATGCAGAAAAGGATAGGCCATGAATCTTAGAGTCCCGGAGCAAGCAGAAAAATTAAAACATGATTCATCAAAACTGGAATTTTGTATGCCAGAGTCGATGAAGGGGGCAAAGGGGTACTGGGATCAGACTGGGGTACATTTCTGCCACTTTTTATGCAGGTCCTGAGGGTGAAATAGTTCATCAGCGCTGGTATTGTTCGCCACGCTGAGGGGGGAGCCACAATCTCGCTGGGGGGAGTTGCACTCTTGCTGAGGGGGGAGCCACGCTCTCACTGGGGGGGAGCCGCACTCTCTCTGGGGGGAGCCGCACTCTTGCTGAGGGGAGAGCCGCACTCTCGTTAGTTTCTGCTCTCACAGCTGGTTACACTTGTTTTTTGGGCATCTGTGCCCAGCATCTCCTTTCATCCATCGCATTGATATTCAGTACAAGGTCCCAGAATCCCAGCAAACATCCCCGGCCCGGACCTCAGTCCCTTGTCAGACCCTCACTCCCCCCTTTATCCTCCTCGATCAGCTGGAAACCCTATCGGACCCCTGTAAAGTATATCTCATAGTCTCTCGGACCAACAATGGCGCTCTCATCCCCGAGCCGTCTCCTGCTGGAAGAAATACCCATGTCTGGTATCAGCAAAATAAACAAGGAGGCTTCATGTTGGGGATGTAGCCCCCTCCCTCTTCGCCGCCGCTACCCGTGCCAGCAGCGCACAAAGTGTATAATTCGACTGTCACGCACTCGTCAAATATCACCGCGTGTCACCATGGTGTACCGTGCTCATAACAGCGGCGTCATTTATAGTTATCATTCCTCTTATGGCTTAAAGGGGCTTTCCACTTGTCAAACAGTGGTCCTCAAATAAATGTAAAAATTACAATACTACTCACCTCCCCACCCAATCTAGCAGTGGCTGCCTGCCATTGCCTCCATGTCTTAGTTTAGCCATTACCCCCAGGAACGCCATTACGGCCCCACTCAAGACCCCCCACTTTTGAGGAAGCACCATCCCGTTTGAGCCTCCAGGTACCCGCAAACTCAGGACTGTTGGCAAGGTATGATGGTAGAAAGAAGAGGAAACTGAGAGAATAGATACGACTACACTGGGTTTGTTTGTAGTCTGTTACCATGGAGACGTATACCTTTGAATAAGAGCTGGACTCACAAAATGACAGATTGCTCTTAAGCTCTACAGTGTGACCCCCCTGAGCCGGCGATACCACTCGGGTCTTTTTGGAGAGTTAACATTTCCAGAAATAAGATTTGGGAAGTGGAAAAGGGAAATACAATTTTTTGACTCACTGTCATGAAAAAAACAACTTCATGAAAAATACAAGTTCTAGTTTTTGCTCATTGGCCCCTTTAAAAAAAGAAAGACATGTGGTTCCCATTACTGCCTCCGTACAATGAGTGACACTGAGTAAGGCCTCGTTCACACATCGGTGTTTCACAATTCATATACAGGCCGTGATTCAGGGACCGGCCGCCCCCTGACCTCATCATCACAACCGCATGAACGGTCAGGTTCAGGTCAGGAGACCACAGCCGGTCCGTGCACTGCGGCCCATACTCGGAGGTGGGAATAATAGTAATAAAGGGGCAATGAGATAATAATACTGACAAAATAAATAATAGTGCCATACAGTGCTCATAGGAAAAGATGCTACATAGTGTCAAGTATTATTGCCATACAGTGCTCAGATAAAACTGCTACACAGTATCTAGATATTATTTTCCTAGATATTATTTTTCACAGTACAGGCTTAGATACAGGAGCTAAGCAGAAGTGATCACACATGACAGGCTCATAAAACTGTTATACAGTAACTACATGTCATACAGTGCTCATATAATACAGCTATATGGTATCTTCATAATGGTGTCATACAGTGCTCATATAATATTGCTATATGGCGTCATGCAGTGCTCATATAATACTGCTATATAGTGTCATGCAGTGCTCATGTAATACTGCTATATGGTGTCATGCAGTGCTCATATAATACTGCTATATAGTGTCATGCAGTGCTCATATAATACTGCTATATGGTGTCATACAGTTCTCATGTAATACTGCTATATAGTGTCATGCAGTGCTCATATAATACTGCTATATGGTGTCATGCAGTGCTCATATAATACTGCTATATAGTGTCATGCAGTGCTCATATAATACTGCTATATGGTGTCATACAGTGCTCATGTAATACTGCTATATAGTGTCATGCAGTGCTCATATAATACTGCTATATGGTGTCATGCAGTGTTCATATTACTGCTATATGGTGTCATGCAGTGCTCCTATAATACTGCTATCTGGTGTCATGCAGTGCTCATATAATACTGCTATCTGGTGTCATGCAGTGCTCATATAATACTGCTATATGGTGTCATGCAGTGCTCATATAATATTGCTATATGGTGTCATGCAGTGCTCCTATAATACTGCTATATGGTGTCATGCAGTGTTCATATTACTGCTATATGGTGTCATGCAGTGCTCATATAATACTGCTATATGGTGTCATGCAGTGCTCATATAATATTGCTATATGGTGTCATGCGGTGCTCCTATAATACTGCTATATGGTGTCATGCAGTGCTCCTATAATACTGCTATATGGTGTCATGCAGTGCTCATATAATACTGCTATATGGTGTCATGCAGTGCTCCTATAATACTGCTATGTGGTATCTTCATAATGGTATAATACAGTGCTCATATAATATTGGTAAATGGTGTCATGCAGTGCTCATATATTACTGCTATAAAAAGAGCTCGGCCTCCAGTATCACACAGGAACAGCTCAGATACACCATCTCATCATACTGTATGTAGGATTAGCTTATTTACAACAGGTCAGAGCACTGTATCACACAGGAAAGGCTTGGATACACTAACTCCACAGACAGGAAAACACTGGACATGTCTAAATACATCAACTTAGCAGACAGTGTCACACATGACAGGCTTAGATACAGGAGCTAAGCAAAACTGATCACACAGGATAAGCTTAGATACATTAGCTCAACAGACTAATACACGTAGCAGGCTTAGATACATTATCTGAACAAACAGTATGTCACATGGTAGGCTTACATACACCAATACATTGCATTGTGTCTCTAGAAATTGTGGTTAGGATTGGATACACCTGGTCAACAGACTGTATCACACAGAAGAAGCTTAGATACATCAGCTAAACTGACAGTATTGTATAGGGTTGGCTTAGATGCAGTAGCTAAGCAGAAGTAATCACACTGGATAGGCTTAGATACAAAGCTTAGCAGAAGTGATCACACAGGACAGGCTTAGGTACACAGCTAAGCAGAAGTGATCACACAGTACAGGCTTAGATACAGGAGCTAATCAGAAGTGATCACACAGGACAGGCTTAGATAGAGGAGCTAATCAGAAGTGATCACACAGGACAGGCTTAGATACCGGATCTAATCAGAAGTGATGACACAGGACAGGCTTAGATACAGGAGCTAAGCAGAAGTGATCACACAGTACAGGCTTAGATACAGGAGCTAAGCAGAAGTGATCACACATGACAGGCTTAGATAGAGGAGCTAATCAGAAGTGATCACACAGGACAGGCTTAGATACCGGATCTAATCAGAAGTGATGACACAGGACAGGCTTAGATACAGGATCTAATCAGAAGTGATCACACAGGACAGGCTCAGATACAGGATCTAAACAGAAGTGATCACACAGGACAGGCTTAGATAAACAGCTAAGCAGAAGTGATCCCACAGGACAGGCTTAGATACACAGCTAAGCAGAAGTGATCCCACAGGATAGGTTTAGATACAGGATCTAAGCAGAAGTGATCACACAGTACGGGTTAGATACACAGCTGAGCTGCGCTGTTTCCAGGAATGTGCGGGCCATGAGATCCGGCATACTTCGCCAACCACAGACTGAATACTTGATATTAGAAGGGAATGTACCGCAGTTCGGATACTTCTGCGTTGATCACATGATCCTCTGGCCCTTAATCGCCTTATAATACTCTCACGTCGTGTTATCACTCTCGGCCCCTCGCGTTCACGTCTCTGCCCTACCGTCCGCTCCCGGCCTTGTCTACAGGCGGCAGACGGTAACGGTTTATGACCGTCCACGAGGACCGGGGCGCCCACCGTTATTGGTGTCTGGATACCGCAATCACCTTCTGTGACCTCAGCTGTGACATGATCATCCCGTTACATAATAGGACGGCAGCTCGGGGGTTAATGGGCGGACTGCACCTCCTCATGGAACAAAACCCCAATAATTTATCTCGGGAAGTCGATTTTTCCTCCTTTAGTTGAAGGCTGCAGTTCAGGGGCATTGGCCTGAAAAACATGTGTAAGCAGGGCCTGATTCCAGAGTCCGGGGGTGTGAGGGACACAGGAGGAACCCTAGAAAAATGGGGCTGTTCATAGCATTTCTCTTTCCTGACACGGAGTTCCAAATCCTCTGCCTAGTAAGGGCAAGCTGCAATTGAACTCAATACAAAATCTGTATATAGTGAGCTCCCCCTAGTGGTGTCTTTTCTGCTGTGATGTCAGAGCAGTTCTTTGTGCTCTCAACCAGTCACATCTCCCCCTGCTGCTCCTCCTCTCTCTTCCCTCCCATACAGTTTCCTCGAGAATCTTCAGCTGCATCTCCCTCCTATCCCCCATCCGCACTCTCTTCTATCTACAGTATTAGACTAAATTATATTTTTGGCGTCTGAGAGGATTTCTGACTCAGCCCACTTTCCTGATACAGAATTCCAAATCTTCGGCCTAATAAGGGGAAGATTACTGCAGATAGATTTATACAGATCCCATTGAAGGCAATACTAAATCTGTATATAGTTAGCTCACACTAGTGGTGGCTTGTTGTGAACTATACTTCTTGGCTCCCTCTTGTGGTCACTAGTGGTATGACACTGGGATTGTCTTTCCCCAGCTTGGTACTCACCTGGTTCGTTAGGCCAGGGGTGTTGCTATTTAAACTTCCTGGATTCTCAGTCTGGTGCCTGGCATCGTTGTAATCAGTTCATTTCTGTTTGCTCCTGTCTGCTGGTCCTGGTTCTTTGCAAGAAAAGCTAAGTCCTGCTTCCTTATTTTTGGTTATTTGCATTGTCCTAATTTTTGTCCAGCTTGTACAAAATGTGATTCCTGATATTGCTGGAAGCTCTAGGGGGGCTGATATTCTCCCCCCACACCGTTAGTCGGTTCGGGGGTTCTTGAATATTCAGCGTGGATATTTTGATAGGGTTTTTTGCTGACCGTATAAGTCATCTTCCTATATTCTGCTATTAGTCAGTGGGCCTCTCTTTGCTAAAACCTAGTTCATTCTTACGTTTGTATTTTCTTCTTACCTCACCGTTATTATTTGTTGGGGGCTTGTATTCAACTTTGGGGTCTTTTCTCTGGAGGCAAGAAAGGTCTTATTTTCCCTTATAGGGTTAGTTAGTTCTCCGGCTGGCGCGAGACGTCTAGAATCAACGTAGGTACGTTCCCCGGCTACTGCTAGTTGTTGTGCTAGGATCAGGTATACGGTCAGCCTAGTTACCACTTCCCTATGAGCTTGTATTTTGTGTTTGCAGACTTTGTTGTAACCTCTGAGATCCTCTGCCATTGGGGTCATAACAGTGGCTCTACTGGTGTGATGTCAGAGCTGTTCTGTGTGCTCTCAACCAATCACATTTCTCCCTTCTGCTCCTCACTTGTCCCTCTCTCCCATGCAGTTTCTCTGAGAATAATCAGCTGCATCTCCCTCCTACCCCTCTTCCTCACTCTCTTCTATCTACAGTATAACACTAAATTATATTTTTGGCATCTGAGAAGATTTCTGAATCAGTTCTGTATACAGAGTTCCAAATCCTCCGCCCAGTAAGGGGGAGCTTACTACAGTCAGATTGAATCTTCAGCTGCATCTCCCTCCTACCCCCACCTTTCGCTCTCTCTCTTCTATCTACACTATTATACTAAATTATGTTTTTGGTGACAGAAGATTTCTGAATCAATCCACTTTCCGGATAGAGTTCCAAATCCTCTGCCTAGTAAGGGGAAGCTTACTGCAGACAGATTTATATAGCTTCCATTGAATTCATTATTACATCTGTATATAGTGAGCTCCTCCTAGTGGTGGCTCTACCGGTATGATGTCAGAGTTGTTCTGTCTGCTCTCACCCAATCACGCCTCCCCTGACTGCTCCTCCTCTTCTCTCCTCCCTCCCATGCAGTTTTCCTGAGAATCTTCAGCTGCATCTCCCTCCTACCCCCTTCCTCACTCTCTTCCATCTACAATATTACACAAAATTTATATTTTTGGTGACTGATAAGATTTCAGAATCAGCGCCGAATACGAGACCAAAGAAAGGACGTGGTGGAAATTCCCTTTATGCGGTTTGCGGAGAGTCATCTCGTACTTTGAAGGTCTTCGTTAGCCAAGTAGCTGTGTAATGCTACAGTCGTCCATTATTATCTCCAAGCTGTCGAGTCTTAAACTTCTGTTTTCGTCTTCTGTCCTCTCGCTCCAACGTTTGCGGATTCCTTGATCTTTTTATTTATCCCCCCTCTCCCCCATTACTTTTTTTTCTGCCCTAGGTGTAACAATCCAGTATATCAGTATAAGGCTTAGGGCTCTGATTATGTAACCAGGAGGCACTGAAGTGGCACCATTGAGGTTTTAGCAGTGTAGACTCCTCCGGCGCTGACTCCAGCTTTGCCCTGCAACACTTAATTGGGTGGAACGGTGCAGCGGAGCAGGAAGATCCATTTGGCAGAAGTCGTGTACCCAGCTGGAAGCTGAGGTCACTCAGGAATCCCGGCTGTAACCGGAGCGCTCTATGTGTTTTATTACTGCTGAGTTATAGGGTTAGCGTATTTTATTCCTGAGCTGAGGACATGGGGTCAAATAATTGCTAAAAACGCATATTAAAACTTGGGTGGACCCGTACGTGTAACTGCATCACGCAGGTGTACGAAAGGTGTCTACCGCTCTACACAAGTCGTCACGTAACCGGATAGGTGCTAAGTGTTAGATCGACGAGGGGGTCACCTAACCGGATAGATGCTAAGTGTTAGATCGATGAGGGGCCGACTTTTGGGATCTTCACTAACCTCAACTGCGGCAAATTTTGAACGAGCGGAAAGTCAATTGCCCATGTCCCTCCCTTTCTCCTCCGGTCTTCAGACCATGGATCTGAAATGCATGCGCCGGTGATCTGAAGATTGGCTATCTTTGCCTGTTTCACAGACTTTGAACAGGGTGCGTGCGCATGCGTCCGGCCACAAGACTATGGTCAGGAGGAGATAAAGCACGTATGCTTTTGGTGTGAAGATCAGCTATCGTTGTCCGGGTCATCGACAATGAACGGAGCGGCAGGGCGCATGCGCATGTGTCCAACTTTCTCCTCTGCGCACCAGATCAAGGTGAGGAGGACCTCAAGCACATGCGCTGGTGATGGCGAGATTGTCGGGCTTTGAATGAAATGGTATACCACTTGCACATGTCCCATTTTGTTCTCTGCGCACCAGGCCAAGGTCAGGAGGAGCTCAAGCACATGCGCCGGTGATATGAAGATCGGCTATCTTCATCAGTGTAGGGCGCATGCATCCATTTTTCTCCTACGAGCACCAGACCAAGGTCAGGTGGAGCTCAAACACATGTGTGGGTGATATGAAGATCAGCTATCTTCGTCCGTGTAGGGCGCATGCGTGTGTGTCCATCTTTCTCCTCTGGACACCAGACCAAGGTCAGGAGGAGCTCAAGCATATGCACCAGTGATATGAAGATCGGCTATCTTCGTCCGTGTAGGGCGCATGCACATGTATCCATCTTTCTTTGACTATCTTTGCCAGGGCCTTAGACTTTAAAAAGGAGCTACAGGTTTCGCATGTGCCCAAGTCTCCCTTACACCTCAGGCCGCCAGACTAAGGTCAGGCGGCATTGAAGCACATGTGCATGCACCAGTGATATGAAGAATGGCTATCTTTGTCAGTGCCATAGACTTGGAACAGAGCAGTATGGAGCATGCGCGATTTTCACTTCTTTCAACTCCTCCTGGTTGCGGACGGTTCTGCGACCATCTTCCTATCAATGGGGGTCCCAAATCTTGGTCCCACCCCGATCTAGCAATTTTTATCTTTTCAGTACGGGTAGATAGAAGTAACCCTTTAAAGGGAATCTGTGTGACCAGGTGTTTGCTATGTAATCTGAGAGCAGCATGATATAGGGGCAGAGGCCCTGATTCCAGCAATGTGTCACTTGCTGGTCTGTTTACTGTAATTTTGATTCATTCATAGTTTTCTCTACTGCAGAGCTCAGAATGCTGAGCCCTGTGTAGTCCCACTTACACCACTGATTGACAGCTTTCTGTGTACACTGTACATTGACAGAAAGCTGCAAATCAGTGGTGGGAGTTACACAGAGCTGTGGACTAGGAGGCATGAGACACCTAGTCCTGTAGAGATAATCTCCTGCTTATAAAACACTGATTATATTGAACAACTTCTGATCCTATTTGTTGCTTTTTGTGAACTTTTGAGCAAAAAAAATAACATGAATTGACTTACACCAGGAAAATAACATTGGATCTTTGTATGTTACAGGGGAGCGGGTGTAACGTCACGTGCTGACACCATGACTGTGAGACGGGCTGCTGAGGTGACCAGGAATAAGAATCACACTGTGCATCTATCTGGCCACAGGTAAGTCCTGCGAGTGATATGTGGCACGAAGGAGGGTGGTACAGATGTAATACTTCTCACAGCTGAGGGTTTGTTGCAGTTGCCCTGATTATTGAGAAATCCATCCATAAGTCATATAAATTGCCCTGTGTTACGACTCACCTGATGAGGTAGGTTGGTCGACCAGAGAGAAAGTGAAAATTCAGCAAAGGGAGAGCGATGAAGCAGGGTGGTAATAATGGCACAGCAGTGGAGCATGATGTCGCAGAGACATTAGTACCACTTGTAGCATAAACCAGCGATGTAGCAGAGACCAGCGATTAGGCAGAGCTGAGTAGCTCAGGAAACTTGCTTTAATGATGTAGCACAGCCCAGTGATGCAGCAGAGTTAAGTACATCAATTGACTTGAAGTAACAATGCAGCAGAACCCAGCAATGTAACCAAGAAGGTCATGAGACTTATTGTAATGATGTAGCACAGCTCAGCAATGTAGCAGAGTTGAGTGTGTAAGGACACCGGTAGCGATGCAGCAGAGTTAAGTACTTCAAGTAACATTGTAGCAGAGCCAAGCAATGTAGCAGAGTAGGTCAGGAGACTCACTGTAATGATGTAAAACAGCCCAGCAATGTAGCAGAGTTGAGTAAGTAAGGAGACCTGTAGCGTTGTAGCAAAACCCTGCAATGTAGCAGAGTTAAGTACTTCAGATGACTTGAAGTAACATTGTAGTAGAGCCCAGCAACATAGCAGAGTAGGTTATGAGACTCGTTGTAGTGATGTAGCCCAGCCCAGAAATGTAGCAGGGTTGAGTAAGTATTGAGACTGGTAGCGATGTAACAAAACCCAGCAATGTAGCAAAGTTGAGTAAGTAAGGCGGTCAATAGCGTGTAGCAAAGCCCAGCAAAGTAGATCAAATGATTGAAGTAACATTGTAGCAGAGCCCTGCAATGTAGCGGAGTAGGTCAGGAGACTGACATGTGTGTGTCAGAGGCTGCAGACAGTCGCACTGCATCTAGCTGCAGAAGGTCTCTGCGTTTGGCTTTGCAGACACCTTCTTAACCCTTCTGACTCTTTGACCCAGTGGCAAACGTTCTCCGGCTCTAAGGGACACACCTGGACCTGGGTGTTTATAGACTCCCAGTCTGCCGCTGGGAATCGACGGTGATATTTTCATTTTTCCCTGTTGAGGCTTGGCACTATAGCAGTCAGCTATCTTCCTCTTAGGTGTTGCTGGAGGACGCCTGTGTTAGAACTCTGAGTCTACTCAAGATAAGTGTTCTCCTTGTTCATCTATCCCAGCTGTCTTTAGTGGTAGTGGGGATCGACTAGTGTGGATCCTGTAATTCCCTAAATAGGGCTTATCGCCAGGGTCAGGCAGGGATTAGGTTCCTGCCCGGCGATAGGTGCACAACCTATATAGGGACGTTTAGGGCAGACAGGGTGACTAGATCTGCCTAGGGGTCTCCACTCCCCGCTTCCCTTGTATTGGGCTGCCTTCCCCTCATCTTTTCATGTTGGCCTTAGTCTTTCTTGCACTGTGGGTGACAGAGACTCACTGTAATGATGTAGCACAGCCCAGCAATATAGCAGAGTTGAGTAAATAAGGAGACTAGTAGCGATGTAGCAGAGTTACGGTAAGTATTTCTGAGTCCAGTGAAGCCCCAAGTAGTGGCACGGCTGCCTGTATAGTCAGGTGTTTTGCCACCACTTGAGGTGGCCTATAAGGTTATGGAACAGAAGGAGCCGACAGAACATGAGACTAGCAAGGAGCCTGGCGCTGGGGCTGAGGCAGGTGAGTAACACTCTGCTTGGTGTCACTGAATGGCGACATTCATTATTACAGTCAAAGTCTAAAGCCCTAATACAGACCTGATCCTGGATAAGTGACAAACCCCCTGCTGCGAGAAGTATAAACTCTAGATAAAGAAACGTTTCCCATTGACTCACAGCAAGCAGAGATATTGTAATTGGTAAGGAGGGAACTAGCGAAGTTAGCAGAACTTTGTACTATAAAAAGTAGTAAAAAATGATGACAGAAATGGTATTTTAAGGAATTGTTATCTATGCAGCCCCCCGTACAGGGAGTGGAGCGGTATCCTGGCACCTATAGTAATACAGGATATGGCAGTGTCTTATTACAGGAGCACTGACGTTTGGACCGGCTATATCACAGACGGGTTTCGTCTTGTCTTTGGCATTTTTAGGTAGGGTGGGGATAAAAGTAAAATTGCGAAATTGCCAACCTGAAAATGTATTTGCTGATAGATGCAGTATATGTGGTATATATAATTAATTCACTTAAAGGGGTTGTCCATCTCTGACATTGATGGCCTTTCCTTGATACGCCATAACTATAGATGTAGGTTCTAGTGATCGGACCCCAATATAAGATGACAACTAACCACACATGCACACCGCTCTCCGTTGAGGCACCTTGGAGTCATCAAGCCAAATTTTTGGTTATACTCCGCGTTTTGGACCCGAGGATGAGAACCTCAAAAGCAAAGGTTGTAGAGCAAATATTGTTGCTCAACTCCATCTGGTACCATAATACACTGCATATTTATTTCCATGGTGTGAATATGGCTTAGACGACATGTAATCCCCCCCAAGTTACTGTACCAATGGTATGGTCCATCCTGTGCCGCCAGTGGAGTGTAGATTACGAGTCGTGTGTCCGTGCCCTTTGTTGATCTGCTCTTCCTCCCATCCACCACCGCGGTTGTGGCTTGTGGTTCCTCGACCTCACCGAGTCAGGGTTTTCACTTTATTTTTTATTTTTCCACTGCGCTCTTACAGTTTGGAGCCAGGAGATGTGAGAGTTTACCGCGGTTTCTTTAGCTTTGACCGTTTGCTGACTCGCACACATATTAAAGAATTGGATCTGATGCCGACGCGTTTCGTGTTTTCTCAGCTTTCTCTGCTTGATCGAACCGCAGGAAGTGATAAAAGTAGATGTTTAGAAAAGCTCATTAACCCTTTATATCAAAAGTCTATGAATAGGGCATAGCACGAGGTGGAGGCCACCGAGGCAAGTTCTTTGAGTGCCGACAAGCCATGGTATTTTAGATGCCCTCGAAAAGGGATCTAAGGTTTACCATTGGCATACAGAGGGCAAAAGTTGCTCACTTACCCTTGTCCAATACCTTTAGAAGGGGGCACTTCCCTCCAGCCGTTACCCCCTTTTTTGTTATAAAGTCCATATGATTAAGGTTGACCCTAGGTGGGACCGTAACTCCTGAAGGGTAAACCTTCATAGCACGTTCCACCATGTTTAAAAGTCTTTATGACTTGTAGCACCTTGTTGAGGAGAATAAAATGGGCCTCACCTGAAAAAAAAAGGAAGACTTCTTCTACGACCTGACGGTAGAGCAGTGTGTATGTTGAAGAAGAACTTCAAGTTTTGGAAAGCAAAGAGTCAATAACTGTAATTCCATGACTAAGACTGAATATGTGATCTATGAGGTCTGGCTATGAGACAGAAAAATATGACTTTTCCCAAGGGGCGGTTGACCTATGCCCTTCAGACCCTCAGGCAAAGACGTCTCGTAGAGAGTTTAAGCTGTCACTCACGTAGGTGGAACATATAGAAACCAGTATGTATGTGGTTGTTGAACGTTACTGGAGAGTTTTTGGCTCTCGGAAACCATTAAACTTCTGATGGACTGACCACCATAAAAGTGAAGTGGTGATCTGGGGTCGGTCTTCTTGAACCCTGGTGGTACTGGTGTTGTGGCCATATTATGAAAGGGTGGAACTAGTGGTGGTTACCTGGAGGTAAGAAGTCTAGAGCGTTTTACGTTTTTGGATTTTTTTTTCAAACAATGCATTGGATAATCATCGAGCTTTGAAAAAGAATGCCGGATAGCGTTCGAAACGCGTAGCTTTTTCTTCTTCTGCCATGTACTTTTTTGGATTGGATTTTGAAGTGGATTTTAAAGCACTTCAATAAAGTGGTAATTTTATCCAAGAGCTGGAACATTGCTTTTTTCTTTATTGGATAAGCATTAGACATGTTTCTGGAGAAGGTTGCGTAAAAGGGGAGTTATAACTTGCCAAAATTTGTAATTTTTGGTGTGAATGCCGCTGTTCTCCTGAATTCTGCGTTGTTTTTCTTTTGTTCCTGAGATATGGTCCTCTCTTCCCTGTAAGTAAAACTAGTCTTGTTAGGCAAGTGGGTGTGACCAACAAAAATCTTCTATAGGACCACGCCCAGTTGTCCAACAAGGCTAGATTTATATGAAGAGAAAGAGCCGTATCTCATGGACAGAGAGGTGCAGCAACAAAAAATAAAAAATACCAGAGAACAGTGGTATTTACTCGAAGAAAGAAAGAACAATTTTATGGCAATGGACAGGTCCTCATTCTTATTTACTGGTAATTGGCTTATAGAGTTATCCTTCCTTGCCTTTACGCTTGGCTCAAGATGTCCCAAGATAAGGGGTGCAAAAACATAATTATTTTAACTCTGTTGGGCTTTCTTAATGCTGTTTGTGTCTACGTTGGGATGTACTGATGTTGTATTTTGAGAAATTAGAGTCCTTAAAGGTAATATTTCAGCAGATGTGTCCTATAAATTCAGAGAGCTGTATGAAGGAGGGGCTGAGACCGTGATTCCAGCAATGTGTCACTTAATAGGCTATTTCAATAAAAAAAATAATAAGGTTTTATCAGCAGGAGATTATCACTATAGGACTAGGTGTCTTGTGCCTCCTAGTCATTCTGCACTGTATAGCTCTGCCCCCACCACTGATTGGGAGCTTTCTGTCAATGTACAGTGTACAATAAGTGGTGTGGGTAGGGTTATACACGGCTCAGCATTCAAGCTCTGCTAGATCTGCAGCAGAGAAAGCTGTGATCATATCAAAATGACAGCAAGCAGCCCAGTAAGTGACAGATCACTGGAATTGGGGTCTCAGCTCCTATATCATGCTGCTGTCAGATTACATAGCAAAAACTGGGTAACAGATTCCCTTTAAAGATTTTTTTCCAGCCAATGAAAAGTATAAAAACAGACCATATAGGGTTAGTTTCGACAATCGGTTTCGAGTCCGATGTCCTTCAGTGGCTACTTAGAACCATCTTTTTACATGTCAACTACAGTTTCTTCTCCATTTGACTGTATTACAAGGAAACTTTGTTTTATGGAGTGTGACCGTAATTATTTGAGACTCATCCCTATCGTCGTCCCTTAAAGACCTATTTAATGCAGTTATTAGGCTCCGCAGTGATCCCGAAACGATTAGCGTCCATTGCCTGAAAATTGATGACTTCAATGACAGTAATGGTGCTTTGTGTCTTGTCTCACCAGGGTGACGCCAACAGATAAAGAAAACTCTTGGACTCGGAAAAAACTTGAACTTCCTCAGCTTCACTTGAGTGTAAAAAGTCAAACTGTAATTAAATCTGACTCTGTAAACTATAACCAAGACGTTAATCTCGGAAGAAGTCCTCTAAAAGGTCTGGAGAACCGGCCAAGAAGTATAAAAGGTTTACGGCAGAACATGCTCAGCAACAAAATGACCATCCATGACCCAATGATGGAGATCAACGTCAAAGACCCAGACCTTCTGCTAAAGAAACAGTTATCGAATACTAAGTCTTCCCCGTTGCCCCAAAAGATCGCCTTGAAGAAAACATCGAGCATCAAAGATAAAATCTCTGAGTGGGAAGGAAAACGAGAGACGCAGTCCCCTCTTCTCAGCCGGAAGGAGTCCATACAGGTGAAGAGACAGGATTCCTTTGGTACTACTTTTGGAGACACGAATGTGGACGAAATCAAGAACCGTCAGAAAGGAAGCTTTAAGAGAATGTTCAGTTGGGAAATGGACAATGAACGAAAAGACTCTATAAAATTAGACAAGAAAGCTGAGAAAGAGACTAGTCTGAGTGTGGAAACTAAGGAGCAAGTCATTAGTGCCAAGAAGGACCAAGCTACGGTATTGAGCCACGTAAAAAAGTTTGAACGTTCAAAGAAAGACGGTCCGGTGGAAGGGCTGCCACAATTGCCAGGAACTTATTATTCACCACAATGTTTATTAGATTCTGAAAACCAAGAGAACAAACTGGGGTCAAAAACAAAATGGGGGTCGGATTCTGAGAACGCCGAGCCGATTTTTGGGGTGGTGGGAGAGGGGAGAACGTCTAGAAGGACCAGCAATGTGGACAATGTATATACGGAACCTGGGGCACCTGAGAAGACATTACCTATCAACCCTTTACCCAAACCAAGGAGGACTTTTAGACATGAAGGAGAGGTGGGACAGGTTAGAGCCGGTCTTCGGAAAAGGGATTTACCTCCACTTCCTTGTATACCTCCACCTCCTCTGCCCACATCTCCTCCACCATCAGCCGTGAGCAGAAGACTTTGGAATAGCAAACACAGAAATAATGGAGACCATAGGTACTTTATTTTATTTTTAACTTGTTTTAGAACTATTAATAGAAGATACAAGATCTAGAATACAAAAGTCAGGAAGGAAAGTTGAGGGCTTCTCGTTGATTCTTATTTTATGAGGTCATAATGAATTGTATTGTTTTGGTTTTGTCTTTGTTTGACCTCACATCTGTGTCATCTGACAATCTATTTTTTTTACATAAATCGGATTTATAACACAAAAACAATAGACAAGCACTAGGATATACCAGTCAGGAAGGAAGTTTGAAAGCTTCTCGTAGCTTCCTAATCTACGAGGCCACAATGAAGTGTATTTGGGTTTTTTTTGGTTTGGTTGTTTTTTTTACCTGACATCTCTATTTTCTAATAATCAATTTTTTTACATACAGTAAATCTGATATATTAAGGCAAACAGAACATGCAAACTCTAGAATACACTAGTCAGGAAGAAAGGTTGAAGGCTTCTCATTGCTTCTTAGCTTCTTAATCTATGAGGTTACCACAAACTGTGTGGTTTCTTTATATAGTTTTTTTTTTACTTTACATCTGTGTTTTCCGAATCTAATTCTTATTTTTACATACAGTAAATCTGGTTTATAAGGCAATTAAAAGATCTAAGCTCTAGAACCAGTCAGGAAGAAATGTTGAAGGCTTCTTGTTGCTCCCTAATCTACGAGGCCACAATGAACTGTATTGTTTTTTTTATTTGTTGTTGATGTTTGTTGTTTTTTTTTTTTTTACTGTATACCTTTTATTTTCTCATAATCTATCTTTTTTTAAATCTGATTTATATAGCAAACAGAAGATACAAGCTCTAGAATACACTAGGAAGGAAGGTTGAAGGCTTCTTTTAATCTACAAGGCCACAATGAGCTGTATTGTTTCTTTGTTTGTTTGTTTTTTACTTTACTTTTGAGTTCTTGGAATCAGTGTTTTTTTCACATTCACTAAATCTGATTCAAAAGGCGACTAAAAGATCCAAGCTCCAGAACCAGACAGGAAGGAAGATTAATGGCTTTCAGATCTACAAGACCAAAATAAAATGTACTTTTTATATATTATTTTTATTTTTTTAGATTTTGGCCTTTTTTCTAACCTTACATCTATGTGTTCTGACAATATATATATATATATATATATATATATATATATATATATATATATACACTCACTGGCCACTTTATTAGGTACACCTGTCTAACTTCTTGTTAACACTTAATTTCTAATCAGCCAATCACATGGCGGCAACTCAGTGCATTTAGGCATGTAGACATGGTCAAGACAATCTCCTGCAGTTCAAACCGAGCATCAGTATGGGGAAGAAAGGTGATTTGAGTGCCTTTGAACGTGGCATGGTTGTTGGTGCCAGAAGGGCTGGTCTGAGTATTTCAGAAACTGCTGATCTACTGGGATTTTCACGCACAACCATCTCTAGGGTTTACAGAGAATGGTCCGAAAAAGAAAAAAAATCCAGTGAGCGGCAGTTCTGTGGGCGGAAATGCCGTGTTGATGCCAGAGGTCAGAGGAGAATGGGCAGACTGGTTCGAGCTGATAGAAAGGCAACAGTGACTCAAATCGCCACCCGTTACAACCAAGGTAGGCCTAAGAGCATCTCTGAACGCACAGTGCGTCGAACTTTGAGGCAGATGGGCTACAGCAGCAGAAGACCACACCGGGTACCACTCCTTTCAGCTAAGAACAGGAAACTGAGGCTACAATTTGTACAAGCTCATCGAAATTGGACAGTAGAAGATTGGAAAAACGTTGCTTGGTCTGATGAGTCTCGATTTCTGCTGCGACATTCGGATGGTAGGGTCAGAATTTGGCGTAAACAACATGAAAGCATGGATCCATCCTGCCTTGTATGGAGCATCTTTGGGATGTGCAGCCGACAAATCTGCGGCAACTGTGTGATGCCATCATGTCAATATGGACCAAAATCTCTGAGGAATGCTTCCAGCACCTTGTTGAATCTATGCCACGAAGAATTGAGGCAGTTCTGAAGGCAAAAGGGGGTCCAACCCGTTACTAGCATGGTGTACCTAATAAAGTGGCCGGTGAGTGTATATATATATATATATATATATATATATATATATATATATATATATATATATATATATATATATATATTTTTTTTTTTTAATTAATTTGATTTCAGTCAAATAGATGTTACAACCTCTAGAATATACCAGTCAAGAAGGAAGGTTGGGGATCTCTCAATGCTCCCCAAAAAAGTACAAGGCCATAAATAATTTTATTGGTTTTTTTTTTGTTTGTTTGTTTTTTTATCTTACATCCTTGTGTGTTCTTACAAATGAATGAAGGAAGGTTGAGGGTTCATCGTTAACACCTAATGTACAAAGACACAAATAATGAATATGGGCTTTATTTTGACCAAACATCTGAACCCTCTGACAATCCAACTCATTTTTTTTTTTTACAAAAATCTGATTAAAAATGCAAAAATAGTTTTTAAAAAATCTGGGTTTCAATCCTTTCAACCTTCCTAGCTGAGCATCAATTCATCGTTGAGTCTGGAAAACTGGTGGCTTAGAAAAGCAGAGAAATTGAAAAGCAATTTAGCAGCATTCAGCTCGTGTCGTTATTTGTCTTAATTTTCTATATTAATCAGATTTTTTTAAGTTATATTTTTTTACATTTTTTTTGTAAATCCACCATACAGGTCCTGAGATATGGGCATTTTTATTTAGTGCTACTTTTTATGGTCTTATCCAAGGAGGTGTAGCTCACAGGATAATAATGCAAAACAGCCTAAAGATACACCCCAGAGGCTGAACCTCTAGCTATGCCATCTATAACTTAAAGGGGACCTTTCACCAGGTAAAAAATGTCAAGTTATTGCTCTTATTTTATTCTTGTTACTCCCCTGAGTATGCCGCTTTTTATTTTTCTTGAATCCGCCACACGGTTCCAGAGATATGGACCTTTCTATTTGGTGGTAGTTTTTATGGTCTTTCTCAAGGAGATGTGACTCACTGGAGTATCGGGGGCGGGTCTTTAGGCTGCTTTGCATTGTTACCCTGTGAGCCACGCCTCCTTGTGAAGACCATAAAAACTAGCACCAAATAGAAAGGTCCATATCTCTGGAACCGTAAGGCGGATTCAAGAAAAATAAAAAGCGGCATACTCAGGGGAGCATCAAGAAAAAAATAGGACCAATAACTGGATATTTTTGACCTGGTGACAGATCCCCTTTAAGAGATAGCTAGTGTAGATAGAGGTTCACAATACGAAAACTGTCCGGATTAAAGTGGTTTTCCAGGATATTACCGTAAGGGACTATCTTTAGGATGGAACATCAGACTCTGATCGGTGGGATCCCACCCCAGTCCTTCTTGTAGGACTAGTTCCATTTCCTTCTTCTCTGGTATCAGAAGACTTGTGGTTCATTTGTTACCTCACTGGGTTTTACTATTTCTGTTTCCTTACAGGAAATCCTACGAATTCGAAGATCTCTTACAGTCATCGGAGAACGGTCGAGTAGACTGGTACGCACAGACCAAGTTGGCCCTTACTCGCACTTTATCCGAGGAGAACGTCTACGAAGACATCTTAGGTGAGGACTGGTGGCCTTCATCAGCATTGTTAGATTTAAAAGGGAAGTACACTTTCAATGACCAAGGACCCTGGAAGCTGATCCGTGCTTGTTTATATGTCTACATAAGTGTATGCAGCTCTCATGACAAGCTATGTGCCTTGACCTGTATGTGTACAACTTGCCCTCAGCAAAGATTACAATGGAAACTTGTTTAATTACTTATGTGAAATAGTTTCACAGTTATTAAAAGTGGAAATCCCCTTTAATTTTTAGACGTCCTGTACTTTCCTTAATTGTCATTAATTATTCAACAATGTCTTATTACTGAAACATCTACTTGTTCGACAAGTTTTAAAAGGGATGCCAAGAATAAGAAAAGCAGGGTTGCTTCCTTTAAAAGAAAAAAAACAGCGCTACCCCTGTCCACAGGTGTTGTGTGGTAATGCAGCTCATCCAAATTCACTTTAATGCAGCTGAGATGCAATACCGGACTCAACCAAAGGGCGGGTATGGTGCTATTATTTCTTTTTTTTTCTTTCAAAGGGAGAAGTTTAACAAAGGGGAGGACCTTATACAAATATGGGCGGGGTTTAACATATATTTCTTTTTTAAGTTCTGCTTAACTTTTTCCCCTCTTCAAGTTATGTAATGTTTGGGGAGTGTGCTTGAACTGTAATGTTGAAATGTATCCTCTCGGCACTATGCAATAATGGAGTAATATCAGTAACACAGAAGTGTGAAATCAGATAGCGGCAGCTTAAAGTAATGGTAGGAAAATAGCAGGGCCTATATCACACCAATACTACATGGCAGCACAGTGCCGGCTATATTATATATATATATATATATATATATATATATATAGTCACACATTAGGACAGTCACATAGAAGGGCACATAAAGTAAAACCAGCAACATAACTGTGTTCATACAGTTGTGCCAGCGTCTATACATCAGTACAGCCCATAGCAGTGTATATACGGTAGTGCCAGTGATACAGTAGGGTCTATACATCAGTACAGCCCCATGGCAGTGTATATAAAGTAGTGCCAGTGATATAGTAGTGTCTATACATCAGTACAGCCCCATAGCAGTGTATATACGGTAGTGCCAGTGACATAGTAGTGTCTAAAGATCAGTACAGCCCATAGCAGTGTATATAAAGTAGTGCCAGTGACATAGTAGTGTCTATATATCAGTACAGCCCCATAGCAGTGTATATACGGTAGTGCCAGTGACATAGTAGTGTCTATACATCAGTACAGCCCCATAGCAGTGTATATACGGTAGTGCCAGTGATATAGTAGTGTCTATACATCAGTACAGCCCATAGCAGTGTATATACAGTAGTGCCAGTGACATTGTAGTGTTTATACATCAGTACAGCCCATAGCAGTGTATATACGGTAGTGCCAGTGACATAGTAGTGTCTATACATCAGTACAGCCCATAGCAGTGTATATACGGTAGTGCCAGTGACATAGTAGTGTCTATACATCAGTACAGCCCATAGCAGTGTATATACGGTAGTGCCAGTGACATAGTGGTGTCTATACATCAGTACAGCCCATAGCAGTGTATATACAGTAGTGCCAGTGACATTGTAGTGTTTATACATCAGTACAGCCCCATAGCAGTGTATATACAGTAGTGCCAGTGACATAGTAGTGTCTATACATCAGTACAGCCTATAGCAGTGTATATACGGTAGTGCCAGTGACATAGTAGTGTCTATACATCAGTACAGCCCATAGCAGTGTATATACGGTAGTGCCAGTGACATAGTAGTGTCTATACATTAGTACAGCTCCATTGCAGTGTACATACGGTAGTGCCAGTGACATAGTAGTGTCTATACATCAATACAGCCCATAGCAGTGTATATACGGTAGTGCCAGTGACATAGTAGTGTCTATACATCAGTACAGCCCATAGCAGTGTATATACGGTAGTGCCAGTGACATAGTGGTGTCTATACATCAGTACAGCCCATAGCAGTGTATATACAGTAGTGCCAGTGACATTGTAGTGTTTATACATCAGTACAGCCCCATAGCAGTGTATATACGGTAGTGCCAGTGACATAGTAGTGTCTATACATCAGTACAGCCCATAGCAGTGTATATACGGTAGTGCCAGTGACATAGTAGTGTCTATACATCAGTACAGCCCATAGCAGTGTATATACGGTAGTGCCAGTGACATAGTAGTGTCTATACATTAGTACAGCCCATAGCAGTGTATATACGGTAGTGCCAGTGACATAGTAGTGTCTATACATCAGTACAGCCCATAGCAGTGTATATACGGTAGTGCCAGTGACATAGTGGTGTCTATACATCAGTACAGCCCATAGCAGTGTATATACAGTAGTGCCAGTGACATTGTAGTGTTTATACATCAGTACAGCCCCATAGCAGTGTATATACGGTAGTGCCAGTGACATAGTAGTGTCTATACATCAGTACAGCCTATAGCAGTGTATATACGGTAGTGCCAGTGACATAGTAGTGTCTATACATCAGTACAGCCCATAGCAGTGTATATACGGTAGTGCCAGTGACATAGTAGTGTCTATACATTAGTACAGCCCATAGCAGTGTATATACGGTAGTGCCAGTGACATAGTAGTGTCTATACATCAGTACAGCCCATAGCAGTGTATATACGGTAGTGCCAGTGACATAGTGGTGTCTATACATCAGTACAGCCCATAGCAGTGTATATACGGTAGTGCCAGTGACATAGTGGTGTCTATACATCAGTACAGCCCATAGCAGTGTATATACGGTAGTGCCAGTGATATAGTAGTGTCTATACATCAGTACAGCCCATAGCAGTGTATATACGGTAGTGCCAGTGATATAGTAGTGTCTATACATCAGTACAGCCCATAGCAGTGTATATACGGTAGTGCCAGTGATATAGTAGTGTCTATACATCAGTACAGCTCCATTGCAGTGTACATACGGTAGTGCCAGTGACATTGTAGTGTTTATACATCAGTACAACCTGATAGAAGGGCCTACTATATTATTGTACTGACACTATTATGTTCCTTGCACCATAAAGCTTTCTTTGTGATGGTATTTGGTATCTGTAAAGCCCGTAGAGCATCATGGTGGTGCCCACAGGTTAGTACCAGGGTATTTCTACGTCATTGTGCTGTTTCTAGTTTGGTATTTACAATTTATTTTTACTTTTTCCTCTTGAAATAGTGAAGCTTTATTCCTCACAGCAGCTGCAGCCTGGCATTGTGCAGACTATTCTTCACTGTCTCAGCCTTCGGGAGGAATTTCTATGTTTTGACCTCACTGAACTACACAAATTCTTTTATCTGTTCAGTTTTACCTTTCATGTCAGTGCCCTGCAGGAACCTGATAGCCACATGTGCACCCTCAGTGCCCCCCCCCCAATTGTCACATGCTGGGACTTGTGGTTCCCCAACAACATACGCAGGTCAGGAGGTTACTATAGCTGGAAGTCAGATAATTGCAGACATACATCCTGTTGTTTTCTAATGAGAGCTGACTCAAATGTTCCTCTATCACAAGCTGAACCTGAAGTGGCCCACAGTGTGTGTGTGTGGGGGGCATTGCTTCATGTTCAGGGGTATTTCAAAGCCCCATCCTCAGGGCCCCAGCAGTCGCACCACCATCAATCAGAAAGTTAGGACCTTTCTTTAAGAATTTGCGACTAACCTTTTAAAGACCTGTATGTTTTATCCCACTATTATCATATAAGATTTTTATTGGAAATATTACATATTATTGTTATTATTTTTTTTTATATTATATATATTATATATTATATATTTTATATTATACCATTATTAAATAGCTGTTTATTATACTATTATATTTGTTTATTCTAGTATTATGGCCTAAATCCGATAATATGATAATGTCCATGTTTATTATACTTTTTTTAATATTATAGAATTTATGTATTACCGTATATATTTTTATATTAAATATACTGTTATTATTCAAACATTATATATTCAATATATTTTTACATTATTATTCTATTTACATTCTAGCGTACTGTTATGTATGTCTTATATATGTTTTGTATCATACCATTTATATTATTATATTTCTTATATTTTGTATTATTTATTTTATATATTTTATAGCCATTTACAGTATTTTATTCTACCATTATTTTATATTCATTTTAGATTTTTATATTATATATATTTTTACATAGTATATACATTATATTTTACCACTATTGTATTTATTATTTATATTATTATATATATTTTACATCATTTTACTATTTATAATCTAGTCTATTGTTTACTTAGCTATTTTTATATTACTATAATCTCATTATTGTATTTCAGATTTTTTTTACATTAATATATACCATTGTATTATTTATTATATATTTTTACATGATACTATTTACAATATATTATTAGTTTCTACCACTATATTATTTATTACATTTTATATCATTTTACTATTTTTATTCTATTGTTATTTTATATTTACATATTTTTTATTACTATATTCTACCATTATTTTATTACTTTTGTTATATTTTTTAGCATCCGTTATATTATTGTATTCTCTTTTTACGATTATATTATTTATTATATCGGTTTTTTTTATATTATTTTACCATTTATATTATTCTGTTGCTTTTTAGACTTACATATTTTCTATTATTATATTCTACCATTGTTTTATTATTATAATTTTTTATTTTTTCGCTTATTTATTATGATTTTGCGTGTTTTTTGAAGTTATTAAATTCAACTAAAATCCAAATTTTTCACGTCAGGGGGTTTAAACTACCATTGCTTGTCCTGGAGCTGATCTTTGGGTCGGGGGGCTTATTCGGACCCCCATGGGACAGTCCCTGTTTAGGGTTAATCTCCTTCTGTGTGACAACAGATGGGAAGCTGCAGGTTACCTTAGCCTAGTACTAACAGGATGCAGAGCTGCGCCCTCCCCTTCTTCCATTACAAATATTATTAACCCTTTGGCCCTCCCCGCTGATTTCCCTACCTGAGCGTTTCACGCTTTGACTTCCTGATCAGGTGACATTGAGGCGAGCCCGTGCGTTAGGTGCACCATGGCGAGGAAGAAGGGTGAGCTAGAAAAACTGTTGGGGTGCCACGACATTTTTAGAGGGCCTTTACCGGCCGCCTCCTGACCTCGCTGAGCTGCTCTCTGCCGGGTTTGTCGCTTCTTGTCACTTTGTGTCACTTTGTGCCACATCCGATGGCTTCTGATCACAAAGCGAAAGTTCAGCTGAAAGTTTCCAAACAAGTTCTGCAGAAGTTTTCTGCAAAAGAGCGTGACCCCCGGGGAGGAGCGGAGTCAGGGGGTGGGGGGGGCGACGGTTTTGGTTTTTAGCTGGGAATTGTAGCTTGCTTACACGTGACTCCTATCTGTTATGTCAGGATTCACGGTCCATAGGATCCACTTATAGCCGCACCGTATACATATATATATATACCGCCACATGGTGCTGCCGGGCGGACACATTGGGGATGATTCTTAGAGGGGTCGTCCATTTAAAAACACCGTGTAAAAGGGGATGACCTCTACCAGACACTTTTTAAATGGTTGTCAGCATTCTTAAAGGGAATGTCCACTTTGAGCAGTTTTTTTTTAAAGGGGTTGTCTTCTTTAGACAATTCTTAAATGGTTTGACCACTACAGACACTTTTCTAAATGGTTGTCTTAAAGGGGTTGTCTGCTTTATAAAGCTCTTAAAGGGGTTGTCAACTTTGGGCTGCTATAAAGGGGTTGAACACTTTTTTTATGGTTTTTAAAGGGTTTGTCCACTATGGACAGTTCTCAAAGGGGTTGTCTGCTTCTGACAGTTCTTAAAGGGGTTATCTTCATTAGAACGTTCTTAAAGGGGTTGTTAACTTTGGACTGTTATAAAAGGGATGTCCACTTTTTGTATGCTTTTTAAAGGGGTTGTCCACTATGGATAGTTCCTAAAGAGTGTCTGCTTCATATAGTTCTTAAAGGGGTTGTCTGCTTCAGACAGTTCTGAAAGGAGTTGCCTGCTTTACAGTTTTAAAGGTGTTGTCCTCTTTTTATGGTTTTTAAAGGGATTGTCCACTATGGATAGTTCTTAAAGGGGTTGCCTGCTTCAGATAGTTTGTAAAGCAGTTATCTGCTTTAGAAAGTTCTTAAAGGGTTTGTGAACTTTGGATAGTTTAATAGGGGTTGTCCACTTTTTTCTGGAAGAGTTGTCAACTATGGACAGCTCTTAAAGGGTTTGTCTGCTTCAGACAGCTCTTAAAGGGTCAGCTTAACACAAGTATTAATGACATAAGATTCAGATGTCGCCAGGTGCCTATGTGGAGCATTTTTGTTTTTTTACATTTTTTGTCCATTCTTAAAGGGATTGTACTTTTGAAATTGTGTCTATTGAGCTTAACATTTTTTAGAAGGATTGGCCATTTTGCAGACTTCTTAAAGGGGCAGTTCACTTTGAGCACTTCTTAAAGGGGCAGTTCTCTTTGATCGATTCTCCTACGTTTCTCTTTCTTATGGCGAGGAGGCCTCTACAGGGAACCGATTGCAGAGGATCAGAAAGCCATAGGCGCCTCCTCACGAAAAAATTACAGTTCTAGAATTTTTCTTTTTTTTCTCAGTAAATTTAATAACTGTTAATATTTGTATAATATAAATGTCACTTTTTGTTCTTTTTTTTTCCATCCTAGATCCTCCATCAAAAGAAAACCCCTATGAAGACATCGAGACTGACAGTCGGTGTCTAAGCAAGAAGTGCGTTCCTGCCTTCCCGGCCACTATAGGACCTGCAACCGGAGCCCAAATCAAGGTACGGGCATATGTCGAGATTATGTTTTTTTTTTAATGAAACAGCGCCACCCTTGTGGTTATGTCTGGTATTGCAACCTACATCTATTCATATAAATTGAGCTGAGCTGCAATACCAGACACAACCTATAGATAAGAGTGGCGCTGTTTCCAATATTAAAGATAGCAGATCACATATTTGCATATTTGGAACCTACCTTTTCCAGACTGACGGGTTTGTATTTGAGTTCAGCGCCCCTTTAAGGCTGCCATTTTTATATATCTGTCCCCTTTAGGCGCAGCAGAAGCCGTTCTTCAGGCATAACTCCGAACGTCGTAGTTTCAAACTGCCGGACCTCAGGAAGCTGGGGAGGGACGGCGTGGCGTCCCCCAGTAAACTTAGCCCCCCATCTTCTCCGAGTAGCCCAGACGAAAACTTTTTCAGCACGGGAGACCAACAGAATGGACGACGGAGGAGAAAAATCCCAAAGGTGGGCTGCGCGAACGAGAGACAAATTGCGCCGTGCATTGTGGGAGCTCAGAATTTAGGTCACATGTCACTGTTGGGGGCGGGGCTTTGGTTGGGCGGGGCTTTGGGGGCGGAGCTATATGATTTTTTTGCTTTAGAATATTACAGGCGGCTTAAAAATCCATATGGGGTCATCAAGGGGAAAAATATTTAATGGGGGTCTCTTCCAACATCAAACTTAAAATAATGATTATAGCTTGATATTTTTACTACCCGCAGCTTGTGATGAGGATTAATTCCATTTACGAGGCCCGGCGGGGTAAGAAGAGAGTCAAGAGGCTGTCACAGGCCACCGACAACAACTCGGGACGAGGTAGGAGAACATTAATAGGCGAGATCAGGCCATAATATATTTAAAGGGGATGAGCAGCATTAGCGAAGCGTGGCTGCTCTAGAGCGCCACCTTATCTGTTGGCCGTGTCTGGTATTGCAGGTCAGCTTCATTTACTTGAATGGAACTGCAGTACCATACAGAGCCTGCGGTCAGGGGTGGCGCTTTTCTCAGGGAAGCCCGGGGGAGTAGACGTGTTTTATAATTTCAGGAATGGCCGCCCACGCCCTCTCCTCGCTCTGTGAGTCACTACCATTATGATTACAGGAATAAATATTTGCTCTCTCTTTCAGTGACAGATGACAATAGCGAGTCAGACAGCGACACGGAGGAGAAACTCAAAGGTACAAACGTGTCTAGACTTCGGAGTAACAATTCCGATGATCTGCCATTTGATAATCCAGACACTCTGTCTGAGGGGGTGGGGGGTTCCCACGCAGCAGCGCCCCCAACAGCCAGGTGGTCGGGAGCGCAGCTGCGCAGGATACAAGGTGCTACACCATTGGGGTCCAAGCAATATGCCATCATAAGAATACCCCTTTAATCTCTTATTTTTTTCTTAGGTTTTTTTTTCTTTCTTTTTTTTTACTTCCTTAAATCCAGAATATTTGATAATCCGGCATCACTCGGATTCCGCTAATTTGTTCAACTTTATTTATTTTATTATTATTGTATTATTTTTTATTTTTATAATTTTTTTTTTTTTTATTAGATTTTTATTACTTTTTATTTTTTTTATAACATATTATTTAGCCAGGGGCAAATTTTCTGATGCAAAAATGAGCCGCAGTGTTAAGACCCCGTGTCTTTTTCTTCCCAGCTCATAGTGAGAGACTGGTACACGTTAAATCCCGCATGAGCCTGACCCCGCGCTATCACACCGTCGAGCGCGACCATATCGAGTACCAAGAACGGCAACTGTTTGAGTATTTTGTGGTGGTCTCCCTACAGAAGAAGCCGTCAGGAGCCGTCTACGCACCCGAGATCACCCAACAGTTCCCTCTGAAGGTACGGTATACTTCAAAAACGTCCATTCGTAAGCTCATAGGGTTCCCTAACTACGCCTCCAAATGCTTAAAGGGAGGGGGGATCAACCTTTCAGGACTTTTTTTTTCTGTAAATGCATACATTTTGGCTAAAAATTATTTTTGTAATTAAGTTTCATTAAAAAAAAATTGCGCTGTTTACCTTTTCCAGCCTCTTTGCAGAATGAGTCAACTGAGAATCCATCAGGGAGCTCATTCTAATGGGGAATTTTCTGAGCTCCTCCTGATTTATGACGACATCAGGGAAACAAAAAGCCTGTAAAAGTCAACACACTGCAACGTTTTTAATGAAACCCAATAACAAAAATTATTTTTTGTCCCAATTGTGTCCATTTAAGTTAAAAAAAAAAAAAATTGGACTACCCTCTTAAAGGGAAGATTTACTCCTATACACGGTGATTTTTATACATACATTTCCAGGAGGAATAGCAGAGGAAAACTACATTTGTGCAGGATTTTTATTTCCTGGAGACTGTCTAGTTACCTGGGATACATTGCCTATCAACTTAAATAATGTCCCTAGCAACCATTTTGTCTTAGATACCCAGTTCAAGGCCGATTTGCACGGAGTTAGGAGTGTATAAGAAGTACGGAAATTTGGCAGCTTCAATTTAAGGCATTTCTCTGTCTTTTTGTTACATTTTTATAAAAAAAAAAATTTAGGTGGAGAATCCCTTTAAATCATTGTAATGTGATAAAAGGGGAGCGGGGGAGGGGAGCGATCCCATGTAAATCCCATATATACGTGAACTTTGCTTTTTTATCGTCCTTTTTTCCATAATTTGCCACCGCTTTTATCTGGAGCTGCGTTAATTACAGAGCAGTGGTTCGTTTGTTGTAACGGGTGACCCGCTCTGAATCTTTCTCATCTTTCGCCGTAGTTGGAAAGATCCTTCAAGTTCATGCGAGAAGCCGGCGACCAGTTTAAAGCCATTCCCCAGTTCTGCTTCCCGGACGCCAAGGACTGGTCTCCTGTCACTGAGTTCGAAAGGTAAGGGGAAAAAAAAAGCCTTCCGTCCATTATGTCATCAGGACTGGTGCGCAATAAGATTTCGGGCATTAACATGGGTCACGATAGTCAACATTTCAACTGGTTTCTAATGTTGTCCATAGCAACCAATCACAGCGCAGCTTTCATTCCTCCTGGTGCTTTTTAAACATGAAAGCTGCTCTGTGATTGGTTGCTACGGGCAACAGAGTCAGGTTTACTTTCAGACAGCTGCGATAAATCTGGCCTTTTATTTATCAGATCTCCGCTTGCTGTTTTCGAATAAAAACATTCTTGTTTATATCCAAAGGGTGGAAATCTTCACAGACCTCGCAGCTGAGGGTTTGTTACTAGTATTCACGCTTGAAAATACTTTTTTTTACCCTTTAATTATTAAAAAATATACTTACTTTTGCCCACAATTATGAATTTCTCTTCTTTGCAGTGAGACATTCTCCTTCGTGCTGACCGGTGAGGATGGCAGTCGGCGCTTCGGCTACTGTAGGCGACTCCTGGTAATTAACAGACCCTTAAGGGGGCCGGCATTTATCTTTTTTTTTTTTTTAAACATAAAGGTTGATTCTTATATAATGAATAGATAGTCTTGGGCCTTTCAAATAAATTAGTTTTCATACTATTGTCATTAATTTTTCTTATTGTTATTATTTTTTTTTTATTTTGAATTATATATTTTTTTATTTTTTATTTATTTTAATTTTTTTTAGCCAGTAATAGTGACGCCTACTGGCGGACACGTGAACTACACCCTCACATGATTTGTGTGCATAACTTTTTATTCACACACCTAACGCTTGTATATATATATATATATATATATATATATATATATATATATATATATATATATATATATATATATATATATATATATATATATAATATATATATATACTTCTATAGTAAATAAAAAAAAGAAAAACATAATGCAAAAATATATGTATATACATATATATATATATATATATATATATATATATATATATAAAATATATACTTATATAATAATAAAGTAAAATACATATATATAATGAAACAAAATAAAAAAATATATGTTTATATAAAATAATAATAAAAAAAAACAATAAATACTAAAATATATATATATAAAAAATATATATAATATTCTAATTCTATATTTTTTTCCATCCAGCCTAGTGGTAAAGGGAAGCGTCTCCCCGAGGTGTACTGCATTGTGAGCCGACTGGGATGTTTTAATCTGTTCTCCAAGGTAATGATCAGAGCAAACGGAGTTAGAATTATTGAAAAATTATTTATGGGACTAAAAAAAGTGAATTTTTTTTTTTTTTTTTTCTTTTTTAAAGAAATAGCACCTCCCCTGCGCACAGGTAATTCCCAGTATGGCAGCTCAGCTCTATTGAATTAAATGGGGATAAGCTGCAATACAACGTTCCACCTGTGGATAGGGGTGGCGCTGTTTTGGAATAAAGCAGCCATTTTTTATATTAACAAACCATTTAATGAGGGGGAAGTAAAAACGCAACGAAATAAATTAAATCATGAAATTTCTGTAGATCCTGGATGAGGTGGAGAAAAGAAGAGGCATCTCTCCAGCGCTGGTGCAGCCGTTCATGAGAGCCATCATAGACGCCCCGTTTCCAGCCCTGGGACGGAAGATCTCGGTGAAGAATTTCCTGCCGGGATCAGGGACTGAGGTACGGAATATAAGGAGGTTTACAGAGCGGTGATAGGTCGGCGCTCATCGGACCGTATCGGGGCGTGCCTTATTGACATCGAGGATTCACTTTATTAGGGGAAGAGCTGCAGTACCGGCCACAGCCACAGGCACTAGAGTGGCGCTGTTTCCTCATTCTGATTTCTTCCTAGGTGATCGAGCTGTGTCGACCCTTGGACTCTCGGCTTGAGCATGTGGACTTCGATGCCCTTTTCTCCACGCTCGGCGTACGGCACCTCATACAGGTCTTCGCCTCTCTCCTCTTGGAAAGAAGGGTCATTTTCATGGCGGACACCCTCAGGTAGATCCCTTCTATAAATATTGGTTCTTGTTAGTACTAGGCCTTTAATTAAAGGTGCTCATACGCCCTCAATAGATCTATTCCTCTTAACCCCACATGTACATGCATGCTCAGTTCCGCTGAGAGTGCATTGTTGGGAGCAGGGAAGGAAAGTAAGTTGCTGCCAGATAAATCTGGCATCGGCTTATCTTCCCCTATTCCTCTGTCCCCCGACACACTGTCAGGAGAGAGTCAGGAGGCCCCCAGTCCACCAGTCAAGGACAGCTTTAGGCCTCCTGCCGTTTATTGCAAAGATAAATCCTCCTTTTATAGGGGTATTCCCATCTCCAAGATCCTATCACAATATGTAGTAGGTGTAATAATAATATTATTAGGAAATACCTCCAATTAGAAATGTAGTATAGTTCTTCTGATTAGCTTTGTCGCTTACCCCTTGTGCAGGGCTTTGCACTAGCTTAGGTATCCATGGTTATGACCACTCATATAGTGAGAGTTAGTAGTTAGTGGCTGTACCCATGGATACCTAAGCTGTTGCAATGCCCTGTACATGAGGTAAGCGACAAGCTAATCAGGAGAACTATACAATATTTCTAATTGGAGATATTTGCTAATATTATTGATATTACACCTACTACATATTGAGAGAGGATCTTGGAAATGGGAATACCCCTTCAAAGAAAGTAAATAATGAAGGTTACTATTTGTTGACAGCAAGCAGAGATCCTGAAAATCCCAAGGGATTGACAGAAATGTGATATCATTGGCTGCCGGGAGGAACTGACAGAGGAAAGGAGCGTGGCTTCTGAAGGACCGATATTTTCCCCAAATTTTATCATTTGTTTTATTAGGGTGGAAGCAGCATTTAACTCTGATCACAGCTAAAAATATTGTATGTAGAAACTTCCTCCAAAATTAGCTTTTTTTTTTAACCTGTGACCGTATTATGTCCCGTTTCCTGATCATTAAAGGGTTAAGTGCGCAGCATTCCTTTTTTTTGTGTTCTTTTCCTGTTGTGTTGTCACGGAGACCGTTGTAAACACGACAGCGTTCGGCGCTGATGTCACCCGGCGTGTAATTATGGAGCGTTGTAGAGGCAGCCGGAATCTGGGCAGCGGGCCAGGAATGTCTCCGTCCCAAGTGACTCGCGAAGCCTCGGGGGGCAGATGTGGGACCAATACGGGTTTATTTAGGCAGATTTAATGCCGCCGTCTAGGAAAATCTGCAATATTTTATACAGTGTCAGTCTGCACTGTAACTCTGGCATTCTATTCGCTGATTTCTGGGCAGTGCCCCTTTTAGAGTTTACCCTATATTTACTTTTTTATTTTCAGCACCTTGTCCAAATGCTGCCATGCCATGGTGGCGCTAATTTACCCATTCGCCTGGCAGCACACCTACATTCCTGTGCTCCCGCCATCAATGATCGACATTGTCTGCTCCCCCACCCCGTTCCTCATCGGGCTCCTGTCCAGCTCGCTCCCTCGTCTCAAAGAGCTGCCGGTGGAGGAGGTGAGTTTGTTTGTTTGTTTGTTTTTTGTTTTGTTTTTTTGTTTGTTCTTTTTTTTTCTCGGGGGTCCGCTAACAAAATCTAATATTCTGCACTGACAAATAATAGTAGAGGGGTAAAAACTCCAGTACAAAGCTCCAAACCCCCTACCATAGAGTTAAAAGGTAAAACTCTGGTATCCTGCTGTCACCACTAGGGGGAGCTCACTGTATACAGTGCGTACATTTCCCATTTAATTAAAAAAAAACTATAAAAAATAATAAATCTATATATACTAATCCTAGATATGATAAAAACTAATAATAATAATCCTAAAAACTAGTAATAAAAGAAAAATATAATCATTCTAAAAACAATAAAAAATAATAATAGTAATAATCAAAGCGATCAAAAATAATAATAAAACCAATATATAATAATTCTAAAAACAATAAAAACTAATAATAATCCTAAAAACAATTAAAAAAAAGCAAAATATAATAATCATAAATACGATAGCAACTAATAATAATTCTAAAAATAATAACAACTAATAATAAAAGCAATATATAATAATCCTAAAAACAATGCAAACTGATAATAATCATAAAAACAATACAAACTAATAATAAAAGCAATATATTATAATCCTAAAAACGATAAAAACTAATAATAATGAAAAATAAATCTGTATTTAGTGAGCTCCCCCTAGTGGTGGATGCACGTAGCCAGAATTTTTTTTATTCGCCTCCAAAATTATTTTTCTGTTCTGTCCCCTTAAAAAAAAATCTCTGGTCAGAGAAGGACGTTGCTTCTTCTGGCTGTGATTGGCAGAAATCATCACTGGCTTCTGGACGGACGTGATCCTGAATGTTTTGTGATGACAAAGGAGAAGTAAATCAATCCATAACAGGCATTGAGAGTGCAGCCCCCATGACTGTTCATCTAAATGGCTCCACCTCCATGACTCCAAGGAACTCCTTTGTTGTTTTGTCAATCATATAAGCTGTTTGTACACAGTATATAAGGCAATAGTGGCAGCTTTGTTGCCCAAATCCTCCTGTCTGGGTCCCTTTAGTTCCCCCTGCGGCTTTTCTTCTATCAGTGTCAGTCTATACTGTCATCCTGGCATTCTATTCTATGAGTTAGGATCTCAGAATGCTCAGGGCTTTAGGCCTTCCTATAGAGGTAGCGTATGGCGCCCCCTAGAGGAGCTGTTCACATTCAGTGTTAGTCCACAGTCGGGCCCGGGGATTTCTGATCACGCTCCAGGATACTCGTCTGTCATTTTTGGTCGGCACGAGAGAATCCTCAAACCACAGTCCAGGATGTGGACTCAGCAGGAATGGACATGAGCCCAGGCTGGGAGAAAGGTCGGGAGGGAGCCCGGGAGGAAGGTCGGGAGGGAGGTCGGGAGGAAGGTCGGGATGGAGCCCGGGAGGAAGGTCGGGAGGGAGGTCGGGAGGAAGGTCGGGAGGGAGCCCGGGAGGAAGGTCGGGAGGGAGCCCGGGAGGAAGGTCGGGAGGGAGGCCGGGAGGAAGGTCGGGAGGGAGGCCGGGAGGAAGGTCGTGAGGAAGGTCGGGAGGGAGGTCGGCCCTGGTCGTGGCATGGAAATACCCCAGGAAATAGGAGGTGACTTTATTATCTTTTCTCCCATTGCAGGTTCTACTGGTCGACCTGGGTAATAATCGCCTCCTGAGGCAGGTGAGTGACGCGCCATCATGGTGTCTACACGGGACACGAGGGTTAATGAGCTGCTCATAGACATAATGCTACAGGTTAAAGGAGCAGCTTTAGATTTCCTTCATAGTTTTAAATAGACAATATACAGCACAATTAAATGCATTGTATGGCGGTATTATATAGACATAAGATAGTGATATTATTTAAGCATTGTATGAGATTATTATATAGACATATGATCGTAGTATTATTTAGGCCTTGTATGGCAGTATTATATGAACACAGGATAGTGGTACTATTTAGGCACTGTATGACATTATTATAAAGATGCAGGATAGCGGTATTATTTAGGCATAGTATGGCAGTAATATGAGCACAGGATAGTGGTATTATTTAGGCATTGTATGGCAGTATTATATGAGCATAGGACAGTGGTATTATTTAGGCATAGTATGGCAGTATTATATGGACACAGGATATTGGTATTATTTAGGCATTGTCTGGCAGTATTATATGAGCATAGGACAGTGGTATTATTTAGGCATTGTCTGGCAGTATTATATGAGCATAGGACAGTGGTATTATTTAGGCATTGTATGGCAGTATTATATAGACACAGGATAGTTGTTTTATTTAGGCATTGTATGGCAGTATTATATGAGCACAGGATAGTGGTATTTTTTTGGCATAGTATGGCAGTATTATATGAGCACAGGATAGTGGTATTATTTTTTATTATTATTATACATTTTTATAGCGCCATTTTTTCCATGGCGCTTTACATGTGAAAAGGGGCAAATATAGACAAGTACAATAAACATGAGCAAAAACAAGGCACACACAAGTACAGAAGGAGAGAGGACCCTGCCCGCGAGGGCTCACAGTCTACAGGGGATGGGTGAGGATACACTAGGAGAGGGTAGAGCTGGCTGTGCGGCAGTTCAGTAAGTTCAGGATCACTGCAGGCTGTAGGCTTGTCGGAAGAGGTGAGTCTTCAGGTTCTTTTTGAAGGTTTCTATGGTAGGCGAGAGTCTGATGTGTTGTGGTAGAGAGTTACAGAGTATGGGGGAAGCACGGGAGAAGTCTTGTATGTGGTTGTGGGAAGAAGAGATGAGAGCGGAGTGGAGGAGATCTTGAGAGGATCGGAGGTTGCGTGTAGGTAGGTACCGGGAGACGAGGTCACAGATGTATGGAGGAGACAGGTTGTGGATGGCTTTGTACATCATAGTAAGGGTTTTGAACTGGAGCCTCGGTACAATAGGAAGCCAGTGAAGGGCTTGGCAGAGAAGAGAGGCTGGGGAATAACGGGGAGACAGGTAGCTTAGTCGGGCAGCAGAGTGTAGGATGGATTGGAGTGGTGAGAGTGTTCAAGGGGAGGTTGCAGTAGTCGAGGCGGGAGATCATAAGGGCGTGCACTAGTGTTTTTGTGGATTCCTGGTCAAGGAATGTACAGATCCGGGAAATGTTTTTGAGTTGGAGTTGGCAGGAGGAGGCAAGGGCTTGGATATGAGGCTTGAAAGAGAGGGTTGAGTCAAGGATCACCCCGAGGCACCGAGCATGCGGGACTGGGGAAAGTGAGCAGCCATTGACATTGATGGATAGGTCTGGTGGAGGGGTTGGGTGAGATGGGGGAAATATGATGAATTCTGTTTTGTCCATGTTCAGTTTTAGAAAGGGAGCAGAAAAGAAAGCTGAAATAGCGGACAGACTTTGTGGGATTTTGGTCAGTAAGGAGGTGAGGCCCAGATAGGTAGATCTGTGTGTCATCGGCGTAGAGATGAAACTGTAAACCGTGGGATTCTATGAGCTGTCCGTGGCCAAAGGTGTAGATGGCGAAGAGTAGGGGTCCTAGAACTGAGCCTTGGGGAACGCCGACAGACAAGGGGCGAGGTCAGGAGGTGGTGTGGGAGAGGGAGACACTGAATGTTCGGTCTGTTAGATATGACGAGATCCAGGATAGGGCCAAATCTGTGATGCCAAGAGATGATAGAATCTGTAGCAGGAAGAATGGTCCACAGTGTCGAACGCAGAAGACAGGTCCAAGAGAAGGAGGACAGAGTAGTGTCGCTTGCTCTTGGTGGTTAGTAGGTCGTTGGTGACTTTAGTTAGGACAGTTTCAGTTGAATGATGGGGTCGGATGCCAGATTGTAACCGGTCAAAGAGGGAGCAAGAGGAGAGGTGGGAGGACAGTTCAAGATGGGCTTGCTGTTCCAGTAGTTTTGAGGCATAAGGGAGAAGATATATCGGGCGATAGCTAGATACAGAGGTTGGGTCAAGGGAGGGCTTTTTGAGGATGGGTGTGATCTTGGCATGTTTGAAGGATGAGGGAAAGACACCATTTGTAAGTGAGAGGTTGAAGAGGTGTGTTAGGGCTGGGATGAAGACTGTGGTGAAGTTAGGGATGAGGTGGGACGGGAGCGGATCAAGCGTGCAAGTGGTGATGTGTGATCTTGACAGGAGGGTGGAGAGCTGATCTTCGGTCATGGTGGAGAAGGTGGTTTTGGAGGAACAAGGCTTAGCAGCTAAGAGGGGCATTGGGCGCTGCGGGCCAAAGCTT